>NC_084588.1:7374428-7974428 GCF_033807715.1 Cololabis saira | reverse complement strand
ACTGCAACACTATAAATGTTGGGGCCACACTTATGATGCCAAGTGTTGCTGTTAATTCTCTTTTAAGTGTTGTGAAACAATCAATAAAACACTAATGAAGGGCGGTGCTCGTCCACCTCAGGGCCCGATAAAGCAATTACCCCTCCCTTGCTCAAGAGTAAGACACCAATAATTGGCCTCCCGAGGTCATTGGATATTAAATGTGATTAATTCTTGCTCGTCGTAGTCGGACTTTTTGAACCCAACATGTGCTCTAACTCACTTATGTTTGCTTTAAGGAGTCATGCCCGTTACTGTGGGCGTGACTCCACCCAGAATGAGCCATCACCAGCGTCTCCATCCCCCAACCGGGGATGTGCAAGAGCAAACGGGCCTGAGAAAGGTGTAAACGCTCTCCAGAACCACTGGTGCACGTTGAGAGGTCCTGGTCGTGCAAACTAGGACCTGTGAATAACCCCTAAATAGTACAAACAATAGTACTATTTCTAGTACTATAGTACTGTTGATCAGAGCCGGCTCAAGAGCCCCGTGACCACTAGGGTAATTGTAAAATACAATTATTTTTTAATGAGTGGTGACATACATAATCAAAGGTATGTTATTGTACAAAAACACAATCATTAATATTATTACATACATTCTTTTCTCCCTAATTTTACCAAAGCTCTTGCACATTTTTACATAGTTTTCAGAACTAATTATTTAACTTAATATTTTATTTTTAAACCATTTTTGTTACCTTGTTTCTGGTACCTGTTCATTTACGTCATTATTTAAGTATTTGTTTGATTTTATTTGTTTATTCTATTTAATAATGTCTGTTTTTGTACATTTGAATGTATTCTTATATGGAGAACATACTGACCAGGTTCTGTTTATCTAAGTTGAGTGATTTTAATTATAGTTCTAGTTTTTGTAGAACTTTGTTGTTGCACTTAATTGTTGTTTTTCCACTTCAAATTGTTGTTGCACATTACTGTTGCAGTTTATTTAAAACCAAATAAAAAGTAGATAACTTGTTTACAGTAAATGGTTTATAAATGATCTATTTGATTATTTTGTATCTTTTAGTAGTCCTACACTGTCAATGACACTCAGTATCACACTTAGGACTATATCACTTTAAATATTAAGTGTAAATCAACCCCAGGCCGCTCTTGTAGCTGAATTTGCTCCATTTCAGATTAAAAACCATAGAAGGTAAAAACCTGCCAGGCTGAGAGTAGGATGATGGAAACAACACTGCTGCAACTGTGCAGCTCTCTGACCTTTGACCTGTTGCTTCTCTGTGAGGCCAGTAGGGGCAGTTGCTGACTTTGATAAATATTAATTGAAAGATTTTTCTGCAGGTTTGTTAATCTGTTGTTGCTTCCATGATCTTAATCACTGTGGATTATAATCTAACTACAACAAAGGTTCTTACATCTAGTTTTACAAGTGTATTTGTAATGACAGGGAAGAACATGAAATAAGTTTATAATGGGTGTGAATGATCAATAATCAGTATTATTGGCAGTAATAGAGGGCCCCTTAGGGCCCCATGGAGGCTTGGGCCGGCCCTGCTGTTGTTCGCCGTGCTAAGACGACTCACCGTAACTCCTCCTTCAGCCGACGCAACTTGTCGTCCAGGCGATGGTTCTTCACCCGTATGGGATTGTTGGGGACGAACCAGGCAGCGATGAACTTGCATATCACCACAACGTGCTGTCGGGAAGCAAACAAAAACACGCAGTGGATTGTAGGGATTTGAAAGTAAAAATATCAAAAACAATAGCTCTGTTACACAAAGTAAAAGATTCACTGGATAACTAGGCATTGTATATTTTATATAACACTATGATTGTGCCATATCTGACCTATTGCGTTGAAGTATGGGGGAGATGCTTGCAAATATACTCAGTCTATTTTCATTTTACAAAAAAAAAGCCATAAGAATAATTTATAGAAAACAATATCCTTCAAATCCATTATTCCTTCAGTTAAAACTGAAGGAAAATTTCTTGAATTAGTTCACCACAGAATTCTGCAACTTATGTGGAAAGCTCTTAAGAAAATTTTGCTAATCAATATACAGAAAAAAATTTTAAAAAGAGAAATCTTTAAAGAGAGATCTTAAAAAAAAAAAAAAAAAAAAAATTCAGGACAAAATTAATGGAATGTTGTGCTTCTGTAAAAGGTATCAGTTTATGGAACAATCTGGATACAGAAGCCAAAGAATGCAAATCAAACACTACATTTAAAAGAATAATAAAAGCCAGTTTGATGAAGAAATATCATGATAATTGTTAAGTTAGGTGGGTTTTCTTTTTTTTCTCTCTCTTTGTAGCACCATGGTCATATTTTTTTTTTTTTTATCAAAAAAGAATACGACTATCTGTGTTTGACGACAGCTATTTTGTGTTATTTTATAACTTTGTTGTAGTTTTGTTTTTGTTTTTTTATTTTGTTTTTTAAAATTATCTTTATTGGAAAGTTATTTTTTAAACTGCGTAATTTGTTATTTGTTTTTGTTTTATTATTACATTACTTTAAATTTGATTTCTTAGGAAAAAGGGACAAATAAAATAAGCTTTGCCTTCTTTCTGTTGCCTTTCATTCAAGGAAAGAGATTTGTTGTAATTATATTGAACTGTTTTGTTTTTATTTTAATGAATGAAATAAAGAATAAATGAAATGAAATGAAAATATAATAATAATAATAATAATAATAATAATAATAATAATAATAATAATCAGGTAAAACATTAATAAAAATAAAGAACAAAATGAAATGCAAGAATGTAGCATTCAGAGCCCCCCCCCCCGTGTCCGAGACACTAACCTGGAAGAGGACGACGAAGGCGAAGCGCATAGCCATGACCAGCCAGAACTGCTTGGTCAGCGTGTAATCCTCCTCGCTCCTGTAATCTCTGAAACTGAAAACACATCCTTCTTTTTATTGCATCCGTCCCAAACGTTCCCCCTTAGCGGCAGACTCCGTATTCCTACCTGCACTGCGTGACGTTGTGGAGCGCCCTGTCCGCCGGGAGGAGGAACTCATTCCTGTTGTTCATGTAGGCCGTGGTCAGCGTGTCGTTGATGTAGCCCTCCATGCAGCTGCGTCACATGACCAAACACGTTAGGAAACACGCACAACCCCGTCAGCTGGAGCGTTAGATGGGCAGGTGGCGGCGTGACTGACTGCACGGAGCTGGTTCCGGTCGCACACGGCCCGTAAATGTAGCGATAGACGAGGCGGGGGATGAAGTCTGATGTGACGCCGATGACCAGAGCGTTGGCGATGACCGCCAGAACCCCCATCACCTCCAGAATCTTCGTCCACACGCCTGCAGAGAAACAAAACACCATCACTTCCTATGATCCTGCTGCAGCCCAGATGTGCAAGTGCTCTTATTGTGACATGTTCAATGACGTCTTCCCCAGGTTTAATCATCAACAGAGTCATATAACAGGTCATTTTTTAATCAATCTCCTTCACACTAAAGTTGCTTTCCTCTGAAAATTATGACGAAATATCTTCGTCAATAAACCATTATCACCTGAGGAAAACGAGACGCAACGAAAATGCTGGTCATGTGACGATAACGATAATTAGTGCCACGGCTGCGCCAAGAGGCACGCCTCCTCCATAGCTATGCCATAGCAATGGAGGAGGAGTGCCTCTGGCGAAGCGTTTCATCTTATTATTATTCATTTTCCGGACAGATTTCGGTTCGCTACTCCTCCTACAGATTTCAGACGACCGAGGCGCATCATATATCAAAACATGCGGCTCGTTCGGGAATGGTGTCCTATGACTTTTGGTGTTGAAATTCCCATTTTTCCCAAAGTTATTCCCCAAAAAACGGCCAAAAAAACCCATTCAAAGCGGATGGGAAAATGTCGAAAAAAAAGACAAAATTCACCTTTTTTCTGAGTCACTTAACTTTCTCATACCTGCACGTAGAACTGTCATTCAAACTTCAAAACAGAGGAAAACTTCTCTTCTCTCTCCAAACCTTAAACTGTTTTTCCTAAAATGTAAACTTTTCAAGATATGAGCACTCAAGCAAGGACTGGAAATCACTTTTTTGTCAAATCTAGAGTGCAGCTGTCATTTGTTAGAGTGGCAGAAACAGTAAAAAAATAGCCTGAATTTTTATTTGTAACTCGAGCTCACGGCCAAACCGTAAAAAGGAGACCAGTAATTTTTGGTCAGAATGTAAACATACGTGTTGGGATTCATAAAATGTGACTTTGACAGGCGGGGTATGCACAGACGACCTCAGACGATCCCCAGTCCTGATGGGAACCGGTTCATGATTGATATATATATATATATATATATATATATATATATATATATATATATGTATAAATGTATAAATGTATATAAATGTGTATATTATATATACAAATTAGCCCCGCCCCTTTCTTCTGATTGGTTGTCCCTATTTTCTGCTGTAACTTTTGAATGGTTTTACATAAAGGGTCATGGGTGGTGTCATTGGACTCTGTATTGAGTCCTTGACCTTCATTGGTGCAATTTAGCCCCGCCCCTTCTTCTGATTGGCCGATATGTGAGACCTTTATTGCTTGGAAAATCAAGCAATGTAGAAGAAGACGAGACGAAAGTTAGTATCAAGAGGCTGATGCCGTTAACGCAGAGCTTTAGGTTCACGTCTATTAAAACAAAGTTACATAGAGAAACATGGGGATCTGCTCTGGGGCTGGAGAAGAAGAAGAACCATCTTTGGATACACTTTCCTACATAGACGTGGAAAAGAAAACCCAATGTGTCGTCGAAAAAGACAAAGATGGGGAGAAATGCGGAAAAATATATACGTTGTAAACTCAAATTAGAGTCTTCTGTATCTGGAATGAATGTATTCTTGAGTCTATAAGGTAAAAATAATATAATAATAAGATAACCTTGTTTGAATTGTAAAATGAGTTTGGCTAAATACAATGTTTGACTAAAAACGAGACTAAAATGGTCCTGGACAATTCTGACTAAAATAAGACTAAAACGCTCAGACTTTTAGTCGACTGAAACTTGACACGACTAAAAGGAGAATGAACATGACTAAAACTAATAAAAACTAAAATGATAGCTGGACCCAAAGACTTAAACTACAATTAAACAGGCTGACAACAACAACACTACTCCACATGCAGACTGAGTGAGAGCAGATTCCAGCACACCGATGTCGTTGGTCTTCCGGGGGACGGCTCGTCTCTCCAGACTGACCATCTTGATGGCGTCCAGCCGGATCTCAAAGATGTTGTTGACGAGAGCCAGGAGGGGTGCCAGGGGGAACGCCGCCACGAAGATGGTGGTGAAGCTGAACTGCATCACTGTGGAGCACAAGACGCCAGTCAGGAGTTTAATGTACAGCCTTCGGTCTTAAATATACAGAAAAAATTTGAAAAAAGACTAAATAAATATACTTAAAAGGAACAGATCTTAAAAAAACAAAATTCAGGACAAAATTAATGGAACGTTGTGTTTCTGTAAAAGCTATCAGTTTATGGAACAATCTGGAGACAGAAGCCAAAGAATGTAAATCAAACATCTAAATCAAACATTTAAAAGAATAATAAAAACCAGTTTGATGAAAAAATATCATGATAATTGTTAAGTTAGGTGGGTTTTCTTTTTTTTTTTCGTCTCTCTCTCTTTTAAGCACCATTGTCATATTATTTTCTTTAAATCAAAAAAGAATACGACTATCTGTGTTTGACGACAGCTATTTTGTGTTATTTTATAACTTTTTTGTAGTTTGTTTTGTTTGTTTGTTTGTTTGTTATTACATTTATTGGAAAGTTTTTTTTTTTTTGTTTTTTTTTTTAATTGCACAATTTGTAATTTGTTTTTTTTATTGTTACATTAATTGAAATTAGATTTCTTAGGAAAAAGGGACAGATATAATATATATATATATATATATATATATATATATATATATATATATATATATATATACACACACACACACATATACATACACACACACATATATATAATCTTCCTCCTCTAAAATCCATCCATCCATCCATTGTCCACCGCATTATCCGAGTCCGGGTCGCGGGGGCAGCAGCCTAAGCAGGGATGCCCAGACTTCCTTCACCCCAGACACTTCCTCCAGCTCTTCCGGGGGGACTCCAAGGCGTTCCCAGGCCAGCCGAGTGACGTAGTCACTCCAGCGTGTCCTGGGTCTCCTCCCGGTGGGACATGCCTGGAACACCTCACGAGGGAGGCGTCCAGGGGGCATCCGAAACAGGTGCCCGAGCCACCTCAGCTGACTCCTCTCAATGTGGAGGAGCAGCGGCTCGACTCCGAGCTCCTCCCGGGTGACCGAACTCCTCACCCTATCTCTAAGGGAGCGTCCAGCCACCCTGCGGAGGAAACTCATTTCGGCCGCTTGTATCCGGGTTCATGACCATAGTTGAGGGTGGGAACGTAGATCGACCGGTAAATCGAGAGCTTTGCCTTTCGGCTCAGCTCCCTCTTCACCACGACGGACCGATTCAATATCGGTCTCCTCTAAAATATTATTTTTATTTTTCTCCTGCCTGGCCCTGATAATCTTCCCTAGGTTCTTGATCAATGAATGCTGGAAAACATTTCGGTTTCAATTTCTTAGGCAATAAAGTATTTTTCGGCAGGCTTGCACAACTCTGCGGTAAAAATACATCTGCACCTCCTTCATCTTTCAGCTGGGCAGATGTTTCCAGTCGTCTGTCATTCAGTGGAGCTAGAAGTCAACCATATCTTCCAGAGTTTAGTCATGAGAGGCATCCAGTGGTTGCTGATACCAGTACCTGTACTGACATGTGGCTTGTTTCAGAAGACATTCACACGACGTCCACGCTACCAGGACCTGGTTCACCCTGACACGGTGAGTTGGTTCCTGCAGCAGCAGACCTACCCATCTCCAGGAACTCGTTGAACAGGTTGAAGGCGTCCGAGTTGGCCAGGTTGTAGTTGCGCAGCCACTCCCGTATCTTGCAGATGTCACACGGCTCCACGCGCCCCTCCTCGTCACGGCAGGCCTTCTTGTAGCAGTGGCCACACTTCCTCACCAGCCGCTTCGCCACTTTTTTGCTAATTAGGCTCTGCACCCAGCTGGGGGGGGAGGGGCAACAAAACAACACACATTTGTCATGACTTACGATTATCAATAAGTAAAACTCCTTCATGGTCCTTCTGCTGAGCTGGAATATTGGACAGAACTCTTTGTGCCCAGCAGAGCTACAAGAAGGACTCCGATCAATACTCCAGCAAGCAAATGTACTTCTTTTGTTGAGTGGACCAGAGGCACATCTTCACTCATCAGTTTACAGATCAGTAGTAAGATATTGGTAATTCATGTGGCGTTGAAAATAGCTGAGTAAACGGCCATCTGGTGAGTTTAATTTTCCCGCTCAAAATGGAGCAGGAGCGCTGTAGCGCCCCCTGCTGGCAGGTGAACGCAGTTACGCTCATTTCTGAATCACCACGGGACTAAAGGGCCATTCCACTGCATTTTAAAGGCCTGGCGCCTTACATTAAAGTCCACTTTAATACCCTCAAAACTTGCTTAATCCTGGGATAAATTAACTGTTGGACAGATAAAAAATGATTTAGATGATTGAAATTTACTTTTGGTACGAATAAATAAAACATGATCAGTTTTTATCAAGTTTATTTAGGAAAATGTAAAAAATATTTCCCCAAAATAGAATGTTTTTATTATTATTAATAAAATAATAAGAATGAGCAATATTAATAATAAGAAGAATTATCATAATAATAACAACAAGTATTATTATTGCTCATTCTTCTTCTTAAAATAATAAGAATGAGCCATAATAATAAAATAATAAGAATGAGCAATAATTATTATTATTAATAATGAGAATTATCATAATAAATATTGCTCATTCTTCTTCTTATCATTATTATTATTATTAATAATAATAATAAAATAAGAATGATTCATTATAATAATAAGAAGAAGAATTAGCAATTATTATTATTAATAATATTATTACTATTATTATTAATAATAATAATAATAATAATAATAATAATAATAATAATAATAATAATAATAATAATAATAATAATATGAAATGTTGAAAAAAATCTGGTCAAAACCTTATCACAAAAAAATGACAAGCATTATGGTTAATTATGTGATCAATAGTCTTTGAGGATGAAACTGAACAGCCAATCATGTGTCTGAGGAGGGTGATGAGGGCCCGTCAGGTTCTCGGCGGGTGGATGTGTCAAGGTGTCAGGGTTGTTGAACTTGGACATGAGGGCAGCCCTAGCCGTAACCCTGCTCTGCTCAGCTGGACGCGTGTGCCTTTGCACTGCTCTGCACACTGAGATGAATGAACTTGATTGCAGAACGCATGTGTCTACCGCATCTCCATGAGGGGCCTTTTCACAGCGTCAAACGTGGTTAAGATGAATATGTTTCAGAGCAAATGTTCCTCATATAGATGGATGTGGAAAAGCCGTGAGATCATTTTAATCCAAAGTGCTGTAGATGACACAAACTCAGTATCTGCACTGTAAGTTACAAAAAGACGCTTACGGTATGGTGAACTCAAAGATGTTGTTGAGAGTTTGTTTGAGCAACATGACCACGGCCATCTGGATGAAGAGGTCTGTCAAGCAGCCGCTGGGATGGCACTGCAAGATAAACACGTCTGGGTTAAGCTCTGCAGCGCAGGTTCAACGCCTGAAACTACGTCATGTCAGTGATATCACCTCCTCCAGCCTGAACCCCGCCAGGCGCACATAGTTCCCCGGATGGCCATTTATCCTGCAACAAGACATCCATGCTTACGGAAATATCCACATTGTTGTTGATATTTACTGGGAAACAGAAGAATCCCATGTCTGAAAACTAATTCCTGAAATATCTGGCTGTTTCTTAAATGAAAAAGTATTAAAGCAAACAAGAGTTTTTGATAAAGGCAACTTCTACTTGGATTAAAGGACATAATGGACCGACTACAACCAAATTACTGCAATTCATAAATAACCTTAAAAGGTTCTGTGTTGAATTGGCATAAACGTCTTAAGGAATACATTTAATTTCATCTCTTTTCTCTCGGTGGCGGTGGAATACGCTGTACCTGCCCAGGAAAAAGGCCACATAGAAGAGGGAGGAGAAGAGGGTGAAGAACTGGAAGGTGAACATCTTGACGGTGAAGCTTCTCTCTCTGGCAGCGAATGAGTTCAGCTCCTCTGAACATGCAACACAAGCAAACCAGAGGAATGCAACCATTGGAAATGCATATCATTTGATTTAGCTTCATAGTAATAGTCCTGAACATCGCTGAGCCAGATTTCTGCAGGTCCTCCAAGTCTGGGGTTCTAGTCAGACCTGTTCCAGTAAACCCCCTAAAGCCCTGCCGGGCAGGTTTGGTCCCTCGTTGGGCTGGTATTCAACACTACTACTTAAAAGAAACTAAACAAACACCCCCACACCTTTAACTCATCAGGTTTATCCTCCCTCTGAGAACAAACATCTCATTATCATGTCTCCTTAGAGACTGAAATTCTCCGTTCTTCCCAGATAATCAATCCTATCAACTGATGTGTGTAGTAAGCCTGTTGTAGTGCCATTTATCATCGTTCATTATGACGTGTTCACGTCCGTTCTCACCTAGTGCACAGAGCTTGAGGGACACTTCGCGGTTCACCTGCAGGTCAGGAGACACAAGGAATCAGGGATCAGGGATGACAACAGCATTTGTACAGCAGAGCCCCGGCCTCGTCCATGTACAGTCCTGCCCTTCTCAGTCTCGTCCAAACGTCTTTGGGACCACTGGCCTGTTCTATTAAAACCTTGACTGGTATCCATGTTCTCTTTACCAACAGGAAATACACGGACCTGGTCCTGTCGGACCCACCTGGAACAGAGTCTGACCAGTATGGACTTTACCTTTTTTAACCTCATACCGTTGAGCGTCTGCAGACAGAGCTCACCCCCCCCCCATTACTCAATGGCACAACAACCCTACGGAGCACCAGATGTGACGCTCCCTGAACGTGTTTCATGTGGATTCAGACGTGCAGACGGTCCGCCAGCCGTCAGGAGAGAGCCGCGTCTGAGATGTGCCGAACCCCTTTCATCCTCCAGATGTTCAATTATGCAACAAAGTTGAACATGTTCCCTGACGGAGCAGCTGGTCGCCCAGGGAGACGGCGGTTTTGTCCGTCCTTGCTCAGGCTTCGGCTCATTTCTGGAAGGCAAACTCCAGACGGCCGCTGCAGCTACTCCGTCTTCCTTTCTGACTTAAAAAAGTCATGTTAAAACACAGAAAGATCTAAAAATTAGTTAGAGTCTGTGACCTTGCTGGCATTGTATCGTTTGAAGCCGTCACACATGCTTACATCGCTTGGAAAGGAGACAACCAAGAGCGAAGTTACATGAGTACGAGGCCAAGTCCACGAGGTTTGGGGAGCTCAGAGTTAAAGAGCATATTGCAGGTTAGGGTTTTTTCAAAAATTATACCTGACCTTATGTGAAAATGACTATGTGAGAAGTTAATGTAGGAATTTAATATGTTTTACAAGACATAAGGGCACGTATTCAGAGGAAAAAGTGGCTGATTTTAGCAAAGCTCCTAAAAACGCTTTTTTTTTTTTCAAACACCGCGTCATATGACGCAGCAGGAGGGAGACGTCTCCACAGCTGCCCCATCTGACTGCCCAGACCCCGTCCACACATAGCCGGGTATCTGCTAAACCAAAGATATTTTCCTACG
Organism: Cololabis saira; assembly: GCF_033807715.1. Lineage (NCBI taxonomy): Eukaryota > Metazoa > Chordata > Actinopteri > Beloniformes > Belonidae > Cololabis > Cololabis saira. Next base: position 7,963,676 of record NC_084588.1, on the reverse strand, counting down.
TTTGGACCTGTCATCCACATGAAAACGCAAATAAACCAATGTTTAAAAAAACTCCGGGCAAAGTGAGGATTTTTGAAAACTCTGTTTATGTAGATGCGTGTAGACAGAGACAACCGGAGTTTTGCGTTTTCGAACGTCACATTATGCTCCAAAACAACAACAAATCTGCTCTGAGTCTGACGTCTAACGTGCGACCCAGAACTACAGATGATCCACCATCTGTCCTCCAAGCTATTTATTAAATAAATGGTCTCTGGTCTTGACCACCGTTTACTGCGTTACACCGACACAGAGCCTACGCCGTAGGGTACGCGGCGACGCGCAGACCGTACTGCGTCAATTTAACGCGGCAGCTCCGTGGCGGGACACGGGGAGAAGAACAGATGATCTACAGATGATCTACAGGTTTGGAATGCTTATGAAAGTGGTCGGAAACGCAGATCTTCGGTTCTGTGTGGAAGGTTTTTTTTTTTAACAACGATGTAATGTGGATAAACGAAGGGGGGGAAATATTCAGTTTTAAAAATACCCGGCTATTTCGGATGCATTTAATCAGAAAAAAGAGAAGATAATAATAAGATAATTTAGAAAGTACAAACGTAGACAGATTACAAGTACTCACCCATCTATTAGGAGTTACTTTCGGAGTTTCTTTCAGGAGCGCACGGGCGGGTGCTGCGGTAAATAAAGGCTGATTTATGGCTCCGCGTAAAATCGACGGCGTAGGGTACGCGGCGCACGCAGCGTTCTGTGCGTCGCCGCGTAACCTACGCCGTAGGGTCTGCGTTGGTGTAACGCGGACCCATAAATCCGCCTTTTAAAAAGCGAGTTTCAGCTGTCAATCAAAAGAACGTGGGGGGCCTAACGGGTTCGTAATTATAAGGCTGTGGCCCGTCATATTGGTGTGAATACACATTCACAACCTCTTCAGTGTCACAACTAACATTAAGATCCATTATTTTTCCTATTGTTGAATTCACCGCGCTCCCTGGTGCTACGTCACTTCCGGTTCAGCTTTTTCAGATGCGGAAGTAAAATACTCTCACAAAAAAAAACTCCGGAGGTCACTGTAGTATATATTTATGCGTATTTCAATGAAAATTCAGTTCCTACATTATTTTCCTACACATTGATTCACAGGGGTCTCCAACCTGCAATATGCTCTTTAAGCCTATTATTTTGTAATCATACATCTACTTATTTGCATTTTCGTATCTCCAGTAAGAAAAACCTGATCTGAGCGAAGGTGTCCGTCTTTATTTCCAACTGAGTGTCTTCGTTCAGGGTCCAAGTGTCCACTTTTTAAACGTTTGCTGAAGTTGTCTCGTGTTATTTTTAACCAACTTTCCTGCCCCTAGAAACCGAAGCCTGTCATAATTAGCACGTTAACGCTGTATTCCCTGATGGACCCTGGGTGCTTCAACCCCTCAGACGATCCTCCTCTCTGCTAACTGAATTGAATGTCCTTTTTGGAGGGAGGCAGCGCTCTTACGTGCACTTGTGTGTCATTCCCAGACAACTTCAGGACATCATGAAAAGCATCCAAGCATCAGGGCCAACATGGATTCAGCTATTTAGGTCAGAAGACTTGCAAAGCTGTTGTGTTGGAGTGGTTTGGCGTCAGTGTGGAGGTGTACGTACCCGAGTCATGACCTGGATGGTGATGTAGTGCAGCACTGCTCCCAGCATCACCGCCACGGTGTTGGCGTGGTCTTTTAAAAACTCCCACTCGCTGTCCGACATCAGGGGGGCGGCCACGACCCGAAACACCACGAGAATGTTAGCCAGGCCGATGATCAACATCAACTGACAAGACAAACGATCAAGAAATGTTTTCCTTCCATCTCAAGTTAGAAAATATCCAAACATTCATTTGTCTGAACTCATTGACTGCCAGCCATTTTCTCTCAAAAAAAAACCTCAAAATCAAAAAAAAAAAAAAATAAGGCCGGTGGCTCCTACCATGACTGTTACCAGGATGAGGACCAGGGTACTGCGCAGGTAGGAGTGGCGGAACTTTTTAGGTTTGCAGTTTTGATCATTGACGATTTCCATGATCAGCTCCTCCTGTTAAGACAAACACACCCAGAGGAAGAGCTTTCAAGGACACAATCAAAGTACGTTACACAGAAGGTTGTATTCAGGAATTCATTGCTGAAACAATAGATTCATAAATATTCAGAGGCTCATCTGCCGGAGGAAGCTCCCAGTGATGCATTCAGGAGTTGGGATCATAATCAATCTGTATGACGCATCTCTAACTATAATAGACTGGTGCGCCCAATGAGAGGGAACCAAATCTGTCAATGTTCAGGTCAAAAGATATAGGTGTAGTTCAGAGCTAAACCATTTGAGCTGAGAGAGTTTTCGTTCTGGTGATGCTGATTTAGTTCCCCCCGTCATCCAGCGCACTGTCAGTGACATTAACGCGGTTTATCTGTAAAGATTCTGTGTTGCAGTAAACAAGAGGGCGCTGATGTGAAAAAACTGGGCAGTATTTACCTGCACGGAACGTGTCCTTCTGTAAGGTGCCTGTAACTTTAGTTGTGAAAGGATCTAACTTAGCTGGAAATTACTTGATCTCAGTTCAAACAATCAAAACCCTTGGATCCTAATTTAAGGAGATGTTTCAATTTATAAGGAAACCTTTTATTTTGCCTATTAACATGAATGACTGATTATATGAAAGATATTTTAGATTTTTTTGTTACTGACACATAAAATCCACCTGATTGAGCCAGTACTACGAGGATGAAGTCAAGCCAGTCATATTACGGTCTGAAGTGGAATCATGTACCCGGCAGACAATTAGATTAACACATATAGTTGGTATTTTAGGCAGAAAAGCTGTACCTCCTCCTCACACCAGTCATAAACTTTCCACTCAGAGACATGTCTTGCCAAGTGTCTCTTCCACAGCTCCAGGAACAGCGTGGCTGAAAATGCAAATAAAAAAAATTATATATCTCCATAATTAATGTACCTTCAGAATAAAGAAAAATCACATTAAACGAGAAACTTACCCCAGACTGCCATGAACATCGCAAACGCCACAGTCCCTTCATTGTCAAACAAATGGCTGACCTATGTGGATACAAACACATCAGGATGCCGATAAACGGGAAAGCTTTCACTCTCGTGGTCAGCACTAAGAACTTATTGTAATAGTGGTGGTAGTAGTAGTAGTAATAGTAGAAATGGTAGTAATGGTAGTAGTAGTGGTAGTGATTGTAATAGTGGTGGTAGTAGTAGTAATGGTAGAAGTAGTAGTAGTGGTAGTAGTAGTGGTAGTGATTGTAATAGTGGTGGTAGTAGTAGTAATGGTAGAAGTAGTAGTAGTGGTAGTAGTAGTGGTAGTGATTGTAATAGTGGTGGTAGTAGTAGTAGTAGTAGTAATGGTAGTAGTAGTAGTAGTGGTAGTAGTAGTTTTCTAACCCATGTCTATAAGGAACTGCCGTCTCGCTAGACAAAAAAGAAATTATTCTTTAATCTCGGTTAACCTTTAATGCTTAATTATTATTTGTACGACTGACTGATGATCTTAATGACCCAGGACGTAGAATCAATAATCAAGATATATCAAATCAGTCTCCACATGTGATCTGAATTATGGCATCTCAGTGAATCCTGGGTGGATTCACTTTTGAAGGTACAGCTATGCCAGATATTGACATATGAATCATTTGATCTGAACAAGCCTAATATTATACAAGTTAAATTGTGTTGTGTGCAAGAACGACCAGTTAAAAACAATAGATGAACAAGCCGTCATGTTCACCTTAGCGTAGGTGCAGGTCTCTGATAGCTGCCACATGTCACACGCCTTATCACAGCGAGGACACATGGTGATGTTGGACTGACACACTTCCTTACTTGGGGCACAGGTAAACATTTAAGATTAAGATCTTAGTGTGAATGAACAAACGTACATTTAAATATATATATTATATTACACACACACACACACACACACACACACACACACACACACACACACACACACACACACACACACACACACACACACACACACACACACACACACACACACACACACACACACACACACACACACACACACACACACACACACACACACACACACACACACACACACACACACACACACACACACACACACACACACACACACACACACACACACACACACACACACACACACACACACACACACACACCTCCATATAGATGACTCACATGAGAGGGTTGCTGTTGAAAAAGGCGAGTGCATACAGGAACACGATGACCCCCAGGACAGCAGCTGGAACCAGCAGTTTGGTGTACCAGCCCAGCCACAGGTAGTACAGCGCCACCTTCTCTCCAAAGTAACACCTGCAGCATCATACACACCCCCACAACAAGTGCAAGGCGTCAGAGAGGACGAGTCTCCATCCACCGACAAACAAAAACACTCAACAAAATCATCAACATTAGTTGGGTGGGGGTTTTCTGCCCCATGACATCAAGTTAGTCGGCTGCATTTGAAGGCTAGACCTCGTTTGTGGTCCATCTGCCTAAAGGTCCCTGCAGACCTTTTGAGAGGAAATGTATTCTCTACTCAAAAACATGTTTATCTGGGAATTTCTTAACTTAGTCTCTGGGAAACCCACACATTCACCGGCCACTTCAGACAACATTTACAGTGTCCGTGTGTGAATGCTGGAACTGGACAGCTGCAAATGTGTGCGGCTCCGTGCTGGTTGAAGTGAAATACTGACAAAACGTTGGATTTCCCAGTCGGGACTGAAGGAGAATGAGCCACGAGGCGACGGTGAGTAACAAAACATCGTTTCACATTTCGAATGCAACGACAGGTGTAAATCTGGCAGACTCACCTGACATCGCTGACAGGTTGTTTGGTGAAAAGAGCCGACCATCGAGCCCAGTTCTTTTCTAGTTTTTTCTGCTCCTTTTTCTAGGAATCATAGGGGGGGGAAAAAAGCAACAAACTATAATTATCAGGATAATAAAATCCGACATACACAAAGGAGAAAATTTCCTGAAATTTTTCAAGGTTAATGTATTTCCACCTAAAAATGTAATACATTTTTGATTTGACTTTTTGACCGTATCAGACTTCATATTGTTTTTTTGAACCACACTTTCACAGATTTTGACAGGAAACTGAAGGTTGCAGAGAATTTATATTCATTAAATGCATGTTTTAATTTTTTTCATTCATAATTCACCACCAAAGAATACACACATACTACTAAATCAATAGCCAAAGTATGTCCCAACATGAACTTTGTCATCAGAGACACAAACGGGAGACGACGTACTGCAAGATGTTGTAAGGACAATAACCTAAATATAGTAAGAAAAGATAAGATACTTTATCAAAATAGTATCAAACAACAACAAAGGAACAAACAACATCCTGAGCAGGTAGAAAGATGGCTTTACATTTTAAAAACTGCTCAGGAGGATGACAAGGGGCCTCAGAGGGGACCTGGGGTGTGGATGCCGATGTGACATCAGGAAAACTGGAAAGGCGTGGAGGGGACTCCTCCTAAAACCAGCTGCTAGGAACGAGGACGTGAACACAGGGTTGAAAAGGGAGCCTTTTCTTTTTTTTTTTTAAACTGGATTTTTGTGGCAGTTAGAAAAAAGAAAAAAAACATCCATCCATTATCTCTCCCAGTAATAGTGCAGAGGATGCAGTGGTAATGGAGCGGCATCGTATACACAGTAATCCCTCGCTATAACGCGGTTCTCTTTTCACGTCTCGCTGCTTCACGGATTTGCATTGTGCATCGTGTTCTGCATTCTAATTGGCTAAACAGTCTCCCCGCTTCTTCACTTCCTGTGTCAATAACATTGGTCTCTTAGTAACAAGCTGAGAACGGCCAATGAGCTTCAGCAGCAGCTCAAGAACGGGAGCCTTTGATGAATCGTTCATTACAGTTCTCGGATATAATCCATGGTGGCATATCGGTTTATAAGAATCTTTTGGCCCAGAAGAAAAAAGAGCGACAACAACGACCCATAACTATGTTCTTCTCTCGAAAAATTCCACCTGCACCGCGGGTTTTAGAAGACGCTACAGAGCGAGTCGGGATGCCGCGGCAGAAGAGCAGTGAAATACACGCAAGTCACAATCTGTCCTACTGTACGCATTGTATTTTTCATTTTCTCCCGTTCAAATCTAATTAATCGGGTCGCGGTGGGGCGGTGCAGATCTCCACAATTTGAAGCCTTGTATAATAATTGTCCCCTCCTTGAACCGCCACCTTACTGTGGTGGAGGGGTTTGTGTGCCCGAGTGATCCTAGGAACTATGTTGTCGGGGGCATTACGCCCCTTGTAGGGTCTCCCATGGCAGGGTCTCCCATGGCAAACAGGTCCTAGGTGACGGGCCAGACTAAGAGCGGTTCACAAAGCCTACCACGAGAAGAAGGAAAGCAAGGACCGTAACGTCGCCCGGATCGGCGTGACCAGGGCCCCGCCCTGGAGCCAGGCCTGGGGTTGGGGCTCGCTGGCGAGCGCCTGGTGGCCGGGTCTTTGCCCATGGGACCCGGCCGGGCTCAGCCCGAAACGGCGACGTGGGCCCGCCTTCCCGTAGGCCCACCACCCGCAGGAAGGACCATGACAGGCCGGTGCCATGTGGACTGGGTAGCAGTCGTGGCGGTGTGCCCCGACGACCCAATCCCTGGACCAAAACCCTCACAGTGGGGACATGGAATGTCACCTCTCTGGGGGGGAAGGAGCCGGAGCTTGTGGGTGAGGTTGAGAGGTACCGGCTAGAGATAGTCGGGCTCACCTCCACACATAGCTTGGGCTCTGGAACCCAGCTCCTTGAAAGGGGCTGGACCCTCCACTACTGTGGAGTTGCCCAGGGTGAGAGGCGGCGGGCTGGTGTGGGCTTGGTTATAGCCCCTCAGCTCAGTCGCCATGTGTTGGAGTTCACCCCGGTGAACGAGAGGGTCGCTTCCCTGCGCCTTCGGGTCGGGGAAAAATCTCTCACTGTTGTTTGTTGTTTGCAGTGCGGAGTACCCGGCCTTCTTGGGGTCCCTGGGAGGAGTACTGGATAGTGCTCCAACTGGGGACTCCATTGTTCTACTGGGGGACTTCAACGCTCACGTGGGCAATGACATTGATACCTGGAGAGGCGTGATTGGGAGGAATGGCCTCCCCGATCTGAACCCGAGCAGTGTTTTGTTGTTGGACTTCTGTGCTAGTCACAGTTTGTCCATAACGAACACCATGTTCAAGCATAAGGGTGTCCATCAGTGCACGTGGCACCAGGACACCCTAGGCCGGAGGTCAATGATCGACTTTGTTGTTGTTTCATCTGACCTTCGGTCGCATGTCTTGGACACTCGGGTGAAGAGAGGGGCTGAGCTGTCAACTGATCACCACCTGGTGGTGAGTTGGATGCGCTGGCGGAGGAGGAGGCTGGACAGACCGGGCAGACCCAAACGGATTGTGAGGGTTTGGCGTCTGGCAGAGCCCTCTGTTAGGGACATCTTCAACTCCCACCTCCGAGAGAACTTCTCTCAGATCCCGGGGGAGGCGGGGGACATCGAGTCCGAGTGGACCATGTTCTCTGCCTCCATTGTCGACGTGACAGTTCGAAGTTGTGGTCGCAGGGTCTCCGGTGCCTGTCGTGGCGGCAATCCTAGAACCCGGTGGTGGACACCGGAAGTACAGGATGCCGTCAGACTGAAGGAGTCCTACCGGGCTATGTTGGCCGGTGGGACTCCTGACGCAGTAGATGGGTACCGGCAGGCCAAGCTGGCCGTGGCTCGGGCAGTCCTGGAGGCAAAAACTCAGGTCTGGGAGGAGTTCGGGGAGGCCATGGAGGAAGACTTTCGGTCGGCCTCGAGGAAATTCTGGAGGACCGTTCGGCGCCTCAGAAGGGGGAAGCAGTACTCTGCCGGCACCGTTTACGGTGTGGGTGGGGAGCTGTTGACCTCGACTGGGGACATCGTCGGACGGTGGAAGGAATACTTCGAGGATCTCCTCAACCCGACTGATATGCCTTCCACTGAAGAAGCAGAGAGTGGGGACTCTGGGGCGTGCTCGTCCATCACCCACGCCGAGGTCACTGAGGTGGTTCATAAGCTCCTCAGTGGCACCAGGGATGGATGAGATTCGCTCCGAGTACCTCAAGTCTCTGGATGTCGTAGGGCTGTCTTGGTTGACACGCCTCTGCGACATTGCATGGAGGAAGGGGACAGTACCGCTGGAGTGGCAAACCGGGGTGGTGGTCCCTCTGTTTAAAAAGGGGGACTGGAGAGTGTGTTCCAACTATAGGGGGATCACACTTCTCAGCCTCCCCGGGAAAGTCTACTCCAGGGTACTGGAGAGGAGAATACGGCCGATAGTTGAACCTCGGATTCAGGAGGAACAATGCGGTTTTCGTCCCGGTCGCGGAACACTGGACCAGCTCTATACCCTCCGCAGGGTGCTCGAGGGTTCATGGGAATTTGCCCAACCAGTCTACATGTGCTTTGTGGATCTGGAGAAGGCATTTGACCGTGTCCCTCGTGCCATTCTGTGGGGGGTGCTGAGTGAGTATGGAGTCCGGGGCCCTCTACTAAGGGCTGTCCGGTCTCTGTATGATCGAAGCAGGAGTCTGGTTCGCATTGCCGGCAGTAGGTCAGACTTGTTCCCGGTGCATGTTGGACTTCGGCAGGGCTGCCCTTTGTCACCGGTCCTGTTCATAATTTTTATGGACAGGATTTCTAGGCGCAGCCAGGGGCCGGAGGGGATCCGGTTTGGGAACCACAGGATTTCGTCTCTGCTTTTTGTGGATGACGTTGTCCTGTTGGTTTCATCAGACCGGGACCTTCAGCATGTGCTGGGGCGGTTTGAGGCCGAGTGCGACGCGGCAGGGATGAGAATCAGCACCTCCAAAACCGAGGCCATGGTTCTCCATCGGGAAAGGGTGGCGTGCCTTCTCCGGGTGGGTGGAGAAGTCCTGCCTCAGGTGGAGGAGTTCAAGTATCTCGGGGTCTTGTTCACGAGTGAGGGAACGATGGAGCGGGAGATTGACAGACTGATCGGTGCAGCGTCCGCAGTTATGCGGTCGATGTACCCGACCGTCGTGGTGAAGAAGGAGCGAAGTTAAAAGGCGAAGCTCTCGATTTACCGCTCAATCTACGCACCTACCCTCACCTATGGTCATGAGCTTTGGGTAGTGACCGAAAGGACGAGATCGCAGATACAAGCGGCTGAGATGAGTTTCCTCCGCAGGGTGGCTGGACGCTCCCTTAGAGATAGGGTGAGGAGTTCGGTCACCCGGGAGGAGCTCGGAGTCGAGCCGCTGCTCCTTCACATTGAGAGGAGTCAGCTGAGGTGGCTTGGGCATCTGTACCGGATCCTCCTGGACGCCTCTCCAGGGAGGTGTTCCAGGCATGTCCCACCGGGAGGAGACCCCGGGGAAGACCCAGGACACGCTGGAGAGACTATAGCTGTGTCCCAATTCAGGGGCTGGGTCCTTCTGAGGACGCGGTCTTCGTAGGCCACGCCTTCGAAGACCGCGAAGGCCATACCAAAGGCTGGACGGACGCTAGGGAAATGAGACGGTCTAGCCTGTGGGGGATTTCCTGGTTGCGTCACCAGCTGTTCCCGCCCTTGTCCTACGTCACTAAACAAAGTAGAAAGACAGACAGACAGACAGACAGACAGACAGACAGACAGACAGACAGACAGAAAGAAAACACGATAGAAAAGAAAGAGAGAACCAAAAAAAGAAAAAAGAAATGGAGCCAGAAGTTTTGTTTTTGTTTTTCATTTTGTTGGAGGAGGAAGAGAGGCGTGTCCGCCGGCGCCGGCGGAAATAATATATTTTTCTGAAAAAATTTGAATCTGAAAATATTTTTCTGGAAGTAAATATTTTTCTGACTGTGCGCAATGAATCTTGGGATATGGTGGGCCGCGGAGGATACAACCGATGGATCCTTCAAACAGCGGGAAAAGAAGGCTGCATTTGTGGGCTGCATTTGAAGGAACCTTCGAAATGGGACAGCCTCGGCACGCTGCTGTGATGTAATTGTTATACCCCTAAAAAAGGGGGTGTGAAACAGACACACAGACACGATGTTCGTTACTCAGCGTCCAGTTCTGTATTAGTTTTTCTCAAACATATATTTCATATATTTCAGCAAATCTATTCTAACACACCACACACACAAAACACACAGGCGCGCACAGCCAGTAAAAGTCCGTACTCCGCAGGCAAATAATATCACTCTCAAAACCAAAACTATATTTACCAGTTGCCTATAGTCCTACAAATAAAAATATATATATATACAGTGCTAAATAATATAAATTTCTTACCTAAAAAAGGGGGTGTGAAACAGACACACAGACACGATGTTCGTTACTCAGCGTCCAGTTCTGTATTAGTTGAATAACGGACACCGCGTCTCCCCTAACGGTAAGTTAGAACCCAAAATAACGTGAACAAAATAACGGTTAGACATTTCTTATAAACGATCAACAAAACGACGGTTAAACATTATTTACAAAGGGATTATGATATTAGTTTGTTTTCTTTTCCTATTACAACATCACAAATCCAAGGGCCTTTGCCAATCAGAACTAATAAATTTAAAATAGACATTTTATCACTATTACATAATCGGCCTTCAAATCCAGCTTTCGAAGGACGCAGACCCTGAATTGGGACACAGCTTATGTCTCTCGGCTGGCCTGGGAACGCCTCGGACTCCCCTCGGAAGAGCTGGAGGAAGTGTCTGGGGTGAAGGAAGTCTGGGCATCCCTGCTGAGGCTGCTGCCCCCGCGACCCGGGAACGGATAAGCGGCGGACGATGGATGGATGGATGGATGGTATAATAATTGTAAAAAAAATAAAGGTTGCTACCTTGCGGATTTCACCCATTCACGGGTTCTTTTTGGAACATAACCCCAGCGAAAAACGAGAGATTACTGTATACGATATATACACACACACACACACACACACACACACACACACACACACACACACACACACACACACACACACACACACACACACACACACACACACACACACACACACACACACACACACACAAGCCATAATCAGCAATATTAAAATAATAAAAGGCTTGCAATATTTCAGTTGATTTGTAATGAATCCAGAATGTATGACATTTTAGTTTTTTTTAATTGCATTACAGAAAATAAAGAACTTTATCACAATATTCTAATTTTCTATATATAACCCCAAGCAGGATCTTCAGGATTTAACGGCTGCAGCTGCTACTTCCAAGTGTCTAACGCACATTAGTGCACAAATAACAGACGTAGAAACGTTACCTGATCTAACTTACATCTCACACTTTCTTCAACCATGTTGAGGAAATGTATCGCCGCCATTTTTTCATGTCTGAATATACAAATATTTCTCAAGGCTGAACCGAACTGTAGTTTGGCTGTGATTTTCCAGCAGAAACTCTTTTTGGATCAGTACCACAATGTTTGTGCGTCAGCGCTGGTCAGAGACTCACCTCATGGAGGCAGAACATGGTGTCAAACACCCCCTTCGCAATCAGCTCATTAAGGTTGGACTTAGATCCTGTAAACCATAGAATAGATAAAATACGAGGGAACAAAGAGATAAAGAAATAAGTCCCCCATTAAGTGCGTAATAAATACAATGATTTTAAAAATATGTTTAAAAGCGGGTACAAAAAATAAATAGGTAAAATCAGCTGTTTATGAGTGTGATGGATGAGGGCACGAAGCTTGACATGGCTGTTTGTCCTGAATGTTAGTATCTGTATCTGTGACCTGAAGGGAGGAGCGTATACTGACTGTAGAGTGTGTGTGTGTGTGTGTGTGTGTGTGTGTGTGATGTCTGAGGCTATTTGTTGTCCCTTTCGTTTAGTCCTTCTGTTATAGATGCCCATCAGTGATTCCTGCTTCTGTCCAATTATTTTGCTGCTCAATGTAATAATTTTATTTAAAGGAGCATGAGGCAGGATTTATGAAAAAAATTTGTATACCTTTTACATTTTTTTGTAATAATGTCAGATGAAGCGTTCCAAACCAAAAAGAATGAGCCCTCTAGTGTATCTCTCCGTTGCCTTGAACAGGCTGTGTGCTGCAAAATGCGCTGCAATTCTAGGCCCGAATTTCCCGCGCTGTCCTGCGGATGTGACGTCACATGACGCTGCATGCGCGTTCTCCCCGTTCTCCCGTGCCGGCTTCGCTTTTGGCTGCAGTACCCCCGACGGCCGTCATGGTGAAGGGTGGCGCTAATGAGTCTCATTTCTTAAAAGGAGCCTCATGCTCCTTTAATGGATTGCGGTGAATGTTGGATAAGGATCCAAACCAAGCTGTTATGTTGAAAGTTAAAACTGATTCAATGAAACAATTGTAAAATGCTGTCAGGACTGATTGGTGGACTTGAAGTTTATGGAGTTTTCTAAGAAAAAAGAGGCGTTGCTGGCACTTGGAGAAAATGGATTCAGTGTTAGGTTGGAAGGTGAGGTTGTGGTCGATTACTGTCCCCAAATATCTGTATGAGTCAACCCTCTCTATAGTATAGTTTCATCACTAGTTCAGTGTGCTGTTGTTTCAGATCTCTGTGGACAGTCTGGATCACTCACCTTCTGTGTCGATGAACGTACTGTTGAGAATGAAATGAACAATCCGGATCCTGAGGGAGGAAACAGACAGAAATACCGTCACCATGGAGACGACGTGTAGCCGAGGAGGTTTTCATCGCCGTTCAGTTGATATCAGCACGCTGCCGGACCCGTTTCTGCTTAAATTAAATGTAATCGTTTGTATAGTTACTGGATTCAAGCTACTGATTGACCGTCGTTGCCGTCCTAGGTGTCTTGTTCAGGTTTTTACGTTCAGGTTTTTACATACATCTTTGTTCGCCACAGAGAACCTGCTGGTGGAAGAACCGACCATCACCGTTTACAACGTTTGAATGATGACACTCCCTGAGATCATCATTATCCAATTGCTTCCCTTCAAACAATCTTGTCTCAAACTTCATACATACTGGAAAAGTATTGCCTCTCTGTGGCTTGGGGGAGATGTTGGGAGCCGGCTCCGCTTGTTGTCGTTCTCGGGGCAGCTGCCCCTTTGTCTTTTGCCAACAAATATCAGATAAAGGCTTTTCTATTTGTAAATGTGATTGCAAAAAAGCTTATCCTCCGGACTTGGAGGGAAGACACTGCACCCACATATGTTTGTGGCTGAGAGGAACGGCAGGTAAGCTTCACCTGGACAGACAGACTTCGTATCGAAGACAGAGAGGACATGTTTAAGAAAACATGGGACCCTGTACTGCAGTGGTTCCAAGGAAAAGACTAATGTATCAATGGGAACCTCCTTGCTGTGTGTACTACTTATTTTCCTTTTCACTTTGTACAGTTTTCTTTAAATATGATTATTTTATTGTAGTGATTGTGACCTTTACTATTTTCTTATGAGATGTGCTGAACCTTCAACTTTTGCTGTACTTAAGACTCCAGTTAATGTTTCATGAAAGCATTTTCTCACTCTCTTTAGCCTTTTAGTCCATAGTCCTGACTGTAGAGACGACGTTTAATTAGCTTTAGCCCCAACATAGGTTTTATATTGGCTTTTCTAGGTACCCAAAGACACTTATCTGATACCTGCTAGTTTTCCAGTATGAGCGCAGCCAGCGGCTTCCCTTTAACTCTTATTTTTAGCCGAGCAGGTCAGTCCTCTTTATATCTGGACACATCTCAGTTTAGAGACTCAGTTTACCAAACATCAGAGTGAGACTGGGCAGCGCTGCTCCGTACTACCTGAACAACATGAGCGAGTACTGCTGCTACTGCTTGAAAGGTCGTTAAATAAACAGAGTGCTGGTTAACAATCTCGAACCCTTTCGGTAACGAGCCTCTGCTGTCGCTCACAGCTGCTGCTTCTGCAGCCTTGCTGCTGTTGCTTGTCAGGAAAAGCAAAAACTGATGTGAAAGCAGAGTCTCCCGGAGCTACCGGTCAAGCCTTCACCGTGGCAGGTGCGTTAGTTACCTGTTGGCCTGGGTCATACTGTCTCCAGACCAGTTGCAGGAGTCGGACACTTTCAGCAAATACTGATAATCTTCAAACATCGTATTGGGAGCGCGCAGGCCAAAGAAGACTTTGTCTTCTTGAACGATTCTCTACCAGACACACACACACACACACACACACACACACATTAAAGGGAGTCAAATACAGCTGCATCAAAGCATTTGGAAGAGACTCACTGCGACGGTGATGTTTTTCTTTTTCAACTCATCGATGTAAGCTTCCTGTCTCATGAACTTCTGGTCCGTTTCATCCTCGACCTTGTCGGCGACCAAGATGTAGTCGAACGTCCTCTGGGCGGGCTGCTCGGACACACACGCACACACACAATCATGAAGTGAAATCCAAGGTTTTCAACGACCAATGGCTCATGCAGGACATGAAGGACATGCAGGACAACAGTTTTGTCTGTTGGTCTCTGGTTTCTGCCGTTTTTTCAGGGATTTCAGGGATTACGTTCCCGCTTCCCTTTGACTTGATAACCTCACGACTTTTCAGCTTATGGCTTTTTAAATCTTTAACAAGTTTGCATTTGCTATATTTAGCTACATTAATGCCAAGTCTGCACAACAATTAAGCCTGATATTCCTAAATCTAGTCATAATGTGTTGTACTCTTGACTGGGCAAATAACCAGGACTGCCCTATAAAAAGTTCAGGAAAAATAACTGCCAGTGGGGTGGGGGTAGGCAAAAATATCGATATGGCAGTATATCACAATAAGTTGCCGACCGATTTGATATGGATATCAAAAATTGCTAAAAAAAAATTCTTAAATTATTATTTTTTTTAATTAAATAATAAATAAATCAAGTTTCAGACAGGCTGTAAATCCAGTACGACTTTATTATATACATTGGCTTAAATTAATTTCATATTATGCAAATAATATGAAAAAAATATGTTGTAACTTTAGCTTCCATATAGTGACAATATTATATTATAATGCACTGAGTGAAATGTTTATTTTTCATATGCAGTGAAACTTGCCAGTTTTCATAAAACAATCTGATTCTGGTTGAGCAGCACTAATATGTGTCCATGTTTACAGAGAAGAGGTTGATAATACGAACACTGAAATGTGTATTTTCTGCATTCATTTTGTTTTTTATAATTTTCTGTTGATTTTCCCAGACAAAAAATATTTTTATGAAGTGGATTCAGTGCAGTCAATAAATTCTGAATCTCTTCAGTGAAACAGATATCTTAATGTGTCGTGGATGAAATGTCTTGCAACATATCGATTATCACAGAATCGCTGTATCGTTATATTATCATTATCGTTGACAAAATATGGTGATAGTATCGTATCGTGAAGTATCTGGTGATACCCAGCCCTATAAGACCGGTACATTTTAAGTTAACAATTTTAATGTTCTTCTTGGTGACTTGAATTATTGGATGTTTTGGGGAAGCCATGGTACTATGTTTACTTAACTGTTGGCTGGACGAGCTACCTCATATGTTCAGTGACGACTTAAAAAAAGCTGTCTTCTGTTCAGAACAGGCCTCTTGCTGCACTCTATTGTTTCAGTAATTGTAATACTGAACTTTAATTACTTCAAAAGGTTTGTTAACTACAGTTTGCACTGTTTCAATGAATGGAACAAATTTTCTGAATACATCTTTGATTCATTTTTTCCCGCATTTGCAGATGTAGACTATGTTCTACATCTACGACCACACCCTTATTTATAGATTTATCAGAGAGTATTTCAGATACTGGCATCAGAAGTTAAACGCTGTCACCCTGTGGACCAACTCCGTCACACACTGTCCAGCTGATTGATGGGCTCGACACCGATGCAGACGACCGACGAGAGATTCAACTCCAGAGTTCAGATGTTTAAAAACCTGAGCCTTTAACTTCCTGAATGCCAACGAACAAGTTCCTTTACTGTTACTTCAGGGACGTTCAGGGAGTGAGTCTCTGACGTTCTGCGTCAGACCCACGGCACAGATGAAGACGCCCTCTGATCCATCACTTTGATTTGTTCTCGGGTCGTTACTCTCCCATCGGTTCAAAACACGAGGGATCTCACACACGGTGGGATTTTTGAAAGTTTCAGCAGATTTATCTGTAGTGCCGACAGCTGGACATCAGGGCCGGGGCTTCAGGGGGGGGCGGTACTCCCCCCCACCCCGGGACCCAATGGGACCCGCCCCTGAGGCAGCAGGCCCCACCCGTGAGATTTTTTTAATTTTTTTTTTGTGGCACCACTTGGTTCATATTAGGTATAAAGTAATCTTAAATATTTTGTATTATTATTTTATCAAATTTGAGAAATATCTTTCACAATCTCTAATAGGCTATGTACTACGGAAGAGAATTAGGGCCAGGCAGGAGAAAAATAAAAATAATATTTTAGAAGAGGAAGATTTTTTTTTTGCCATTATGCACTTCGAGAAAAAAGTCAAAATGTCGAGATTAATGTTGAAGTACAATTTTGAGAAAAAAGTCGAAATGAAATAAAGTTGAAATGTTGAGAAAAAAGGCAAAATTTCGACTTTATTCACGAAATTTCGACTTTATTCTTGAAATTGTATTTCAACATTATTCTCGACATTTCGACTTTTTTCTCGAAGTGCACCATAAAAAAAAAATCTTCCCCTCTCAAATATTTTTTTTTCCTGCATGCCCCTAATACTCTTCTGTAATGTTCTGCTCTTACATGTGTTAATGCTTGTATGCCCCATTGTTGGGCATGTGTAGGCTATGTTACTGAGACGGGTATTTTTGCAGCCTGGAGCGTCTCGTCTCATGACCTCCAGGTCCCAGACGGAGGCCATGAGACGAGAGGCTCCAGGCTGAGACGAGAAGCTCCAGGCTGCAAAGGGCCCGGTCATAAACACCAAGTATTCCCAGCTAATGATGCTGTAAGGACCAATCAGCTCCCAGAATGCTGATAAAACTGCTTTCAGAAACATTGTGGGGCAGAATTACCAAACAGATCCAGGGCAGCAAACAGAGGACGCCAGAGGTGTCTGTATCTACAGCAGTGCACTGCTATTAGGACACTAACCTGGTGCATTATATAAAATATGACATTAAACATTCACCCAAAAGCTGTTATTGTTGAATACAAAAGGCACTTTTATTTTAAGTTTAATGTAAAAAAGACATTTGGCCATGTTCAATGCCAGTTTCACACCACGCGCATGCATCAATTTAATGACGAGACTACTGGGATTAAAATTCACCGGGCGAAAATGTAATAAATTAAAAATAATAGGTCTTTAGACATACGAATCAATTTAAAATCGGAAAATCGATTTTTTTCAACACAGGCCTACTACACAGTTGCCAGGCTGCAACATGAAGCCCAGTAACGGAGATGACTTCGTCCTGCCACGTCCACCAGGCGTCTGACCGCGCTGTTGCATGTGAGCATGTGCAAATGCCGCAGACAGGAAGAACTTCCAAAACAAAAAACAACGTCTCCCTATTGGACCCAAAGTTCAAACTGAAATTCAAACTTATGCAAAGCTGGTTTCCGTTTATCTCTCAGATCTGCAGTCGGTCTGCTCTCATAAACGCCGTGAAGACATAAAGACTCCTCAACCGTCACCGACGCAGTTAAAATCAGATCAGTGCGACACGAGCACAACGGGGCCTTCTCTCAGCCGCACACCTTTTTACATACAAGTCGCATCACGTCGGCGGCCAATGAACCCGCTGGCTCAGCGCATGAGTCAGCTTGGTTCTGCTCCAGGTAGCAGGTTCATGGAGTTACACCTGCTTGGCTGTTTCAGCTGGGGACGGTGAGGGCAACCGTTCAGGCACATGACAGAGACACACTGGATAAACCAGCCAGCTGCAGATCCAGTTATAAATGTAATCAAGATGTGCCAAAGCAAATGAGACTTGAAACACGGGATCAGGGCCAGAGGTTCGACCCGTATCTGTCCAGGTGTGATGCTGCACCCGTTTATCTACTCAGCGGAGTTAAAGGTCCTTTCATTCGAGTACTTGTCCTCTGTATTTGCACATCTCCGATGAGGTCAGGTTATCTGGCCATTTATGGAGGAAACACTAAAGAGAGGAGGTGAGAGGGACTTACCAGGGAGCGGAGCAGAGGCTCGCTGCTGAGCGGCTCCTTCTGCTGGTCCGCCAGCTCGAACGACTCCTGTCACACACACAAGTAAAACACACTTAACTTCAACACAAAAACCATGAAATCAACATTTGAACATAGACAAATGATGTTAACTCCTTTTGGTGGCAAGTTGTAGATAAGTTATCTGAGATAGTTGACCTCCATATACCTTGTCTTCCTAATATTATACTGTTAAACGATGACTCTTCTATCACTCTAAATAGAATTGAGAAGAAAATATTATTTTGTGGACTAAAAGCAGCTAAGAAAATTCTAGTCATGAGATGGAAAACTCCAAAAGTTTTGAATATATGTCACTGGTTTTCATTATTTTTGTATGTACTGTCTTTGGAACTCTCAATTGTGCGATTACACGGCGCAGCAAAAGAAACTGTAGATGCCTTATCTTAGGCCGTGCAGAAAGCACGTTCTCTCTTGTAAAAATGAGTTAGATGTAATTGTAATGTGTATTTTTGTATTTTTTTTTCTATTTTTTGTTGGTGCTTGTTTTGTTTTTTCATATAAGGATTGTGTTTCATGTAGTATTTAAGTTAAGTCTGATAACGCTTGAATGTATTTTGTCAAGACAAGAAAGGAGGAGGGTGGGTGAGGGCGGGGAGATCAGTGCAGTCATTGGGGGGGGAGGGGGATTCAGTGCACATCATAATTGCTGAGCATCCTCCTTTGATACATTTTATATTGTTACAAGTATATGTTTGAAATGTTGATGCTCTTCTTGAATATTGTTTGAAATGTTTTTTGTTTTTTTTTTATTGTTATCCTACCTCGCATGGGCTAAACTTATTTTGAAAATCAATAAAAAGTTGGTCATAAAAAAAAAAAATCCATTTGAACCCAGACATGAGGCAACAAAGTACACCCTAGAAATGCACCAAACAGCATTTTACCTCCTGATCTTGACTTTTTTTCCTCAGAAGTACAACTAATTGCATTGATTAAGTTGAAATCAGCCGACTGGCAGACAGCAGAGCTGCAGGTCACGGCCTCCGCCGGCCTCATTACAGCCTCCGAGCCTCAACCGTCAGCACCGTGACGTTTCTGCTGCCTCCACGCTGACACTGGTCGGAGCCGGCTCAACTCAAATAAACACACCTGTTTTTCATTGTTCGACTGAATAGTCGAAAGACTACTTTATTGTTTATTAATATTTGTAAGAAATGTATCTATATCAAAAACCTCGCAAGTTCTATACAAAAGATTATGTTACAGTTCAGAAAATCATAGCTACAGCACAAGACACGCAGAGGTAACTAAGCAAACTATTAACATAAAAGAATTCAAATTGTTAGTAAAGAAACATCTCTTGAATAGATACATATACTTAACTTAATAAATAAATAAATAAATAAAGTAGATAGTATATGGGCATGTGTACACATATATATTATAAATAAATGAATATTTATTAAAAATGGTTATTGGTGCTTGTGACAAAGTGGGTGAGAGCTAGGGATGGGCGGTATGGACTAAAATATGTATCACGATAATTTCTGGCATTTATCCCGATAACGATAAAAATGATGATTAAAAAAATACCAATTAATCTCCGCCTTTTTAACTATAAATCTATCAACACATTCAGTCTTTGGAGCCCCCAAATCACTGCTCTAAAAGATATTAAATGCTACTAAACGTCATCAATGGGAATTTATCTATCTTTCTTTCTTTCTTTCAGGCTCATTTCCTTCCTTCCTTCCTTCCTTCCTTTTTCCCTTCCTTCTTTCCTCCTGCTCTCTCCTTCCTTCTTCCCTTCTTCTTTTCTCCCTTCCTTCTTTCTTTCCTTGTTTTCCCCCTTCCTTCCTTCCTTCCTTCCTTCCTTCCTTCCTTCCTTCCTTCCTTCTTTTTTCCCTTCCTTCCTGCTCTCTCCTTCCTTCTTCCCTTCTTCTTTTCTCCCTTCCTTCTCCCCCTTCCTTCCTTCTTTCCTCCTGCTCTCTCCTTCCTTCCTCCCTTCCTTGCTTCCTTCCTTCCGTTGTGCGTGGATTTAACACAGAACCATAAATCAGTTTTACACAAATACGTCATCAACGGGAATTTATCGTTTTTACCGCGAGATGACAAATTCTTATCGTGAGGAATTTTTTTGGCGGTATATCGTGAACGGTAAAATATCGCCCATTCCTAGTGAGAGCACACAATTTGTCCCCATTTCAGTCTACTGTCTTATTCTATCTAAATTCAACCATTGTTTGTTTGTTTTGGTCATAGGTTTACCATCATTTCATACCATGCAGGCACATAGTACCCCGGGTTTGTTTGTGTTCACAATTATTTCACTTAAAATAATACAGACAAGTATTGTTACGTTTACAGTGGTTTATATGCCAGTTCTGGATACCTGATACCTCCAACTCCGAGAACTAATCTACTCAAACACTCAGTTATCTATCGTTCAATAATGTCCTGGAACTCTTTACCTCCTCACATATCTCGCTCACAAAACAAATTAACTTTTAAAAAACCACTTAAGGCTCACCTAATGCTGCACACCATATGACTGGGAATTTATTATAGATGTTGAAATTAGTAGAATTATTATAATGATAGCAGTGACTGAAAATATATGACTAATTTATGGTATTATTAGTGCTATTATAGTGTATTAGTATAAATATAGTGTTATTAATACATTATGATTAGTGGTGGGGGAAAAAAAAAAATCGATATTGCAATATATTGTTGCGCTCTCTGTTGCAATAAATAATCGATAAACTGACGGCAAATATCGATATTTTATTACAACACACATAATGGATTTACGCGGTTGTCACCGCACTATTGTTCATGCATTTCAATTTGTCCAGCTGTTCAGTGTTTACATTTACTGTACAAGACTAGGAGACAGTGAGGTACTATGCTAAATTAAGTTGCTTACTGACTTTTCAGTATTAGAAACAACGCAGTGCACTGTCCTGGTTTATAGAAAACATGTTATTAATGTTCATGCACTTCAATTTGTCCAGCTGTACAGTGTTTACATTTACAAGCCTAGGAGGCAGTGAGGCTCTTTCTATACAAATGCACTTGCTTTGTACATTGTATGAAGTTTTGGCATTGAATAAATGCATAACTACAGACGTTTTCCTTTTTATAGGTATTTTTTTCTTTTTCAGTCACATATATCGTGATGTATCGTTGATGAAATTTCTTACAATATATCGAATATCGTAGATATTGTGTATCGTGATATTATCGTTATCATGGGCCACATATCGCCACAGTATTGAATCGTGAGTTACCTGTATCGTCCCACCCCTAATTATGATATTATGCATATATAACTGATGTGTGTGTGTGTGTGTGTGTGTGTGTGTGTGTGTGTGTGTGTGTGTGTGTGTGTGTGTGTGTGTGTGTGTGTACATGTATGTGTATTATTGTTGTTTTATTATAAGTGTAGTTATGCTAGGAATGTATGACTGTATGAATTTATGTCTTAGATCAGGGGTCTGCGACCCCTAGGGGGGCCGCGGAGGTACTGCAGGGGGTCCTCCAACTCAAAAAGAAATAAAGGCAATATCAACCAAAATAATTTGTGAGTTAAAAAAAAAAAAAAATAATATCCATCCATCCATTATCTCTACCCGCTTCATCTTTTGCAGGGTCTCGGGGCTCTGCTGGATCCTATTACATCTCATTGCAGGCGAGAGGCAGGGGTTCACCTGGACAGGTCACCAGTTCATCGCAGGGCTACAACCAGACAATACAGACAACCAGACATATTCACACTCACACCTACGGCCATTTAGACTCAACAATAAACCTACTATGCAACCGGAGTAACCGGAGGGAACCTGTGAGGCAACAGTGCTAACCACCAAGCCACCGTGCTGCCCGTAAAAATAATTATATTATATATATATATATATATATATATATATATATATATATATATATATGATTGAGAAAACTCCATTAACAGGTGATAAATCTACTTTTGACTCTAAATAAATGATTCCCATGACGTGAGTCATGTGACTTATATCAACTTTAGAGCGGAAAAACGAGCTAGCTGTTTAAGAAAAGAAAATTTGTTGTGAAGTATTTCATATTTAACGCTAGTTAGACCTGATGGATAAATTAGTGACAATAACGAAGCCTAAAGCTGGAGATTGTAACGTTACAGCTCGGCCTAACGTTACTCCTTCCACGTCTGACGAGGACAAAGTTTCATCAACCGTAAACACATGTAGCTAATAATCCAGTCAGGAATTGGTTAATAAGGTGATATAAGTAGAATAAAACACATTCAAAAGTTATTATAAGCCAGGCTTAAAATGTGACACATTAAAAAAGGAAAAAATAAGAATTACAAGCAGGGGTCCCTGCTCTGTTTTTCTCTCATCTAAGAGTCCCTGGGCTTAGATATTATCATTTATGTAATATTTTATGTACTTTATGGACCCCAGGAAGATTAGTGGTCACCAAGGCAGCAGCTAATGAGGATCCATCCCATAAACAATAAACAATATGTTGGGTTTTGTCATTCATCATGAGTTGATTCTGTTACTTACCATTCAACCATTCCCACCAGGTTCCAGTTCCAAAAGGAGGGAAAAGTCCTGTATTTATACCCTGGTGACTTCATTAGTGATGTCACTGGGCTGAACCATGTATGGGGGGGGGGGCACATTTTGGGATTTGTTTTCTTATTGATTTTGATTATTTTCAGCATGGTTGAAAAGGTATGTTACCATAGGCAAAGCTATTGTGTGTTGGATGGTGATTGTAGTTGAAGGGAAACTATCTAGATTGCTCAGCTGATTTCAAGGAAACGTGGAGTCACCTTTTGAGTGGAAGAGCCTGATGGAAGGGCCTATTTAACCGGCTGCTGCTGCTGCCGGTGGAGAGAGATCAGTGTGCAGCCACGAGCACATGTTGCTTTACTTTGAGTTCTCATGAGTTTAGTTTTGTTCAGTTAAGCAGAGTTAATTCTTTATTTGTTTCTTTTTTTATTTTGCATATTATGACGGAGTATTAGGGCCAAACTAAGACAAAAGAAATTTGGAAAAACGAGAATAAATTCATAATATAATGAGAATAAAGTCATGAATTACGAGAATAAAGTCATAATGTTGCGAGAATAAAGTCGTAATAGAATAAAGTCGTAATATTATGAGAATAAAGTCGTAATATTACGAGACTAAAGTCGTAACATTACAAGAATAAAGTCGTAACATTACGAGAATAAAGTCGTAATTTATGAGAATAAGGTCGTAATATTATGAGAATATAATTTACGAGAACTCTAACAGGAAGAGCAGTCTTCTCCCTGTGTTAAAATGAGGAATATTGAGCATCTTGTGAAGTTATATTTATAATATATTTAATATTACGACTTTATTCTCGTAATATTATGACTTTATTCTCGTAACTTTACGACTTTATTCTCATATTATTATGACTTTATTCTCGTAATTTCATTTTTTTTTGTCTTAGTTTGGCACTAATACTCCGTCGTAGCATATATTTTTTGCAACGTCAATGAAAAAATAAATAAATCACTCTTTTGGACATTTTAGCATTCAGGGTGTCGGACTCCAGTCCTCGAGGGCCGGTGTCCCTGCAGGTTTTAGATGTTTCCCTGCTTCTTTGAACCATGATACAAGTGACTGTGTCATCAACAGAACTATCCAGACTTTGATGACAAGCTGGTGACGATGATTAATTAGAATCAGGTGTGTTAAAGCAGTGAAACATCTAAAACATGCAGGACACCGGCCCTTCTGGGATTCAGTTTGACACCTGTCCATCTACTCTGGTCACACTTCCCCACAGTGCAAACTATACATTGTTTGAATTTGTTGATGTTATAAAATGTATGAATATGTATTGTTTTTATTTATATCTAAATGTTAAATGGAATGACTTTTTATTTTTTCTTTATTTTCTGTTTTTCCTTTCTTTTTTTATATGCTACCTCTTTAGGTTTGCTTTTAATTTTTTGTTGTAATGTACTGTGCATTATGTGTCGGACCCCAGGAAGAATAGCTGCAGTTTTGCTGTAGCTAATGGGGATCCAAATAAAACTATAAACTAGTCAGATCTTCAAACATTGCAGGTGTCATCAGCCTGAATGTGGCTTCACTAAATGCTGCTGCAAAATTCATGAAAGTAAATAACTTGTAATGTTCCTGTAGCTAAATATAGTTTACAGTATCTGCTTAATTTCACATAATCCCTCAATAAACCAGGTGTAATTGCCATGGCGACCATCTGGCTGCAGCTGGACTCCTGCTGCTCCCTCGCGGAGGGTTCACTTCCCTCCTACAGATCTGTTTATTTAAAAAGGATCCCCATTAGCTGACGCCAAAACAAAAGCTAGTCTTCCTGGGGTCCAGACAATAAAATACAAAAATTACAACTAAGAAATAAAGAAAAACATCATACAAATCATATATAATTTGATGTATTGACCTCACTCAATCAGATACGCTATATGATGTTAAGGTGATGATAAGAAATACGTTCTTAGTCTTCGTTTCAAATCAGCCTCTTTTGATGTCAGGAATCTCACCTGGAGTAGTTTTCCAATATGCAACTGATCTATAAAGTATTGTCCTCTTCATAGAGTGAGACTTAGGTAAGGGTAACGTAATCCCACCAATATTCACCCTTGAGTGTTATATGAATGAATATTTGAACAATAAGTTATATTATTACGGAGAAATTTAGGAGCCTGAGTGTTAATAATTCTATAGAAATATGTAAGTGCATTAGTAGATATCCTCAACCCTCAGCCACGAGAGACGTTCATGCATTTCTGCAATACTTGTTCTTGGAGAACAACCAAGAAAAAGTCTTGCAGCCTTGTTTTGAGCCACTTGTAGTTTTTTTAGAAGACTGTTGGATGCAGCAGACCAAACAACTTATCTGAGACAAGGCCCCACGCCGGGTGCTGGTGTTGCGTCTGTCATGCGTGCAGCAGCCTGCGGGTCCAGACCTGCCCGGGACGGGGAACAAAGGCCTGGTCCCGGGACGCCTGGGCCCTGCAGCCTCACGCAGCCTCGTCCCCGTGGCCTTTGCTCCTCACGCAGCAGCTCTTTACTGCCGTCACCGACAGATAAGATCACTCTCTCTTCTGGGAGAGTCTCGGTGGATCCTGCTGCACACCTTTAACACGGGCGTGACCGGGAACGCCACACTCCGTAGATTCAGTCTCTGCTCTTCAATCTGCAGGTCTTCTGGTGACTTTTAGCCAATAAAACGTCAAAACGTCATGTTTTGTGTGTTATTTCATCTTGATAGCGAGTGGAATGATAACTACGAAAA
Source organism: Cololabis saira (assembly GCF_033807715.1). Lineage (NCBI taxonomy): Eukaryota > Metazoa > Chordata > Actinopteri > Beloniformes > Belonidae > Cololabis > Cololabis saira. Next base: position 7,938,251 of record NC_084588.1, on the reverse strand, counting down.
CAAATCCTCTGCACAAACAACTGCCTCGCTTCAAAGAGACAAGTTGCCACAGAAAAGAGACAAAGTTGAGCAGTTTTAATAAAAATCCGCAACAAAGTTTGGTTTCACCTCCTAGACTCAAATCTAAGTGTAAATAGTTGAACAAGTGGCCAATTGTGAACAATTACTTTCAAACCAGTAAGATTTTACACTTATTTTAAGTTTGTTGTTGACTGAATGATTTATAAAACCATGATTAACAGCGATGGATCGGTTTTGGGGCGCTCAAATAAAAGCAGGTTCTGGGTCTCTGAGAGTAAATAAAGATCTAGAAGTTCTTTCTATTTCCACTTTTATATTTTCAATGGTTAAATTTATATGCACTTAATAACTTTTTTTTGTTCATTATTCTATGGAGATGAGATAAAACTCCTCCATTCAGCATTTGAGCTTTATGTTTTTCATGTGTAAATGTGATAAAGGTAACCTCGGTAGATCAGGGACTGCAGTCTAAACACACCTTTGTTGTGCAACTGAATTATGACAGACACAAAACATTAAATATTCCACTTTAAAAGAGAGAAAACATTCCTTCAGTGACTGTTTCCGTGTAAATATAATATAATATAAAGCCAGTGTGAGTGGAGCCTGAGCGGCGGGGAAGCGTTTACCTCCTTGCACTTGAAGAACATGCTGCGGGGGGTTCAGGGCCTTCCAGCGCGGTCAGACATCCGTCCATCCGTCCGTGCTCAGCGGCGTCCTCCCATCACGGCTCGACCCGGCTCGGGTCGCGGGTCCGGCACAGGCGCTCAAAAACAACTCTGCTCACCTCTTCACCTCACTTCCGCATACCTGCGGGCCAGCGGGGCATGTGCGCGTGAGCGGCTACAGGTGTGCACTTTTACCTGTGGCAAGTGACGTCAGAGAACGGTTATGCGGCGTTCACGGTCCCCTGGGAGAATGTCCTAAAATCTACTTTTTCGAAATAAAATGTATGTATGTATTATTATTATATTTTTATTATAATAAGAAGAACCATAATAATTATACTGTTGTTATTATTATTATTGGCCTTCCAATGTTTTACATAGGCACCCCTTAATAATGATAATAATAACAGCCTAAGAAGAAAAATTAATCTGGCTCCCATTTCTGTTATCAAAACGCTAATAAAAGTATTTCCATGTATTTCCAGAATTTCAGAAATATTAACAAAAGCAGGAACGTGGAAGAAAATGAATTTGTGTGGATAAGATAAGATCAGAATCAGAATCAGAATCAGAATCATCTTTATTGGCCAGGTTCGAACATTGTCCAACAAGGAATTTGACTCCGGTAGTTTCGCTCTCTATGGTCTTAAAGGTAAACAATAAACAAATAAACAATAGACAAATGTGGAATTTCTATGTACAAAAATTATAAACATTTTAAGGTGCAGCAGTTTGAGGTAGTGAGAATAATTATGACCTATACAATTTCTACAGACAAGAATTATGCAAAAGTACAAGATAAAAAATTTAATTTTTTTACAAAAGAAATAAAAAGTGAGAGGTGCAGCAGAGTGAGGCAACATGAATATTAAAGAGGGGTGCTGGATGATTTATTTATATTTTGATGATTTATTTTTATATTTCACGTGATTGGTTACTCTGAGACTTTGTTATCTGTGAGAGTTCATCAGAGCAACCGCTTGCGGGAAGAAACTGTCCCTGTGTCTTGAAGTCCTGGCGCACAAAGCTCTGTAGCGCCGTCCAGAGGGGAGGAGTTGGAACAGACTGTGTCCCGGGTGTGAGGGGTCAGCAGAGATTCGACCTGCCCGTTTCCTGGTCCTGGACCGGTACAGGTCCAGGATAGATGGGAGGTTAGTCCCAACTATCCTCTCTGCAGACCTGATGGTCCGTTGCAGTCTGTGCCTGTCTAGTTTGGTGGCTGATCCAAACCAGACAGTGATGGAAGAGCAGAGAACAGACTGTATGATGGCAGTGTAAAATGTGATCAGCAGCTGCTGTGGCAGGTTGAACTTCCTGAGCTGCCACAAGAAGTACAACCTTTGCTGCGCCTTCTTCCTGACGGAACTCATGTGGGTGGTCCACTTCAGGTCCCGGGAGATGGTGGACCCCAGGAACTTGAAGGAGTCTGTGGATTGTCCTTTATTTCTCCTTCGGGGAAATTCACTTTGTGCAGCAGCAGTATACTTAACACACACATGCAGGGGAAGGCTAAAAAGAATAAAAAAATATATATAATTACAAAATATAAACAGTATATACATTGGAATGAAAAATAAAAAGTAGTGCAGTACGGTAAGTACAATCACACCGGTAAGACCAGGGATCAAACTTTATTTGAAAATAAAACCGGCTTATCAAATATCCATTTGTGAGTGTACCGTACGTTAAATAATAAAACAGTCAGTCATTTAATTAGACTAATTTATATATTATTATATTTAAAATTACTTAAAATCCTTTTCTATGGGCTTTTTTAAGTAGTTGATGGATAAGCAACATCCCAGGGCTGTCTAACATAGAAATGCACACAGACAGATATAAACTGCACATACACAAATAGGTAACATATCAGAGAGCAAGTAGTTTCTAATTTAGTTTTTTATGACTGTTTTTCTTTTAATCTAAGTTTAGGTTCGACTCCCTAGGAGTCTTTCTGTGTGGAGTTTGCATGTTCTCCCCGTGCTTGCGGGTTCCCTCCGGTTACTCCGGCTTCCTCCCACAGTCAAAAAACATGCGTAGTAGGTTGATTGATGAGTCTAAATTGACTGCAAGTGTGAGTGTGTCTGGTTGTGTGTTTATATGTGGCCCTGGGATGGACTGGTGACCTGTATATGGTTTACCCCTGCCTTTCACCTGAAATTATCTGGGATAGACTCCAGCAGACCCCCGTGACCCTGAAAAAAGGATGAAGCGGGTATAGAACCGTTGTGATTTATCTCAACACAGTCATCCTGTAACAGTTTACAGCTCAAAACACATTTATGTCTAAATCATCCATCTCTTAATCACCAGAATAAAAAATAAAAAATAAGTGATTCCCACATTTATTTCAGCTCGTTTCCCTGCTGACAGCATGAACTCAGGATGTTTGGTATGTGATGGCACGACCCCTTTGGATGGCTCGGCATCATAGTGCGGCAGATAAGCAAACCAATTGTGCATTTTATGATAGAAGCATGAAACTTTCTACATATCATCTACATCCCCCAAGGATTAATTTCTGAAGTGGAAGCACTTTGGGTCTGACCTCTGGTGACCTTGAGAGGTCATTGACCTCAGCATTGCATTTTTCCATTATTTTCGCTTCATTCTCCATTATAATAAGTACATCATTTAAAAAAAAATATATGTCTTTGTTATAATAAAGAAAATTTTACTCAGTCATGGCCTTTTGTGTGAGTTTGTATATGACAATACTGTTGCTGACCAGCAGAGGGCAGAAATAGCTAGCTAGCTAACTGTTAATGAATGAAACAAAATAGCCTAGCTAGCTAGCTTTTGATTAATAAATAAAATGTCTTGCTAGCTAGCTAACTGTTAATGAATTAAATAAAATAGCTGTAGCTAGCTGTTGATGAATTACATAAAATCGTTTGCTAGCTAGCTAGCTAGCTAGCTAGCTATCTGTTAGTGAATTAAATAAAATAGATATAGCTAGCTGTTAATTAATTAAATAAAATTGCTTGCTAGCTGGTTGTTGATGAATTAAAGCTATCTAACATGTAATAGTAAATTTACACAATGTGTTATGTTCTTTCAGGATTCCTCTGTAGCCTGTGTCAGCTAGCCTCTTGCGCCCTTCAAAATTGTGATAAGTCAACACTGTCTGCATCATGTCAAAACGCCATTTACTGGTTGATCCAACTCAGCCTTTTACATCTAAGAATTCCAAGTTGAGTAGCCCTATTAACTGGGAACTCTGTGCTCTTTGTCAAAATAAAAACAGGAGAAGCTTTGCAATGCCCCACCAGGCATAACAAGCCATCAGAAGACAGTGGTTATGTGTCATTGGCCAGGGATCTCCTTGCATTCCAAGAAATTCGACAAATACCACCTGAGCTGGACTTGGACAGGCTGGATGATGGGAATGGCATAGAGGCCACGCTGGGGACCAACAGAGCACAGTGGCACAAGGCCTGTAGAGTAAAATACAATCAAAGTACACTGCAACGACGGCGGAAGTCATTAGAAAAGTTGGAACAGTGTGATGTAGCCATGGTTCACACACGGTCTTCTCACAGTCATATCCACCCAAAAGACCCTTTGTGTTTCTTCTGCAACAAGCCTACTGGGTCTGAAGTGCTCAATATGGCATCAACAAAACAGTTAGATGCCAAAGTTAGAAAAGCTGCCGTGGAAACAGAAGACACTGAGTTGCTTGCTAAACTTGCACCTGCGGACATGATAGCCCTTGAAGCAAAATATCATCTAAACTGCCTCCAGAAGCTATATAACAAAGCAAGACAGGCTATATCAAAGGATGAACACAAGGAAGATGCTCAGCTACTTGGTATTGCGTTTGCAGAGTTGGTAGCCTTCATGGAGGAAAGAAGAAGTGAGGAGGACACTGCTCCAGTATTCAAATTGTCTGACCTGGGTAACCTGTACCAAATTCGACTTGAACAGCTTGGTGCCACAGTGGGGAATCGGATCCACACAACCAGACTAAAGAACAGGCTTCTCTCAGAGGTACCTGGTTTAATGGCACATTCACAGGGAAGAGACACACTTTTGACATTTCAGAATGATATGGGAGATGTCCTTAAGAAGGCCTGTGACTACGACAGTGATGAAGACCGTGTGTGAACCATGGCTACATCACACTGTTCCAACTTTTCTAATGACTCCCGCCGTCGTTGCAGTGTACTTTGATTGTATTTTACTCTCCAGGCCTTGTGCCACTGTGCTCTGTTGGTCCTCAGCGTGGCCTCTATGCCATTCCCATCATCCAGCCTGTCCAAGTCCAGCTCAGGTGGTATTTGTCCAATTTCTTGGAATGCAAGGAGATCCCTGGCCAATGACACATAGCCACTGTCTTCTGATGGCTTGTTATGCCTGGTGGGGCATTGCAAAGCTTCTCCTGTTTTTATTTGACAAAGAGCACAGAGTTCCCAGTTAATAGGGCTACTCAACTTGGAATTCTTAGAGGCTGAGTTGGATCAACCAGCAAATGGCGTTTTGACATGATGCAGACAGTGTTGACTTATCACAATTTTGAAGGGCGCTGGAGGCTAGCTGACACAGGCTACAGAGGAATCCTGAAAGAACATAACACATTGTGTAAATTTACTATTACATGTTAGATAGCTTTAATTCATCAACAACCAGCTAGCAAGCAATTGTATTTAATTAACAGCTAGCTATATCTATTTTATTTAATTCACTAACAGATAGCTAGCTAGCTAGCTAGCAAAATATTTTATGTAATTCATCAACAGCTAGCTACAGCTATTTTATTTCATTCATTAAGTTAGCTATCTAGCAATACATTTTATTTAATTACTTAACAGCTAGCTAGCTAGGCTATTTGTTTCATTCACTAACAGATAGCTAGCTAGCTAGCAAACGATTTTATGTAATTCATCAACAGCTAGCTACAACTATTTTATTTAATTCATTAACAGTTAGCTAGCTAGCAAGACATTTTATTTAATTAATCAACAGCTAGCTAGCTAGGCTATTTTGTTTCATTCATTAACAGTTAGCTAGCTAGCTATTTCATTTAATGAATGAATAGCTATTGTCTTTCATCAGATGGATGGTGATTAAAATACTCACTTTTCCTGACAGCAACATCACACTCTTTCTGTCATAGTAAATGGTGCTGCCAGCTTCCAACTGCCAACTGCCAACTACTGCCCTCTGCTGGTCAGCAACAGTATTGTCATATACAAACTCACACAAAAGGCCATGACTGAGCAAAATTTTCTTTATTATAACAAAGACATATTTTTTTTTTTAATTATGTACTTATTATAGTGGAGAATGAAGCGAAAATAATGGAAAAATGCTATGCTGAGGTCAATGACCACTCAAGGTCACCAGAGGTCAGACCCAAAGTGCTTCCACTTCAGAAATTAATCCTTGGGGGATGTAGATGATATGTAGAAAGTTTCATGCTTCTATCATAAAATGCACAATACCTTCCATATATGAGCTTAGCTGCCGCACTATCACCAACTGTACTTCTTAAACGGCTGATTTGACCACATAAAAAAGGGATTGCTGCAACAAACTTTGTAAAAACTGCACACAAAGAGAGCTGCACTGGTAAATACCACGTAAACCTTTTACAGTGGACAAGATACACCTCATTTAACCTGGTGCAACGGCCAGTGCGGGCCATCTGAACATCAACACTTATGGAAACATTCATAAAGACGAGTTGATGGTTCAGATCGATTCCATTTTAACAAACATTCTTAAAGGGGGTGTATAATTTAAAAGAATGTGATTGACAGCATTTGTTTTGTTTTGGTGATTTCAGATTTCCAGGATACTGTGAGATCACAGACCCCCTAAAACCAGGTAAATCAATAGCTCAGCCTTCGACTGTTAGCATGAAACACTCAATCTGCTTTTCAAGACGACACGAATGAAATAAAACTTAGAAGAAAATAAGGGTTACAGAGGCGAGTGCTTTAGTTCCTTTTGTTGTGTAAATATGAAATAATAAACAGTGAAATCAACATGGTAGAAAGAGAAACCAGGCCCCTGTGTCTGGTCCGGCCGTTCACCTGCAGCTGCACGATGCTGCACCACAAACTCGTCCCTCCCGCTGGACTGTTCAGCTTCACCTGCCTCTCCATCAGCGGAGCCTGCCATGCAAAGCTGCCGTTATCAGGAGAGTCATATGCAAACGGTGGCTGTTAAATCCTCAACTGATGTTGACTTTTCACTTAACCAAACCACGGTGACGTTCATCCGCCCGTTTAGTCCAAGTGTAATTACTGTAACGTGCCTACGGTTGCCATCTCCCTGAAAAATAAATAAGGGACACCTCATCGGCAGGGCCGGCCGACCCGATTGCCTTCACCCTTCCTCGCGTGGTGAATTTTTTTAGCCCCTTTTTTTGTGAGTGAAACGATTTTTTTAACTATTTGACTCGAACCTGAATTGAATTAGATGCATATTTTTGAATGACATGAATACATGGAAAACAAATTATTATCCAGCAATTCACTTTAATACAAAATAACAAAATTAACTGAATAAAATAAGTATCTTTCCTAAACAGTCCTGCTTAACTTAAAATTACTCTGCGTCGATTTAACGCGGAACCATAAATCAGCTCCTGAGCTGGCAGGCTGTTTTCATCCCGAAAACGTCTGAGCAAATTTCTTAGCAGGTGTTATTTGGATAAACTGAGCCCAGGTTGGGGATCTTTTTTTTTTTTTTTTTTTTTTTTTCTTACCTTGTCTGCACACATATTATTGATTGATACCATGACGGTAGAAACCAAAAGTGTATATATGTGCATTATTACTATATGTAATATATACATATATATACGCACACATATGCGTACACATACATAAATATACACATACAAACCCAGTGTTTTTTTTTTTTTTTTTTTTTTTTTTTTTTGGGGGGGAGGGGGTGGGGGGGGGTGGTGACGACATCCACTGCCAATCCAGGAAGCAGGAACACACGGAGACACACGTCAAGCACTGGAAATCTGCAACAAAAAAAACCACAAACAAAGCACGAAACCGGCACGGAGCCATCCAAAACACGAACAGCAATCGACCTAAATCTTGAGATCTGATCGCAGTCTGAGCTAAGCTATCGCTACCGCTACCTAAACCCAAAAACTAGAGAGCCAGCATGCAGGTGAACAAGCCAGTGTGTATGTCTATGTGTGTGTGTGTGTATGTATATGATCATGCATGTGTGTGTGTGTGTGTGTGTGTGTGTGTGTGTGTGTGTGTGTGTGTATGCGTGTGACTAAATTACTATATGTGTGTGTGTGTGTGTGTGTGTGTGTGTGTGTGTGTGTGTGTGTGTGTGTGTGTGTGTGTGTGTGTGTGTGTGTGTGTGTGTGTGTAATAAACCAAACAAAGCTCCACCTGAAGTGTATCTATAGTGGGGGAGGGGGGGGAGCAACCCCGCCACCCGTGAGACCAGAGGCCGACAAGGAAGAGCCCGGAACCCAGGCCACCGGCAACCCCACAGAGGGGAGAAGTAGGAGGGAGGCAACCCACCGCCTGCGAGGCCCCCCCCCCCCACCCGGCGGCGGCCGAGGGGGCCCGCGGGCGGGGCCCCCACGGCGCGGAAAGAAGCAGCCAGGGATCCCGCGGCGGCGGACCGCGACCCAGGCAATCCCCGGCCACCCGGTCCGGGCCGGACACGCGGCCAGGAGGCCCTCACCCTTCAGGCCAGCGACCCCCACCCGGCAGGGGGCCAGCCCGCCCGGAGAGACAGAGCCGCCCCGGCCGCCGACGCGGGCAGGCGCACCCGTCCCCCACGAAAGTGGCCCTCCAAGACCAGAGGGGCGCCCCGCCGTAGAGGCAGCGGGGGGGACCGGAGACGGGCCCGGAGAGAGGGAACCCCCCAACAAGGCGACACCCGCGCAGGCCCGACAACGGAGGGCCCCAGACCCAGGCATCCCATTCATTCATCCATTCACCTATCCGATACCTATACTAATAATAATATAATATACTATACATAATAATAATAATAATACTAATAATAATACTAATAATAATACTAATAATAATAATAATAATAACCATCTTTGTATAATATAATATTGATAAATTATTAAGTTTTTGATGTCCTGCCAATGGAGGCTCAAATCCTCCATGGCAGGACCCTTCCATACCGCATTCTCACCGACACAGACATACAATCACGCACCGTTTCCCCCTCCCCGGGGGGATCCAGCACCGCCAGAAGGCACCCCAGGCCGCACGGCGGGCCCCGCCAGGCCCGGGTAACCCGACCCACCCGTCCCAGGCCCAGGCCGGTGAGGGAACGCGGGTGATGTGGGACCCCCTCCCGCCCCTTGTGTTGAGTGCATGTGATTAATGCCATAAAAACAGGGAGGAGGGAGGGCCAAGTATCGATTGACACAGACCCCCCCCCCTCCCGAACTACGTGTCCTTGTCAAATGTATTTATTAAGTGTTGAATGTGCAGTGTCTATTTTGCTGTTAAAACCGTGAGGCGGGGAGTGCCAGGCCCCGCGGGACAGTGCCCCCCACGACCCGGACCCCCCGCCTTTCGCCTATGTGCGTATGAATCGTGTAGGGGGGGCAAGAGGGGGAGCGGAGGCCGAAGCCAGGAAGCAGGACCAGCAAAGCCGGCCCTGATAAGACACCCGCGTCCCCCCCTGGTTGGGGATCTTAACGGTTACTTTTACGCCTGAAAAAATATTAAAACTTAATAAAGTGGCATATTAACAGCGCTACAGCAGAAATTAAAACAGCTTTTATCTCTGGGCTTCCTGATATGGTGTGACGTATGTGCAAACGTAACTACGCAGTCGCTTACGTACCCGAACGTAAACCACGCAGTGATGTAGCAAGTGGTGTCCCAATCCCTAGGGAAGATTGCAAAGGCCCTACGGTTTTGTGGCTTCATTTTTTGGGCTAGTGGTAGTGAGTGAGGGCTAGTGGTAGAAAGTAGGGGGTGTATTGGGATTGGCCCTAACAGTAGATGTTCAGGTTCAATATTCAACTTAATTCATTAAGGGAGTGGGAAGAAGAAAATGTATTTAATCCCACCCCTGTTTCTCATCAATAACTTGACTGATTTTTAAGGCTTCCTCCTGTCTTAACATTTAAACCAGAACAATGAACAAAAGATACAGAAGGTAATGGACATATAGTACATAAATAAACGTCAGTGATGGTAAGAACAACAGTACTAGATGACTGCACTTTAGCAGTTTGTCAACTTTTTCTTATTTTGAGGTTTTTATTGTCGGTCTTGCTCAGAGGAGGGACAACGGGGGTGAAATGTGTGTGCAGAAGTACAGGATACGTTTCCACAACAGTTCCCAAACGTTAGAGCACAACCTCATCATGACTTAACTCTTAAAATGGTCTTTTTGTTCGTTCCGCCGCTTGTTAAGAAACATACGGAGGAGTATTAGGGCCAGGCAGGAAAAAAATAAAAATAATATTTCAGAGGGGGAAGATTTTTTTGTCATTATGCACTTCGAGAAAAAAGTCGAAATGTCGAGAAAAAAAGTCGAAATATCGAGATTAATGTTGAAGTACAATTTTGAGAAAAAAGTCGAAATGTTGAGAAAAAAGTCAAAATGTTGAGAAAAAAGTCAAAATGTCGAGAAAAAAGTCGAAATGTTGAGAAAAAAGTCGAAATGTCGAGAAAAAAGTCGAAATGTTGAGAAAAAAGTCAAAATGTCGAGAAAAAAGTTGAAATGTCGAGAAAAAAGTCGAAATGTTCAGAATAATGTTGTAGTACAATTTTGGGAAAAAAGTTGAAATGTCGAGAAAAAAGTCGAAATGTCGAGATTAATATTGAAGTACAATTTCGAGAAAAAAGTCAAAATGTTGAGAAAAAAGTCGAAATGTCGAGAAAAACGTTAAAATGTTCAGAATAATGTTGAAGTACAATTTCGAGAAAAAAATCGAAATTGTTGAGAAAAAAGTCAAAATTTCGTGAATAAAGTTGAAATGTTGAGAAAAAAGGCGAAATTTTGACTTTATTCTTGAAATTGTATTTCGACATTAATCTCGACATTTCAACTTTTTTCTCAACATTTCGATTTTTTTCTCGAAACTGTACTTAAAGCTGTTATGAATATGCCTATTGTAGTTCCATCATTTAGACACATATACACCTGGATTGCTATGTAAGGCATCTCATCTTGTGACACAGAATACTGGTTTACAACGCATGCCCTTGACTCCAGCAACGTCTGCAGTGTGGCTGCAGATAAGAAACTTCTTCAAATGACTGGTTTGTAACATGTAAACCAGAATATGTATGGAATATCCTACATGCAGCTGATGTGCATTCATGTTTAATCAGCGCTTATTGAGAGACCACTGATTGTGCACTTTTGCTTGAATCTGCGGCATCCTGATAGGAGGTTCGGGTGGACCCCTGGGACCAGACTGCCCTCCAGCACCCGGTGATCCTGGCATTTCTGGAAAGCCTGGTGGGTCATGATCTCCCTGAAAGAGAAAAATGACCCCAGGACGCCGAGGACGCCCTCCCCGGTCGGGAGGTCGTCCTTGGCGACGGGCCGACCGCCGAGAACGCCGCTCTCGGGACTGGGCCCAGGGTGGCCTCGGGCCAGACGGCGCGTCCAGTGGCGTGGCGCGTCCAGGACCACCCCTTCCCCGACGCAGCACTGCTCCAGCCGCTGGTCCGCCTCTGGAGCTTGCACGTCCAGGACCTCCCCGGCGACCGACGTCTCCACCTCCGTGACCGCCTCCTCCAGGACCGGCTCCTCCAGGACCGCTTCCTGAACCGGCACCTCCAGGACAGGCGCCTCCAGGACCGCCTCCTGGGCCGGCGCCTCCAGGGCCGCCTCCTGGGCCGGCGCCTCCAGGGCCGCCTCCTGGGCCGGCGCCTCCAGGGCCGCCTCCTGGGCCGGCGCCTCCAGGGCCGCCTCCTGGGCCGGCGCCTCCTGGGCCGCCGAGGGCCTCCCCAGACGGTCCCGCGCCGCTCGCCTCACGTACGGGCACGTGAAGGAGAAGGGGTCGTCCTCCGAGGACCGCCCAGCACCCCTCGCCGCACGTCCGGGTAGCTGAAGGTGAAGGGGCGGTCCTCTGTGAACAGAGTAGGCGGGCGACCCCACCCTGCCGGCTGCTGCGCTGCCAGTGTCTCCAGGGCTGCAGTCTGCCGCTCCGCCTGGCTCCGGATCAGGGCCGCCAGGTCTGCCAGCTCCTGTGCCAGTGCCTCCATCCTGTCGGGCCCCACGTTGGGAGCCAGTGTAGCAGGGCTATTGCTACGGGGGCCGACCGACAGGACAGAGGACACAGGTTTCAGTGCAGGAACTCCTTTAATTCACCGGAACACACAGGACACACGTGCTTCAGCTCCTTCACAGCAGACGAGAGACCCTTTCTGCTGTGCAGCCATGCTTTATCAAGGCAGGCAGGGTGGAGAGGTTGATTGGGGACACCTGTGCCAAACCTGAGTGGCTGCAGCTCCTCCACCCTGCCACATTGAGGAAGTCATAATTTAAATTATAAGCGTCCACACTGGAACAGGCCTCTGCTGCCAGGTCCTCATCCCTTTTGTTACCCGGTACCCGGGTCCGGGGCGCTGGCCCCCCCCTCAACGGACAGATCCCAGATGTCCCCACAGTCCACATCCAGGGCGGGCTGGGGGGGGGACACGGGTCCTCGGAGCTGGCTGGGGGGGGACACGGGTCCTCGGAGCTGGCTGGGGGGGGACACGGGTCCTCGGAGCTGGCTGGGGGGGGACAGGGGTCCTCGGAGCTGGCTGAGGGGGGTCCGGGACCATCACCGGAGCAGGGGCTGATGCGTCCGGGACCACCACAGGAACATGGGGAGATGCGTCCGGGACCACCACAGGAACAGGGACAGGTACGTCCAGGACCACCACTGGAACAGGGACAGGTGCGTCCGGGACCACCACAGGAACAGGGACAGGTGCGTCCGGGACCACCACTGGAACAGGGACAGGTGCGTCCGGGACCACCACTGGAACAGGGACAGGTGCGTCCGGGACCACCACTGGAACAGGGACAGGTGCGTCCGGGACCACCACTGGAACAGGGACAGGTGCGTCCGGGACCACCACTGGAACAGGGACAGGTGCGTCCGGGACCACCACTGGAACAGGGACAGGTGCGTCCGGGACCACCACTGGAACAGGGACAGGTGCGTCCAGGACCACCACTGGAACAGGGACAGGAGCTGGAGCTGGAACAAGCTGGGGCTGGCACTGACGCCGTCGCCATTGCCTCCCCTGAGCCTGCAGGCTCCTGGGCCCACCCCGAGCCTGGCATGTTCCCAGAAGGGGGTCCCCATACTCCCCCTCCTCGGCCCGGCGCAAAAACTCCATTAGGGTGAGGCGCTCTCCCGCTGGGTCCATTTGGTCGGTCCGTTCTGTTGTGATGTGGTTTTGTCGAGGACCCAAAAGCAGGAGAGCAGGAGCCAGGAGTTCACAACAAAAAGGGTTTAATTACAAAAAAGGCAAAAACAAAGCGCTGCAGAGCAGGATTAACAAAAAACCAGGAACAGGAAAAACCGACAAGGAGACATGGAGGAAGAACCAGTACGGACCGACAGGGAACCAAGGAATGACAAGACAAGATATACTGAGGGGATAACGAGACATGACGAGACACTAGGTGCAGACACAATCAGGGCAGATGGGACACAGGCGGGGCAAGACAGAAACTGAAAGTCACAAACTGGGGGGGAAGTGTCAAACCCTGACATCTGTTCCTTCAAAGAATCAAGCAACTCTTTGACATCATGAGAAACATACATTTTTTGGACATTGTTTCTGATAACATCACACTGATTTATCACGTTGTCAATATCCTGAAGAAACTGACTGAAGAGTGTACCAGACTGAGGGCAGAGGTCTATCAGCTTCGGGACAGAGTATGCAAATTGTCTTTTCAGCAAGAGGCTTTTAAAGACAATGATGACAAGGTGCAGGACTTAACTGGACTTCCATCCTATGCCAAGATGATGGTTGTCTTTACTTTCCTGGCAGGATCCCTGAAGGGAGGATCTGGGCTGTCTCCCTTTCACTGCTTTTTAATGACTCTAATGCGTATGAGACTGAATTTACCCCTCCACTTATTTACACATATATTTCATGTGTCCAAGCCTACTGTAAGCCGGATTTTCATCTTATGTCTATATTTTCAGGTTGCCTCCTGCTGCAGTGGACACCCAGCCTATGGAGGAAGCAAAGTCCCAAGTCCCTCAAATTCCATCTGAGAGAACCCCGACAGCTCATGTGACAGCTCAGATGAAGAACCAGTAGCCTGGAAAACAGAGGAAGTTGTTGATGTTGTTGATGACAAAAAGCGTTTTTTGCACCTTTTGAAAAAGCAGGAGAAATGGCCATTTCAAAAAGTCCAGAGTTACAATGTTCAATGGACAGTTTCAAAACATCTTCAGTTTGCATTCCTTCATCCATCCAATTTCTTGTAACTGTGATATAAAACTGCTTTATATATTGAAAACCTTTCCAATCTATTTCCGTTTTTTAGTTTTTATTCCATGTAAAGTGTTATTAAGCACTCATTACATTTTGTGAAATGTAAATGACACCAGATAATGAAAGTTGAAGTGGTTCTGAAAAAAGGGGGTAAAGCACTTGGTCCTAACACATTTTAAGACACTTTTACAGCCATAATAACACAATAAATTCCAGGCGGATTTTTATTACTTAGGTAAAAAAGGGTTAAAGTTGAAGTCCTGCCGCCATCTGGATTCATAACCAATCAAATGGAAACAATCAAAGAAAATCACTGTACATTTTAAGTGAAGTTATTAGTGTTATTTTTGTTATTACATTAGTGGTATTATTACTGGTTTGAAAAAAGTGCATGAAGGGTGAAGATTGTCAAAGCACATTATTTTTTCTTTCATGCATCTCCTTCATTTTTGTGCAGGGAAAGACACATGGATGGTTTCTCTGTTTATCCCTCATTTATACGTCTGGGTCCAGGTATTTTATTGCACACGTATGTTCATTAATATGGACAGGTTTGTTCTCCCTCTGTGTGTACAGCTAACGTTTGAATCTGTCAGAACACAACTGCATCCTTTTCCATCAAAGCATAAATTATATCCCAATTTAAAGAGTCTCATTATCTATTAATTGCATTATTTCATGTGCATTTCTCAGAATATTTATAAGTGGCTTGTTGTGTACTCAAAAACATAATAAAATATCAGCTCGTAGCAAAGAAGAGACCAGACCACACTGCCTGGTGTGTTCCTTGTTCTTCATGATGCTCTCTGCGGTTTAAACGGACCTCTGAGACGATCACAGTGCAGGTGCATTTATACGGAGACGTGATGGCACACAGGTGGATTCCATATAGGGCTGGGCGATATATCAAGATTTTAATATATATCGATATATTTTCAAATGCGATATGGTACGAGACAATATCGTTTATATCGATTTAAAAAAAAAAAGAAAAAAAAGAAAAAAAAATATGATTTTGATATAGCTTATTTTGTGACAAATTGACTTGAATGTTTTATTTGAGATTTGCACAAATGTTTTGTTATTTGCACGACTGTCAACCTCAGTGGAAAAGTCTGCCTGTTACTGTCTACATTGTATTAATTGCAGTGTATTTTAATTTAATTGTTATGCAGGAAAGGGATATTTGTTTTATTTTATTCAAGAAGCATTTTTATTCTATATATGCAAGCAGTTTATTTTTATTTAATTTGTTTTATACATTTTGATATTGTGCAGACCTCTGTTAATCAATGTACCTGTGTGACATTTGGCACGAGGCTTTGTATTAAAACTGACTGTTTTTTTAAGGGTTTGCCTCAGAAAAAATGAAGCTAACAGAGATGCTATGCTATAATGCTTTGGGGGAAACCCCAATCATGGCACAGAAAAAATATCGATATATATCGAGTATTGCCATTCAGCTAGAAAATATCGAGATATGACTTTTGGTCCATATCGCCCAACCCTAATTCCATTTATCATCATTAGTCATTTAGGTCAACACTGGATCATTCAGAGATCCTCACTGAACTTCTGGACAGAGGTTGCTGCACTGAAAGTAAAGGGGGTGAATCATTTTGCACGCCCACTTTTTCAGTTTTTTATTTGTTAAAAAAGTTTGAAATATCCAATACATTTCGTTCCACTTCATGATTGTGTCCCACTTGTTTCTTCACAAAAAATTGCAGTTTTATATCTTAATGTTTGAAGCCTGAAATGTGGCACAAGGTCACAAAGTTCAAGGGGGCCAAATACTTTCGCAAGGCACTGTACATCATCTCCTCCAGGTTCTACATCTTTAGTGTTGTCTTCTTCGTTTAGATCACACAATCAAATACGTCACAGCAGCTTCACTCCAACCTCCTACTTCTGCTCCAGGTGCTGAATTGTTATGGAAAAGAAACCAGGCCGAGTTGAGATGAGTAGAGTAGGTGCTAGTGGAAAAGCGCCATAAGAGAAAGACTTCAGAACATCCAAAAAAGAATCCATATTTTTATTGATGATTGTTCCAGAGGACAGAAAGGTACCCCACCTAATAAAAACGGAGGAAAGCCCTGCACTCAAGCACGTACATAAAAACACTGAATCAACTCCCCTTTCTTCTTCTAACTAACTGATTTTGGGTCACTAGCTACTGACAAAGGTTCTACAGTGATGCATGATGGGTACATGATGCCCTGAAGTGTTTATTTACAGCCAGTGTTCACTGTCTATAGACGGTAAATATGTATTCATCTTTTACTCGTTACCTAGTCACGCTGACGGTAGTTTGATGATGAGAGCTTTATTTCTTAACTGTTGGTGGTTCGTATGTTTTCAAAAGAGAAACAAAAACAGTTTAAAAGCTGCTGCAACAGCTCACGAGTTCTCTGCAACCTCCAGATGAAGCTCTAATGTGTAATAACGCTGCCAGCAGTAGTTCAGAAATGCAAATAGTTTTTAAAAAAGTCCTTTGGAATGTCTATACGAGTAGAAAACCAATGTCTCTGGTGTAACACACACTTTCCACTAGCGCCACGCTGACAGTTCCAGCCGGTTCAGGTCCGGTTGATCGCGTTCATGCAGCAGTACGACAACTTCCGACCACAAGATCTGTGTCAGTTCAGCTGGGAGAAATTCATCTGGGCTCACGTTTGCTTCTACTAGGAGTGAATGTACAGTCTCAACGTCATTATTTACACCACAGTCCAGAGCTTCTCCCAGAAAGGGGGAGGAGTTGCGGTCAGTCGTCCTCGTGCACCGAGCTCCTCCTGTAGTTCTTTTTCCCCTTCGTCTTCTTAAAGGAGTTGAATCCAGGGACCGACTCCTCCATCTTGGTTTCCTCCTGCGGTTGCTTCTTCTTCTCTGCAGGTGCACTCATGACCTCCTCGCTGTCCTTCCCCTGCTCCTCGTTCTTCTTGACCACTTCTCCAGCTCGTCCCTCCTCCTCTGCCAGGTGACTGAGGTGCAGCCCCTGCTCCCGTTCCTGCTGATCCGGCTGATCTGGCTGCTCCGGCTGCTCCGGCTGCTCGGCGTCCTGCTCCTTCTGCGGCCGCTTGGGCCTGGAGAAGATCATCCTCTGCTGGGGGTCGCAGGGGGAGTGGCCCGTTCTCTCCTTCTGCAGGCCGGACAGGAACTGCTGAGCGGCCGCCCGGTTGTCCTTGTCGCTGCTCTCGGGCACGTCCTCCAGACTGTAGCTGGTCCAGCGCTCGGGGTGCACCAGGTAGTCCGGGACTCCTCTCTTCTTGGCCGGAGCCGGAGACGCCGCCAGAGGCTGACTGGTCTTCCGTTTAGCCGCGCCGCCGCCGTCCTGCTTCAGCGAGGAGACGGCCCGCGTCTCGGCGCTCTCCAGGCAGTCGAAGACGTTGCGGCTGCGGTAGGAGAAGGCCGAGTTCCCTCCGGTCAGGACGAAGGAGCTCTGGGCCGTGTGAGCGGCGGCCGGAGCGCAGGCCTCCCCGTCGTCTTCGTCGCTGTGGTCGAACTCGGGGTCGAACGGAGCTCTGCTGGGGTCGTCCTCGGGCTCAGACTCGTCGCTGGCCGACAGCTCGTACACGTCGGTGTTCAACGCCTCGCCGTGGGTTCTGGCGCGCTTCTTCTCAGACATCTCCGCGATAAGATGCTTCTCAGCTAAACCAGGAACCTGGTGATGGAGAGAGGAAAAGGCTCAGGGATGGCCGGAACCAGCTGGAAATGTTCTTCAAACATGTTCTTGTATAAATACAGTCTAAACCAGGGGTCGGCAACCCGCGGCTCTAGAGCCGCATGCGGCTCTAGAGCCGCATGCGGCTCTAGAGCCGCATGCGGCTCTTTAGCGTCGCTCTTTAGCGTCGCTTTTTCACAGATGTTTGACCTTTTTTTTCTCTCTTTTTCTTTTTTTTTTCTCAATTTCTTTAATCTCAACATTCCAACTTTTTTCTCGACATTTCGACTTTTTTCTCAACATTTCAACTTTTTTCTCAACATTTCAACTTTTTTCTCAACATTTCAACTTTTTTCTCAACATTTCGACTTTCCCTCGACATTTCGACTTTTTTCTCGACATTTCGACTTTTTTCACTAAATTTTTACTATTTTCTCGACATTTCGACTTTTTTCTCGACATTTCGACTTTTTTTTCAACATTTCGACTATTTCCTCGACATTTCGACTTTTTTCACTAAATTTTTACTATTTTCTCGACATTTCGACTTTTTTTTCAACATTTCGACTATTTCCTCGACATTTCAACTTTTTTCTTGAAATTTCGACTATTTCCTCGACATTTCGACTTTTTTCTCTAAGTGCCTAATGAAAAAAAAAATCTTCCCCCAGTTTTAACTAATATAGATACATGCAGCATGTGTTGACTTCATTCTAAGACCATTTTTTGTGGCTCCAGTTTTTTTGTTTTTGGTCCAATATGGCTCTTTCAACATTTTGGGTTGCAGACCCCTGATCTAAACGTTACTGTAAATGACTAAATTAAACTGAATTCTGACATTAAAAAAAGACCGTCCTCCCCGAAAAAGGGGAAAAGACTTGTATTTTCAGGTGCAGTGTGCATCAAACTCATTTGTAGCATCATAACACACAAGATGAGGTATGAAATGTTAAAAGCAATGTCATGGTCAAAAACCCTGCAAGTTCTATACAAAAAAATTACGTTACAGTTCAGAAAATCACAGCTACGGGACAATACACGCTCTCAGAGGTGACTTTTCACTGCCAAAAATAAAGACAAACTATGGTAAAAGAACAGTGATGTACAGAGCTACGTCTGCATGGAACCCACTTCCCAAACACTTTAAGCAAACTATTAACAAAAAAGAATTCAAATTGTTAGTAAAGAAACATCTCTTGAATAGATACATATAGAACTTAATTATTATTAAATAAATACATAAATAATGTAGATACGATATGGGTATGTGTACATGTATATATATATAGATATTTTTTTCCAAATTTTTTCCCATTTTTACCACCCAGTGCTCCTACCTTACCCTGCGTTCACACTGAAAGCGTCACGGGAGTCATAGGCGTCTGGCTGCCATTCATTGTCTATGAAAAACGGGCGTCGAGAGGCGGCGGGGGCGGCGGGACCGGCGGGGGCGGCAGGAGCGTCGGGCGGCGGGCGCGGCAATTCGAAAGTTGAAAAATCTGAACTTTATGCAAATGAGCAGCGGCGACGCCGAGGCGTCGTCCAATCACACACCGGGATTCCCGAAGCGAGAACTCTCAATGCAGATTGTACTTTCATGTACACACAAACGTACACTCATTCACATGCGTACAGGAGCAGAGCTGTGCACTAATAAACTTATTCTATCAGGAATTAATATATTTCATCCAGCAAAATGACATTTTGCTGGTTTGACTGCCGTTTTACCTGAACTGATCACGTGAAACACGTAACTGATGGGTGAGGAACTGGATGGTCCCAACGATTTTATTTGCTACATTGATCCAACGAAAAATAATTAAAACCCGTGCTTATTAATCACAAAACTCAGGTTAAACATCATGACTAAATCCGCTCCGACCCGGTGTGTAGTGATCAGCGCAGACAGACTGCAGCTTCGCCTGAATTATGGTTCTGCGTTAAATCGACGGCGTAGCTGACGGCGTAGGGACGCGGTGCGGTGTGCGTCGCCGCGTATCCTACGCCGTAGGTTCTGCGTTGGTGTGACGCGGAACCATAAATCAGCCACCGGGCGCAAGTGCTCGCTGGGTTGATGTTGATCCGCGGACCAAACTTGTTAAAGGAGCATCAAACTCACTCTTATCTACGCAGAAATAACGCTAAAATATAAAGAAGGCGTCCCAAAGTGAGATCTATGGTGAAATATGAAAATTAAGATGTGTAGTTATATGTGTAGGCTGTTCCCACTGTTCCCTTCAGTTCTGCAGCGCAGCTTGAAACCCCGCCCACCGCCGCCCCGCTGCAGGCACTGACGCTTTCAGTGTGAACGCACCAAGCGGCGAGATGCTGGCGTCGGGACGCCCGTGACTCTTTCAGTGTGAACGAGGGGTAAGTGACAGTCCTGGGCGCATATTTTATGTATGTGTATATATATATATATATATATATATATATATATATAAATAAATATTTATTAAAAATGGTTATTGGTGCAAACTATGATAACTATACATTGTTTGAATGACGGAATTACTTTATTTTTTCTTTATTTTCTGTTTTTCCTTTCTTTTTTTATATGCTACCTCTTTAGGTTTGCTTTTAATTTTTTGTTGTAATGTACTGTGTAGTATGTGTCAGACCCCAGGAAGAATAGCTGCAGTTTTGCTGCAGCTAATGTGGATCCAAATAAAACTATACACTTTTTTTTTTCTTTTTAATGTATTTACTCGTTTTCTATTGTAATTTGTCTTGATGGGAATGTGTTTGTGAGCCCTGTCAAAGAGGAATTTCTGTCACCATTGGGACAGACAATAAAGTATTCTAATCTATGGTGACATAATGCTGATGGTGTATAAGACATTTCTTACATATTCTGTATGGCACATACATCTTACCAGTTGCAGAAGAAGTTATTTAAAGACTGGTAACATCCAGGCCTGGCAGCTGTGCTGGTATACGGGTCAAGCCGATGCCTCCATGTTCTGCTCGTCGGTTTTGCAGCAGTCGTGGTTTTTCCTACAGGTCACTGCCAGTCGCACAATCAACCTGAGATTTAAGAAGAAACAAGAAATCCATGATATCATTTCAGACGACCACTAAATGAAGACCTCAGAAGACATTTCTCAAGCACAAATAAGAGAGAAAGCGACTTGTTTTGTGAGACATTTAGCTCAATATTCATTACACAAACTACTTTCAATCTATACAATGGAAAGAGTTGAGTGGATTATTTTCACGGCTGAAAAGCTACATGAAGACAGCAGTGAAGAAGTCGTCATCACGGGTGAAGCGGGAAGCATCAATAATCTTCTCATCTGCACTAATCAACTTTATACATTTGGGAGAAGCAACTGTAATTGACTCCTGTTTCCCCCGAACCATTCGTGCATGTCAGGCAAAAACACTCTGAATAATTGGGACATTTATTCTTACAACATATACAATGCAATTGAACATTTACTGATACACAAATGCTTTAACAGTCCATCCTAAACCACTATTTTGGACCCCTATACGTTGATTACACCACGAGCCTGAAAGCAGAATATAAAATACACGTCTTTCTGTTGCCCCTCACTGAGGAACGGTTGATGGGGATGCGAGTCGTTCTCTTTGCACTCACTAAATTTGGAAAATGGACATATTGTATACAGCCATGTGGAAAAATCAGAACCTCTTTTTATATCCTGTGTTTTTGTTTAAAAACATAATAAAAACCACAGTAATGGTCCTTAGTTTACACACAACCTGAGATTAACAACGTTTTTCACCAATCCACTATTTAACAGAACAAGCCAAAGATTAAAAATGGTCTAGGTAATACTTTATTGCCCCCATGATTCAAGGACGTGTACATCCACCTGTAGCAGAAATAACTACCGTAAGTTGTTTCCTGTATAACTTTATCACTCTAATAGGCCTGTGTTGAAAAAAAATCGGTTATCCAATTCTAAATCGATTCTCATATTAATTCCTAAAAATCGATTCCTATGTGTAAAGATCAATTTTTTTCATTATTAAATTTTTGCCCACTGAACTTTAATCCCAGTAGTCGCCTCATTTAATTCACACATGCACTGTTGCAATTTTTTTTTTCCACTTTAAATGGATATTGAAAGGCATAGAGTTATTTATTTCATACAAATAACTTATTTCTTTTGTTTATGCCCAAAAACAGAATGTTTTGTTGGACACAAGAATAACTACTGCCATGTTTTTGCCTTTAAATGTGTTTAAAAGTATGAAAACCTTAAAGTTTTCAGTTATCATTACTTTATATACTTTCTTGGGGTTAAATTTGCACAAAATGCTAAAAACCAAATTCTCAAGAATTAAAAACCTAAAAACACAGAAAATTGAAAAAAATTAAACGGAATGTGTTAAAAACTAAAACCGATTTCATACGTTTGCTGCCCTGGATCTGTTTGATAATTCTGCCCCACGATGTTTCTGAAAGCAGTTCTATCAGCATTCTGGGAGGTGATTGGTTCTTACAGCATCATTAGCTGCCAATACTTGCTGTTGAATCTCAATATAATACTAGTATTAATATGTTGCATAACTGCATATAATTCAGGCAACAGCTCAAAAAACTGTTTTAATAACACCAACCCCAATCAATATTGGATCGGATCGAATCAAATCTTGATAATTGATTCTGAACCTTAAGAATCGGAATCAAATAGATTCTTGACATTTGAATCGATCCCCAGCCCTACAGTCTGACACATTTTTATGGAGACATTTTGGCCCATTCGTGGCCACAACGTTGCTTTAGTTTATTGAGGGGCTTGTTATGAAATCCCGCCACAGCATTTTTAACAGAATCAAGTCTGACCTTTGACCCGGCCAGTTCCCAAACCTTCATCCTTTTCCCCTCCTGTCTGCTGTAAACGTGCTGGTGTGTCTGTCGTGGATCATGGTCCTGCAGAATGACCGTATAAAGCTCCATAGGACTCATATTTGCCTCCTGAATACTGCAAGGTGCCCAAGTTGTGCACTTACAAAATAACCCTGAATCATCGACCCCTCCACAGCCGTGCTTGACAGTGGTTGTGACATGTTTCTCCTGAAATGCCATTCTTGATTTTCATCAAACATGGTTCTGGTTGTTAAGGCCAAACAACTCCACTTTAGTTTAATCTGTTTTACTGTTGTGACTAATTGTTTATGACAGTGAAACACGGACCTCAAAGCTGTTTGGAAAAAATTTCATAAACCTTTTCATATTGATGTGCAACAAAAGTTGCTTCTCAAATACAGCAGCTTATCTCTTTCCCAGTAGTCTGAATGCTCAAAACCAGCACACTTAAAAGATCTGCTTTTATTGGGATCATCATATGTGCCAATGATCAATTCATCAATTCTAGGGCTAATGATTAGAAAACCCTACATGCAACCTGACCTCCGAAATCCCACTGAAGCAGTAAGTAGATACTAACGCTTGCCTGCATGATTTTATTTACCTTTTGGCTTAATTTTTGTTTTATAAATAATTTCATGATGAAAAAAACGTAAATGTTACACGCGGGACCGGGTGACCCGTGTGACTGGGACACACACAGCCATAGTTACCTACGTAACCTCCTCTTTCTGATACAGCATATACTATATAAATATTACATGGGTAGATAAAATAACATCCAGTCAGCTCTCCTTTACAAACAACCTCCACATTAATTGACGGATCAAGTGTAACAAAGTCTACACACCCACTATCTTACATCACGCTTCTGATGTTAAATATAGTTCAAGGAAAGTCCAATGTTGACATGAATCTGAATTCAGTTTCTACCTGTAGGTGTAGGTATATATATATATATATATATATATATATATATATATATATATATATATATATACACACACACACACACACACACACATATATATACATACATACAGGACTGTCTCAGAAAATTTGAATATTGTGATTTTCTGTAATGCAATTACAAAAACGTCATACATTCTGGATTCATTACAAATCAAATTAAATATTGCAAGCCTTTTATTATTTTAATATTGCTGATCATGGCTTACAGCTTAAGAAAACTCAAATATCCTATCTAAAAAAATTAGAATATTCTGGGAATCTTAAACTGTAAACCATGATCAGCAATATTAAAATAATAAAAGGCTTGCAATATTTCAGTTGATTTGTAATAAATCCAGAATGTATGACATTTTTGTTTTTTTTAATTGCATTACAGAAAATAAAGAACTTTATCACAATATTCTAATTTTCTGAGACAGTCCTGTGTGTAACACACACACACACACACACACACACACACACACACACACACACACACACACACACACACACACACACACACACACACACACACACACACACACACACACACACACACTCTTGAGGAGCAAGTGCAGGTTTGAGCCACACATTTCCCATCATGCCTTGCGCCGTGCAGCGTTAACATAGCTCCCAGCATGCTCGTGCTAACAGAATGTGTGTTGTGGCTCCGGGTCGACCGACCAATCCCCAGATCACATGCCGGGGAGGACATGTTACAAAATAACCCCACGGAGCTTCCATCCAGCATGTTGTAAACCCCTGACGGGACTGTTTTAAGTGATTTACCTGACCGCTGGCTCTACGATCCCACAGTGCCAGCGCCGTCTTCTTCTTCTGCGGTTCCTGGGCGTGTAGGGCAGTGCTGCCTCCTGGTGGCTCCGCGGGGAACTGCAACAACTTTACACTTCACATTTAATATCTGCACTAATGTCAGCATAATACTGTGAATGAATGAATGAATGAATGAATGAATGAATGAATGAATGAATGAATGAATTGTTATTTATTATTGTGTCATACACCTCTATGTTGCCCAGCCTATACAGATACACTACGCCAGCAAACATCAGCTGCGTACAAACAAAAACACAAACACAAAATTATAAATTCCACTTATACATTACAGATCAAATTACAGATCCTTTCTCAGTTTCCATATAAGTTGTCCTTTCTCTGTTTCCAGGGTCTCTTCATAAAGGTAGCTATAGAGAAAACCTCCTTTCTGAAAAACTATTCCAATTTAGCATCATCCTCAGTCCAAAACAGCTCAGGTTTCAAATTTATAATTTTCTGAAATAAAAGCTGCCTAGCTTCATCATATAATGGACAATAAAACAAAAAATTAAGTTAATCCTCAACAACATTTAAATCACAAACACTACATAATCTTTCCTCTTCAGGAACAGAGTTATACCCATACTCGAGTTGTAAAAAAAAATCAGGGGGGATGGTAGATTTTATCATATGGGGACAGATAATTTGTGCTGATTACAAATAATATAATATATTACAAATAATAGCACTGACCACAACACCTGCAGAAATACTGCAGGAATGACATAGCAGCAGTTAAATGCAGCCTTCTGTAAGCTTTAAATATCCACTGGGCTTACATCAAATACATGAAAACACAACAATTAAAAACAGTTTTCTGAACTTATCAATATGACTCTGTCCTTCACAGGATAAGTAAAATGGATCACTGCAAAAATTCAAAATCTTAACAAGAATATTTGTCTTATTTCTAGTTAAAATGTCTCATTTTAGTAAAAAAATCTCATTACACTTAAAACAAGACTCATCACTGGAAAAAACAACAATTTTCACCTGTTTCAAGAAGATTTTCACTTGAAATAAGTAGAAAAATCTGCCTTATTTCAAGTGAAAATTTTCTTGAAACAGGTTAAAATTGTCAAATAAGTTATTTTTCTGGTGTTATTTTTCTGGTGATGACTCTAAATGTTGAAATAGCAGTAAAACCACATTCATTGATGAAATGACATAAGGGATGGAAAGGGGGGATGGCAGTTTTACAGGGGGGATGATTTGGACCGTTTTTATTTCAGGGGGGGATGCCTTCCCCCCTCATCCCCCCTCATCCCCCCTCATCCCCCCTCAACTCCAGTACTGACTATAACGCCAAAAAAAGTAAGGTCATGGTCGTGAGATCTAGAAAGGACAAGAAGTCGTTTTTTCCTGCCTTCCACCTTTCAGATGGTTCTTTAGATATGACTAAGGAATTGAAATATCTTGGACATGTCTTCTCAGATGATCTTATGGATGACAGTGACATCCGCCGTCAATACTGTAAGATATATGCACAGGCCAATACTTTGTTGAGGAATTTTTTTACGTGTTCTACAAATGTTAAATGTGCTCTGTTTGGGGCTTATATCACCCCGTTACAGCTCATCTCTGGTCTTCTTACAGAGTGAAAAGTATGCAGAAGCTTAGAGTGGCATATAATGATGCCATGAGGTTGCTGCTCCGGGTTCCTAGGTGGCCCAGTGCCAGCCAGTTATTTGTGTCCTCTAATCTCTAATGTACCAACATGTCAGGCACTGTTATGAAAGCTAATGTTTAATTTTATGTGTCGATTGGATATGACAGAAAATAGCATCATTATGGCCTTAACCAGCCCTATGAAGGGCTATCGGTTAACTTCCAGGCTTCCAAAGCACTGGCATGATAGTTTACACCTTTTTTCTGTACAGTGATGAAATGTTTTTTTTTTGTATGTAATGGTTGTGTGTTTGTGTACGTTGGATGTGTGTCGACCTTCTGAGTTTTATTATTATAATACTTTGAATGCACATGAAATGTTGCATCAGTTACCTTTATATACCATTAGATTAAAATCACAGATTATAAACATTAAAACAACATTTGTGACTGAAGGAGGACCGAATCAGGTTTCTGCGCATGCTCATACATGTGACGCCCCGAGGGGCGTGGCCTCCGCAGCTCGGCTGCTCTGATTGGCTGCCGCAGTGCGACCCGGTACAGTTTGAAAGTAGCCGTAGACGCTGTTATTAGTCTGTCAACGCGACACCGCCGTTCAACCTCTCCGGTTAAACTTGTCAGGCTCAAGGATTTGTTGGGGTTTTAAGCTCTCCATGTAAGAGGAATTACGAGGAACAGCGTAAACTAGCGACATGTCGGTCTTTCTGGTGGTTGAAGATGTGGATCCAGCCGTTGCAGAGGAGCTGCTCGCCGAGGGCGCACCCGCAGCAGAAGCGCCGCTTCTTCTGAATATAAGTCGAGGTCTGTGAAGAAAATTTGGCTGTTATAGACTTGAACCAGGGTAGTTGACTTTAATAAGAGTGTGTTTTAAGTTAGTAACATTCATGTCGGGGGGAAAACGAAGCTTGTAGTGGCCACTCACTAGCAGGACTATGTAGTTTCAGTGGATAGAATCCACAAGCATCTAGCCGGTGTAGCCATGCTGTGTGACTACATTACCCATGATCCTTAGCGGTGAGGTCTTTTCAGTTAGTGTTCTGAGGCTGTTTGTTAACGGCTTAGGGCCCAGTCACACAGAAAAACAACTATACATTAGAATATTTGTCTTATTTCTAGTTAAAATGTCTAATTTTCAGTCAAAAAAAATCTCATTACACTTTTGACCGTTTTTATTTCATCCCCCCTCAACTCCAGTACTGGCTGTGACTGTTCTTTAACGGCAGGTGGAATGAGAGAGCTAACCCTAATGGAACTGGTTTAAACTGGTCTGGCGTTATCTGCCAATATTATCTGAACTCATGAGCTTATATGTGTTTCAATACCGTGTTGGCTGTGTTTATCAAGGTTTTATTTTCTTTATTTCAACTCGGTAACAGCAAACCTGTGAGAGTAACTGTATGTCCAATGTTTGCATGTCAGTCTTCTCCTCCACATTAATCAATACTGTCACTACCAAAGTTTGTGGATCATGAAGCTACTCCTGCTGGTCAGATCAATGTGATGTCATTTTAACTTGATGTCTGGAGACATCAAGTTAAAATGTTATCACTGAGGTTTGGCATCACTATGAATGAATGAATGAAGTTTATTCAATCATGACAACACCAAAAGACATTGTGCACAGCATTGACATTTCACACAAAACCAATAGTCATGTGTTGAACAACGACTGAAAAGGCATAGGCAGAAGCAGACTGCTGATAAAAGCCTATCCTATATTATCAACTTTCTTTTTTTTGGCTACCAACCTCCAGAAAAGCAAAGAGACAACAGAAAAGCAAAGAAACAACAAAAGGCAATGAAACAACAGAAAAGCAAAGAAAACATTAACTGATAGTCAATTGCACTTATAAGCTTCTAAAATAGCTTTACAAACCATTTTCTTAAAAATGTATTTTAAATTTATGTTGGCATCATTCCAGGATTTAACTCCAACAATGGAGACACATCTCCTTTTCATACCTTTTGCTATTGCTGAAGTTTGTCTTTGTAATCAAAAACATGAGGAATATCATGCATATTTCTGTCTACAGACCTGTTTCAGAATGGAAACAAGTCCATGGAGGGTGGTGGTGATGCGGAGGATAATGATGAGGGGGAGGAAGATGATGATGATGATGATGAGGACGACGATGGCGACGATGACAGTGGCACAGACAACTTGAGCTCTGAAAGGTCAGGGACCAAGCTGCAGAGATGTCAGCAAGGAGAGACTTCAAATCTCCCGGACACGTTCCAGACCAGCAACCTGCTGTTTTATGAGAGGTTCAAGACATACCAGGACTACATGCTTGGTAACTATTTATAATTACTCCAAATCAGTGACAATGGAAAAGTTTCACCGTTGTTGCGTATCCATCTATTAGTACTTGGTGTGTCTGTGCAGGGGACTGTAAGCCCTCAGAGGTGAAGCCCTTCATAGCAGACTTCCTGGGGAAGGTGTTGGAGCCGTCTGACTGGTTTGCTGTGTGGCGCACTGATGTCTTTGATGTGCTGGTGGAAGTAAGAGCAGCAGCCACGCAAGCATTTTATCACAGACTCAATTATGCACTCTCTTCTAAATCTCTGTCAGAGTCACTGACTGCTTTTACATGCAGTCAATAACCCTTTTAACTGGAATATTAGCAATAACCCGGTTTTGCACGGCCATGTAAACACCAATAACCCCTTTTGAATAACCCGAATTTGCTCATATTCCGGTTTTTAAAAACCCCAATATGACCCCTGGGTTGCTCCTTTTAAAACCCGAATATTTGGTCATGCAAACCCCTAACGGAATATCCCCATCAAAAGGAACAGGAATTTATTTTCTGCGCATGTTCTTTTTGCAAGGAATCCTGGTCTTTTGAGTCCAGGACATTCTTCTAAACATGGAGAAACGCAAGACCAGGAGGAGACTAATCACTTTATAAATGTAATGAAGGATATGAACATTTTGGCATTTGTAGACGGTAGAAAGTACCGGGATAGCAAGATTTACAAGAAGGTGAGCGAAAAGTTGCACGAAGCAGCATTTGTTTTGAATTTGGATACAGGAAGAAGAAGCGGAAATGACGGTAATTGTGTCATGACGTTCTCCGTGCGTCGCTGGTTTGATCCAGATATCCCAAATGATTAATCACCATTTATACAGGGATAACCCTGTTTACTCGCGCATGGAAACACATTATTCCGAATGTTTCAGTAACCGGAATATTGACCGTAACCCGAATTTTGACTGCATGTAAACGTAGTCATAGGGAGCTATTCTCAATCACCATTTTTCTGAAGCTTAATCTCTGCTAAGTTTGTTCTCAAACAGACACTGTTGCTGATTTCAGGTGCGAGATTTGGACGTGGCGGACCTGAAGGCGTGTGTGACTGTGCCGCTGCCGCTGCGGTGTGACACCAGAGGCTGTGACCTCACGGTGGAGATCATGACTGCTCTTCTAGAGGCCACCAGGAACAAAGTGTCCCTGCGGGAGCTGTACGTGCTCTACGATGAATCTGGGGACTTTGATCAGACCGCTCTGGCTCTGGAGCACCTCAGGTAGGACCAGTTCAACCCAACGTTAGTACCGCGCTCCAGTTTCTTCCTCTTACACTTTGGGTATGTGCAGGTTTTTCTATAGATACATCTGGAGGCAGTGGGATGACGACGAGGACGATGATTTTGATTACTTTGTTCGTCGCGTGGAGCCTCGTCTCAGACTGTGAGCAAACCACAAATATCTGCAATGATCTTGCATTGATAAATATGACTGTAAAAACGTGAATGTTGCTTTACAATTTCTCACCTCAGCCACTACGACATCTTAGAAAACAGAGTCTCCGCGGACTTGGTGGAAGAGTACGTGTCCTTACTGAAGAACTGTGCCCAGTGCTTCCGGGAGTTTTGCGACCTGCGCAACAGCGTCGGCCCTGATTCCGACTCGGAGCTGGACAACGTGTCTATGGTGGAGGCCTTGAAGCTCTACGACCAGCTGGAGATGTTCAAACGGAAGCTCCACATCATCGAGAACCCCTTGTTGAGGTTGTCCTTTTACCCAGTACTCAAGTTGTAAAAAAAATAAAAAAATCAGGGGGGATGGTAGATTTTAGCATATGGGGACAGATAATTTGTGCCGATTACAAATAATATAATATATTACAAATAATAGCAGTGACCAAAACACCTGCAGAAATACTGCAGGAATGACATAGCAGCAGTTAAATGCAGCCTTCTGTAAGCTTTAAATATCCACTGGGCTTACATCAAATACATCAAAACACAACAATAAAAAAACAGTTTTCTGAACTTATCAATATGACTCTGTCCTTCACAGGATAAGTAAAATGGATCACTGCAAAAACTCAAAATCTTAACAAGAATATTTGTCTTATTTCTAGTTAAAATGTCTAATTTTAGTAAAAAAATCTCATTACACTTAAAACAAGACTCATCACTGGAAAAAAACAACAATTTTCACCTGTTTCAAGTAGATTTTCACTTAAAATAAGTAGAAAAATCTGCCAGTGGAACAAGATTTTTTTTGCTTTTAATAAGAAGATAAATCTTGTCTCACTGGCAGATTTTTCTACTTATTTCAAGTGAAAATTTACTTGAAACAGGTAAAAATTGTCAAATAAGTTATTTTTCTGGTGTTATTTTTCTGGTGATGACTCTAAATGTTGAAATAGCAGTAAAACCACATTCATTGATGAAATGACATAAGGGATGGAAAGGGGGATGGCAGTTTTACTGGAGGGATGATTTTGACCGTATTTATTTCAGGGGGGGATGCCATCCCCCCCTCATCCCCCCTCAACTCCGGTACTGCTTTTACCCCCCGTTTCTGACCACATGCTCTACGGCGCCACCTCCTCCTCACCTCTCATGTCCATGACTCCTCCTTTCCAGACACGTGTTGACCTGCAAAGGAAACTCCCGACAACAGTGCGTGCAGAGCCGCGGGCCCAGACAGGCGGGGGCAGTGGTGGTCCACGTGGTGATGGGCTCCTGCGACGCTCTCCAGCTCGAGTCCCTCCTCAGCGTTCGCCTCAAGCCTATGTGCTCCTCTACTAAGATCCAGGTCAGTCACACAAGCAACCTCTGAGGCGCAACGCTGATTCAATAGGTCTGATGCAGACTTCTCTTAGCCGAGCTGTTGTCGCTTGTCTTTGTAGGAGCAAAAAACGAATGTATAGAATAGGGCTGTTCGATTAATCGATTTTAAATCGTAATCGCGATTATGTAATTGGAACGATGTTAAAACGTGAACGTTTTTTTTTTTATTTTTTTTTTTACCTTGTCTGCACACATATTAATGATTGATGGAAATACCTCTCAATACCTGCGACAAGTGCCCCATCGGAGAGGCTCTTTAGTGTAGGAGGGGGCGTTGTAACATGCCACCGGGCATCCCTCAAGCCAGATGCCGTAGACCGGCTCGTGTTCCTTGCAAAAAAACTTGCAAATGTAATGACATTACACACCTCTACCTCCTTCATGGGTTGCATTATTATTTAGCATGCAAAGACCCAGTTTAGTTTAATTAGAAAATGTCTTGTTTTATTTAATTGGAAATATAACTTACTGTATGTTTGCAAGTGCTGATTTGCTGATTTTTTTTTTTTTTTTTTTTTTTTTTTTTTTTTTTTTCAGAGATAAAACTTTATATTTTATTATATTTTTAAAAACTTTTTTTCAACTTATTTTACAGAGTTTTGCACTTTATTCATTCATTTTTGGTTTAATAAGAGCAAAGTTTGCACTTAAAGCCCAATGGGGCAAATGTTCAATAAAAAAACAGCTTATTTGAAATCATTTCTTTGC
The DNA here is from genome assembly GCF_033807715.1 of Cololabis saira. Lineage (NCBI taxonomy): Eukaryota > Metazoa > Chordata > Actinopteri > Beloniformes > Belonidae > Cololabis > Cololabis saira. The sequence goes on along the minus strand of NC_084588.1, from coordinate 7,906,414 downwards.
CTTTTGTCAATTCACAAAATAATCGTAATCGAAAATCGGATTTTGAGAGAAAAAAATCGAGATTTTATTTTTGGGCAAAATCGAACAGCCCTAGTATAGAACAGTAAAGGGTCAGCTTTTCAAATGTAGACAGGGCTGACCAGCATTATGTTGTACAAATACACCAGCAGGGCAGCAATGAGGGTTATTAAGCATCACTAAGAAGTATAATTGTTTGTTTTTGTCTGCATCTGATTTGTTCAGTTATTCTTAGGGCTGCAGCTATCGAATATTTTAGTAATCGAGTATTCTACTGAAAATTCCATCGACTAATCGGATAAAACATATTTTTGTTTATGTAAAGACCAATTATAAATATACATAAGATGTTAGATGTTAATTGACATTACTAAGACTAAATTATATAATACAGTAGGTTCATGGATGTGCATTTAAAAACCCTGAACTTTCACCAGTCGACCAAATTCACTGCCTTCACTCAAAGAACTAAGGATTACCGAGAAATATTCTTATTTCTAATCTAAAAATGCCATTACACCTGATAACACACATCACTTAAAAGGTTAGCTGTTTTTCCCATGTGTTTCAATTGAACCTTCATTTGTGTCAAGCAAAGTTCTAGTTAAGTTTTAAGTTAAAGTCTTGATAAGATTTAGAGTTTTGGCAGTGTTCAAAATAAAATTCTGAGCCCCGCTGTATTGGAGCACATTAGCCACCAGCGCTACTTGATGTTTTTTTTTAACCATCAATGACTACAGAGCAAATATTGACAACTACCCAGTTAGCTTTATTACGTTTTTATTTTTCACCCTCATCACTCTACAGCTCTGTGTTTTTACAGATTAAATGCGTTAGCCACGCATCGGCAGTCGTCATAATTAATAGAAAACTGGCAAAATTAAACGATTCCTCAAGGCAGAGAAAATTCCTCGATCATTTTTTGTAATCGAATTATTCGAGGAATCGTTTCAGCCCTAGTTATTCTTGACTTGAGATTTTAAGGTTCTCTTATTGGTTTTTAAATCTCTTAATGGTCTCGGGCTTTCTTATCTGTCTGATCTTCTTTTACCCTATAAACCCTTGCGGACCCTGAGGTGCAACGGCCTTTTAATCATTCTCAAAGTTAGAACCATAACCCATGGTGAGGCATCATTTCATTACTATGGCCCACGTCTGTGGAACAGCCTCAGTGCCGCAGAGACTGTTGATGTTTTTAAAAGCTCAAGACTCCTATTTAAATTGGCTTTTAGCTGATTCCTTTTAGTCTTTCTTGTATACCCTTGTTTTAACTAGCTGTTCTTGTTGTTTTAACCCAGGTCTTATGGTTTTAAATTGTTCTTATGGGGAGAGGCAGCATTATTAAGTTTTATGGAAAGCGCTTTGCATTGCGTTTTTTATTTTGTATGAAAAACAAATCAAGATTGATTTGATTTGAGACGTGATGCTCCACGGTTTAAATTTCCTACCTTTGCACCAGGCTGGTAGAGTTTTTACCATCGTAACTGAGAACTACAAGCACATGCATTGGTCCGATCGGTGGAAGGAAAAAGGTTGAACAGCTCGTGGTCGTCAGGGAAACCGGTGGTTGTTGGCGGACAGCGTCAGGTTTAAGCTGCTCTGTCTGCGTGAACCCTGCAGTTCTACACAGACCCGGTGTCGGCGGTGGAGTCGTGCCATGAGGGGGAGGCTGTGATTATTCTGCCAGGGATTTACACAGTCAGCAGCTCCATCGTCATTGCAGACTCCATCTCCATTGAAGGTAAACTCCTCTTCCTTTGTTACCTGTAAGAGCGGAAGCACCCGTCATTTCAAATGTTAAAATAGCTGATGTTTATCAGTCATGTTATAAAAAGGAAACTATTGCAGATCATTTTTACTATCGGTGTTTAATGACGGCATAAACCTTGATCACACTGACTGCATTTACATGCTGTCAATAACTCTTTTAAAACCGAAATATTAACAAGAAAACTCTGCACACCCTCCTCTCATTGTACACTTGTTTATTGGGCCAACGTTTCGGTCATAGACCTTTTTCAAGGCAAGGCAGGACATTAACATTTCCATTGTTCTGTCTGGAATTTATATCATTTGACAAGATAAAGTTCCTTTCTTTCAGACATTTGATAATATAGAAAATCAACAAATATTTCAAAAGCAAGTGTTATTTAACCGATTTTAAAACAAACGTAAAACTCTGATTTGTGTAGTTTAGTTGGATTTTAGATTAAAATCAAACATTAGATTCATTCATTAGATTAAAACAACAACAACATACGAGTACGTCACGATACTGATCGCTGATTCGTTGCTGATTATTGTGAGTTTCTAATTCAAATCAATTAAAAGAGATCCTCAGGTCACGTGACTATCAAACGTTGGATTCTGTTTGACCAGCGCCCCTTACTTCCGGAAGAAAATAAAAAACATTTTGGAAGCAAATAAATATTTAAACAACATTTAATTACTATTGACCCACAGACTGAAATAACACTATATTTTAATAATTATTTGCATCTTTACGGAAGAGTATTAGGGCCATGCAGGAGAAAAAATATTTGAGAGGGGAAGATTTTTTTTTTTTTTTTTTCCATTGTGCACTTTTGAGAAAAAAAGGCAAAATGTCGAGAAAAAAATCGAAATGTTGAGATTAATGTTGAAATACAATTTAAAGAATAAAGTCGAAATGTTGCATTTTTTTCTCGACATTTCGACTCTTTTCCCGAAGTTAATCATGAAAAAAAAATCTTCCTCCTCTAAAATATTTCTTTTCTTCTCCTGCCCGGCCCTAATACTCTTCCATACATCTTACGTGTTTTTTTTATTTTTCATCTTTTGATTTTATGGGGGCGGCGGGCTAGCGCCCTCTACTGACCAGCCTCCACTGCTCGTCTCGACCCTAAACAAGCAGATCTTTCTATGCTCGTAACCGGATCACACACATGCACCTTTTGGTGTTCACATCCATGTCATGTTCTACTGAAGTGTTTCCCCGTTTGTGCCAGGCTTCGGGGATCCCGATGAAGTTGTGATTGAGAAGACGAGCAAGGGCGACTCATTTGTGAAGACCACGGGAAACGAAGTCCGTCTGTCCAACATCAAGTTCATCCAGCACGACGCCATCGAGGGCATTCTGTGTGAGTGTGTCGTTGTGAGCGTATCCGTAGCAACACAGGTGTCTGTTCCACGCAGAGGGAAGGTTGAGTGTGTTCCAGCAAGCCCATGACCTCCCAAATGCTAACGCTGCATAACTCTGAGGCAGGGCTGGGGATCCATTCAAATGTTAAGAATCGATTTGATTTGGATTCTCAAGATTCAGAATCGATTATCTCGATTCGATATCGTCCGAGATTGATTTGGATTAGTGTTATTAAAACTGTTTTTTGAGCTGTTGTATGAATTATATGACTTTGTAGTTCTGCAACATATTACTACTAGGATTATATTGAGATTCAACAGCAAGTATTGGCAGCTAATGATGCTGTAAGGACCAATCAGCTCCCAGAATGCTGATAGAACTGAAACAGAAACATCTTGGTGCAGAATTTTCAAACAGATCCAGGGCAGCAAACAAAAAAAAAAAAGATTTCATACGGCGTGTATGAAATCGTTTTTTTTTTTTGTCTTTTTTGTTTCCCCCCCCCCCCCCCATTTTTGGGAATTTGGTTTTTAGCATTTTATGCAAATGTAACCCCAACACAGTATATAAAGTAATGAAATATAGACAGTTTATGCCATTACAACTGAAAACTCTAATGTTTTCATACCTTTTAAACATATTTAAAGGCAAAAACATGGCACCAGTTATTCTCGTGTCCAACGAAACATTCCTTTTTTTTGGACATAAACAAAAACATACCAAAAGTTTTAATATAATGATGAAAAAAAATTTGATCTTTCGACATACCAATATATTTTTAGTAATTAATATGAGAATAGATTTAGAATCGGAAAATAATTTTTTCTTCAACACAGGCCTACTGTGAGGTGATGTTTCGGGTGGGTTGGGTGCGAGACCATCATCACAATCTGATTCCATCGTAACGATAAAGCAGTAATAACTATGATGGCTAAAGAACGGTGTGTGTGTGTAATGTGTTGTGGTGTAAATACTGAGCTGCTGTGTGTGGGCTCTCTGTCTGACAGGCGTGTATCAAGGCACTCTGAACATGGACAACTGCGTGCTGCAGTGTGAGACCACCGGGGTGATCGTGTGGAACTCTGCACGCCTCACCATGAACGAGTGTGACCTGTACGGCTCCAAGGTGAACGCTGCGCCGCTTTGAGGCGCCTCTCCACCACCTGGACCTTTACAAAGAGTCATTGGCCCCCAGTCCAGGACTCATCTACAACCACGGCCCCTTGCAAAACTAATGCTGCTTTTCCACTAGTACCTACTCGGCCCGTCTCGACTCGACTCACCTTGCCCTCGTTTCTTTTCTATAAAGGGTCTGCATTGACGTCACTTCCCCACTGGACCAGCCCCCTTACTCACACTGAGTGGTTAAAAACAGCTGCAACTAGTGGAGAAGACGGGATAACAGCTGATTATCGGCTTAAATTAGCGTCAGTTGGACTTGACAGTGACCCGTACATTTACCCCAAGAACCAGTGCTCCATGGACATTAATATTTGGTACAGTTACCAAGAACCAGTGCTCCATGGACATTAATATTTGGTACAGTTACCAAGAACCAGTGGTCCATGGACATTAATATTTGGTACAGTTACCAAGAACCAGTGGTCCATGGACATTAATATTTGGTACAGTTACCAAGAACCAGTGGTCCATGGACATTAATATTTGGTACAGTTACCAAGAACCAGTGATCCATGGACATTAATATTTGGTACAGTTACCAAGAACCAGTGGTTCATGGACATTAATATTTGGCCACCAATCCAGTTTCCTGATATTTATATGTACTTAATTTCTACGCCGGGGAAATACACGAAGCAAAGCTTGAAGGCTTATAAAAGTCTTGACGCTTGGTCCGACTTCAAGGCAGGATTTGTTGTAGAAATTAAAGTGATGAGGACACGGAACTTTATGATTTGACCGTTTAACGTTAGCTACCCAAAAATCCAACATTACCTGATACAAAATGGGAACCACAAATCCACGTTTCGGTGCCTGGAATTCAGTTGTTTCTGAGAATTACAGCGATTCATTTGTCTCTCTTGAGCTTATTTTTCTGCAGTCTGTAAATCGATAACTCTTATTTCTTGCTAAATCTATGAGTACAGTCGATCCCACAACAGCTCTTTCCCATTTTAGATGTTTTCCAGTTGCTCAAACTGAAAGTTTACGCTGCCACTCAGTCTTTCCGACACTCAGTCTTTCTGACACTCAGTCTTTCTGACACTCAGTCTTTCTGACACTCAGTCTTTCTGACACTCAGTCTTTCTGACACTCAGTCTTTCTGACACTCAGTCTTTCTGACACTCAGTCTTTCTGACACTCAGTCTTTCTGACACTCAGTCTTTCTGACACTCAGTCTTTCTGACACTCAGTCTTTCTGACACTCAGTGGGTGTAACCCGCTGTGAAGTCGCATCTGTGACGTCATGCGCGTTCCCTCTATACCCAGAGCAGAAGTCGGAGGTTGGAGAAGCTGCTGTGACGTATTTGATTGTGTGATCTAAACGAAGAAGACAACAACACTAAAGATGTAGAACCTGGAGGAGATGATAGATGTGCTGCTGGGTCTGTGGCTTGTGTTCAATATCAAGTTAAAAAATGAAAGTGAGAGAAGTGTCAAGCGGCAATGCTTTTTAATTTTTTGTTAGTTTGTTTCGGCGCTGCGGAAAAGTCAGCTGGAGCCGTGAGCAGCTATGAAGTGACAGAGCTCCTGGTAGATCTGGTCGTTCCTTATCTCCGTCTAGATCCCTTTTTAATTCTCTCCTCAGCACCAGGTTTATGAACATCTGACCCTCAGAGTTGGATCAGGAAACAGACTTTTGCGCTGCCGTTGCTGCTGGAATAAAATGAACAAGAAGCCGTCAGTCGCTCTTTGGCTGATGTCACATCCTGTCTCAGACGTCCGACTCCAACCCCCCGACCAATCGGTGGCCTGTAGTGTGATGATGTCAGATACAACCGACTCAGCCGCTTAGAACCTCGGCAGAGAAATTACAGAAAAAGTACCTACTCGGCACGTTAGACCCCTAGTGGAGAAGCGCAAAACCGAGGCGAGTCAAGTCCGGCTGAGTAGGTACTAGTGGAAAAGCGCCATAAATGTCTTTAATATTTTATTGGGTGGGTTTTAACCTACAATCCTAAATGCTGCTGGGTTTGTGACTGATGTTGATCAGCTGACTGCTGTGTGCAGGGGGCGGGCCTGGAGATCTACCCCGGCAGTGTGTGCAGTCTGGTCGGGAACAGCATCCATCACTGTAAAGACGGGATTCTCATCAAGGTGAGACCACGACACTCCTGCCTGTTCACCACCAAGAGTCCAGTCCTCAGACACAGACATCTATCTAAAGAAAAGCGCTGGCCTTTTCTTTTCAGGTGGTCCAAACACACAAAAAGCATAAGAATCTTGGTTGGTTAATGGTTAGTGACAGATTACTTTACTCATTATTATTATCATTTATTAGAAACATGTCCATAACAAAGACTCCTCAGGTATTATACCAGGATGTTACAGCTCTGACTATCATAAATAAATCACCACATGCAGCTGGAGGAGATCCTGCTGCCAAATGTGACTCTAATGCTGGTAACAGGACTGTTGTGTACAGAGAGTATGAGTGGAATTCATGTCCCAAACACATCACACAAACAAACAGCATGAGAACATTCAAATTATTAGTTAAGCAACATCTTTTGAATCAGTAAAAGTAACAATTATAGAATATTGAAATAGAGATCACTTAAACCAGCGGCTCCTGAGACTGATTGTCTGACCTGCTGGAAACTGAAACATAGTTGGTTTTGACTGTTGTTGAATGTATTTTTTTCTTTCTTTTTTTTCTGTATTTGATCAGTTGTGAAGTTCTAGACTACAAATGAAATGAAATTGTGGGCTGCTTTTCAGACTTTTTGACGACCTCAGTTGAACTCTGAACTGTGCAGTTTTTTTTGTTTGTTTTGTTCTCATTTCACTGTCTTCATTTTGTGGAATGTCTCTGCTTTTTTTTGCAGAGTATTTTTAATTTGATATTCTCTTTATTTAGTGCAAATTTATTTGGTTTGCTTTTATTATGTTTTATTTAGTACTGTATTATTTTAAAGTGTTGGCGGACCCCAGGAAGAATAGCTGCAGTCATGCTGTAGCTAATGGGGATCCTAATTAAACAATTAAACACAGACCTGTAGTAGAAAACAGACGGACAAAAAAAACAATTTAAGGTTTCTCTGTCTGGAATAGGAAATAAGTGGAGTTAGGGGTCAGTTGTCATAGAAACCGACCCAGGAACGTTGGGGTTTTCCACAAATCCAGCTTTAAGTTTTTGCTCCTGCTCTCTCGACTAATTCTGTCTAAAAGGAGCTCAAATGTTGATCAAGTGAAGGACATTTGTGTGGAGTTTAATGCGGGAAGAGTCCCCAACATTAGCAGAACCAAAGGGAAGTGCAGTTGTGAGGCCTCCAGCTCTCTCTTCTAACCACTGATCACTCTTTCTTTATTCCTATACCTGCTCTATGTTTATGCTGTCGTTTAACCAGATTAAGCATCGGATTAATTAGATTTAGCTTCTTGGGCTCAGGGCAAGGTTTACTACTGAATCATTGATAGTATTTCCTTACTTGAAAGTCATTGTGGATAAAAGTGTAAATTATTAACTCTAATGTAAATGCAATGAGGCAGTTTCTGCCGGCGGATCACATTCGCCTTAGGGGCTGAAACATTTTATAACTTTTGAGTGGGGATTTTTTAATAATTTGTAAATATTTCTCTACTTTTTTTGTTGTTTTTTTTTGACATAATATCGATCAATTCAGCATTTAACTACGTATGATTCCACGACTCCCATAAGGTCTTGGCTGTTGAAGAACGATTGATCATAAAGTTACATAAAGGCCCGATGTTCCGATACAAATGTGACAGATTAGCAAATAGTAATGATGATAAACAACACTTTAAATCATTTGGACAATTTAAATAAAGAGTATGGATTGGAAGACGGCAATTTCTACAGATATTTAAAACTGAGACACTTTTATGACACAGAAATTAAGAAGGAAATCTCACTGAAAGGGAATGATCTGATCGAAGTGTTGACAGGTGCTTATAAGCAAACTCCTCTCCAAACTGTATAGAGGTTTACTGAAGCAACAGGGAAAAATACAATGTAAATGAAAGCGAAATGGGCGAAGGAATTAAACAGAATTGTCAGAAGGGGATTCGCACTCCATAAGACCTCCATAATAACACTCCTCAACCAGCTCCAAAAGATGGAGGGAAGTTGGTTGGAAAAATGTAATTCATTTTTATTACTCCAAAAATTTTAAATGAACAACTGGGTGAGCAACAATATTGCTGGAGACAGTGTGGGCAATTGAGCGCCAACCACTCTCACATTTTCTGGTTGTGTAAGAAAATACAAGCATTTTGGGATGGGATATAAGAGCCGTGGAGAAAGTTTTGGGATTCCTAAAGATCCCCAAGTTATTTACTTAGGACTGATACCAGAGGATGTAATAAATAAAGAGGACATACATTTTTTAAATTCTATCTCTTGCGGCTCAGAAAGCCATTACAATAAACTGGGTGAAGATGAACTCACCTGGACTGAGCCGATGGTTGGACATTGTAGAAGAAATACGATCAATGGAACTAATTACCTACAGCCTACGACTTAAAACAGATGTGCTTAGCAAGATGGACAAATGGCATTATTATATAAGACAGTAGTGTCACCCCCCCCCCCCCCCCCTGTTTTCTTGTATTGTCGTATACCTGTTTTTGTTGTTTTAAATAAAGTTTAAAAAAAATAGTAATGATAATGAGTGTTTTTTATCTTTGCTGTGCGTGTAGGACTACGCCAGCGAGCTGGCCGGGATGCCGTCCGTCACCATGGAGAAGAATTCCATCTACAACAACGAAGGTTACGGGGTGATTCTGGTGAAACCGGGAGACGGGGAAGAGAGCAGCGCTCCAGCCGACAAACCTGCAGGTGAGCAGCCGTCCATTCTGCACCAAAGCTGTTAACCCCAGTCCATCATTTACACAGCTCAGATGTTACGAGGAACTCATGCGACATATCGTATCGACATAACAGCTCACCAATGAAGCCTCATCGTACTCGTCCGATCAAAAATATTCCCAGGAAAATGGTCTGGTTACAGTCAGAAAGGTCCAGCTGATCTAATCCAAGTATTTAGTCCAAAATACATTATTATACCAGTAAATATCCACAATCAGCCGCTGCATCATTTAAAATTAGCCGCTCAATGTCCCAAATTTTCAACGTATTATTCGCTGAAACTCCACTTTGCACGTATTTATCCCAGATATCTTGGTCTCAAAATGGAGTCTGTACGCTGTCCTTTTGATTGACAGCTCATCCGACCATACAGGAGCTTCCCTGTTCCCTCCACACACTACAGTAGCCAATGAGAATCTGCATGCAAATGAGTCAGTTGGAACCAATCGTGCTGATGACTAGCACATTGTATAGCCAATGAAATTCTGAAAACAACAATGTGCCGCTTCAGGGGGTGGGAATAAAACCCACAACCAGGAAGTACCTGCGTAAAGTGAATTTACTTGCAGCGATTGAAACGTGCGTCCCTGTTTTGACTCTTTTTATATGCCAAGTTTAGCTTAATGTTTCGGTAACTTTTTTTCAGCAATATTGATAGTGAATCTGGATATGGAATAGGATACCTCTGTCAGCTTTCATTAGAGGCCAAAATTATGACTGTACGTTGAAAGGTTGAAGAGTTATGCCCTTTTATCCTGGTATGTGACCATGGTTATCCCAGTGTCCTGTTGGCATCTCCAAATGGCCATTTTTGGAAAGGTCTAGACCAGGGGTCAGCAACCCAAAATGTTGAAAGAGCCATATTGGACCAAAAACACAAAAGACAAATATGTCTGGAGCCGCAAAAAATGAAAAGTCTTGTATCAGCCTTAGAATGAAGACAACAAATGCTGCATGTTTCTATATTAGTTATAACTGGGGGAAGATTTTTTTTTTCATTATGCACTTCGAGAAAAAAGTTGAAATGTCGAGAAAAAACTTGAAATGTCGAGAAAAAAGTCGGAATTTCGAGAAAAAAGTCGAAATGTCAAGATTAAGGTTGAAGTACAATTTTGAGACTAAAGTCGAAATGTTGAGAAAAATTTGAAATGTCGAGAAAAATGTCAATGTTGAGAAAATTCGAAATGTTGAAAAAAAGTTGAAATGTCGAGAAAAAAGTCAAAATTTCGAGAAAAAAGTCAAAATTTCGAGAAAAAAAGTTGAAATGTCGAGATTAAAAAGAGAAAAAAGGATAAAAAGAAGAAAAAAAGGAAAAAAAATATTTTTTTAAAAAGCTCCAGGAGCCACTAGGGTGGTGCTAAAGAGCCGCACGGGTTGCAGACTCTTGATCTAGAAACAATCTTACAAAAACATGTGTAAAATACTAATTTTTTGTGTTATTGTTATCAAATTTGAAATTGCACTAGATAAGGCTTCATGCTGTAGTGCCATTGTGTTTCACAGCTACACTCATCTGCAGACATCTCATTACAAAACAAATTTCCGGCGAAAATAAAACCAGAGACCAAAACCATGCATGTACTTCAAATGGTTCAAGAACAGCTTTCAATTCACTTTGGGTCTGTCTTGATAGGCGTTTTATGCAAATTTTACAGGAATGGAAACAGGTTAAACCACATAACTTTCTGTTCCCAGAAGACCCTGCTGTACAAACGCCTGTGGACCAGCAGCAGGAAGGAGTTGCAGAGCCTCAGATCTCCAGCTCTGCAGTCCCTCAGGTCGCCTCTTCCACGTCTTCGTCCTGGACCTTGTCTGGCAGCAGCTCGGCAGTCTCTCAGGTCTCCTACTCCTCCGCCACGTCTTCGTCCAGCTTGGCAGCGTTTCAGGTCGGCTCCGCGGAGGCCGGTGCTGGCGCTGAGGCTGACCCGGCCTCTTCCACGGGCAGGAAGTGGCACTTCAGCCGTCCACTGAGCAGAACCAGGGAGGCCACCTGCAGCCGGCCTGCCGAGGATCTCATGGAGCACCCCATCTTCGTTTCCGTCAAGGAGAACCAGTTCAAACGCAACGGCAAGGGGGACTTCGGCACCTTCTTCTACTGACACTTTTACAGCCGTCCGCCGAGGGCCGAGTTCTGGCTCCACCGAGCGGCTGCGTTCAGAGACCATGATTGAGCCGTATTTTGAATTTGCACAAATGATTTTATCTAATTTATTTCTTTGGGCTCCTGTCACTTTCCTTTTTTTTTTTTTTTTTTTTTAACTGTTTTAATGCCACACTAGCTTATAATCCACTTGTCGCGGAGGATTTGGTAGGTTTGTCTTGTTCTTGAGTTTGGTGTTTTGTTGGAAGAAGAGCACGGTTACGGGTTCACTGGGTTCTGTAGATACTGACCTTCACACGGGACCTCGGGCTGTTTTAAAGGTGGAAGAGTTTTACGTACACTAGCATGTTCTGAAGTCCAAATAAACTCTGCTTCTATACTTGCAACCGCTGATCCCGTCTTGATTCATGGTTTATAGAGGGAATGTGCATGACGTCACAGATGCGATTTCACAGCGGGTTACGACCGCTGAGTGTCGGAAAGGCCGAGTGTCGGAAAGGCCGAGTGTCGGAAAGGCCGAGTGTCGGAAAGGCCGAGTGTCGGAAAGGCCGAGTGTCGGAAAGGCCGAGTGTCGGAAAGGCCGAGTGTCGGAAAGGCCGAGTGGCAGCGTAAACTTTCAGTTTGAGCAACTGGAAAATATCTAAAATGGGAAAGAGCTGTTGTGTGATCGACTGTTCTCATAGATTTAGCATGAAATCGGACTGCCGAAAAATAAGCCTAAAGGAGCATGAGGCAGGATTTCTGAAAAAAATTTGTATACGTTTTAAGTTTTCTAGTAATAATGTCAGATGAAGCGTTCCAAACCAAAAAGAATGAGCCCTCTAGTGTATCTCTCCGTTGCCTTGAACAGGCTGTGTGCTGCAAAATGTGCTGCAATTCCGGCCAGAATTTCCCGCGCTGTCCTGCGGATGTGACGTCACATGACGCTGCATGCACGTTCTCCCCGTTCTCCCGTGCCGGCTTCACTGTTGGCTGCAGTACCCCCAACGGCCGTCGTGGTGCAGGGTGGCGCTAGAGAGTCTCATTTCTTAAAAGGAGCCTCATGCTCCTTTTAAGAGAGACAAATGGATCGCTGCAATTCAGAGAAACAACTGGATTCCAGACACCGAAACGTGGATTTACGGTTCCCATTTTGTATCAGGTAATGTTGGATTTTTGGGTAACGTTAAACGGTTAAATCCTAAAGTTCGGTGTCCTCATCACTTTAATTTCTACAACAAATCCTGCCTTGAAGTCGGACCAAGCGTCAAGACTTTGGTAAGCTTTGCTTCGTGTATTTCCCCGGCGTAGAAATTAAGTTCATATAAATATCAGGAAACTGGATTCGTAGCCAAATATTAATGTCCATGAACCACTGGTTCTTGGTAACTGTACCAAATATTAATGTCCATGGACCACTGGTTCTTGGTAACTGTACCAAATATTAATGTCCATGGACCACTGGTTCTTGGTAACTGTACCAAATATTAATGTCCATGGACCACTGGTTCTTGGTAACTGTACCAAATATTAATGTCCATGGACCACTGGTTCTTGGTAACTGTACCAAATATTAATGTCCATGGACCACTGGTTCTTGGTAACTGTACCAAATATTAATGTCCATGGACCACTGGTTCTTGGTAACTGTACGGGTCACTGTCAAGTCCAACTGCCTTTAATTTAAGCCCATAATCAGCTGTTAACCCGTCTTCTCCACTAGTTGCAGCTGTTTTTGCTGATGTTTTTAACCACTCAGTGTGAGTAAGGGGGCTGGTCCAGTGGGGAAGTGACGTCAATGCAGACCCTCTATTGTGACGAGTGTCTGAATCTGTATTTAGATGGGTGCATTTTACACGGCTGTTTTCAAAGCTCTTCTGAGAGTATCACATTTCCACGCTCTCATTACCGCACTCGAACACACCACAGCACGAGGCTGACGGGGGCTCGTGCTGGAGATATAAATCAGGGAAAATACTACAAATGGGACCTTTATGGTGCCGAGTCCATGCTTTAATGTGTGCTAAGGGACTGCGTCTCAAACGGCTGGAGGGTTATTTCCCGTGGAGGTTTATGTAACGATGGTGAGAGCTGCAACACCCAGCAGCTGGTGATCACGAGCCTCCTTATCTGTCAACCTCAGTTTGCTCCCGGTGGTTTAAATCGTTTTCCTACAGCTGTCTTAAAGAATGTTGAGATGGGGACTGTTCCCAGGGTCGGATCATCACATCAGTACGGAAGAGTATTAGGGCCATGCAGGAGAAAAACTATTTCAGAGGGGAAGATATTTCTTTTTATTGTGCACTTCGAGAAAAAAGTCGAAATGTTGAGAAAAAAGTCGAAATGTTGAAATACAATTTCAATAATAAAGTCAAAATTTTGCCTTTTTTCTCGACATTTCGACTTTTTTTTCAAAGTGCATAATGAAAAAAAAATCTTCCTCCTCTAAAATATTATTTTTATTTTTCTCCTGCCCGGCCCTAATAGGCTACTCTTCCGTACATCTTACATATTTTTTTATTTTAATTTTTTATTTTTCATCTCTTGATTTGATGGGGGTGGCGCACTAGCGCCCTCTACTGACCAGCCGGCACTGCTTCATACCAAGATTTATTTTCATTATGCACTTCGACAAAAAAGTCAATGTTGAGAAAAAAGTCGAAATGTCGAGATTAATGTTGAAATACAATTTGGTGAATAAAGTCAAAATGTCGAGATTAATGTTGAAATACAATTTCGAGAAAAAAGTTGAAATGTCGAGATTAATGTTGAAATACAATTTGGTGAATAAAGTCAAATGTCTCCTCTTCCATCAAATCCAGTTATTCGAGCGACTGCCAGCTATGCAGCAGCAGCCGTAACTAACTAACTAACATCCTTGGAGGGTCTATAGGCCCACGAGGCATCTTGTAAAGACAGTCACATGCTGCCACTGTTTCTTATAGTCTCAGAAGGTTGACTTTATTCACGAAATTTTGACTTTTCTCAACATTTCGGCTTTTTTCTCAAAGTGCATGATGAACAAAAAAAGTCTTCCTCTAAAATTATCTTTTTTTTCTCCTGCCTGGCCCTAATACTCTTCCGTACATCAGAGCCAGTCACAGGACATCAGTCCTAAAATCAACACTGTTAGGTAATGAAAAGCCTTCCCTGTAATTAACTGTAATGGTGCAACAATGGCAGCTTTGGCACAAGCAGATGACAGCCAGTAGAGTTTGGAGGCGGCGTGTCTTCAGGGACCGCGCTGACCTGCTGATCCATCAACTCATTCATGTTACCAGGAACTATCCTGGATCTCTGCCCTGAGCTGGACCCTGCCTGGGAGGAGGCCAGGTGGCCTACTGCTGAATTCCAGGTTACTTGGGATGCATCAAGGAAATGTGTGCGGGAACGAGCGCATGCACGGATTCATACATCATAACATTTCTGTCATCTTTTAGAGCTAAAGCTGTGCAGCTCAGCGTAAAAGAGGCTCCCGGTGTGGATGCCAGGTTAGTCCAAGGCAAGGGTGTCAAACTCATTTTGCTTGGCGGGCCGAATTTGACCAATTTTTTTCTTGCGGGCCGCTCGCTCAAAATAACAAAAACGGTGCAAATTTTTTTTTTTTCCACTATTGTTATCTAATCCAATATCAGTTTAGTTAATTTTAAAGGAAATATGCACTTTGTTTACACTCTAATTATGTAAAATATATTTCTTCAGGATCTTTTCTTGAAATTTCTCGGTTATTTTCAAATTATGTAAGATACTTTTAACATCATTTTACAAAGATAAACAGAAACAAGTATGTTTTTTTTATATTTCGCCTTTTTATAGGAAATTTAATTAAAAGCAAAATCTTTCTTATTACATCCGAGTGTTTCTTTGTGATTTAGAGATATTTCCAGTACAATTAAGTGTATTTATTTTTAAATATTGGCGCGGATATTTACGCCAGTGTGCCGAAAAAGTCAGCACTTTTACTTTGTCACTATCCTCGTATTCAAAACTGAAATTCTCAGAATAAATATCTTCTATCATTTTTTTTTAGCAGTGATATTTTTCCTGCGAAAATATATAATAGTAGTCAGTTCATAAAAATAAACGACCGTCTACAAAGAAATAATATCTGCAAATGCATTCTAGAAAACTAAAAAACTGTTGAAAACTGCTCTCTTTGTGGAATAACGATGGATTTGTAAAAGAAATATATTATCGGATATGCTGCGATTCATGGCAATTATTTATGCCTTCCTTTTTAGTAAATTAACATTTCGTTTTTTTGCGTTGGAAACTTCTTGCGGGCCGCATGAAAATCTCTCGGGCCGCACATTTGACACCCCTGGTCCAAGGCTTTCTTAGATGATCTCTACTCTGGACTTGATTGTCTGCCGTGTTGAGTGGTTTTTACACTCAGGAACCAACTTCCCTGCAGGAGGAAGGACTCAGGATTGTTGTGAAATGACCACTGCTGATGTCTTTCTTCGTTGGCATTGAGTTAACGCACCAAAATGCTGCAAACCCAAAACACTTGCTCACACGTCCCTCACTTGCTGATGATCAACTAATCAAATAGCAGCGATTAGCTATTGACCTTAACTCTTCAGGACGCCTGGGGGGGGGGGGGGGGTGGTCACCCTGTGATTTTAAACACGGTTCTGTGGTTTTTTCAACTCTCGCCACATAAAACAACCACCTGGTTCAGCGTCTGGTATCACCTGAGGTTGTATTCTCCTTATTCTAACTAACTCCACCTGGGATGCCGTTGGTTAACACTTGTGGCCAACTGTTTTAATATTTAACAGCTAGACTGGATATGTGTAGATATCCGCAATTCAATTATTCCTAGTCAATAAGAGCATTTCAGATATCTACAATAACGTTCTGTCCAGGACAAATGACGTCACTTTAGCCATTCGTGTGTGGGGTTTCTGATTACAGATACCTACAATTCAGTTGCAGATATCTGTAATGTGAATTATGGATATCTGCAACTGAGTTAGGACTAGCTGTAATTCCAGTTTCAGATATCTACAATTTAATTCTGACTAGTCATAATTCCAGTTCAAGATGTCTTTAATTCCATTCAATTCAAGATATCTACATCGTCTTTTTTAGATATCTTAAATTAAGTTTTTGATTAGTCAGAACGAAGTTGTAGATATCTTGAATTGGATTTATGACTAGTCAAAATGACGTAGATATCTCAGACTGGAATTACGGATAGTCATAATTTAATTACAGATATTTATAATCAAGTTATAGATATCTTGAAATTATTTTTAATTAGAGAAATTTCAAATTGGAGATATCTCTAACTTCCATTCTGCCTAATCAAAATGTAATTAGAGATATCTTGAATTAGAGTTTTGACCAGTCAAAACGACATTATAGACTGTCAATTTGAATGACAATTCTGACTAATCACAATGACATTACGACTAGTCCAAATGCAGTTGTATTTATCTGCAATGTTAATTCTGGATAGTCAAAGCTTTCCATAGCCGCACGGACGTGCTCATATTTTGTTGGAAATAAAAACACGTGCACACAACATGTGAAACTCAAAAATAATAATTATAAGTACTGTATTCCAACATAAATGGAAAAAAAAGGGCGTTTTCATCTCAATGATTTACAGAGTCAGATGTTGAGTATTTCCGGGGCGGAGCGATCACAGGAGGCCAGTTTAGCGCCGGTTTAGCGGCGGCCTGGCTCATCGGGGGTCACGGCTCGGCCACGGACAGGAAAACACAGTTCAGGCAGTTTTACGAGTGCAAACAGTTCATTCACATAAGGCAAGGTCTCGTGTACATTTCTTTAAAGCAAAGCTGCAGCAAAACACCAGGTAATTTGTGCAGGCAATTATCAAAATATTGCTTCATCTGTCGAGTAGAAATCTTCTCAGTTGTCCTGCTGATTGGCAGTTGCTGAAACGAGAAAAAGACAACCGGATCCTCTTGGGAGTAGCGAGTTCAAGAGGAGGGAGAGCCAGAAACAGCGGGGAACGTCCGGAGGACCCGGCGGGGTCACTGGCTGTCGTCAGAGTCCTGCTGGTTGGCCTGCACGTCCAGCTCCTCGGCGTTCACCATGTCCGGGCTGATGGCGGCGTATCTGGTCCCGTGGAACTGCCGCAGGTGGATCTGAGCGGGGGGGAAGGCATCAAAGTCAGACTTTTTACCCCAAGTGTACTGCTGCTGCACAAAGGGAATTTCCCCATTGACAGAGAAATAAAGGACAATCTTATCTTCTCACGTCAGGGCGCCACTCATTCCTGCACGCAGGGGGATTGAAACGTCCCCCGCGGACAGACATACACAATTGGATATCTCTTAAAATGAATAATGTTCCACCTTTTGAATGAAGCCATATTATTTTCTTCATGGATGATTTGGAAGTTTCTGTTTCTGATATTGTTAATGGAGAAATTGTAAACCCTCCTTCCCGGGTTTTATTAAGGGTTTTAAGATTTTTTTTCACATGTCTCAAAAGAGTAGAAAACAAAAATGCAAGTAAAATAAGTCTAGAGATTGCTCGTTATTTGTTATTATAATTTAATAATTCCCCTCCTTTTCTATGCTCCATTATGTGAATTTAAATGCTTAGTTTATTTTGTTATTCATATGCACCTTTTAATAGAGCGCCTTGTTTTTTTGTATTCCTTACAAGAATCCCCCTTTTTTTCCCCCCTTTCTTTTCATATTGCATTTAAATTGATTTTTGTCCATTATCCTCTTTATGAGTTTGTATATTTTCAATAAAGTTTCGTAAAAAAAAAAAAAGAAAAAACGTCCCCCGCTCGGCCCGCTGAGCTGAGTCCTCGTAGGGATGCCAACCGGTCCTTGAAAAACGGAATCGTCCCGTATTTATAAACTAAACTACGCGTCCTGTATAGAGCTGAAAAGGGACGCACTTTGTCCCGTATTACTGTGAGAGTCAGAAAATATTCATAAAATGACAATTAAAAATGGCATTGAGTTGTTGAGTTCATAAGGTATTTTTTTCTGTTTTACTACTTTTACTTCTGTTTTACTTTAACTGTAGCCTACAGTCATGAGCTGCATCCGAAATCCAATCCTTCCTCCCTAATGAGTAGCAAAAACAGTATGTGAGATTTTTTTATTGCGTCCGAAACATTAGAATGTACTCAATAGTATGTCTATCCATACTCATTCTGGAGAAATTTATTAGTGTGGATTGATGGACACTAGCTTAGTAGAAACTTCCCACAATGCAATGCAGCGGCGTTTGGTTGCTAAGTGCTGCGCAGATATGTATAAGTATAATATTAAGTATAATAATATTATTATATAATATTAATATTATGATTAATATTATGATATTCATCTTGTTTGGGCCAGAATAAACAGGAAAGAGCGGAGCGGTGCTGCTACTGCTGCTGTGACAGGAGCCGTTACCATGGTAACAACTCCCCCTCCCAACGGCAGGAAGTGCCGTGTGGCTCTGAGTAGTACGTCCCAATTAATGCAAACTACTGATATTTACTCAAAAGTGTGCCGAACTGAAGGATAATTTTTGAGTATATACTGTTTAGTATGGCATTTCGGACGCACCGCTGGCCTTTGAGGCACAAATAAGTTTAAGTTTAAAAAGTTTTCTACAGACTTTCTGTTTGCACTTTTGTTATTGCACTAAAAATGTGCACTATTACAGAATGGATGTTCTGCTTTCTTTCTATTGTTTTCTATTAATTTATACAATTTTAAGTCAAGCAGGACAGGTTTCTGTTTAAGAAAGATACTTATTTTGTTCAGTTAATTTTGTTATTTTGTATTAAAGTGAATTGCTGGATAAAAACAAAAACGCTTCACTCACAAAAAAAAGGGGCTAAAAAAATTCACCAGGCCAGGAAAGGTGACGGCAATCGGGTCGGCCTGCAGATGAGGGTCCCTTATTTATTTGTCAGAGAGTTGGCAACCCTCCCTCCTCGCTGGAAATGCAGTAATGAGATCCACGATGAGCTCGTGTTCTCAGGGAAGTTCAGATACCGCAGAGTCACATTCACGTGTTTTAGATTAAACGTGGGAGCTATTCCGGTATAAAGAGATGCTTGTCCTGCCTTTATTCAACAAATCAGTTGGAAATCTGATTTATGTATAAAAATATCCGTTTAGAAAAAAAAAAGTGTTGCTCATGTGACAGCTGGTGGAGAGGATTCTGTCCTCTTCCCTCTGAAGCTCGGAGCCGATGGAGCACATTAATACATTAAACGTTTCCATTGTGCCGTCTCATCAGTAAAGTTGCTTTCGTCAACAAAAATTATGACTAAATATCGTCGTCAAGGAACCTTTATCACCGGAGGAAAACGAGACGAGACGAAACGAAAATGCTGGTCATGTGACGATAACGATAATTAAATATATAATGTAATAATATTGTAGAGGAATAAAAACAAGACTAAAATGTAGATTACAAAATAAAAACTCTGCTAAAATGTGTCTTCATTTTTGTTGATGAAAACGAGACGAAATGTTCTAACAAAGATCCTTAATCTCCATGTTTTAAAGGAGCATGAGGCTCCTTTTAAGAAATGAGATTCTCTAGCGCCACCCTTTACCACGACGGCCGTTGGGGGTACTGCAGCCAACAGTGAAGCCGGCACGGGAGAACGGGGAGAACGCGCATGCAGCGTCATGTGACGTCACATCCACAGCCCAGCGCGGGAAATTCCGGTCACAATTGCAGCACATTTTGCAGCAACAGCCTGTTCAAGGCAAAGGAGAGATACACTAGAGGGCTCATTCTTTTTGGTTTGGAACCCTTCATCTGACATTTTTACTAGAAAACTTAAAACCTATACGAATTCTTTTCATAACTCCTGCCTCAAGCTCCTTTAAGTAATTTCCTCTGGTTTAGTTCTGCTGCTGGTGACGTTAGTCCTCAATCCCAGTTTGACAGAGAGTTGTGGGTGGTGTCATCTGATTCGGTTTTGAGTCCTTGACCATAAATAGTGTAAATTAGCCCCGCCCCTTCTTCTGATTGGTAGATATTTCATAGTTCCTATTTTCTGCCATATTTTTTGAATGGTTTGACATAAAGACTCATGGTGGTGTCATCGGACTTAGTTTTGAGTCCTTGACCTTTATTGGTGAAAATTGCACACACAAGGGCCCGTTCATTGCTGCTTGCAGCTTTAATTTAATTTTGGTTTTGCTATGACACTGATACTACATGTAATGTATATAATAAGAACTGTCTCACAATGTAAAACCTTTTATTGTCAAATACCAAAGACTAAGAAATAAAAACTTGAAAAAAACAAAACAAAAAAACACGGACAACACATCCTTGTCAGCAACAAAGCCGCTGCATTTCTATCAGCAGAGCTGGGCCTGAACCCCCCGGCCCCCCGGGGCCCTGAAGGAAGTGCAGCCCACCTGTATGTAGAGGTTGACCTCGGCGCTCCGGCACAGGTACGGGAAGTTCCCCCCCGTCTTCAGGTGGGCCCTCCTGGCGTTGGGGTACAGCTTGTACATCTCCTCCTTGGCCTCCGGGGACAGAGCGCTCTGGTCGAACACCTGGAAACAGAACACCAGAACACAGCTCCATCAGCCCGCTGGCTGAGCGGAGGGGGGTGGGGGTCGGTGGGGGTCGGTGGGGGGGTACTCACGTCGATGATGGTCACGGCCACGTCCTTTATCTTGTGGGGCTCCACGTAAGAGTTCTGGCAGTTGAGCGTGAGCCGCGACGCCAGCTCGCTCTGGTTCAGAGTCTCCAACTGCAGAGAGAAGACACAGCGATCAGCAATCAGGCAAAACTCATTCAGACGGGACAGATTCAGTCGTCACACTGCTGCCGACGCGTCAACGTGGTTAGAAAACACAAACATCTGGACGGGAGCCGCATGAATGCATCTGTCTCGGGTGGAGAGGCGAGCCGGAGCTGGAGCTGCACTGAGCAGCTCCGGCTCTACACGTCACTGCATCGCTGCAGGTTCCAGACTTCCAGTCCATCCCGTCCCTCCAGAGTCCTCCGTGTTGGGAAAACAGGTTTTCATGCGTCCCTGATGTCACCGGCCTTTCGCCCGTGTCTGTTTCCAACAGGGGACAGAAAGGCAGGAGGCAGCTCAACGCCAACTTCTCTGTTTCTCAGGAAACTAATGGCGCTTTTCCACTAGTACCTACTCAGCCCGACTCAACCCGACTCAGTTTGGTTCTTTTCCACTAGGGGTCTAAGTGCCGAGTAGATACTTTTCTGTAACTATTCTGCCGAGGTTCTAAGCTGCTGAGTCGGCTGTATCTGACATCATCACACTACAGGACACCGATTGGTCGGGGGGTTGGAGTCAGACGTCTGAGTCAGGAGGAGGAAATCAGAGAAAGAGACTCTGACGGATTCTGGTTCATTTTATTCCACCATCAACGGCAGCAAAAGTCTGTTTCATGATCCAACTCTGAGGGTCAGATGTTCATAAACCTGGTGCTGAGGAGAGAATTAAAAAGGGATCTAGACGGAGATAAGGAACGACCAGATCCACCAGGAGCTCTGTCTCTTCATAGCTGCTCACGGCTCCAGCTGACTTTTCAGCAGTGCTGAGACAAACTAAAAAACATTAAAAAGCGTCCCTGCTTGAAGTTTCCCTCACTCTCATTTTTTAACTTGATATCAAACACAAGCCACAGACCCAGCAGCACATCTATCATCTCCTCCAGGTTCTACATCTTTAGTGTTGTTGTCTTCTTCGTTTAGATTAAACAATCAAATACGTCACAGCAGCTTCTCTCCAACCTCCTACTTCTGATCCAGGTGCTGGATTGTAGTGGAAAAGAAACCAGGCCGAGTTGAGTCGAGCTGAGATGAGATGAGTAGAGCTGAGTAGGTGCTGGTGGAAAAGCGCCATAAAACAGACAGCTACGCCACCGCCATCATCATCATCATCATCAAGCTGCATGTGTCAGGCGTTCCATCACAGGGGCTCTAAGAGTGTGAATCTGAGGGGGGTGTGAGGTCCACCTGCCCCCCCCTGACGTCCCCAGGCCTGTGTGGGAGCAGGACGAGGGCTGGAGCCTCCTCAGCCCTCCAGCTCAGCTTATCTAACGGAGTGACACCTGTGCAGAGTCACCCCCCCCGGCTGTTGTGAACCCGCTCCAGCGGAGGATCTCTGATCGCATCAACATCAAACCCCCCATAATTCAGGACGTTCTACATCTGAGGTGCAGGATGCTGCGATACAGAGCGTCTGTCGGAGCGCAGAGTTCAAAGCCCGGACATCCCTGATCCTCCAGCCCCGAGGCAGCAGGGAGCAGGAGCCCGTCTCTCCTCCTCATCAAAGTCTGGACCACCTTGCTGGTGCCCCCCCCCAGCTCGCCGACACCAGCCTCTTCCTGGGAAGGGGTCACCAGGCAGGAGAAAAATCTAAATTATATTTTAGAGGAGGAAGATTTTCTTTTCATTATGCACTTCGAGAAAAAAGTGGAAATGTCGAGAAAAAAGTGGAAATGTTGAGAAAAAAGGCGAAATTTCGACTTTATTCTTGAAATTGTATTTCTTTTTTTTGTGATTACACTTTTTTTATGGATTTTCCATCCCTTGATCAAGCAATTCACATGCCCATAATATGACCTTTTACAGCAATACAAAACCAAGCTGTGAACACAACGAGAAAAGAAAAGACAAAGAAACCAAACAGAACAGAAAACATGCACGTTCCTCTTATCACCATATGCAACACTGCATTTCCTCATACAACATTGCACTTCACATTCATCTACTCACATTGTATGATAATACACATACGTCAGGGATATGACACACAGATTTCAGTTATCATTTCCAGATAGGGGGCCCAGACTTTTCTGAACACACTTAGACTGTTGTTAACTCTGTGAATTGAAATTGTATTTCAACACTAATCTTGAACTTTTGACTTTTTTCTCGAAATTGTATTTCAACATTATTCTCGACATTTCCACTTTTTTCTTGAAGTGCACAATAAAAAAAGAAATCTTCCCTTCTCAAATATTTTTTCTCCTGCCATGGCCCTAATACTCTTCTGTAGAGACCGGATCCTCAAATAAAAATCACATTTTGGCACAACATTATTATTTGATGTTTATTGTTTATATTTTTTTTCTATTTCATTACAAAACTGAAGGCATTTTTAGCCTTTATGAGTCAGTCTCCTGTCACCTAAACCACAGTCATCCACCAGGAGTGATAGAGAGATTTGGCCTCAACTCAATTGAGTCAACTTTATTTATAGAGCACTTGAAAAACAAACACCATGGAAGTGACAGGAAAAGGCCTCTTAACAGGTAAAATGGCTCTGAAAGGCCATGAAACGAAAACTTGATGTCGAATACAGATCCTTCAACGATGACTGGACTGAAAAGTAGCATTTATCATGCTAACCTTCCGAAAAGCATCACCCGTTTGTCTCATTTGCAACTAAACTGTTGCTGTTGCAAAAGAATATAATCTGCGCCGTCACCACAACACTAAACATAC
This sequence comes from Cololabis saira, assembly GCF_033807715.1. Taxonomy (NCBI): domain Eukaryota; kingdom Metazoa; phylum Chordata; class Actinopteri; order Beloniformes; family Belonidae; genus Cololabis; species Cololabis saira. Next base: position 7,882,735 of record NC_084588.1, on the reverse strand, counting down.
AAATTTCAAGGATTTTCATATCCTGAGCTGTCAGAGGAAAAATCCAGTCGTGGGCCGACTAGAGTCTAGAAGGTTCGGTGGGCTGGATTCGGCCCGCGGGCCACCAGTTGATGATCACTGGGTTACATTCATACCCACACGCCTTTAAGTGTATGACTGAGTAAATCAATACAAGTATGAGGAAGTAGGGCTGGGGATCCATTCAAATGTCAAGAATCGATTCGATTCCGATTCTTAAGATTCAGAATCGATTATCAAGATTTGATTTGATTCCGATATTGATTTGTGTTAGTGTTATTAAAACTGTTTTTTGAGCTGTTGCATGAAATACATGACTGTAGTTCTGCAACATATTAATACAAGTATTATATTGAGATTCAACAGCAAGTATTGCAGCTAATGATGCTGTAAGGACCAATCAGCTCCCAGAATGCTGATAGAACTGCAAATGAAAACATTGTGTGGGTCAGAATTATCAAACAGATCCAGGGATGAAACAAAGACGTAAGAAATCGCTTCCGTTTAAATGTTTTCCATTTTTGGTCTATTTCGGTTTTAAATTTTAGAAAATTTGGTTTTTAACATTTTATGCAAATGTGACCCCAAATCATTTACTTCATAAAGTAATGAAATATAGACAATTTATGCAATGATAACTGAAAACCGTTATGTTTTCACACCTTTAAACATATTTAAAGGCAAAAACATGGCACCAGTTATGCTCGTGTCCAACAAAACATTCTCTTTTTGGGCATAAACAAAAACATACCAAAAGTTGTAATGTAATGATGAGAGAGAGGGAGAAAGAAAAAAAAAAAAAAAAAATCGATCTTTAGACATACGAATCGATTTTTAGTAATTAATATGAGAATCGATTTAGAATCAGAAAATCTATTTTTTCAACACAGGCCTAAGAGGAAGCATCTATTGTTTATTTCATTCATTCGTTTGCGGGTATATCCCTTTATGTGATCAGGCTTCGTTGCATTTAAAGACCTAGTTTGGGGGGGGGGTCAGAGGTCCCGTCCCAACCTGATCCAGCCCAGAGGTGGATCAACCCGCCTGTAGGGGGGGCTGACTCCCATCAGGCCGCCTCCTGTGGGTCTGATGGCCCAAAGTAAGGGACAGCTAGGGGGGGGGGGGGGGAGGGAGTTAACTTGAGAACTTATAATGAAAGGACCAAGTTAAAAGGTTACCAAACATACCAAGTTAAACTAATTTCTTCCTGCGTTAATGAAGCCTTAATACCAGTTTTTTAATTTATTTATTCATTTTATTTATCCTATTTATTTAGCTTTATTTTTTTGGCTGCTGTGTCTCTCCTAAAATAACCATCATTCTAGAAAACCATCATACTCATACACACGTGCCTGCATACATAAACGCACTCACACACACGGCCACATAGAAGAAATCTGAGCAAAAACATTGACTTTGTTGTTTTGTACTGTTTTTTTTTTGTCTGTTTGTTTTCTGGGGTCCCCTCTTGTCCTGTACCTGTATGCGTTTTTGTTTTTCGTATTTGTATTGTTACTTGTTTTGTATTTAAAAAGAAAAGACCAAGTTTCAGATCAGTGGTTTCTCCTCACATATCTTCAGAGATATCTTCAACTACTTCATCAGCCACTCAGAGCGGAGAGCTGCTGTGCATTGTGGGTCGTTGTGTACACCACGTTGTACGAGTGCTTAAGTCGGCACAAAAGATGCACATTAAAGGGGAAGATTATAGATTTGTGTTCCCGTGACGACAACTGCAGGTGTTGCTGGGGAAAACACCCCCTGTGGGACTGCAGGCAGCCTGGTGGGACATGTATTCAACTGCAGCACAATAACAGAAGTGGATGTTGAACTCACTAGAAATGTTTTCATCCATCAGCTGAGATCAGATACGTGTGGCGACTGCACTACCGCTATTTCTACACTATTGGAGGATTGACTCCAGTGCTTTTAAGGGTTGACACGACTACTAACTAGTCCCAAAGTCCTCTAGCAGAATAACCAGCTCCAACACCCCCCTCCACCTCAGAAAAGTCATGAATAGTAAATGTTACTGATTTAAAAATTGTACTGAATTTGAAGATGAAACGTGAATTTTAAATATTAAAGATACAATTATCGACTTGAAATTGCATTATTTACCATTATAGTAGCCAGATTACACTGAAATGGCACAGACCTAATGCTTAATCAGTCACAACGATATGCAATATTATCAGCAGTGACTACGTTTGAATGCAGTCAAAATTCGGGTTATTGCTAATATTCCAGTTACTGAAAAATTCGGAATATTACGTTTACATGGTGATTAATCATTCGGGATATCTGGATCAAACCAGCGACGCACGGAAAACATCATGACGCAATTCCTGTCATTTCTGCTTCTTCTTCCTGTATCCAAATTCAAAACAAATGCTGCTTCGCGCAACTTTTCGCTCACCTACTTGTAAATCTGGCTATCCCGGTACTTTCTACCGTCTACAAATGCAGAAAGGTTCATATCCTTCATTACATTTATGAAGTGATTAGTCTCCTCCTCACTCCAAAAGTGTGGCTGGGTTTTTAAAAACCGGAATATGAGCAAATTCGGGTTATTCAAAGGGGTTATTGGTGTTTACATGGCAGTGCAAATTCGGGTTATTGCCAATATTCAGGTTTTATTGAGTGCATGTAAACGCAGTCAATGATGCCATATATTTATTTAAACAAGGAATTATAAACACAAAACTGTAGTAAATACAGACACATGCAGATGCACAAAAACATTAAATCAAATGCAAAATACAAATAATTTACAAAACCGTACATACTGCTGATCACCAGATTCTGTCATCTTGGTGTGCAACAGCATCTCAATGATCCGAGTCCAAGACCTGGTGAGACCCAGAGACCCGAGACGAGACAAGACCAAGACCACAAAAAAGTGGTCTCAAGACCGGTCTGGAGAACTACAAGTCTACTTCAGACACCCAGGATGTATTTGTTAGTCTGGCCCAGCTGTCATCCACATCTTCTATTAAGAAGAAGAGGACCAGAAAACACGCGCAGACTGTTTCACAGCTGAGAGCAAGAATGGACATCGTACAATTCTCCTGCAAAACACCAGCAACCAGGACTCTGGTGACGGCAGCGTGTGATCAGGGTTGATCGTGACGCCCGTCGCAGATGACCAAGCGCTCCTCTGTTTCTAACCAACCTGCTGAGAACCCTGACTACAGCGTCTCAGACCAGCAGCGTTAGCATTCAGCTCCCACCCTTAAAGGACACAGTGAGGTTGTTGTGTACTTGCACATCATTAACTCCAGCACGCACACAGGTCCACTTACCCTGTCCACCATGAAGTCGATGGCGTTGGCCATTTTGGGGTCCACGGGTCCTTTGGCGAAGTTCCCCAGGACGATCTTCTTCAGCAGGAAGGCCGGCATGATCCAGAAACTGAAAGGTGCCACAGAAGCAGAGCGTGAAGGACAAGCGCACCTGCAGAGGAGAGGACCGTCGGACGGCTGAGCCTCACCTGTTGGCCGTCCACGTCTGGTTAAAGATGGAGGTGTCGCTGAAAGAGTTGCACAGGATCAAGGAGTGCACTCTGGGGGACTTGTGCGTGACCTCTGCAAACTTCTGGGCCAGGAAGCCGCCCAACGACGCGCCGAACAGGTGGACCTGTGGGCATGGGTCACGTCAGACAGAGCTGGGGGGTCGGGGGGGGTCGTGGATGAGGACAGATCCTACCTTATCCAGCTGCAGGTGGTCCAGAAGCTTCCTGAAGCCGTCACAGAACTCCGACAGGTCCCAGTAGACGGGATACTGCAGCTGGAGACCACAGGGAGGAACCACGGGGAGTTAGAGCGGGCCGGGGATCCTGTAGTGGAACTGATTGGTCTTCCCGTCTCCCTTCAGTTAGGAGTCCGAACCCGACAAATTAAACCACAGCACGTGGATCTCGCTTGCTAAACCTGGTGTGTTCACTTCCTCTTTTTACTTCCACAGGGAGCAGCGGGTCAAACAGCGTGCCGAGAGTGTGCTTGCCGTGTGCGTGTGAGGCGTGTTGGTGCTGCTCACCGAGATGACCCTGTAGCCCCAGCCCGTCAGCGCCAGCAGCTGCTGGAAGAACACCTCCGCCGTCCCGCTGACCGGGGGGAGGAAGATGATGGGACACCGGATGTTCTTGGGGCCGGCATCATACAGGGACCACACCTTGCTGTCGTCATCGTCGACGATGATCTGGAGGAGAGGGAGACGGATGTGTCAGGGGAAGTGTTACAGCCCGGGTCGGGCAAACCCCGATCTATTTCAAATGTTTCCTGACAGGAAGACGAAAGAGGAAGTGGTCTTTAGGCAGCTGCCAGCTGAGCTGAGCGGGGACGGACGTGCCCATGCGGTCAAACCAGCTGCTGTCCTCCCGTTCACAAACCCACCAACATCCCTGTCTGCAGAATATTCCCCAGAGTTCCTGAGAGGCTGCTGGACAGATCCAACGTTCAAAGTCTAACGTGCCCTAATGCTGCTGAGAGAAACTAAACGAGTCACCCTCGGTTGCTAGGGGAAGCCAGACAGCTGGATCAGCACCGCATCAACTCTCACAGGGTTACCTCGTGGGACTCTAACAAGACGCTGCAACGTTAAGGCATGTGTGATGTGTTGATGCAGGCTGACGCGGCCTCCTGACTCGCCTGGTGCAGAGGTCAGGGACACGAACGTCCCTGACGAGCACGCTGCTCGGTGCTGGACGGTTAACTTCTACGCTACCCAGGTTCTGATGAACACTTGAAACGTGCTTCTCCTATACCCGTCCACACAGACACGCCAGCACCACATGAAGCCCACGCCCCAGTGAGCTTGGAGGACCGGGAGTCTCATTCAGGTGGTAATAAGGTATGTTATTCCATCAACTATATATTGGGAAATTAAATATATTTATATGGACAGAGCCACGGGTTAGGGTCAGGGGGTTAGGGTTAGGGGGTAAGGGGGTGGTAGGGTGTTAGGGTTAGGGGGTAGGGTTAGGGTGTTAGGGTTAGGGAGTTAGGGGGGTAGGGTTAGGGTTAGGGGGGTAGGGTGTTAGGGTTAGGGTGAGGGTGTTAGGGTCAGGGGGTTAGGGGTGGTAGGGTGTTAGGGTTAGGGTGAGGGGGTTAGGGTGTTAGGGTTAGTGGGGTAGGGTTAGGGTCAGGGGGTCAGGAGGTTAGGGTGTTAGGGTGAATGGGGGTCAAGGGGTTAGGGCAGGAGTGGGCATTCCTGGTCCTCGAGGGCTGGTGTCCTGCATGTTTTAGATGTTTCCCTGCTTCCTCACCCCTGATTCAAATTAATCATCATCATCAGCTTGCCATGAGGTCTAGATGTTTCTTCACACCCTGATTCAAAGGACTGTGTCATTAACGCAGTTGTCTTCAACCCTGGTCCTCAGGACCCACTGTCCTGCATGTTTTAGATGTTTCCCTGCTTCAGTACACAGTGATACAAGTAGCTGTGTCATCAATAGAACTGTCCAGACCTTGATAACAAGCTAATGAGGACCGTTAATTAGAATCAGGTGTGGTGAGGCCGGGAAACATCTAACCATGCAGGACTGTGTGCCTTCGGGATCAGGGTTGGGAAACTCTGGCTTAATCAGTGCAGGCTCCAGTCTAGACCTTATGACAAGCTGATGATGATGATTAATTTGAATCAGGTGTGTTGAAGCAGGGAAACATCTAAAACATGAACGACACCGGCCCTCGAGGACCAGGAATGCCCACCCCTGGGTTAGAGGGTTAGCCCAAAGCTACCTGATTGGCCAGAGAGCTCATTTGCATATCTTAAGGCCCAAAGTAACTCATTTGCAATCCACTTAAGCAATTCATAGTTTATCTTTAATATCCCAATAAGTAAGCCGATGATGACAATGCCTTATAACCATTTAATGACACTCCTGTTCCTCCGTACATTGCTAGGTACCCAGGAGGAGATGAAGATACAACGATCTAGGCTTTGAAAACATTTTGAAAAAATGCCTACGCGCTTTGTTTAGCCTGAAACTGCAGACAGTAAAAGTGTCTTTAAAGAGCGCGTTCTTCCCCAAACAACAACCCCTGAACATCAGTAGTTTGGAGATAAAGGCAAGCGCTCCATCAAACGTGTATACTTTTAATTTTCATATAAAAGGTGTTTGACGTGGACACCAGGTGAAGTTCTCGTCATTGTTCATCGTCCACGTGACCCACCTCATTATTGTCTCTTGGGTATTTGGATTTAACCACCCTGGGTCGACATTTGAAGGTGCCACCATGTGCCGGCTACGTCACGGTGGACGTGGTGGAGGCTGTGTCCGTGGGAAATTAAACTTCAAACCTTGAAAGTGATATTAGGTGGACTCTGAAAGTGTACGGGGGGGTTCTGGTGGACATAGCTGGCATCACGGCGAAAGCCACATTCAACGAAGTAGAATTATGGTCCTTTGCTTGAGCGCCGACCTTGTTATGACCCCTAAAATCCCCCAAATGTCTGCTTGGTGGGTGTAAAGTCCCTGAGGCGGAGTCCTTTGAAGGTGAGCTTTGGGGAGATTTTCCAGTTCTGGTGAAACACAACTATGTGGATTGTTTTAAACCCTTGTCAGGACTCCAAGCATGACCAAATTCAGCGAGGTCACCCAAATCAGGGTGTTTGAAGTGAACAAAAAGTTACTTTCCCTTCAAAATGACCCTCAGTCCTGATTAGGGTTTGAAGGGCTTCACGATTTCCCCCCCGACTTGGTAGAGGGCTGACGTGTCACTCTGGCCCCTTGCAGAGCAGAACAGTCATGATCCCATCCCTCTACATGCTTGACGCTCACTGAAGGAGGTGTTCAGGAGGACTAGGGAGGACTAGGGGGGACAAGGGGGGACTAGGAAGGACAAGGAGGGACTAGGGCGGACAAGGGGAGACTAGGGAGAGGGTAAGGGGGGACAAGGGCGGACAAGGGAGGATGAGGAAGAGGACAAGGGAGGACTAGGGAGAGGGCAAGGGGGACAAGGGGGGACTAGGAAAGATTAGGGGGACTAGGCAGAGGGCAAGGGGCGATTAGGGGGGACTAGGGAGGAGAAGGGAGAGGACAAGGGAGGACTAGGGAGAGGGCAAGAGAGGATTAGGGGGACTAGGGAGGACTAGGGAAAGGGCAAGAGAGGATTAGGGGGGGAAAGGGCAAGAGAGGATTAGGGGGACTAGGGAGGACTAGGGAAAGGGCCAGGGGGGACTAGGGAGAGGGCGAGAGAGGATTAGGGGGAATAGGGAAAGGGCGAGGGCAAGGGAGGATTATTGAGGACAAGAGGGGATGAGGGAGAGGGTAAGGGATGTATCCACACCCTTCCTGGTGACAGGACAACCACCATTGCCTGATCTCTGGCCAGCTTCTACACGTCCATGGGGTGCACCTTATCCGAGAAGCTGTCCTCCACCCTCTCCCGAGTCCTTGGGTGCACCCTTGGGACCCGTCACCCTCAGACTTCACTAATACCTTAGACTAATGTGACATGTGATGATGGATGACCTTTGTGGCCCTCAGCACATCAGTGTGGGCGAGAGCATGTGACGGATGACTGTCTGACCACCTGATGGACATGTGATGCAGGACTAAAGATCTGAGCGCTCACAAGACATGAAACTGCCGTCCGGGGACGGTTAGGACCAGGGACGTCTCGCTTCAGCGACACACACCCAAGGCCCGGTTGTAAACCTTTCACACACAGGCGTTCTGTCCTCACACAGAGAGTGATATAATTTGCTTATTATCATCATTATTATCTGATCATTTGCTTATTCACCACCACACAGACGGGCCGTGGCTACCAGCTCTTACTGACGAGAGAGAAGGGAAAAGGGCCGAAGCTTTGTGTGGACGCAGCGAACCAGCAGCAGAGCGGGATTTGCAGGCGACTGCTTTAAAAAGAATTCCTGAGCAGCTGAGCCGCTGTGGCTGCGTTTGAGGGGGATTTACCTTGGACTTGAAAAGGAATTTTGGTCATGAGCTGGTTTTCTAGCGAGAGAGGGAGAGAGTTCAGCTGAAATGCAGAGAGAGTGTTTAACAGGATAGATGCTCATAGCCACGTCTTAAACCGGAGGCGGGGTCGATCCACCGGCCCAGACGGGGGTTCAGATACCTCTGCTGGCGTCTACCGTAGCAAACCACCACAACATCATGTACTATGTTATTGCTGCTTTGCCACATCTCATTAAATGCAGAAATGCACTCAATCCAAAAGAAAAAGGAACTTAAAAGGTCACATTTCCAAAGGTTAACTTCTACTCTTCCCTCGTGAGGAAGCAGAGGGAACGTTGTCAGAAGTCTAATGAAGTTTGACGCCAGGTTGTAACTCAGTTTGTTCCGGCCCGTCCTGATAACCTCGAGTTGCATTCATTCTTTCCGCATGCGTCCTTTCGGTCCTGACCTACAGACCCGACGTCACGGCAAATCCTGTCCCGTCGTCGTTCCTCGCTGCAGAAACTTCACGGGATGAAGGACCGAGCCGAGGAAAGAGGTTTTCCCCACCAGAAACCCACTATCGTCCAGTTCCTCCACACAGCCGTGCTGGTGTGCAGCCGGCACCGAGGTCTGGTGCCGGCCGGGGCAGGTGTGATGGCCCGCTGGTTACTAAGCAGTCACTGAGCCGGTACTGTGCCAGGACCGACCCAGACCAGAGCAGAGCCGTTCTGCTTCCAGATCTTCATCTTCACATCTGCCACTGCTGACCGACTCCGGAAGCAGGAGCGCCATCTAACCACGACAGCACGTTTCCAATGGAGCCGTGTTACTCTTGAGCAAACACTGATGTCTTATCAACATTTGTAAAACCTGCACCTGAGTGGACCATTGTTAACGAGGGATCAATGAGTCACACACACTCCTCCCAGCAGCTCCTCAACGTCTGGTTTCATGATCGAGGGGCTTTAGACTCTTTCCAACGGCTGTCTTCATGGGTTCTAACCTACTTCAGGGGGGTGGGGGGTCTGATCCACCTGTGCCGTCCTTCCCGTGGGTCAATGAGGATGTTGTTTAAAACAGTTTTAAACTGTTGCCACCAGCTCGGCGTTATTGCTCCCCCTTGTTCACTAAAAACAGGCCAAACAAGTCCTTAATACCCCAAGCCAGTAAACTTTTAAATATTTCTAGGAAATAGCACCCCAGCTGACTGGGCAATATTATGTACAGTATAAGTGGATGCACCGTGTCTGTGTTACTGTTCTGTTTTTATGCTATGTTTGTCAAATTGCCATGCGTGTCTTTTGCTGCAAACAAATCTCCCCACGGGGACAATAAACACATACCGTATTTTCTAGACTATAAGCTGCTACTTTTTTCATAGGTTTTCAACCATCCAGTTAATACAAAGGTTATTCTATTCTGTGGATTTTTCTTCCACCGCTCGGGGCGCTCTAACCCGGAATTAGAATCAAAACTAAAATAATAATACTACTAAATAAATGCAAAGAAGAATATGCTACTACTTCTTTAGCAGAAGTAGGTAGAAGCAGATTTCAAACAGATAAATAGATAAATAAATACCGGTTATTTTCTCTTGGTTCTGTCCCGTTTTAATCAGCAGAGTTGCTGCCGTGTTAAAAGACACTGTTAGGAAAGGATCTATTTAGGTACAAACATGTACATCATTTACAGTTCAAAATCCTTCTGTACATGTAGTAAATATCTAATCTAACAACATAAATATCTGCGGTTTGCATATCTTTTTTTTTTTTTTTTTAATAGAGCGGATGCGGCTAATATGCAGGTGCAGCTTGTAGTCCAGAAAATACGGTATCTATCTATCTATCTATCTATCTATCTATCTATCTATCTATCTATCTATCTATCACAGTGGTCCTCACTCCTGGTCCTCAAGAGCGGCTGTCCTGCATGTTTTAGATGTTCCCTGCTCCAGTAAACCCTGATACAGATGACTGTGTCACCAACAGAACTGTGCAGACCTGGAGGAAAGATTGGTGATGACCACTAATTAGAATCAGGTGTGTTGATGCAGGGAGACATCAGAAACATGCAGGACAGCGGCTCTGGAGGACCAGGAGTGAGGACCACTGATCTATCAGGTGAAACTTGAGGTTTAGTGAAGCCGACACCAACTCTGCAGCCTTCCTTTTATCCCTAAACAACCCTCCACACGTGTCCCATGATGAGCAGGTGAATCACAACAACACTAATACTGAGAGCTGGTGAGAGCTGATGGAGCTTCACCCCCATCCCATCATAGTCTGTCCTGTGTCAAATCCATGACAGTAAAGATTGTGTGTGAGATGTCTTCTTCCATCTACTGCAAAACAAATCTACCTAGGGGTACTATTATAATAAAGTTAAGTTGAACTTGACCCAACACCCACCGCCCCCCAGGTAAGAGGCAGTCCTGCCCTCTCAGACCAGTCACGTGGTACTCACTCTCTTCAGGGGCACGGTGCTGCGGAACCAGTTGTAGTCGGGAGACGCCTTGATGTCCTCCATCTGCGGACACGGAGACACGGACGGGGGTCAGCTGGCACGTATCGATCCGTGATCGGGTCTGATCAGGGCTGATCGGGGCTGGTCGGGGCCGCTGGCCGCGGCGTTGCAGCCGCGTCGGCAGCGTGTTCACACTCACCGCGGGGAGTCAAGGCTCGGTTCCGGGGGTCGGGACGCTCACCCGCGTAGCAGCAACATCTCCCCAGGCTGCTGCTGCTCGGTCATGTGATGATCCTCACGCACTTCCTGAAACTCCCGCCACGCCCCGCCCACCCGGCACAGGACGGTTAAGCGGACACGCATGCTGCGTTCAGGGCGGCTCGGAAACGGAGCGCTCGAGTTCAGGTTGGGTTTGGGGCTTTATTTATGAATGAATGAATGAATGAATGAATGAATGAATGAATGAATGAATGAATCCTTTATTTGAACATGGTTAAAAAAAAAAAAAAAAAAAAAAAAAAAAAAAATATATATATATATATATATATATATATATATATATATATATATATATATATATATATATATATATATATATATATATATATATATATATATGGGGGACAGATAATTTGTGCTGATTACAAATAATATAATATATTACAAATAATAGCAGTGACCAAAACACCTGCAGAAATACTGCAGGAATGACATAGCAGCAGTTAAATGCAGCCTTCTGTAAGCTTTAAATATCCACTGGGCTTACATCAAATACATCAAAACACAACAATTAAAAACACTTTTCTGAACTTATCAATATGACTCTGTCCTTCACAGGATAAGTAACATGGATCACTGCAAAAACTCAAAATCTTAACAAGAATATTTGTCTTATTTCTAGTTAAAATGTCTCATTTTAGTAAAAAAAAATCTCATTACACTTAAAAAAGACTCATCACTGGAAAAAACAACAATTTTCACCTGTTTCAAGTAGATTTTCACTTGAAATAAGTAGAAAAATCTGCCAGTGGAACAAGATTTTTTTGCTTGTAATGAGAAGATAAATATTGTCCCATTGGCAGATTTTCCTACTTATTTCAAGTGAAAATTTACTTGAAACAGGTGAAAATTGTCAAATAAGTTATTTCTCTGGTGTTATTTTTCTGGTGATGACTCTAAATGTTGAAATAGAAGTAATATATATATATATATATATATATATATATATATATATATATATATATATATATATATAGACACAAGTAAAAACAAATGAAAACAGTGCAATATTTATAAATAAAAAACAAAACTAAATCAACAAGCCTCACAGGCAACCAAAACATGTTCCAAAACATGTAACCCTTATTTAGATTATCAGCGTCAACACTTGACTTTTGCAAAATCTTATCCCAATGTGGAATAACTTTAACGAAGATAGAAAATATTGTATTTTAACTTTAACTAATATTATACTATTGCTGTACTTCCAGTATTAATTCTTATGTAAATAAATATATTCTACATTATCATTATAATATCACTCATCCTTCTGTGTATATATGTTATTGTATACACAATAATATACATATATATATACATACCTAAGTACACACATACATACACATGTACATAATATGCACACATATACACATGCATACATACACCTACACATATACTGTACATATACATACTTACATCCTCACATACCTGCAAACCTACGTTATTTAGATTTAGATTAATATTTGATTAAGGATCCCCATTAGCTGGTGCCATAGCAACCAGCTAGTCTTCCTGGGGTCCACAAAGAAAAAGAAACATACAGAATTATACAATTGCAAATACAAAGTGATTACATGATTTAACTCAATGCACAATGACAAGTTCGATACTAGATAAAATCACATTAAAGAAAAGAAAACTATTAAATAATACAGAATGCAAAAAGAACAAACAAACAACAAAAACTTTACAATGTTAAGTAGACTTTAAGATTCTTTTTAAAAGTTAATTTGTTGTATATGCAGCATAGGTTATTGTTTGTTACAAACGCTCGTCAACAGTTCAACTTACTGAAAATAACAACAACTTAAATGTAACGCGTCCAATTTTCCAAAATAATATGTATAACGTTGTATATTATATTGTAAACTGAGGGCAAATAATTATACAAATATTTGCATTAAAGGAACTTTAGGTGGAATGACGTACATGTGGAAGAACAACCTAACCGAGACACAACATGGAAATGGGAACTGTTTTTCTTTTGTTCGGTCAAAAGGTCAAAGTATCAGTTGTTCATGAGTGAAGCTGAGGCCAGTTTGACTCATTTGCCTAAAGTCACTTCTCTGCAATCTGCTGCAGCTCGGTGTTTCCCAACCCCAGTCCCCCAGGACCCCGGCCCCCCTGTACCACGGCCCTGCAGGGTTTAGATGTGTCCCCGTCGTCCACAGACTTCTCCAGACCCCGATGAGCTGCTGATGATAAGCCATAGTTAGTATCAGGTGTGTTGAAGCATGCAGGACGGGGACGCCTCAGGGCGGAGAGGCCTCAGGGCAGGGACGCTTACGGATGGGGACGCCCCAGGATGGGGACACCTCCAGACAGGTGCCTCCCAGGACTGGGACGCCTCCGGACTGGGACGCCCCAGGATGGGAGCGCCTCAGGACAGGGAGTCCCCTCAGGGCAGGAAAGCCCCAGGGTGGGGGACGCCTCCGAACTGGGAGGCCCCAGGTTGGGGACGCCCCAGGGCAGGGACGCTTACGGACGGGGAAGCCTCAGGACAGGGACACCCCAGGACAGGGATGCTCCAGGACCAGGGTGGGGAAACCCTCCTGTAGCTTGTACAGCTGGTGCATTAACCAGAGCCTAATGTTCACATGGATTTCACGTCTCAACACCTGCGATGCACAACACCAGTAAGGAGAAATCCTTACACCACAAGAGATCCACAGTCCTCACCAGGTCCTGGAACTCGGTGTCCAGTCAAAGTCCAGGTCTGATTGAAATCCTGCAGCAGGACCTCCAGAGAGCTGACCGTAGACAAATACCTGCAAACCACAATGCAGTGAAACAGCTAGCTGAAGGATGAATGGACTGTAGTTATAAATATTATGTTCTCTGTTAAACACTGTTTCTTACCCCAAACAGTGTTTTCATGCAGGATGCGTCAGGCGTGTCGAGTTCAGGTCTGACCTGAGGACACTTGGGCAGCGTCTCTTAACGTGGGACCGTCCCACCTCCTCATCCACAGCCTCCTCAAAGGAAGTGTTTACTATGAAGTGATATATTGATAATGTCGTAGCCTACAGAAAAAAAGATAATTAGGGCCCGAGCACTTACAGTGCGAAGGCCCTATTGTATCTATAGGAATTTTCCTTCTTTATTCTTTCTTCTGACGAAATGAGGGCCTTTTTGCCCCCCTAAATGTGCCCCAAAAGTCACCAAATTTTGCACGCAAGCCTGGCCTGGCAAAAAACTTTGTGCCTCGAGCCCCACAATACGGTTTAACGTACATGCACGAAAATCGGTACACACCTGTATCATGTCGCAACTCAAAGAAAAGTCTCGAAATGCCGAAACCGAACAGGAAGTCGGCCATTTTGAATTAATCGTGTAATCTTGGCGCAATTTATGCCATTTCTTCAGCCGCTTCTTCGCCCGAACCGTAACATGCACCCAGGTGTGTTATACATCAAAATGTGCGTCGCGATCCTGCGACGATGCGCATTACTTTTCTCAGTCGAAAGCGTTACCGTGGCGACGCTAGACGACAAAAAGCGCGCCCACCCTTCATCTGAATGGTCAAAATGTGATAGTTCCTACTTTCTGCCATAACCTTTGAATGGTTTGACATAAAGAGTCGTGGGTGGTGTCATTGGACTCGGTTTTGAGTCCTTGAACAAAATTGGTGCAAATTAGCCCCGCCCCTTCTTCTGATTGGTCGATATTTTATAATCCCTATTTTCTGCCATAACTTTTGAATGGTTTGATATAAAGAGTCGTGGCTGGTTTCATCCACTAAATGTCCAGACCTGAAGAATCTACATGCAAGTCATACAAGCTTCCACTGCAGCCTGAACGTGCACAAGGGTGAGAGGGCCCGTTCATCGCTGCTTGCAGCTTTAATTTCCAATTATTACTGCTACAGGTGATTCTTCACACATCTGAAACATGCGTGTGTTAGTTTTCTCACACCTCCTCAACATTGTTGCTTATTCCTTAAAAAATACATCATCGACAGAGAGACAGCTTTGACACATTTGGGGAATTAAATCTTTAAAAAAACAGGATAGTGTTGCAAAGCGGTTACGTGCTGTCAGTACATTTATGTGGCCAGGAACTCTGGTAAAGTAATACGTTACCACATCACTGTGTTCATGGGTGATGCAATACTCAGTATGGGCTTTGCTCTGCTCACATGGAGCAAACTCAGGAAGTAATCCAGGCCTGAACTGGAGAAATACTTCTGTAACTCAACACTGAAGGTGTAATGTAAAGGATGATAAACCGTTTTCATTGTTTTTCTTCAATATAATGTTTTAAGGGGGGGAAAGAAAATAAAGACACGTCACAAAACCCCTTTGGAAACTGAAAGAAATGACATAGATCTCACCGACGTCTGGTTTTATTTTCTTTGTCGGGGTCTGTTTCTTCTTTTTAATGATCATTAAAATGGCCCAGGTAATCCAGCTTTTAACAGCTTTTGGACACTCTCCTCTACGCGGCTGTCTCTTCAAAAAGGAAAATAATTGATGGCTGATGCAGGAAGCAGAGCTATTTCAGTTATTTATTTATTTTTCAAAGTGTGTAAGGTAATTAAAAAAGATCAGGTCTGGAAGATCAAAAGGACTTTCCCAGAAGACCTTTGGAGGATTTCAGGTGATGCTGCTCTGTTTGTTTTGAAGACAGAGATGCAGATGAGTGTTTGAACCTCTTCAAAAACTTGTGTTGTTGGGTGATGGAGAAAAAGTGGACTCAGTTTGTCCTGTTTTGGAAAGATTTTGTGGAGGAAAAATGCTGCAGCGTTTCATGAAAAGACCTCCTTGTCAATGACAGGTGACCTAATAATAAACTGTCAGTGAAGAAACGGTGCATTTATGATAGAGAACAATTAAGAATAGCAGAGTTTAGTTTATCCTGAGTATTTATAGCTACAAAACATTTAAAATAAGCACTGAGGATGACAGTATGAGACACGAGCTATAACCATCCTCTTTAGGGAAGCAGAACAAAAGTCACATCTAGTCACTAATGGCCAGAATTTCAGGTCATTGAAAAAGCTCAACGGGAACCAGAATCTGCACCACCTTGTGGCAACAACAGGGACGGTCTCGGAAACAGGAAGCATTATCTCTGCACAGCATTTCCCCTCTAAAGAACATCTAACAAGAACACACACTTGTTTTTAAAATGTGTGTGTGTGTGTGTGTGTGTGTGTGTGTGTGTGTGTGTGTGTGTGTGTTTGGGATTGAGAGAGATAGAGAGAGAGAAAGTATGGGAGAGCAAACATTTAGTGTTTATTTAGTGGCAGTAAACCAGTGTGTTCGATCGGAGTTTAGGAATAAAAACCAATATTATTCTTAGTCAACATTTACGTCACTGGAACCAAACAGAGACTTTGATCCCCCTGTTGCGCAGCCGCAGTCCCGCCCGGCTCCGGCAGGGGGCGGTGGTGAGACGTGTGTGTGTTTTTATTATTACTCTTGAACACAATTTATAAACAAGAACACACATTTATACAAACTACTAGTGGAGGAAATACAATACAAGATAAGAAAATAGAACCTACTGTATTTTGGAAGGTATCATGAACAAGAGACATACACATAAACAATAAGGTAAACATAAGTAAAATGAATAACAAAAACAGTAAGGCATTTAAAGGCAGATAGCATCGACATTTCAGAAAGAGATTAAAATAAAACATACTTTGATATATCAGCTAATATTTTTTTTGCAGAGTTATTTGACTTAATTTTTTTTTATAGAGACAAAAAAAACGTTTGAAATCATTTAAAAAAACATTGGAAAGAGGGCTTCATTTTTCTCCACTTACAACAGTGTATATGATATTTAGCCAGTAGAAGAATTACATTAACCAAGAGAGACACTGATTTGTGAATTGTATCTATGTAAAAAATAATATAAGCGATTTCTCATTTTGGGATGTCGTTCATTTTTAAAGATAGCCAATTTCTAATTTCACGCCAAAAAGTGTGTGAGACAGGACACAATAGAAACATGTGATCAAGTGATTCTTCAGATTCATTACAAAAAGCACAGGGGTCAACTTCAAATTTAAATCTTTGTCTCAAAAATTCAGCGGTTGGATAAATGTTATTGATCAAATTTAAAATGAGTTTCCTTGACTTCAGGGGGAATGGGCCATTTGATATAGTTTGAGTGGCTTTTTCCAGTGTAGACAACCTTAAAGACTGTGAAGTGTCAGAATATAACCCTCTGTGATTATAGTCATTAAATGATCTCGACTTAAAGACAGCACTTATAAACTTGTTATTACATTTCTTATCCAATAAATGGATAAAATTAACTCTGTCCGGAAGAATGCTCAGCAGAGGTTTTACTTCCTGCATCAGCTCAGGAAGTTCAACCTGCCGCAGCAGCTGCTGATCACCTTTTACTCTGCCATCATACAGTCTGTTCTCTGCACTTCCATCACTGTCTGGGTTGGATCGGCCACCAAACTAGACAGGCACAGACTGCAGCGGACAATCAGGTCTGCAGAGAGGATAGTTGGGACTAACCTCCCATCTATTCAGGACCTGTACCGGTCCAGGACTAGGAAACGGGCAGGTTGAATCTCTGCCGACCCCTCACACCCAGGACCAGGACCAGGACCAGGACCAGACCCCTCACACCCAGGACACAGCCTGTTCCAACTCCTCCCCTCTGGACGGCGCTACAGAGCTCTGTACGCTAAAACCTCCAGACTCAGAGACAGTTTCTTTCCCCAAGCTGTTGCTCTGATCAACTCTCATCACTCATAGTCTCAGAGAATCAATCACCGTGCAATATGCTGTAACAACGCACCTCCCAATAATAATCTAATCATATCTACCTCATTCTGCTGCACCTCTCACTTTTTAAAAATTGTATATGTTATTAAGAGCTATCCTTACCATGTCTACCTCATACTACCGCACCTTTCACTTTTTTAATTGTATATATGTTAATAAGTGCCACATTTGTTTATTTACTGTACATTTGTTTATTTACTGTTTGCTACTTTTTAAATCTGGGTACAGTGAGCAAAATAACCGGAGTCAAATTCCTTGTCGGGCAATGTTCAAACTTGGCCAATAAAGCTGATTCTGATTCTTCTGATTCTGATGTGTATGTATGTGTGTGCTGCAGTCCCGCCGCGGTCCGGCAGGGGGCGGTGGTGACACGTGTGTGCGCAGCTGCAGCAGACCAGGAAAGACCGAAGAAGAAAGGCGGCAGCGAGGATCCGCAAGGAGGCTGCTGTGTGCTCGGCATGGACGGCAGGTACGAGCATCCCGGGGCCGCGCACCCTCCCCCGTATGAGCCCTACCCCCCCCGGCCCGCCTGGCCCGGGCCCCCCCCGTTCGGACCCGGGGCGGGTTTCGGGGCCCCCGGCTTTCCCCCCCCACCGTTCGGGTTCGACCCCTCGGTCCCGCCGCCCCCCTTCGCCTGCCCCCCCCACCTGCACGCCGCGGCCCCGCTGCCTCCATCTGGCCCCGCGCATGCGCACAGCAGCGCTGGAGGCGGGGCCTCGTTTCAGAGGGTCCCCCAGGACTTCAGCCCCGCGCATGCGCAAGGCAGCGCCCGGTACGACCGTGACCGGGGGCCGGAGCGACATGGAGGAGCCGCCCCTGACGAGAGCGCTCTGCAGCGGGGACGGGACCGGCAGTGGCTGCAGGGGTTCCTGGAGCACCGGGTGAGGAGATACTGACCAGACACGAAACCACAGAGTATATGAATTAATACTTTATTACAGACTCAAAAGGTTCCATATAAAATACATAAACATACATAAAAATGACAGGTCACACATTCAAATAGCCTACATGCAAACATCTGTTCCAATGTTTCCATAGTCCAGATGTGTACCTTGTACACACATGTGTGCCTTGTACCAGGTACATCTGTACCAGATGTGTACTCCGTTTGATGTTAGTGAGTGCAGTGCAGTTA
This sequence comes from Cololabis saira, assembly GCF_033807715.1. Classification (NCBI taxonomy): domain Eukaryota; kingdom Metazoa; phylum Chordata; class Actinopteri; order Beloniformes; family Belonidae; genus Cololabis; species Cololabis saira. The sequence continues at coordinate 7,864,170 of NC_084588.1, read as the reverse complement.
TTAGACAATTTTCTGACTCATGGAGTTGACACATAAATGTAAACATAAAATTCCTCAGCAGAGCATGGAAGGTGGGGACATAACAATTAACAAATCAAGTGCTTGCACTTGTCCATCTTCGAAAATTAAGGAGGATCCTGAACGCATCATTATATGCCACCTGCAACTTCTTTAGCTTGGCGGTGGTACAATTACACCAAAGGTGAGCTGTGTAAAGAGTATACATCGTCATGCTTGGAGATTGTGGACAATATTGGACAATATTTTTTGTTCTGGGGGGTATTTAAAGTGGCTACTGGATATGATCACTGCAGAAATGTGCAAATTAAAGAGGTGGTTTGACAGAAATAAATTATCATTAAACTTAAAGGGGACCTATTATGACATCTAATGCCTATTTTAAACAGGCCTTGAATGTCTTAAAAAAAAGCTTTTGATTGTTTTTGTTAAATAAATTAGAAATTCAGCCTCTGAGCCATGTCTTTATCTTCCCATTCTCTAACCTCATTATCTATGAGGGATTCTGAGTGGGCGGGGCTATGATAATGAGGCTCTGTGCTGATTGGCTGCCTGAATGACGCGAAACACCGCTACAAAAAAATGGAGGAAGCTCCGGCCGGCGGAGTTAGTTTGGGCGTCGTTTCACGCATCAGAGGCCAACCTATGTAAATCACATTTTGGTTACGTAACGAAAGGGACCTTTCCTTTCCTCCTTCTCTGAGTTGGCAGGCTGAGGGGAGACCACTTTATATATGTTAAAGCAAGAAAAAAAAAACAGTTTTTCATAATAGGTCCCCTTTAATTACTGAGAAGAGAGAAGGGGTAGGATTAAATAAGCACATGCTTCTTTCTGCTCCTTTTTGGACATGGTAACATTTTTTTATTTATTTTTTTGTTGTTTAGACTATTTTGACTTGTGTGTTGTTTTCATGTTTTCTCATGTTCGGAGTAAAGCTTACATTCACATTCCTGCAGGGCGTGGGGTCCCGGCAGCGGGCCAACCCCCCAACGGAGCCCACGGACCCCCCCACGGACCTCCCCGCCCTCAGGGACGCCCTGCACGGCGCCGCGCAGCTCGTGACCCGGCTGGAGGAGCTCTGTCTCACCCTGAAGGGCGACCTGGAGGACGGGAGCGCGTGGCCGGGCTCGTACTCGCTGGCCGTGAGCGTCAGGGCGCAGCTGCAGCAGCGGCTGGACGTGCTGACGGACCCCGCGTGTCTCCCGCAGCTGCGGGCCCGGCTGGCCCGCGCCGCCCGCAGCAGGAGCCGGCGCCGCAGGGCCCGCAAGGAGCTGCGGTTGGAGCAGGAGCTGGCGGAGCAGCGCAGGGCGGAGAAGGAGGCCGCCATCGAGGGGTGGAGGCTGAAGCAGGTGCAGCAGGTGGAGGAGAGGAAGAAGGAGCTGGAGCTGAAGCGGACGGCGGACGCAGTTCTCTGCGAGGTCAGGAGGAAGCAGGCGGACGTGAAGAGGATGCAGGACGTCCTCCGGTCCCTGGAGAAGCTGCGCAAGCTGAGGAAGGAGGCGGCGTCCCGCAAAGGTGGGAGCTTTCTCTCACCCGACACCTCAGTCAACACCTGACCCAACACCCAACTCCTCAATCAACACCGAACACCCCAATCAACACCCAACACCTCACTCAACACCCGACTCCTCAATCAACACCCAACACCTCAATGAACACCCAACGACTCAATCAACACCTCAATCAACACCCAACTCCTCAATCAACACCGAACACCCCAATCAACACCCAACACCTCAATGAACACCCAACACCTCAATGAACACCCAACACCTCAATGAACACCCAACACCTCAATGAACACCCAACACCTCAATGAACACCCAACACCCCAATCAACACCCAACACCTCACCCAACACCCAACTCCTCAATCAACACCCAACACCTCACCCAACACCCAACTCCTCAATCAACACCCAACACCTCACCCAACACCCAACTCCCCAATCAACACCCAACACCCCAATCAACACCCAACACCCCAATCAACACCCAACACCTCACCCAACACCCAACACCCAACTCCTCAATCAACACCCAACTCCTCAATCAACACCCAACACCTCAATCAACACCCAACACCTCACCCAACACCCAACACCTCAATCAACACCTCAATCAACACCCAACACCTCAATCAACACCCAACACCTCAATCAACACCCAACACCTCAATCAACACCCAACACCTCACCCAACACCCAACACCTCAATCAACACCTCAATCAACACCTCACTCAACACCCAACGACTCAATCAACACCCAACACCTCAATCAACACCCAACACCTCAATCAACACCCAACACCTCAATCAACACCCAACACCTCAATCAACACCCAACACCTCAATCAACACCCAACACCTCACCCAACACCCAACACCTCAATCAACACCTCAATCAACACCCAACACCTCAATCAACACCCAACACCTCACCCAACACCCAACACTTCACCCAACACCCAACACCTCAATCAACACCCCAATCAACACCCAACACCTCAATCAACACCCAAGACCTCAATCAACACCTCAATCAACACCCAACACCTCAATCAACACCCAACACCTCAATCAACACCCAACACCTCAATCAACACCCAACACCTCAATCAACACCCAACACCTCAATCAACACCCAACACCTCACCCAACACCCAACACCTCAATCAACACCTCAATCAACACCTCAATCAACACCCAACACCTCAATCAACACCCAACACCTCACCCAACACCCAACACCTCAATCAACACCTCAATCAACACCCAACACCTCAATCAACACCTCACCCAACACCCAACACCTCAATCAACACCTCAATCAACACCCAACACCTCAATCAACACCCAACACCTCAATCAACACCCAACACCTCACCCAACACCCAACACCTCAATCAACACCCAACACCTCAATCAACACCCAACACCTCAATCAACACCCAACACCTCACCCAACACCCATAACCTCAATCAACACCCAACACCTCAATCAATACCCAACACCTCAATCAATACCCAACACCTCAATCAATACCCAACACCTCAATCAATACCCAACACCTCAATCAATACCCAACACCTCAATCAATACCCAACACCTCAATCAACACCCAACACCCCAATCAACACCCAACACCTCACCCAACACCTCACCCAACACCCAACACCTCACCCAGCACCTCAATCAACACCTCAATCAACACCTCAATCAACACCTCAATCAACACCCAACACCTCAATCAACACCCAACACCTCAATCAACACCCAACACCCAGTCTGAAGAACTTGAGGAGATCTCACATGTCCTGGCGGCCAGGTAGAAGCCTGTTTCTAACCTGTGTGTGTCTCCGTGTGTGTGTCCCAGGCATCGTCACCGAGCAGCAGTGTGACGAGCAGTTCAGCGGCGGGCTGGAGCGGCTGAGGTCGGTGATCAAGAGCCGGACGGCGGTGTACTCGGCGGAGGAGAAGGCTCTCATGGTGATGCTGGAGGGCGAGCAGGAGGAGGAGAGGAGGAGGGAGCGGGAGAAGCGGGTGAAGAAGGAGAGGGAGCGGGAGCTGCAGAGGAGACGCAGGGTGACCAGCATGCTGTTTGGGGGTAAGTGTGCCCTGTGAGGACAGGTCTATGAGGACCAGGCTCTGGACCGGCCCGTTCACCTGCCTCTGTGTTTGTGTGCAGAGGAGCTTCCTGCCGACAGAGCCCTGCAGCCCTTCATCGATTACTACAGCCAGGCAGAGCACTCCCTGCAGGCCCTCATACGCGTCAGGTAGGTCCACACACCTGCAGGCTGGAGGGTCGTCAGTGGAGACCACAGTTCCACTTGATGAGTACCGATACGATACTTCTACCACAAAATAACTAGGCTAAAAATGCAATGAATTGGAAGACAGGTTTTATTTGCAATAGATAAATTCAATAAAAATAAATAAAATGAGTAGAATAACTATTTTTAACAAAAAATAATAATAATTTTTGTGTAAATAAGAAAATTTAATAAAATATCAAACATATAACATATCAATGAACCATCATATCGCGGCTCGAGTGCGTTGAGAAGACGGTGAAATCCTTCGTCTTCTCCAGCGGACAGTGGCTGCTCATCCAGCGCTATATATAGTAGTAGTAGTAGTAGTATATAACGTGTTGGAGCCTCTGTGGGTCGTCTCTTGCCGTTGTCTGTCTCTTTTGCAGAACCTGAGCTAATGTTGCTGTTGTTCTTGCAGTAGCATTAGCACACTCTGTATACTCAGATTTATGAAGTTTATCCAGTTGCTGGTATTGCTGGTAACGGCATTGCCAGTCTCACTCTTCTCATCACCATGCTGACTGCAGCTAAACATCTCCCCCTAGAGTCACTAATCAGTAACTACAACAACAATGAAGTGGTATCCGTGCGTGGTATTGGAGAATTTTTACGAGTAAATGAGAGCAGTATCGGATACCAACACTGGTATCGGTATCGGGGCATCCCTAGATGTTTGCTTGGGTTTTTTCTCCCCACAGTGTTTCCTCATGTCCCACTGAAGAATGTTTGATGGTAAATGTACAGTAATGTGATAATAACTCAAGAGCTACACAGGTGCTGCAGGTTCATCGGTTACATGTAGTGTTGTTGTTGTCAGCCTGCTTCAATTTTAGTTTTAGTCTAGTCTTTGGGTCAAACTATCATTTTAGTTTTTATTAGTTTTAGTCACGTTCATTCTCCTTTTAGTCGTGTCAAGTTTCAGTTGACTTAAAATCTGAGCATTTTAGTCTTAATTTAGTCAGAATTGTCCAGGACCATTTTAGTCAAAGATTGTATTTAGCCAAACCCATTTTACAATTCAAACAAGGTTATCTTATTATTATATTATTGTTACCTTATAGACTCAATAATACATTCATCCCAGATACAGAAGACTCTAATTTCAGTTTACAACGTCTTTTTCTTTTTTCGAAGACACATTGGGTTTTCTTTTCCACGTCTATGTAGGAAAGTGTTTCCAAAGATGGTTCTTCTTCTTCTCCAGCCCCGGAAAAGACACATTTTAGCAGTTTTTATTCTGTAATCTACATTTTAGTCTCATTTTTATTCCTCTACGATATTGAATTATATATTTAATTATCGTTATCATCACATGACCAGAATTTTAGTTGCGTCTCGTCTCATTTTCCTCAGGTGATAAAGGTTTGTTGACGACGATATTTTAGTTTTAGTCACGTTCATTCTCCTTTTAGTCGTGTCAAGTTTCAGTCTTCAAGTTTCTTATTTTAGTCCGAATTGTCCAGGACCATTTTAGTCTCGTTTTAGTCAAAGATTGTATTTATCCAAACTCATTTTACAATTCAAACAATGTTATCTTATTATTATATTATTGTTACCTTATAGACTCAAGAATACATTCATTCCAGATACAGAAGACTCTAATTTGAGTTTACAACATATTTATTTCTCCGCATTTCTCCCCGTCTTTTTCTTTTTCAACGACACATTGGGTTTTCTTTTCCACGTCTATGTAGGAAAGTTTATCCAAAGATGGTTCTTCTTCTTCTTCTCCAGCCCCAGAGCTGATCCCTGCGTTTCTCTATGTAACTTAGTTTTTAATTGACGTGAACCTAGAGCTCTGTGTTAACGGCATCAACGAAAATGAAGACACATTTTAGCAGTTTTTATTTTGTAATCTATATTTTAGTCTCGTTTTTATTCCTCTACAATATTGCATTATGTATTTATCGTTATCGCCACATGACCATCATTTTCGTTGCGTCTCGTCTCGTTTTCCTCAGGTGATAAAGGTTCCTTGTTGACGATAATTAGTCATTCATTTTTAGTTAACGAAAGCAACTTTAGTTCCATGTCTGTGATGAAAAGCTCGTGTTCCTCCTGGTCCTGAAGGTCCTGTGTTGGCTCTGGTCCAGCCGTTCCGAGGCCATTAGAGCGCAGCATCTTTACAGAGGGCACGGCCTCATCACGTACGGGGCTCATTGTTATGTTCAACACACCCAGTGTGTGATGATGTGAGCCGTGTGAGCTGGGGGCGTTAGCCAGCTTCAAATGAGCCGTCAGCAGATGGAGGCGCGGCGGCCATAAAGGGACGGGCTTAATCGGCAACTATCGGGCAGGCTGCGCTGTTTAAACGGTTCCCAGCAGGTGCTCGGGAGGCTTAGCGTCTGCCAGGAAGATATCCCCGATACCGACCCCCCCACCACCAATCAGAGCCGCTCATACGAGCCGGGAGGGGAGCTAAAACCGGAACCGTGTGACATCTCCTGCTTGTCCTCATTACAGCAGCATTGTGAGTCAGCTGGAGGCGGTTCACGGCCGTTTTGAGGACGTCCTGCTAATAACGAATTACTCCAGTTCAACCCCGGACGACTTGTTTGGCATCATTACGAGACAAGATGTTCCTGATTTTGAGGGGAATTACAAAGGGCAGTTATGGGAGAGTATTTAATGTGTGAGTTTGAGGACGGATGCTGGTCAAACATGACTGTGAGGTGTAAACCAGGACGAGGCAGCCTGCTGGTCTGAGGAGCAGAGATGACGGGTCTGTGTTTAGAACCAGGAAGTGACTCGTCACCCTGGTCCTTGTGTCACGAGTCTGTAGGTCTGCTCTGGCGTTATGGATAAAGTTGCTTTTGTCAACGGAAATTATGACTAAATATCTTCGTCAACCTGAGGAAAACGAGACAAGACGCAACAAAAATGTTGGTCATGTGACGATAACGATAATTAAATATATAATGCAATATTGTATACGAATAAAAACAAGACTAAAATGTAGATTACAGAATAAAAACTGCTAAAATGTGTCTTAATTTTCGTTGGACGAGACGAAATGTTCTAACAAAGATCCTTAATATATATATATATATATATATATATATATATATATATATATATATATATATATATATATATACGCATACATACAAGACTGTCTCAGAAAATTAGAATATTGTGATAAAGTTCTTCCTGATATTTGAGTTTTCTTAAGCTGTAAGCCATGATCAGCAATATTAAAATAATAAAAGGCTTGCAATATTTCAGTTGATTTGTAATGAATCCAGAATGTATGACATTTTTGTTTTTTTAATTGCATTACGGAAATTAAAGAACTTTATTCAATTCAAAATCAAACTTTATCACAATATTCTAATTTTCTGAGACAGTCCTGTGTATATATATCTTCTCTGGGGCTGGAGAAGAAGAAGATCCATCTTTCATACACTTTCCTACATAGACGTGGAAAAGAAAACACAATATGTCGTTGAAAAAGAGAAAGACGGGGAGAAATGCGGAAAAATAAATGTTGTAAACTCAAATTAGAGTCTTCTGTATCTGGAATGAATGTATTCTTGAATCTATAAGGTAACAATAACATTATAATAAGATAACCTTGTTTGAATTGTAAAATGGGTTTGGCTAAATACAATCTTTGACTAAAACCAGACTAAAATGGACAATTCTGACTAAAATGAGACTAAAATGCTCAGACCTTTAGTCGACTGAAACTTGACACGACTAAAAGGAGAATGAACGTGACTAAAACTAATAAAAACTAAAATGATAGCTGGACCCAAAGACTAGACTGAAACTAAAATGGAAACAGGCTGACAGAAACATCACTAGTTCTGGATCAGTAGCTGATCATCGGGGTTGAGGGTCATGCTGGGTAACGATCAGAGGAAGAAGAGAAGCTTGACTTGAGCAGCAGAGCCTGAGCGGTGAACTGGACCCCAGCAATGCATCGTGGGAGTTTTCTGCTGTTTTTAAAGAGTCTCCCGGATGTAACTGCAGTCCTCTTCTTTCAGGAGTGAGTGGGACGCCTTCCTGGTGGCAGCAGACAACCCCGACGGATCCTCTGTTCCCGAGACCTGGGTCCTGCCGGAGGCCCCGTCGGACCGGGCCTGGGCCTCGGCCCTGGAGGACACGGACGCCCCCGGACTCTGACGACGGGGACGGGGGGGATGGGGCAGGAGACAGCCGGCACCGGAGCTCTGCTACTGAAACACCGCCGTCGTGGCCAAAAGCTCCGCCTCCGTCTCCCGGGGTTGCAATGGAAAGTTTGACACTAAACTCAAAACTTTTTATTCAAATTGCCGAGAAAATGTCAAATTGTACGAGGAAATGATTCGAGTGAGAAGCAGTGAAATAAGTCAAGATGTGATCTCTGACATTTGGTGTCTTTTCCATTTGAGATGCCGTCGCTGTCAGAGTGAGACGACACACACACACACACACACACACACACACTCACTCTACTAGCCCAGTTTAATGTCTTAAATTAATCCGCTTCCTTTTTTATTTTACTTGAGAAGATTGTATTTTAATGGGAAATGTTCATTTTTCTCAGTTTTTCTGTAAATAGGAAGAAAATAAAAGTAAAACTGAATGAAAATACGTTTCTGTTATCAACCAGTTTCTAGATCTTTGCAGGTTTTTCTATGTAAAGCAGCAAGATTGCTCTGGTTTGAGGCAAAGCTGCAGGAATAAGGTTCAAACAGGAAACTCCAACCGTTATGACGCCAAAGCTCAGCTTTAATATGTTGGGAGGTGTAAATGCAGCGTTGCTGCAGCGGCGGGTTGATACAGCTGAAGTCAGGTCTGTTATCGCAGCGATCCGAGGAGGCTGCAGGAGACGTGCTGCAGACGGGGAAGAATTTGGGTTCAGGACTATTTTCTGGTGGTTTTACCAGCCTCCTTTTCCAGTCTCTGTCTAACATAACGTGTCGAGTCCGTTCTCTAAATAAGTTTGTTGTGCTGGTCCTGGTCCAGGTTTCTTCCTCCTAAAGGGGAGTTTTTCCTTGCTACTGTTTGGCTTAAGGTTTTCCTCCCACTAGGGGAGTTTTTACCTGCCATTGACTACGTTTACATGCAGTCAAAATTCGGGTTACGGTCAATATTCTGGTTACTGAAACATTCGGAATATTCCGTTTCCATGCGTGAACAAACATGGTTTTCCTTGTATACATGGTAATTACAATTTGGGATATCTGGATCAAACCAGCGACGCGTGGAGAACATCATGACGCAATCTCTGTCATTTCCGCTTCTCCCTTCTGTATCCAAATTCAAAACAAATGCTGCTTCGGGCAACCTTTCGCTCACCTTCCTTTAAATCTGGCTATCCCGGTACTTTCTACCGTCTACAAATGCAGAAATGTTCATATCTTTCATTACATTTATGAAGTGATTAGTCTCCTCCTGGTCTTGCGTTTCTTCATGTTTAGAAGAACTTCCTGGACTCAAAAGACCAAGATTCCTTGCGAAAAGAACATGCGCAGAAAACAAATTCATGTTCCGTTTGATGGGGATTTTCCGTTATAAAATATCCGGTTAGAAAAAAGGAGTAACCCAGGGGTCATTTTCAGGTTTTTAAAAACCGGAATATGAGCAAATTTAGGTTATTCAAAGGGGTTATTGGTGTTTACATGGCCGCGCAAAACCAGTATATTGCTAATATTCGGGTTTTAAAAGGGTTATTGATGCATGTAAACGCAGTCATTGTTTGTTTGCTGGGTAGACGTAACCCCTATCCAATCAGAACCTTCCCAACCCCCAGACCTTAAGCGGAATTGGATAAAGCCGATCAAACGTGTTTTCCATATAAACCTCAATTTGGAATTACTATTTCCACGTAAACTCGAAAGGAAAATACTTAAATTCGGAATTATTTAATTCGGGATAATTAATTCTGAATTAAAAAAACATCATGTAACTGTGGCCAGTGTGAAGTTGCCCCAGCTCCCTCCACGTTTGCCCGGGGTGGGGTCACTGGGCTGCTCTGCAGTCGTCAGGCAGAGACATGATCCCACCTTCATCCCTGCAGAGCTGCAGAGCTCCAGCATCATAACCCCGGGCTGCTTCTGCAGCCACGCCGCCATGGTTCTGTTCCACACAGTAAACAGGCCGGGGGGGCAGCCCTGGGTAATGACTGAAACAGGAAAAGCAGTCCCGCTAGTATATTCATCTTAATAACTCCCATCCAGTCTGCAAACTCCTCTGCAGTAAGCACCACTGATTACGGGGAGAGGGCATCGGGGCTCCTGAGCCCGAAATATTTAACACCTTTCTGTTCCATTTGAACTTACTCACTCTGGAAATACTGTCATTCGCTTCATGGTTAAAGGTAAGAGTTTGGGTTTTATGTGGATTTAATTTAGCTGGAGTAAAATCCCCCTTTTCAAAGTAATGGTAATAAGTTTTTCGCAGGCTTTTATTCGGTTTAGTGAATGTCAGGAGGACATCATCCGTGTACAGACGAGCCTGGTGTTCTGTTATTAAATCAATAATCCTGTAGTATTGCTATCTTCTCTAAGAGCCCCATGGGCTCAAGGAAACCAGCAGAGTGGGACTGAGTGGGCATTTCTTAGGGCTATTGTTGTGGATAAATGACCAAGAAGTAAGAGTTGAGGCCAAACCAAGAACTTCAGACTGGTGTTTTATAAAAAGAATTGTTTAAAATATTAAAATAAAATATTAAAATATATATATAAAAATTTAAAATATAATACTTATTTAAAATTATTATAAGGTCTTTCCGGGGTAAAAACCAAGAACTTCAAATTTATATAAAAGGAATTGTTTAAAATATTAAAATAAAATATAAAGAAATATGTATATACATTTTTAAAATATAAAACTATTATTTAAAATTATTATAAGGTCTTTCCAGGGTCCAAACCAAGAACTTCAGACTGGTATTATTTAAAAGAATTGTTTAAAATATTAAAATAAAAAATAAAAAATATATATATACGTCTTTAAAATATAAAACATCCATCCATCCATTATCTATACCCGCTTTAGCCTCTGCAGGGTCACGGGGGTCTGCTGGAGTCTATCCCAGCTCATTTTCAGGCTAGAGGCAGGGGTTCACCTGGACAGGTCACCAGTCCATCACAGATATATATAAAACAATTAATTAAAATTATTATAAGGTCTTTCCGGGGTCCAAATCAAGAACTTCAGACTGGTATAATATAAAAGAATTGTTTAAAATATTTAAAAAAAAATAAAAATAATAATATATATATATATATATATATATATATATATATATATATATATATATATATATATATATATATATATATATATATTATATACACACAATAACAATTAATTAAATTATTATAAGGTCTTTCCAGGGTCCAAACCAAGAAGTTATTTTATATTGTCCTGGGTGTGACTGTTTTTTACTAAACCTGCACCGGTCACGCACTGGCGTGACCGCCCTGCGTGGGCTGAGGGCCAGCTGGCCGTCAGCTGACGGGCTGCCTGGATGGAGGTGGAGGTGAGGGATTAGTGGTGCAGGTCCGAGGGAAGCCTGGACCAGTCTGACCGCCGCGACGGACACGCAGGAGCTCCCGGGGCTTCAGCAGGGCCGTGCAGGTGAGTGTTTGCGGGGCTTCCCCCTGCGGGTATACGTATATATGTCTATGCCCTCACCTCTTTGTTTTGGTCGACATTTAAAGACACAGCCAGCATGTGTGTGGAGCAGGACTGCGAGGACAGGGGCGCCTCCAGAACTGTTTCCTAGGGGCGACCAAAGGGGGCAACGGAAATTGTTGGGGTGGACACCAAAACTAAAAGCCATCATTACAGGACTTTATTATACTGTTGTAGTATGCAGGCTCAGAAATACTTTTTTTTTTTTTAATATATATATATATATATATATATATATATATATATATATATATATATATATATATATATGTATATATATATATATATATATATATATATATATGTATATATATATATATATATATATATATATATATATATATATATCAGCAAGAAGGTTCCCGGTTCGACTCCCAGGCCCGGCAGGGGCCTTTCTGTGTGGAGTTTGCATGTTCTCCCCCTGCTTGCGTGGGTTCTCTCCGGGTACTCCGGCTTCCTCCCACAGTCCAAAAACATGAATATTAGGTTAATTGGTGATTCTAAATTGCCCGTAGGTGTGAGCGTGAGTGTGCATGGTTTGTGTGTATATATGTGACCCTGGACTGGTGACCTGTCCAGGGTGTAACCCCTGCCTGTCACCTGAAATGAGCTGGGATAGGCTCCAGCAGACCCCGTGACCCTGAAAAAAGGATAAAGCGGGTATAGATAATGGATGGATGGATATATATATATATGCATTTTTAATACATCATATATATTTATTTTATTAATATATATATATATATATATATATATATATATTTTTTTTTTTTTATTTATTTTTTTTTTTATATATATATTTTTTTATTATTAGGCTCAGAAATACTTAAAAAAACACCTACTGATATGCATTTGGCCCAAATGATTTGGGATGAAACGCATAACTGACGATAGAATCTATGTGACCGGAAAGTGTTTTTTTTTTCTTCTTTTTTTTATTTATTTTTTTGTTGAGGCAAGTGGGGTGGCCTCCTGGTGGCGCCCCTGCACGTGGGACGGAGCAGATGCGCACAGTTTGTTGGTTCATGACAAGCTGCTTCTTCAAAGTAGACCCACAGTGACAATTACACGGTGGTTGGAGGTGTTCAGCCCTGGGGGTCCAGGGCTTGGTTTTCCCGGGAAAGAGGCGTCTGTTCCCCGGTGCCGGAGACCCGGGGCCATCTGGAGGCCCGGGTAGGGTTGCCACCTTTCAGAAATAGAAATAAGGGACGCCCCAATTTCAGCAGCGCAGGAGCCAAAAAAAGGGACATCCCCAAAACTTCTAAACTGCATAGAAATGTATTTATTTTATATAAAAAAACAAAATGCTTTGATTTAAAGTTTAAAGTGCTTTAATAGCATTGAACTTGCATGACTGTAGCGACAGACGACCATATAGCAACTGAAATATCCTCCTATGCTCTGTATGTCCACATCCGCCAAGATGTATAAAATAGCTACAGGTGAAGGTCAGAATTAGAATATGGTGTAAAAGTTAATTTATTTCAATAATTCAACTTAAAAGGTGAAACATTACATACATACATGACATAGTCTCATTACATGCAAAGCAAGATATGTTTATTTGTTTTAATTTTGGTGATTGAATTGTTTATTGATTTCATAACATATTCAATTTTTTTTAGATTTTTTATTTGGGGTTTTCATAAATTGTGAGCCATAATCATAAAAATTATATTAAATAAAGGCTTGAAATATCTCACTTTGAATGTAGTGAGAAATAATATATTTGTTTCACCTTTAGTTGAATTCACTACGAATTAATTTTTGCAATATATTCAAATTTTCAGACCTTCACCTGTATATTATGACATCAATAAATAAGAGCATAATATGTGTCCGTATTGGTTCAATACGGAACGCAACTTTTAATTCCCAATTACGTGACAATTCCATATTTCGGGACGGGTCGGGTGGCAAGCCTTGGTCCGGGGCCCCCTGGAGGTACGGGCCCCCTGGCGGCCCGGGGGCATCTGCCGCCGGCCGCTCCGGCCCTCGGGGGACGGAAGGGCCACAGACTGAGCGCAGGCACAGTGCTGCTCTGACGTCAGCGCGCATCTAGATCACCACAGCGGAAGTAAAGAAGGTCTGGGTTTCCTCGAGTTCAGGGGGAGCAGATGGTCAAACATATGAAGTGGCATCTGAGAGGAGAGCGCGTGATCCCGGGTCACGTGGGTTTTGGTTGTAGTCTCTGTTCCGTCCCCTGACCCGACCCACTCCTCGCCGTGTAACTCCCCGTGCTGACGCAGAGAGGAGGCAGACCTGCTGTAGACTTGAGCCTTCCCTGCTCGCTGAGCCGGAGGCTGCATGTGACGACACTTCTGGACAGGGCCGCCTCCAAACATGTTTCCTGGGGGGGGGGCCAGAGGGGGCCACTTAAATTCTTGGGGTGGACACCAAAACTAAAAGCCATCATTACAGGACTTTATTATACTGTTGTAGTATACAGGCTCAGAAATACTTAAAGGGGACCTTTATGTATTTATAATAATTATGGCATCTAATACCTATTGTAAACAGGCCTTGAATGTCTTAAAAACAAGCTTTTGATTGTTTTTGCTAAATAAATAGAAATAGAAATTCAGCCTCTGAGCCATGTCTTTATCTTCCCAGTCTCTAACCTCATTATCTATGCAGGATTCTGAGGGGGCGGGGCTATGATAATGAGGGTCTGTGCCGATTGGCTGCCTGAATGACGCATAGCAGGGGAGGACACAAAGTGTTGGTTTTTACAACCAACAACAGAGCAATTCGCATGTCTAGCTCGAACAGACGCCATCACGACACTCCGCTACGAAAAAATGGCGGAAGCTCCGGCAGGCGGAGTTGTTGTTGTTGTTGCGGCCAGAATTAGTTGTGGGAGTGATTTCACGCATCGCTACCGTTGTTACGTAACGACGGGCGCAGAATCTTATTGGCTCGTAGATCCACATGACACTGGACGGCTCATCCGGGCGGCTGTACAGACGCTGCAGAATTTGGCTTTTTTTTCATCCTTCTCTGAGTTGGCAGGCTGAGGGGAAACCACTTTATATATGTTAAAGCAAGAAAAAACCTGGTTTTCAAAATAGGTCTCCTCTAAAAACCTGTCATTAAAAGGTGTCAGGCCTGCTCTAGTCTGCAGGAACCAGTTGATCTGCTGGTCGGCAGGTGAGTACCGTATTGACCCGAATATAAGACGACCCTAATTATAAGACGACCCCCTCTTTTTCAAGACTCAAATTTGAAAAAAGACTTTTTTTTTAACACCAAATTAAATTTTTATACAGAAAATAATTACAGTACATCTGAAACAAATGATTATAACAATATATTTGAGAGAAAAAGCATGTTATTTTGCCTCATTCAAATCATGATCTTGAAGTTTGCATCATAACTTCTTCGACCCACTTTTCTCCAGATTGTCGCTACGTTTCTCCATTTTCTGTTATCTCTTCTCTTATTTTCTTCTCTTTTTTTTCTTACCGCCATTTTTTATTTTTCTTCTTCATGCTATTGCTATTTTTATTTTTCTTCTTCGTGATAGGGGTTCGCTTTGTCCTGGGGAGTTAAGTTCGGCATTCGCTTTAAAGATATCTGGCGCCATCTAGCGGTGTGAATAGGTATAACGTCTAGACCCCGAATGTAAGACGACCCCCACTTTTTCAGTCTTATTTCAATGCAAAAAACCCTGTCTTATATTCGGGCTAATACGGTAAGTTGCAGCACAATTTGACAGAAAGTAAAAGATTCAGTGTTTCACCTGCGTCTGGGCCAAAAGTCCAGCTTTCCTGCAGCATCACGACGAGAGCAGGCTCCAACCATTCAGTTATGGCACTTTTACACTAGTACCTACTCAACCCGACTGCACTCGCCTTGCCCTCGTTTCTTTTCAGTACCCAGATCAGAAGTAGGAGGGTTGGAGCGAAGCTGCTGTGGCGTACTCGATTGTGCGACACAAATGAAGAAGTAAAGGCGCCAAAGACAGAGAACATGGATGAGGGGATATATCTGCTGCTTGTTCTGTGGCATTTATTCGATATAAATTTAAAACAACGCCATTGTTCTTTGAAAAAAATGAACAAGAAGCCGCGAGTCGCTCTTGAAAAGATGTCACATCCTGACTCAGACGTCTGACTCCAACCCCCCGACCAATCGGTGGCCTGTAGTGTGATGAAGTCAGATACAGCCGACTCAGCCACTTAGAACCTCAGCAGAATAGTTGCAGAAAAAGTATCTACTCAGCACGTTAGACCCCTAGTGGAAAAGAACCAAACCGAGTGGAGGAGAGTGGGGTCGAGCTGAGTAGGTACTAGCGAAAAGCGCCATTAAACTGTCTTGAAAAGACAGTTTAGATGTATTCTTTGGTAGAATAGATGTGTAAGAATCTGTGAGTAGATCTGCACATCAGGGATGTCTGGCACTGCAGGCCTCGTTTACAGTGAGCCAACGTTGTTGTAGGCTACCGCCGCCACGGTTGTGTCGAGCGGGGCGCCACAACCTCGCCTTCATTTCATCATCGCTAGATTGTATTCTTTGTTTCTGTTTCAATCATTCGGCTGAATAAACAATGCGCTACAAACGTGGTTTTTCCTTTATTCTACAATTTAGAGATGGCGACCACAACCAAGATGCTAATCCTAGAAAGATGCACATCTCTTCTAAACAGTCGTAATTAAATAGCTCATCTTTATTAGAGCAGATCATCTGACTGTACGGGCCTAAATGACTCCAAACATTAACATACAGGACTTTCTCAGAAAATTAGAATATTGTGATAAAGTTCTTTATTTTCTGTAATGCAATTAAAAAAAACAAAATGTCATATATTCTGGATTCATTACAAATCAACTGAAATATTGCAAGCCTTTATCCATCATAACCCATGATCAGCAATATTAAAATGATAAAAGGCTTGCAATATTTCAGTTGATTTGTAATGAATCCAGAATGTATGACATTTTTGTAATTGCATTACAGAAAATCACAATATTCAAATTTTCTGAGACAGTCCTGTACATGTGATGTGATACATATCAGAAATTGCATGAACGCTGTTTAAAATGTACCTTTGTCCTGTGTAGACGAACTCTGAGAGAAGAGGACGTGCAGCCGCTGACGTGTTATTGCAGGTTAAACCACAGGCATTCATGAGCCAGCACCGGGCTTTAGTGAGAGATCTGACATGCTCAAGTGGGTAAAATTAATATAAAACCAGCTTACGATTGTGCTGGACTCAGTAAAAAGGTGTGCAGCAACGGAGCATTGACCTGAGGAGAGCCCACTCCTGCAGAAGAGCGTTTGAGCGTCACAGCCGAAGCATTCGGTCACTTTTATGACATTATTACATTTCACTGTTGGTTTCAGCCGGTGGAGCAGAATGGATGGTGTCCCTCTGAAGATACCCCAGGCCCCCGCCTCGCCAGCAGTCCCCAATGATATCAGCATTACCGTGCCTGACTACCTCGCCGTGCTGCGGGAGACGGAGGTGAGCATGCTTCACCCGTCTGAAGCCGCGGCGCTCGCCTCAAAGCGCCGACCTTTGGACACATTATCTCACAGAGACCAGCACTACTGCTGAGAGCAGACGGGCTGTATCACTCAAACCCTCCCAAATAAGAGGGACGAGTGACACTCCCATCTGTGACTGCAGGACTTAAGAAACCATGATCTCATGTTTAGAAGCTATGACGCCTCTTTTGTTCTTGTTTTTTATTTTAAAGGGGATAAAGTTCAATACTTTGGTCAAGATAGTATAGAAATACTGTAGAAACGCCCTCTTTACATCCATGACTATACAGCTCTGTTCACAGCAGCCAGGTTTAGAGTGACAGCAGCAGAGCCGGCCCAAGGCATAAGAGAACTAAGTGGCTGCTTAGGGCCCCGTGGCCACTAGGGGGAACCCAAGAGTTAAAAAAAATACATATTTTTTAATGTGTGAGTGATGATTCATACATCAAATGTATGTTATTGTACAGGCTTACACTGTAGATGACACTCTGTATCACACTTAGTTCTATATCACTTTAAATATTAAGTGTAAATCAACCCCAGGCCGCTCTTGTAGCTGAATTTGCTCCATTTCAGATTAAAAACCATAGATGGTAAAAACCTGCCAGGCTGACAGTATGATGATGGAAACAACACTGCTGCAACTGTGCAGCTCTCTGACCTTTGACCTGTTGCTTCTCTGTGTGGCCAGTAGGGGCAGTTGCTGACCATGAAAAATATTCATTGAAAGATTTTTCTGCAAATTTGTTAATCTGTCGTTCTGCTTCCACGGTATTAATCACTGTGGATTATAATCTAACTACAATAAAAGTTCTTACATCTAGTTTTACAAGTGTATTTGTAATGACAGGGAAGAACATGAAATAAGTTTATAGTGTGTGTGCCTACTAGCTCAGGATTTCTTTATTTCATTCATTAAAAGAAAAACTATACAGTTCAGTATAATTACAACAAATCTCTTTCCTTGAATGAAAGGCAACAGAAAGAAGACTAAGCTTATTTTATTTGTCCCTTTTTCCTAAGAAATCAAATTTCAATTAATGTAATAATAATAAAAAAACAAATGACAAATTACGCAATTTAAAAAAACAAAAAAACACTTTCCAATAAACGTAATTTAAAAAAAAAAAAAAAAAAAAAAAAAAAAAAAAAAAAAATCAAAACTACAACAAAGATATAAAATAACACAAAATAGCTGTCGTCAAACACAGATAGTCGTATTCTTTTTTGATTCAAAGAAAAATATATGGCAATGGTGCTAAAAAGAGAGAGGAAAAAAAAGAAAACCCACCCAACTTAACAATTATCATGATATTTCTTCATCAAACTGGCTTTTATTATTCTTTTAAATGTAGTGTTTGATTTGCATTCTTTGGCTTCTGTATCTAGATTGTTCCATAAACTGATACCTTTTACAGAAACACTGCATTCCATTAATCTCGTCCTGAATTTTGTTTTTTTTAAAGATCTCTGTTCCTTATACTTATTTTCTCTTTTTTCCAAATTTTTCTGTATATTGATTGGCAAAATTTTCTTATGAGCTTTCCACATAATTTGCAGAATTCTGTCTATTTCAAGAAATAATGTATTTGAAGGATGACTATATTGTTTTCTATGAATTATTCGTATGGCTTTTTTTGTAAAATGATACAATTTTTTTTTTGTAAAATTTCACTTCGGCCCAGTAAATCACATACTTTGATTCATCTTAATAGGGCAAACACTTTCTTCTCTTCCTTCCTGTCGTTAATGCGTCTTGTGTCCGTGTGCGTGACAGTATGAGTTTACGCTGGAGAACTGGGTCCTAACTGGGCTGCAGAGCGGCTTCGTGGACCAGCAGCGGCCCCCGCCCCCGTCCTCCTCCTCGTCGGGACTGTCGGCGTCCTGCCCGCCGTACTGGATGATGTTCAGCAGCCCGCAGCAGAGCCGGCTGGCCAGCCGCCACAGCTCCGACTTCTGGGAGCCCAACCCCCGGCAGCGCTCCCGCAGCCTCAACCTGGCCGTGCTGCGCGCCGGCTGCACCGCCTCCGACTCCGAGGAGGACGGAGGGAGCGCCGTGCAGGACACCACCATCATCGTCCCGGAGAAAGCTCACCAGGGGGGGACGGGTGTGCGGCCCGCCGGCTCGGGTCAGCCGGGGCAGACGAAGGCCCGGAAGGCCTTCGTCCCCGACCTGCTCAACCCTCCGTCCTGCCTGAGCAGCCTGCCGCACCGCCGCAGGAAGAACCTGCGCCAGTGCTCCCTCTCCGGGGGGGAGACGTCCAGCTCAGACAGCCGGACCCGGAGCCCCGGCCCCCGCCGGGCCCCCAACACCAGGGCCAACACGCTCAGCACCGTGGGCCGCCACGACACCACAGACACGGTAAGAGGTCACCTGATGACATCGAGGAAAGTATGAGCTGATAATCAATGTGCAGGTTGGATGGAGCAGCCGCATGAACGTTCTCCGTGGCCACTTCTTATGCTCATCTTTTCAAAAGTCATTTTTTCAAAAACTAGATTCTTTCTTAAAGGTGACCTATTATGGCATTTAATGTATATTTTAAACAGGCCTTGAATGTCTTAAAAACAATCTAAAGCTTGTTTTTTCTACATAAATCATAAATCCAGCCTGTGGGCCCTGTCACTAGTTTTACCACTTCTAACCTCTTTTTCTGCGCCTCATTTTTAGGGAAGGGGGGGGGTATGATAATGAGGCTCTGTGCTGATTGGCTCCCTGAATGACGTGTAGCAGGGGAGGAGAAGAAACCTGCTCCGCCAGAGCAGCCCGAGCCTGTAAATTATCACAACACTGAATTTTCACAAATGGAAACTTTATTGTTAAAAAAATAAAATATGAGTTGTATATAAATAACATTTATGCACTATTTAAGCCGGATCTACCCGGCGGATGCTGAACGCTGCCCCGGAGCCACGCCGGGCGCCCGGGAGCAGCGCTGCTGGAGCAGCGCGCATCACCACGGCTTTAACCAGGGAATCTGACCGGTTCCGACCGGCCGGGACCGCAGGAACCGGCCTGGACTGGTAGCAGGGACTCCCGGGGACCGACCAGCGGCATTTCAGCCGGATCTGCCCGGCGGATGCT
Source organism: Cololabis saira (assembly GCF_033807715.1). Taxonomy (NCBI): domain Eukaryota; kingdom Metazoa; phylum Chordata; class Actinopteri; order Beloniformes; family Belonidae; genus Cololabis; species Cololabis saira. The sequence goes on along the minus strand of NC_084588.1, from coordinate 7,844,132 downwards.
GTGCGACGGGCGCCGCAACTCCACGGCGGGCGCACAGATCCGCTCCGGAGCGCATCCGCGGCGCATCTCCCGTTATCGGTGATCAAACCGACAGATTTCGCTGAAAATCTCGAAGGGTGAAGCTGGTCCAGCCTGGGACGGACCCCCGAGGACCCAGCTCCCAAACCACCCGGGAACCTGGATGATTTAACCCGGATCCGCGGCGCCACGGCGTCCGACTGGCTCAAGGATGGACCGCTCCAGCAGCGGAGAGAGCTGGTTGTGGGCGTGGTTTCAGCAGCGGAGGCTGAACCTATGGAAATGAGCGCCTATGGTGACGTCACCCTAGGCGCAGATTCAGAATGGCTCAAAAAAAGGTCACGTGACACTGGGGACTCTGTAAGGCGGGGGTCAGAGACCCTGCAGAATTACATGGTATTTTGTCTCCCCTGTGCTGGCAGGGTGAGGGGAGACCACTTTATATATGTTAAAACAAGAAAAAACGTGTTTTTCATAATAGGTCCCCTTTAAAGGGGATCTATTATGAAAACCAGGTTTTTTCTTGCTTTAACATATATAAAGTGGTCTCCCCTCAGCCTGCCAACTCAGAGAAGGAGGAAAGCAACCAAATTCTGCAGTGTCTGTACAGCCGCCCGGATGAGCCGTCCAGTTTGATGTGGATCTACGAGCCAAGAAGATTTGGCGCATTTTCGTTACGTAACCAAAATGCAAACCACGCCCACAACTATAAAACCGTGTAACTGCATGTGAGCGTCCGACTATCGTAGCACTGAGTGACATCGGAAGCTCTCTGTCCATCTCCCTCCAGCAGCTGCCACTTTATTGAGGTTTTTGTAGTGAAATGAGGAGGAATCATAGAGATAACTTCTCATTTCAACTAACTGGATCAGCCGTTCCTCATCCGTGACTGTTTCCTACAGCGCTTTCAACCGGCTTTCAACGCGAGCAACAGGGAGAAAATAGAAGCAGGGTGTCCAACAAATGTTAAGCTCAAAACAGCGCGCTGCGTCGTGCTGCGTCCAGTTCGGACAGTCCAATAGAAAATAAAGCAATGGAATTGATTTTGTCGCTGACGCTCGCATGCATGACACGGTGTAAAGCGTGATTTATGGTTCCGCGTTAAATCGACGCAGTGCCTACGCCGTACGGTACGCCGTAGGCTCTGCGTTGGTGTAACACGGAACCATAAATCAGCCTTAACTCCGCCAGCCGGAGTTTCCTCCATTTTTTCGTAACGGTGTATCGCGTCATTCAGGCAGCCAATCAGCACAGAGCCTCATTATCATAGCCCCGCCCACTCAGAATCCCTCATGGATAATGAGGTTAGAGGCTGGGAAGATAAAGACATGGTTTAAAGGCTGAATTTCTCATTTATTTACCAAAAACAATCAAAAGCTTGTTTTTAAGACATTCAAGACCTGTGTAAAATAGGGATTAGATGCCATAATAGGTCCCCTTTAAGACTACAGTTGCTTTCGTTAACAAAAATTATGACTAAATGTCGTTGTCAACGAACCATTATCATCTGAGGAAAACGAGACACAACGAAAATGCAGGTCATGACGATAACGATAGTTAAGGGCGCTTTCAGACCTTTGGCCCGTTTGTTTTGTTCCGATTCAGGGCCTAAATCGATACAGTTGTTTTGTTTTTCGTTTGTGGCGATTGTGTTCACAAGGCAGCCGTCTGTAGCGGTTCAAAGCTGTTAACAAATGCCATGAGAACCAACTGTTCTCTCATTGGTCAGAAATGAACGCGGAAGGAGTTTCCTCTTCCGTACACCGGGAAAAACAACTACTATGGAGCATCGTAAGCGAGTGTGGCTAGTTTGTTTCTGTGTGTTTCTGTGTTTGCTGTGTGGATTCTGTTCTCACTGCAAACGAACCGCTCCAGGTCTGGAATGGCAGTGAGCCGAGACCACCTCTCCTAGGAGATCTCAGCTCACTTGTTTTATCCCGCATCCGAGCGTGATTGCTGTGTTCACATAAACCAAACCAACCGATCTTTAGGGGGAAACGCTTCCTGTTTCGGAACAACTGCTGCAAACGGGACAGGTGTGAAAGCATCCTAAATATATAATGCAATATCGTAGAGGAATAAAAACGAGACTAAAATATAGATTACAAAATAAAAACTCTGCTAAAATGTGTCTTCATTTTCGTTGACCAAAACGAGACGAAATGTTCCAAAAAAGATCGTTAATGTCCATGTTTTCAGTAGTTTCTCTGGTTTAATGTCCATGTTTTCAGTAGTTTCCTCTGGTTTAATCTCCATGTTTTCAGTAGTTTCTCTGGTTTAGTTCTGGGTGACGTTAGGCCTCAATCCCAGTCGCTGCAGCGGGGAATCAGATCCAGAAGATGCAGCTGCAGAGTTAGAGGCTGATGCCGTTAACGCAGAGATCTAGGTTCATGTCAATTAAAAACAAAGTTACATAGAGAAACGTAGGGATCTTCTCTGGGGGGGGGAAGAAGAAGAAGAAGAACCATCTTTGGATACACTTTCCTACATAGACGTGGAAAAGAAAACCCAATGTGTCGTTGAAAAAGAAAAAGATGGGGAGAAATGCGGAAAAATAAACATGTTGTAAATTCAAATTAGAGTCTTCTGTATCTGGAATGAATGTATTCTTGAGTCTATAAGGTAACAATAATATAATACTAAGATAACCTTGTTTGAATTGTAAAATGGGTTTGGATAAATACAATCTTTGACTAAAATAAGACTAAAATGCTCAGACTTTTAGTCGACTGAAACTTGACACGACTAAAAGGAGAATGAACGTGACTGAAACTACTAAAAACTAAAATGAGAGCTTGACCCAAAGACTAAAACTAAAATTGAAACATGCTGACAAAAACAACACTACTTAAGACTCAATTGCTCACCGTAGCGAGACGGGGCGGCGTAAGTGCCCAGTGCATCATGGGAGGTCCCTGAGCAGTTTAGATCTAAGGCAGCATAACTAATGAGATAAGCTCAGGGTCACCCGAGGAAACCTGGATGATAGACTTCATCAAATAAGGAAAGTTTTAAGCATCAGCATGAAGGCAGAGAGGCCCTGAGAGAGGAGTCAGATTCCTGGAGACCGTCCATGTTGAAATAGTATAAAACTATGAGGTCTTTAAAGCCTTTATTTGTGAGCAGAGGGATTGACATTGACACATTGACATTGACAAGTGCTTTAGTATCAGGCTCTAAACGGCAGAATGTCATCGTGAATTAGTCTGTAGGCAGAATTTCGATCAAGCAATTAATGTGGACAACCTCTGATTTCAAAGGTCTCTAGTTCTGTCTCGTACGGCGTGTGGTGAATGACAGATGAAGGAGGAGAGCTGCAGCCTGCAGCCTGGAGTTACCTCGTCCTGACCCGCTCCATTAATCTGCTGGGATCAGCGGTGCTGGGTTCAGCGGGACGGGCCCCCTGCACGCTGCTGCACCGCGGCCTCATTTTCTCAAAATCTGTTTATTGATTTTCTCTCAAATTACCAACATACAAAACATTCATAACAACAAGCCCAAAACAACCCCCCCACGAGGTCCTCAGCAAAAGTACTCGACAGAAAATATGTGAATACATAAAATAAATAGTAATAATCAAAAGTAAAGAATAAAATAAAATAAAAGGACTTATCTCAAGGGAAAACTATACAGGTATAAATACATAAAGTATATACATACATACATACATACATACAATATATTTGTCAAATGCAATTACAATTAAACCTGCAAGCAGCGATGAAGGGGCCGTCGCACTCATGGCCACCCCCCACTCCCCCCGGGTTCCCCCCACATTCCTAGGTCAATAATGCTATAAAAAGTGCCTTTGCTGTTCACATAAAACTCAACTATCATAAGCATATCAGAAATGACACCATCCACGAGTCTTTATGTCAAACCATTCAAAAGTTATTGCGGAACTATCACATATCAACCAATCAGAAGAAGGGGAGGGGCTAATTTGCACCAATTATGTTCAAGAACTCAAAACCATGTCCGATGACACCACCCACGAGTCTTTATGTCATACCATTCAATACTTATGCCAGAAAAAAGGGACTATCACATATCAACCAATCAGAAGAAGGGGCGGGGCTAATTTGCACCAATTAAGGTGAAGGAGTCAAAACCGAGTCCGATGACACCACCCACCACTCTTTATGTCAAACCATTCAAAAGTTATGGCAAAAAGTAGGAACTATCAAATATGAACCTATCAGATGAAGGGGGGGCGCGCTTTTTGGCGTCTATCGTCGCCACGGTAACGCTTTTGACTGAGAAAAGTAATGTGTGTTGTCGCAGGATGGAGACGCACATTTTGATGTATAACACACTTGGGTGCACGTTACAGTTCGGGCGAAGAAGCGGCCGAAGAAATGGCATAAATTGCGCCAAAATTACACGATTAATTCAAAATGGCCAACTTCCTATTGGGTTTCGGCCATGGCGCCAAGAGACTTTTCTTTAAGTTGCGACATAATACAGGTGTGTACCGATTTTCGTGCATGTACGTCAAACCGTATTGTGGGGCTTGAGGCACGAAGTTTTCTATGGGGCGCTGTTGAGCCATTAGGCCACGCCCATTAATGCAAAGGATATCAAATTTTTCGCCAGGCCCGGCTTGCGTGCAAAATTTGGCGACTTTTGGGGCACGTTTAGGGGGGCAAAAAAGGCCTCCTTTCGTCGGAAAAATTAAAATTAAAATTAAATTCCTACAGATACAATAGGGCCCGAGCACTGTCAGTGCTCGGGCCTTAATTAGCCCATTTCCTGTATAAGAACAGCAAAGTCACAAGAAAAGGGCCATTGAAAATATACAGCAATTAACTGTCATCTAATCTTTGTTCATGAGAATCATTGGGCATATTGTCCATAAAATGTAAAAAGGGTCACCACATGTCATTAAATTCTTCAACTTTACCTCTTAGAATGTATGTTAGTTTTTCTAATACCACGTGTGAACACATCTCTTTTAACCACTGAGTGGAATCAGGACTCTGAACATCCTTCCACTTCAAAGCTATTACTCTTTTGACTTGTAACAAACAAAAATCTAGGAGCTTTCTTTTCTTTGCATTTGCACCAAAGTCTTCAGGGTATGTATGTAATAGACATAATCTAGGTTCAACAGGAATTGTACATTCTGTTAATCTTGAAATCAGGCAAAGGGTATCTTTCCAAAATTCCTGGAGTTTCTTACATTCCCATATACAATGAAGCAAAGGGCCTCTTTCTATGTGACACTTACGACAATTGTGTGGAATGTCGGGATGATTTAGCTCAGGGGTCTGCAACCTTTATTATCAAAAGAGCCATTTTGTCCCCACTTCTAAAAAAATATTGTCGGGAGACGCAAAAAAAAAGAAGGAAAAAAATAAAAAAAAAAGGAAAAAAAAGGTCAGAGATTGTAAAAGTTTTCATCTTTTATTTATTTTAGCTGTTACAATCCCTAAATATAACAACAGAAGTGCAGTGTGAATCTGCAGACGTACTTTGAAATAAATTAAACTGCAAACTGTAGGCCTATTTCAGTCTATATTTGTGTAAAAGTACAATAAAAAATACCCCACTTTAATATAAATAACATTTTTTGCTGCAGCTTTAAAAATAAATGTAGAAATAAAGTTATTTTAAAATTAGATGGCATCAACTCAAACTCCAAGATAACTGCCCAACAAAATAAACTAATAATATGACTAAAAATGAACTCAGAAATATCATTTATTTGTGTTTGGGTTTTTTTTTTCAAGGCCAAAAGGAGTCGCTACAATGAGGATGAAGCCGCAGGTTGCAGACCCCTGATTTAGCTTAACGGCAGTAATGTAGGTTCTACCGTGGCCTCATTTATAGCCAGACTGCTGCGGTGGATTCTTTTCTACACGTGCTCGGCCGCGTCCTCTACCTCTGGTACGAATGTCAGCGTGGCAGCGTTGTTAGGAAGAGGAAGTGGGTCCTCGCTGCCGTCGGGCTTTTTTTAGTTTACATTTCCAGAATGTTTTCAGGGATCAGCACTCTAAAAATAAACGGCGTAAAGACCGTCCCTGGACCGAGCCAGGTTATAGAGCTTGATCAGGATTAAGTGCAGGTCCTCTGTGTTTCTCTGCAAATCTGCCTGTCTGTGATGTTCCAGCCTGCTTGAATTACGCACAACCTGAGCCAGTAAAAGCGGCTATTACAGCGTCTGACCTGCCCTGTGTTTCCATTACCTCACTCTGTGCACACTGACTATGTTTCCATGCATCAATAACCCTTTTCTAACCAGAATATTAGCAATAACACGGTTTTGCACGGCCATGTAAACGCCAATAACCTCTTTGAATAACCCGAATTTGCTCATATTCTGTTTTTAAAAACCTGACAATGACCCCTGGGTTACTCCTTTTAAAACCCAAATATTGGGTCATGTAAACGCCTAACGGAATATCCCCTTCAAAAGGAACATGAATTTGTTTTCTGCACATGCTCTGTTCACAAGGAATCTTGGTCTTTTGAGTCCAGGAAGTTCTTATAAACATGGAGAAACACAAGACCAGGAGGAGACTAATCACTTCATAAATGTAATGAAGGATATGAACATTTTGGCTTTTGTAGACGGTAGAAAGTACCGGGATAACGAAAAAGGTGAGCCAAAAGTTGTGCGAAGCAGGATTTGTAGGAACGCCAGACCAGATCAAGCTCTGCTGGAAGACGCTGAAAAAGGTGAACTACCGGGCCAAGAAACAAAACCACTTCTACTGGGCTGTTCATTATCCGCCGTGCTGCTGTTACTGTTGTTGTTTTGGATTTGGATACAGGAAGAAGAAGTGGAAATGACGGGAATTGCGTCATGACGTTCTCCGTGCGTCGCTGGTTTGATCCAGATATCCCAAATGATTAATCACCATGTAAACAGGGATAACCCTGTTTGCTCGCGCATGGAAACGGATTATTCCGAATGTTTCAGTAACCGGAATATTGACCTTAACCCCAATTTTGACTGCATGTAAATGTAGTCATTGTTTGTTCCTTAGCCGTCTCCCGGCCCGGAGTGCTGCAGGAGGCCCCTGGCGGCCTCGGCCCTCCGGGATCTCTCCTCCGCTCTGGACTCGTCCTCGGAGCTGCTCTCGGCTCTGAGCCCGGAGGAGAGGGAGGTGCTGGGGTCCCTCACCGGCCGGGGCTACCCCCTCCGGACCGCCATCGCTGCCCTGCAGAGGACGGGACGGCAGAACCCCGATCAGGTCAGTGTCCCGGGCAGCGCGGTCAACGCCTGTGGTCCAGCACATAGTGGTCGTGTCACCGCTGGTTTATTTACCCCCCGATTTTTAGGCGGTTTAAGCGGTAAGCAGGTTAGCATCTCTCCACTCAGATTCCACATACGCCCCTTTTACCAGGTTTAGCCCAAATATCAGCCAGTCAAGTGGCCCAGAACAGCTCAGAATGGGGAGGAAACGGCAGCAGAAACTCACATTATTATAGGAGATGGTCTCTGAACACAACACACAGTGACTACAGCCCTGCGCGGGGCTGTTTTCTTCATCCCACTCCCGCTGAATTTCTGACCATTACCACCCACAACGTGTGTGTTAACACTCCGGCCCGCATCCGCAGTGTTTATATCCACTCCCACCCGCATCCGCAAAACTCTGAGAATTCATGCTGCACAATAATAGAGATGCATTGATTTTGTGTCGGGCAGCACGGTGGCTTGGTGGTTAGCACTGTTGCCTCACTGTTGTCTTTCTGTGTTTGCAAGTTCTCCCCGTGCTTGCGTGGGTTCCCGCCAGTTACTCCCACAGTTCCTCCCACAGTCCAAAAACATGCCTAGTAGGTTAAATGGTGATTCTAAATTGTCTGTAGGTGTGAGTGTGAGTGTGTCTGGTTGATTGTATATATGAGGCCCTGGGATGGACTGGTGACCTGTCCAGGGTGTACCTGCCTCTCTCCTGGAATGAGCTGGAATAGACTCCAGCAGACCCCCGTGACCCTGCAAAGGATAGGCCTATGGCGGATAGACACAATTTAAATTCAATTCAATTCAATTCAATTCAATTCAATTCAATTGGACGTCAGCAGCACACAGCAGACATCCATGTAGGCAGTTGGAAGCAATGGGATGACCGGGGATGGGGGGGGGGCGGGACCGCAGGCCAGAACGCAGCTCCTGAGGCTCCGGCCTGCAAACATGCACAAAAGACAAAAAAGGGGGGCCGGCACAAGAAACTACAGGAAAGATGGACAAAAACAATAGCTATGAGATATTTATAATAAATAAAATGGAAATGGAGAAGAGAGGAAGGGAAAAGGAGAGGAGAAGAAGGGTGAGAGGCACCGCCCAGCGGATCATGTCGGTCCCCCCTGCAGCATAGGCCTATAGCAGCATATCTACCACCAAGCTATGTTTGAGACTAACTACTAGTTTTGTTCTATAGCTGCAGCTACGACTACTGACTCTAACACACTAGAGTTTACACTAACTAGAGATTTACTATCAGTAACTAGAGGTTTACTAAACACTAACTATAGGCTTTACTAAACAGAAAGGTTTTAAGTTTAGTTTTAAAGGTGGAGGTTAACAATGGATGGATGGAAATTGGATGTCACCCATATATAGAGTATCAAAATATTATTAATGTGTTTGTGAATTTCCCCCCAATAGGGTACAATAACCGTGCAATCCCAAAATACATGGATGCGATTGGCATCCTGAGTCCCACATTTTCTCCAGCAATCATTAAAAACTCTCGTTTCCATGACCACAGAACACCCGTCCGTTGACGACCAGGTCCAGCAGGGTCACCGCCTGCGTCACAACACACACCTTCCCCCGTGCTCCCGTCTTGACCAGACGTCTGATCGCCGTGGCGACCACGTCACTGCTCAGACGGCCTCCTCAGATCCTCGGCTCTAAATCCACCAGAGCAGCTGGCGAGCGAGCGGCAGCTGTGTGACGCCGTCACGCCAATAAGCACCCAGGTCTGCCAGGAATGTTTCCAGCACCTAGTTGACTCCGTGCCACGAGGACAAACCTGGGCCTAAACACGGCGCACCTGATGAAGTATTTACCCCCGCCAGGGTTCAGGCGGGGGGCTGTCCGCCGTCGCCCCCGGCTCCCACCCAGGTCGGACATAAATCTGATAATTTCACACGGGAATCAGTTCAAAATGAAAACTGATGATCTGGAAACAACAGGAAATAAACACCACAAAGCTGGATAGTGGGATAGTAGGATGAGGGGGTGGGAGGGATGGCCGCGGAACCAAATTACAGTATACTAAGCCACTTTAAGCCCGTGTAAAAATAGAGCTTGCTCTGTAGTACTGTTTTCCCATGACATGATCCCCTGGGAGCAGAGCCAACTTCAGATTGTAGGACGTTTGTGGAGAAGGACAAAAACAAACGGAGGAAAACAAACCCGTTAGAGACACGAGAGGAAAGACACGCCCACATGGCTGCTGGTGAAATCCCCCAGAAACCTCCGTCAAGTGGCTAAGAGCAGCTCATTGCTTATTCTGACATAAGTGAGGTTAAAAGGGGGTGAAACGTTCAAGCTCCGCTCTTTGAACGGTGCAGTAACGTGCTTTCCTCCGCTGCAGGGAAACTAAACGGTTTTACGGTGTTTATGGCCTCCACTTGATGGCCTCCTCCTGCCAATCAAAACCAGCAGATCCGCCGCTCGGTGAATCACCGCGATGAGGGCGGCGGGTCGACGGGGGAGTTTTCACGCGCGCTGCTGGGTCACGTTGCTCTCACTCAAATTATATTTCCCTGATGTCGGCCTGCAGGGTTCAACCGGGGGAGGGGGGGTCAGATCTTTGCTGAATGGATTCAGTTTTTTTTTGTTTTTTTTTCTCTTTCTTTGTCTCAATATATATTAATGGTTAATACCATGTTTGTAAAAAACCTGAGGCATATATATATATATATGCATTTTTAATATATAATATATATCATATATATTTTAATATATCATATATATTTATTGTATATATATATATATATATATATATATATATATATATACATATTTTTTTTGTTTTGTTTGTTGTTTTTTTGTTTATATATATATATATATATATATATATATATACATATTTTTTTTTCTTTTATTTCTTTTTTTTCCCTTTGTCTGCATATATATTAATGGTTAATACCATGTTGGTAAAAGCATGAGGCATATACCGTATATATATATATATATATATATATATACCGTATATATATATATATATATATATATATATATATGCATTTTTAATATATAATATATATCTTATATATTTATTTTATTTATATATATATTTTTTTAATTTATTTTTTTTTGTTTTTCTATATTAAAAAAAAAAAAAATATATATATATATATATATATATATATATATATATATATATATATATATCCTATATATATTTAATTTTTTAATTTTTTTTATTTTTTGAATGGATTCATTCAAACACACGGACTGCGCAGATGCAACAGACTTAGGCGGTGCACGTACGTATGAAAGCAGTACGAGGATGAAGCTGTAGTCCACACAGGACACAGGTCGGGTTTAAACTTTCACCGGCGTAAGACAAAAAGCCTCATTTGATGACATGAGCTTTAACCAGCTGCAACAGACGGAAAGATCCAGATCAGGGTTTTCCTCCTCTAATGTAGCCCACTGGGAGGAGTGGCACCTTCGCTGACCCGCTGGGTTACTTGTGTTTGATCCCATAAGCCCGCTCGGCTTTGGACGTCCTTTCAACACCATGTCTGAGCTTTATCTCTGGTACACACTGGGGTTTTTCTTGGCGATGTACTTATAGCCTGCTTTAGGATCATGTTTCAAAGATATATAAAACCACGACAAATACCACATAACACGTACAAAAAGGCAAGAAAAAGTATGTGAACCCTTTGGAATTAACTGTTGGTGCAATAATTTAGCATAAAATGTGAACTGATCTTTATCTAAATGATAATAATAATAATACTAATAGAAATAATTAGTGCTGTCAGGTGATTAGAAAAATGTATCTAATTAATTACAGGATTTATAATTAATTAATCTAATTAATCACATTTTAATCTCATATCTACTTAATCTCCCCAAAATAAAGAATTCTAATTGTAGGACATTGCAAAATTGCAGTGCATGACTAATTCAATACACTAAGAAGAGAAGATTTGAAATCCACATTTTTATTGGTGAAGTGTGTTTCATAAATGAAATTCAAAAGAAAAAGCTCAAGCACATCAGCAAACCAATTAGGCCAGGTGCATTATTCAAAAATGCGATACAAATACAGTTAAATAAATAAAATTCTGAAATAAAACAAGGCTGAGTCTCAAATAGGCACTTAAGCAGACTCTCAATTCAAATTAAAATTAAAGCTGACTCAACACAGCAATTCAAGTACTACTAGCGTTTACAATGGAACTTGTCCGGACATGTTTAGTGTTTAAAAGATAATTCAGGCTGGAGCAGCTCCGCTGATAGGAAAATTCTTTTTTACAAATCACTGCGTTCTTGTTGATAGTCCCGTCTTCTTTCTTTTTATACATAAACTTGCCGTTCAAAGGCCCTAGCAAAGATTTGCTGCTGTTGTCTGCAGATGTGAACCATTCCCCGCCGAACGGAGATCTCTTAAAAGGAACCCTGGCTATTAAGACATGTAGGTCTTAAAAGATAAATGTTGGTATCAATTATAACAATGTGATATAAAAAACCTTGTTGATGTCTTCGTTTTTATAAAATTTGAAAATATAATTTAACCCGTAGGTCACCATTGTTGTTTACATTCTGGGTAGTGACGTCAGACGGTGGCTCCTGCTAACCCCCGTACACTGTTTTGACACCCAGAAACAGATGAAAACACAGCTAAACAGGTGACGGCGCACCAGAAACACAGATCAAAACACAGCTAAACATTAAGGTGACGGCGCACCTACAAAAAAGTAAAAAAAAAAAAAGTACAGCCCCATACAGCATGAACTATAAAAACACCATAAAACTCAGATAGACTAACAGACCACACGTTTCAACTAGCAGATAGCCGATGCTACAATAAAAACCCCAGCCAGATCTGGCGTCATTAAATTAAATAAAGATGTTCTTGCCTATTTGACGCGAAGTCTGCACCTCCCGTTTCGTCAAAGTCCCGGGCCAGTCCCCTCAGCCTCTGGTCTGTCATCAGCACCGAGGCTGGTTTTAGGGGGCGGCAGGGGTGGGCTATGCCCACCCAAACGTGCATCCTGCCCAGCGGCGTCTCCATCCCGGCGTTGACGCCGTAGCCTAATGCTCTGGTAAGATGCGCACGACATTGATCATTTTTGCAGATCTCCCGTGCATCACAGAACTTTGATCCAGTTTGCCTGAACCGAGACGTCTTATGGGCTCCCTCGTCAGCCTCCAAGGCCGGGAGAGTGCTGCTCATCTATGTTTTAGATACCTGTCCCAGCTAAACGCGGCTTATCTTCCCAGAGCCACCGTTCTACGTCATCGCCCCCAGAATGCATTGCGCAGGTAAAACATGGCGCCTCCCGCAGGTCAAAATATGTGATAAACATTGTAGATTTTTAAAGCAATTAGATTATTTTATGTGTTTCTAACAACATATTTTAGTATAAGAGAACAATTGTGGCTAATTAGGGACTACAAGTCTTAATAACCAGGGTTCCTTTTAAGACATACCGTCTAAAGTATTTGATCTGCATAAGAGTGGAAAAGTATACAAAATCCTCTCAAAAGCATCCATCAGTCTGAAGTTATAAGACTTTCTGTAAAAGGGCAGTTTAGTACTGTCTCTACTCTTTCTAGAGGTGGAGCCCAGCCCAGGTGACCGGGACGTGTTCGTGCTGCATACTGGTTGTTTAGGGCCACAACTGCTGGGGGGACGGGGGGGCACGTGATCAAAAGGTTCCCAGTTGGGCTTCAGTTTAATTTACTTAACACATTCCATAAAACCCTTTTCTACAGAAGAGTATTAGGCCCAGGCAGGAGAAAAATAAAAATAATATTTTAGAGGAGGAAGACTTTTTTTTCATTATGCACTTCGAGAAAAAAGTTGAAATGTCGAGAAAAAAGTTGAAATGTCGAGAAAAAAGTCGAAATGTCGAGATTAATGTTGAAGTACAATTTTGAGAAAAAAGTCGAAATGTTGAGAAAAAAGTCAAAATGCCATCACACAACATAACTTCAGAAACGTACCCTTAACGTTCCACTCCAAGGATGTAAGTTAGTTAGAGGAGACATTTCCATTTTATTCACGAAATTGTATTTCAATATTAACTATTATTATTACTAATTGTAGCCGACTCGTGCTACCGGGGTAACCAGACCGGAATGAGGACACGTGGTTTAGCGGAGAAATGGTCGACTTTATTCGTCACCAGACACACATACACAAGCACGCGGCAGCCGTCGTGTCCGGGTCTCCGGCAGCTCCGTGTCATCACCCTCCCTCTTTCCAGGGTCAGCCCACTCCTTAAAGACACAGGCAGGGAAGAGAGATTGATTGGACACACCTGTGCCCAATCAGCTAATTCAACCGGCACCACCTGTGCGCTACTCCCCCGGAGACCACGCCCACTCCTCCACCCTGCCCCACTAATACTCAGTAACTAATGTAACTAAAGTAACTCGACCCGGGGGGAAGTGATGACGAGCGTGGGTGGAGGGGTTTGCCAGAACAAAGGAAGCTGGATCTTTCAGAGCAAAGTTGACAATAAAAATAATAAAAGCTTAATAATAAAGTGATAATTTTCATGATAATGTAAAAGTGTTGCTTGGAAAAGGCTGTAAATATTAATGTCTAAGAATACTTTACATCTGCAGTTGCTTCACGTGCAGGGAGGCCACTTTCATTTTTGCACTTCGGCCTACTTTAAATAAGTTGCTGGCGTACACGTTGAACAATGCTCATAGATTTTTTCATGTTTGAGCAGCTGTTATGCTATTTCTTATTTTTTTCAAATGTTGAAAAATGTCTTCGTTTTTGAGTTTGTAATAATTTCAGTGTTACAGGAAATATAAGTTATAAAGGCCATTAGTGGGTGCACTGTTAAGAATGTTACTTTAAAAAAGTAAGTTAAAAGTTATTTTTAACAGTAATGCATTATTTTTAGGTGTAAATACTCAAAGTAACTAGTTACTTTTTTCATTAACTATGTTGTCTCTCCGTGACAATTTCTGCTCTCACTAAAAACATTGCCGTACTCCTAAACATGGAAAAATAGGAATTTTACAGGATCAACAGAACGGATCCGTTCAGGAGAAAAACTGCACAGCTTTCCACATTTATAATATATTTATATAATAAAGGGATACAAACGTGAAGATAGAGGGAGCATCATCATTTGAGTTAGCTTTTTCTGCCTCAGGGCCTGGACCACTTGTCATCCTTTTACCCAAATACCTTCCAGGGTAATTCGAGGGGGGTTGTGCAGTCAGATGATGGATCCCAGATCTGACATCCTTTTACAACCTGTAAACAAAACAAGGTGACACGTCCCTCCGGTCATCCTGGCTATAGTTGGCACTGTGTACAGTTGTAACGCCTCGGGAGGAAGCCTGAATTATCTGGAGAAAACACACGCAGGAACAAGGAGAACGCATGAACGCCACCCAGCAGAGAGGTCATGGCACCAGGGAGGCACATGTGCTAACACCTCCTCACAACGTCACAACGCCTCGTCACAACGCCTCGTCACAACGCCTCGTCACAACGCCTCCTCACAACGCCTCGTCACAACGCCTCCTCACAACGCCTCGTCACAACGCCTCGTCACAACGCCTCCTCACAACGCCTTGTCACAACGCCACGTCACAACGCCTCCTCACAACGTCACAATGCCACCTCACAATGCCACCTCACAACGTCACAATGCCACCTCACAACGTCACAACGCCTCGTCACAACGCCTCCTCACAACGCCTCGTCACAACGCCTCCTCACAACGCCTCGTCACAACGCCTCGTCACAACGCCTCCTCACAACGCCTTGTCACAACGCCTCCTCACAACGTCACAATGCCACCTCACAATGCCACCTCACAACGTCACAATGCCACCTCACAACGCCACCTCACAACGTCACAACGCCTCGTCACAACGCCTCCTCACAACGTCACAACGCCTCCTCACAACGTCACAACGCCTCGTCACAATGCCTCGTCACAACGCCTCCTCACAATGCCACCTCACAACGCCACCTCACAACGTCACCTCACAACGTCACAACGCCTCGTCACAACGCCACCTCACAACGTCACAACGCCTCGTCACAACGCCTCGTCACAACGCCTCGTCACAACGCCTCGTCACAACGCCTCGTCACAACGCCACCTCACAATACCACCTCACAACGTCACCTCACAACGTCACCTCACAACGTCACAACGCCTCGTCACAACGCCTCGTCACAACGCCTCGTCACAACGTCACAACACCTCGTCACAACGCCACCTCACAACGTCACAACGTCACAACGTCACCTCACAACGTCACAACGCCTCCTCACAATGCCACCTCACAACGCCACCTCACAACGTCACCTCACAACGTCACAACGCCTCGTCACAACGCCACCTCACAACATCACAACGCCTCGTCACAACGCCTCGTCACAACGCCTCGTCACAACGCCTCGTCACAACGCCACCTCACAATACCACCTCACAACGTCACCTCACAACGTCACCTCACAACGTCACAACGCCTCGTCACAACGCCTCGTCACAACGCCTCGTCACAACGTCACAACACCTCGTCACAACGCCACCTCACAACGTCACAACGTCACAACGTCACCTCACAACGTCACAACGCCTCATCACAACGTCACAACACCTCGTCACAACGCCACCTCACAACGTCACAACGCCACCTCACAACGTCACCTCACAACGTCACAACGCCTCGTCACAACGTCACCTCACAACATCACAACGCCTCGTCACAACGTCACAACGCCTCGTCACAACGCCTCGTCACAACATCACAACGCCTCGTCACAACATCACAACGCCTCGTCACAACGCCTCGTCACAACATCACAACGCCTCGTCACAACATCACAACGCCTCGTCACAACGCCTCGTCACAACGCCTCGTCACAACATCACAACACCTCGTCACAACGCCTTGTCACAACGTCACAACGCCTCCTCACAACGTCACAACGCCACCTCACAACGTCACAATGCCTCGTCACAACGCCTCGTCACAACGCCACCTCACAACGTCACAACGTCACCTCACAACGTCACAACGCCTCGTCACAACGCCACCTCACAACGTCACCTCACAACGTCACAACGCCTCGTCACAACGCCACCGCACAACATCACAACGCCTCCTCACAACGCCTCCTCACAACGCCACCTCACAACGTCACAACGCCTCGTTACAACGCCACCTCACAACGTCACAACGCCACCTCACAACGTCACAACGCCTCGTCACAACGCCTCGTCACAACGCCACCTCACAACGTCACGTCATCTCACAACGTCACAACGCCTCGTCACAACGCCTCGTCACAACGTCACAACGCCTCGTCACAACGTCACCTCACAACGTCACAACGCCTCCTCACAACGCCACCTCACAACGCCACCTCACAACGTCACAACGCCACCTCACAACGCCACCTCACCTCGTCACAACGCCTCGTCACAACATCACGACGCCTCGTCACAACGCCCCGTCACAACGCCTCGTCACAACATCACGACGCCTCGTCAAAACGCCCCGTCACAACGCCTCGTCACAACGTCACAACGCCTCCTCACAACGCCACCTCACAACGCCACCTCACCTCGTCACAACGCCTCGTCACAACATCACGACGCCTCGTCAAAACGCCCCGTCACAACATCACGACGCCTCGTCAAAACGCCCCGTAACAACGCCTCGTCACAACATCACAACGCCACCTCACAACGTCACAACGCCTCCTCACAACATCACAACGCCACCTCACAACATCACAACGTCACCTCACAACGTCACAACGTCACCTCACAACGCCACCTCACAACATCACGTCACCTCACAACGCCACCTCACAACGCCACCTCACAACGCCACCTCACAACGCCTCCTCACAACGTCACAACGCCACCTAACAACATCACAACGCCACCTCACAACATCACAACGCCACCTCACAACGTCACCTCACAACGTCACGTCACCTCACAACGCCACCTCACAACGCCTCGTCACAACGTCACAACGCCACCTCACAACATCACAACGCCTCGTCACAACGCCTCCTCACAACGTCACAACGCCACCTAACAACATCACAACGCCACCTCACAACATCACAACGCCACCTCACAACGTCACCTCACAACGTCACGTCACCTCACAACGCCACCTCACAACGCCTCGTCACAACGTCACAACGCCACCTCACAACATCACAACGCCTCGTCACAACGCCTCGTCACAACGTCACAACGCCACCTCACAACGTCACAATGCCTCGTCACAACGTCACAACGCCACCTCACAACGTCACCTCACAACGTCACGTCACCTCACAACGCCACCTCACAACGCCTCGTCACAACGTCACAACGCCACCTCACAACATCACAACGCCTCGTCACAACGCCTCGTCACAACGTCACAACGCCACCTCACAACGTCACAATGCCTCGTCACAACGCCTCGTCACAACGCCTCGTCACAACGTCACAACGCCACCTCACAACGTCACAACGCCTCGTCACAACGCCTCGTCACAACGTCACAACGCCACCTCACAACGTCACAATGCCTCGTCACAACGTCACAACGCCACCTCACAACATCACGCGTATCAAAACACACATCCCAGCTGCTGCCAGGAAGAGTTTATTTTCCTTTGTTTCTAAATTGTTGCATAGCCTTAATTTAAAAGGAAACACATGTTTAACGTTGTTTAAACCTTAAATCCCTCATTGGGAAACATAATCATAATATTAATGGCTCTATAAGACACACAGAGCTGAGTATAAACGTATTGAGCTGCCCAGTTAATTATAAATTGATTTTTAGTTTTGGTTCTAAATGCCAAACAAAAACAGATTAATGTTTGTTTGAGAGTAAGCCCACTGATTTCCTCTTTGTGATTACTGTGATGCTTGAGAATATAATTAGTATATCAGGCATAATCTGATATAAAATAGTTGGTCCCCAGACCTCCGGCAGCTACCAGAGTGAGATGCTTATTTAAGCATTAATGGTAATAATGTAGTTGTTGGTGTAACTGGAGCACCAGCTGCACCGTGAGCATCTGTGAATACGTGTGTGTTTCCCTGCAGATCCTGAGTTACCTGGTTGCCTGTGACCACCTGTGTCAGATGGGTTATGACATGGCTCAGGTGGAAGAAGCACTGGAGATGTTTCACAACTGTGAAACCAAGGTAAGGCACGCAGAGAGCCGCAACAATACAACAAGACATTTGACAGTTTTCCTATGACAGGTTGGGTTGGATTAAGGCCCTGTCCCAAAACTCCCCCTAGCCCTCGTTTTCATCCCTACCTCTAAATTTTGCGCGTTCCCGTGAGGGTAGTGGTGTCCCAATTCCTCTTTCCACCTAGGGGGAGAAAACAAGGGGGAGTGGCTATGAATCTAGCCCTACGGAGCGAGGGTTTTGCGATCCTCACTAGTTTTCTAGGGACAAAATAATTTCCCAGAATGCTTTTCGTCGTCATTTGCGGACTGAATCCAAAAAAAAAAGCATGGCGGACATTTCTTATTTTTTAGTGAATAAAATCAATATTTTGAGTTTCTGCATAAAAATGCGTTTTGATTACATTTCTAGTGAGAAATATATATTTTACTTTCATAATATTCACTCCGTTTTTTGCAACCGCGCCAGAATAAAGGCTGATTATGGTTACACCAACGCAGAGCCTACGGCGTAGGTTACGCAGCGACGCGCGCCGTACGCCGTACCCTACGCCGTACCCTACGCCGTACCCTACGCCGTACCCTACGCCGTACCCTACGCCGTACCCTACGCCGTAGGCTCTGCGTCGATTTAACGCGGAACCATAAATCAGCTCCGGAGCCGGCAGGCAGAAATCCCGAAATTTTCGGAGCAAATTTCTTAACAGGCGTTATTTGGATAAACTGAGCCCCGGTTGGGGATCTTAACGGTTACTTTTACACCTGAAAAAATATTAAAACTAAATAAAGTGCCATATTAACAGCGCTAAAGCGGAAATTAAAACAGCTTTTGGCTCTCAGCTTCCTGATTAGGAGTAGGGATGAAAACGAAGGGGGTAGGGGGAGTATTGGGACAGGCCCCTGGGAAGATTTCAAGTGCCCTAAAATCTGTCCCTCCTTTTTTAGGGGTAATGAAGAAAAGAAGGGTGTGTATTGGGATTGGGCCTTAAGGGGCTGTGTGGTAAGATGAGGGTCTCTTTTTTGCTCAGGCGCAGGAGTTCCTGCACCTTCTCCGTCAGTTCAATGAGATGGGCTTCCAGCAGAACGCCATCAAAGAAGTCCTGCTGGTACACGACAACCACCGGGATCGGGCCCTGGAGGAGCTGATGATGCGCGTGTCCTGACGACACGTCAACACACATAATTATGACTTCATCATGAGAGATGATCTTAAAGTATGTTATGTGCTGAAGGAACTTGTCTTCAGTGCAGGTGATGTTAACATGAACTCTCCACCATCATCGCTAAAGCTGGACAATAGCTGGAGGGTCCGGCCCTCGGGCGAGTGCGGGAATATTACCGCATTTGTGTTCATACGTTCATCAGTAGTTAGTTCTCGAGTAAGTGTTTATTGCATTCATGACTTGTTTTTTTACCAAACACTCTGAGTGGTTGTATCAGTTAGCTGCAGATGTATTAAAGGTGTAACATGACAAAGACCAAGTCGGTGTTCTTATTTCATTGTTAAAAGGGGGGATGATATGAAAAAAAAAATACTTTTTGTGTTTTTGAATTAAATACCATCTCCAAAGCTTTGAGATACCACAACCCTGTCACTGTCAGTCTGAAAACACGTAATACAGCGATTCTGTGACATCACAGATCCAGATCAATGAAGTGTCGTTCAGCTTCTATGTTGTACACAGTACTGGAGTTGAGGGGGGATGAGGGGGGATGGCATTTCCCCCCTGAAATAAAAACGGTCAAAATCCTCCCCCCTGTAAAACTGCCACCCCTCCTTTCCATCCCTTATGTCATTTCATCAATGAATGTGGTTTTACTGCTATTTCAACATTTAGAGTCATCACCAAAAAAACACACCAAAAAAATAACTTATTTGACAATTTTCACCTGTTTTAAGTAATTTTTCACTTGAAATAAGTAGAAAAATCTGCCAGTGGGACAAGATTTATCTTCTCATTACAAGCAAAAAAATCTTGTTCCACTGGCAGATTTTTCTACTTATTTCAAGTGAAAATCTGCTTGAAACAGTTGAAAATTGTTGTTTTTTCCAGTGATGAGTCTTGTTTTAAATGTAATGAGATATTTTTACTAAAATGAGACATTTTAACTAGAAATAAGACAAATATTCTTGTTAAGATTTTGAGTTTTTGCAGTGATCCATTTTACTTATCCTGTGAAGGACAGAGTCATATTGATAAGTTCAGAAAAGTGTTTTTTATTGTTGTGTTTTGATGTATTTGATGTAAGCCCAGTGGATATTTAAAGCTTACAGAAGGCTGCATTTAACTGCTGCTATGTCATTCCTGCAGTATTTCTGCAGGTGTTTTGGTCAGTGCTATTATTTGTAAGATATTATATTATTTGTAATCGGCACAAATTATCTGTCCCCATATGATAAAATCCACCATCCCCCCTGATTTTGTTTTTACAATTCGAGTACTGGTCGTACATGAATCCGTTCACTATAAAACCTGAAAATGTGTGGGTTATTTTATTATTTGTCTTTGCATCAGACAGGCCGCAGGACCACATGCAATGTTTTTTATGTTTAATAGTCCGTGTTAACGTGTTTTGGTGATATGGACGTTTCCAGCCGTCAGGATCCATCTCTACCCATCAACACATGGATGCTGAACAGAGATTCTCACCCACCAGCTCTCATGTTGCTTCCATTAGCTACAAAAGGACTATTAAGCCGCACTAATGTGCATTCCTGTGGTATATAAACACATTTCATTAAGACAAGGGTACTGAAGCTGTGAGAAACTGGATCCCACGAGCAGGAAGCTTTGGAGAGCATCAGCGGGAGCGGTTCTGGCCCGGTTTCACGTGGCTGGAACAGTTAATGCCAGGTTACTACTGCGGGGGCTTTTCTGTGACCTACAGAGGCTGAGAGCTCCTGACGACGACTCCTCGACCCGTCAGCCTGCAATCAAAGCCGACGCAGCAGACAGATTAAAGCGCTCCCCGGGGGGTAAAGCTGCCGGTGCAGCTGCCGACGGCTGGAACAGAAAGTCAGACTAAACCGGGTTTGTTTAGGTATAAAATTTTATTGATTTTCTCTTTGATATGGTGGTTGATCTTGAGCTGGGTGAAACCTGTTTGATGTTTAAGTAGTTCACAGGAGAGTAGCTGTTACCCTGGATTCACACTGAAAGCGCCACAGGCGTCATAGGCGTCCGCTTGCCATTCATTTTCTATGAAAGTGCACTGCGGGAGGCGTCGGAGGCATTCAGGGCGTCAATTTGAAGTTGATAAATCTCAACTTTATCCAAATGAGCAGCGGCGACGCCGAGGCAGCGTCCAATCACAGACCGGGATTCCCCAAGCAAGAAAGCTCAATTATTTATTTATCCTTTATTTATCCAGGAAAGGATACAATATAGGATACAATATCTCTTCTGCCAGGCAGTACTGGTCAAGATGGCAGCAGAAAAATAAATTCAGTTTCATATAAAAGAAAATACATACAAGGACAAGTAACTTTACAAAAAAATAAAAACATCAAAACAAGAAACAAACAAACATAAAACATACAAGGATCAGAAAGCTAAAAAGAATTCATGACAAATAATGGCACTTGATTAAAAACAATCACATTGTTCTGTGCAGATTGTACTTTTGTGTACACACAAACGTACACTCATTCACATGCACACATGAGCAGAGCTGTGCACTAACACACTTATTTTATCAGGAATTCATATATTTCATCCAGCAAACTGACATTTTTGCTGATTTAACTGCCGTTTTTACCTGAACTGCTCATGTGAAACACGTAACTGATGGTTGAGGAGCTGTATGGTCTGAACTTTTTTATTTGCTACATCGATCCAACACAAAATAATTAAAAACCGTGCTTATTAATCACAAAACACAGTTTAAACATCATGACCAAATCCGCTCCGACCCGGTGTGTCAGTGTTCACCGTAGACAGACTGCAGCTTCACCGGGACCAACACTTCTGATGGTTGCTGTTGATCTGGGACCAAGCTTGTTAAACAGCATCAAACTCACTCTTATCTACGCTGAAATAACGCTGAAATATAAAGAAGGCTTCCCAAAGTGTGATCCATGGATAGGAAATAGGAAACTGAAGATGTGCAGCTATATATAGATATATGTAGGCTGTATGCACTTTGTTCCCTCCAGTTCTGCAGCGCAGCTTTAGCCCTGCCCACTGCAGGCGTCGACAGGCTTTGGCAAGCAGCGATGCAGGCGTATTGAGCGTCCACAGGCCATTTCTGATGCTTTCAGTGTGATTCCACCATTAGACGTCTTGAGAGCACGGCGTGGACGTCCTGGGACGTATGCAGAGCTCTTGGAGGGTTTGCTCCTGAGTCGGGTCGGGACAGAGTTCCGTGAGAGGAGCGCCGGCTTTAGGAAGCCTCATCAGAAATGTATATATGGATCCGATCCTGCCGAAGCCTTTCATCTCCCGCCTCACCCTCCACCTGGAGTCCTCCACCGTGTACTCTGTGGTGACGTGTCTGCTGAGGGTGAACACCGAGTCGCCTTTGACCGCAGCGGTGAACAGGGAACCTTTGGTGTTGCCGTACTGGCCGCACATGGCCGTCCACTGGCCCGAGCTCAGGTTGTAGGAGTCCATCACGCACAGCAGGAAGTCTTCACAGGGTCCGTTGCGTATCACGTGCAGGTTGTCCCTGTGAGCCACCATATACAGGCCGTAGCTTTGCTCGCGGACAAGCGTTGTGACCAGGAGCCACTGGTCGCGATCAGGCACATATTCATGGATATCTGTGGCACCCTGTCCTCTCCATAGACAGATGAAGATCCTGTTGACGGCTACGGCAGACACCACCGAGGACACGGGGCGGGGGAGGGGCGAGAGGAACCCCCACCCCCCGTCCGCCGGCCCGTACCGCTCCACGGATGACAGGGCCTTCCTGTCGTACTCCCCCCCCACCGCGTACAGGCAGCCCTCGTGACCGATCAGGGTGAAGTTGTAGCGTAGCTGCTGGGGCCCCCGGATGGTGGACCACGAATCGAGGACGGGGTTGTAACAAAATCCGGTCTCCACCACCTTCTTGCTCATATCGTGCACCCCTCCAACGATGTACAGCTTGTTGTCGAGGACGGCCACGCCGGCCATGGTGGTGCTGGTGTTGAGGGGCAGGTGGGTGAGGACCCTCCACTCCCGGGGCTCCTCGTCCAGGTAGCAGACCGTCCTCTGGATGTCCTGGAGCAGCTCGGTGGACGGGGAGTGGCTGCACACCGCCATGTAGCTGCTGGGCAGCAGAGACTCCACATACTCCACCAGCTTGCTCGGCAGGGCGGCCACGTCCTCCTTCAGGTCGGCGTACGCATCCCTGATAAACAGGGCCGACTGGTGGCCCAGGTCCCACACGCCGTAGGTTTCAGCCGTGTGGTACATGAGCAGACAGTTCTCCGAGTCGATGATGTTCATCAGGTGCTTGGTGAGAGCCGGCGCCTGGAGGAAAGCTGTGCACTCGATGGCTTCCACGATCTCGTCGCTGTTGAGCATGGGCTGCTCCCGGCGCAGCACTTGCAGCAGGACGAGGAACCCCCCCGCGCCCACACACTGCAGCTGGATCTCCTCTTGTCTGCACTCCCTCATCCCCGACTTGAACAAGGCTCGGAAGTACTCACAGTTCTCCGCCATTGTGGCTTTGTCCACGGTGAAGGTGCTGCCGCCAACGATGACCCTCAGGCTGTTGGCCGCCTTGCAGTATCCCGCTTGCTGGTCCAAGAGCGGGCAGCTGCCGTTGGGCGCCAACACCTCCCTGCCGGGGTCCTTCATTACAGCTCCACACCAACTCCAATGTCACTCCAAGAAAAGTTAGATCCACATAAAATCCCAGGTTTTGCCGTCGGTGCGAGTGAATGCCTGCTGCCCCGGAGCAGATGGGCTCTGACCGAGTATCCAATATTTGTTTTCACAGCTCTGACAACAGCCTCTATACATAGCAGCAGCAGGCGTGTGACACAGTTCAAGTACATTATGACGTGCAGCCAGAGCAGAAAGAGGAGATGGATAATGGCATGGGGACTGTAAATGTGCCGATGATTCACTCTTTGTTTGTGGCCGGCGGTCGAGGGACAGCTGAAGATCTGACCTTGAGCGACGGATGGAGCCCAACGTGACAATGCTTTGTTCCCCTGAGCCACATATCCCACATGCCAACGTCTCGGCAGTTATTCTTGATGCCCTCGAGGGTCATCTGGGAAGTGTGGATTATTCCAGATGACAAAACGTAGCGTGCTCACACGAGGCAAACTGTAGCATATCCAGGCACCAGCAGCCCCTGAAGTCTGGTTCCTTCTGACAGTTTGTGCAACGTTTTACGATCACGGAACGACTTGTGGTCTGGTCAAGTGCTCGTGTGTAAGGAGGAAGACATGTAGGCAGCATGTGCAGGATGTGTAGATGTTAAGCCAGACATTCACAAATGTGATAGAGGTGACTGTGAGATACCCCATAGACCAGTGGTTCCCAACCTTTTTTCCTTGGAGCCCCCCCTACTTGTGTCTAAGACCAGCCGGGCCCCCCGACCCGAACGTACTAGCACCAAAAGAGTAAAGTGATTCGTTACAAATCTTTAATTGAAAAAATTAACATTAATTATGTTTTTCTCTTTGGTTTACCCTGTATACATATGACATATGTTTTTCTCACCTTCATTTTGTATCACCAATGTATAAAATACGCACAAAAAATAATTGCAAGGACATGAAAATATTTATGAAAAATGTCTCTTTTAATATGAGAGCAAAGTTTTTTAACATTTTTCCTTTAACAACCTGTCTGAGTAGTAGTATAATTAAATGTTGAACAAAAAACCCAAAAATTATTCAAAGACATTCATAAATTATTCCTAACAATGTCTTATGAATAACTCTGTCATTGTGTCATTCTGTTCATTCTTGATTCATGCATCGTGTTCTGCATTCTCCATCCATCCATTATCTACTTTGCTTTATCTACTTTGCTACCTGCTTTATCCTGTGCAGGGTCACAGGGGTCTGCTGGAGTCTATCCCAGCTATTTTTAGGCGAAAGGAACAGGTTACACCCTGGACAGGTCACCAGTCCATCGCAGGGCCACATACATACAAACAACCAGACACAATCACACTCACACCTACGGGCAATTTAGAATCATCAGTTAACCTACTACGCATGTTTTTGGACTATGGGAGGAAACCGGAGTAACCGGAGGAACCTACACAAGCATATGGAGAACATGCAAACTCCACACAGAAAGACCCTGCCGGGCCAGGGAGTCGAACCGGAAACCTTCTTGCTGTGAGGCAACAGTGCTAATCACCAAACCACCGTGCTGCCCCACTGCTCTGTTCTGCATTCTGATTGGCTAAACAGTCTCCCCGCTTCTTCACTTCCTGTGTCAATAACGTTGGTCGCTTAGCAACAAGCTGAGAACGGCCAATGAGCTTCAGCAGCAGCTCAAGAACGGGAGCCTTTGATGAATCGTTCATTACAGTCTCGGATATAATCCATGGTGGCATGTCGATTTATAAGAATCTTTTTGCCCAGAAGAAAAAAGAGCGACAACAACGACCCATAACTATGTTCTTCTCTCGAAAAAACACACCTGCACCTCGGCTTTAGAAGAAAAGACGCTACAGAGCGAGTCAGGATGCAGCAGCATCAGAAGAGCAGGGAAATATGCGCCAGTCACAATCTGTCCTACTGTACTTTTCGTATTTTTTTCCATAGTCCTTTTTCATTTTCTCCCGTTCAAATCCAATTAATCGGGTCACAGTGGGGCGGTACTGATCTCCGCAATTTGAAACCTTGTATAATAATAGCAAAAAAAAAAAAAGGTTGCTACTTCGCAGATTTCACCTATCACAGGTTTTTTTTGGAACGTAACCCCCGCAAAAAACGAGGAATTACTGTATTCCATTAGGTGTGTTATTATGATTTTTTATTTATTTAACATGCGCAAATATAATTTTTACAACTGCTAATCCTCAAAGCAGACAAAGTGGACCCCAGGTTGGGAGACGCTGGCATAGATGAACCACCTTTGGGATGAATGTGTTATCCGTCGTAGGCGGGAAAATCTGGAACAGCCTTCCTTCTACAATAAGGGATTGTCCCTCATACTCTTCCTTTAGGGGAAATCTCAAGGAATGGCTTAAAACGTCACAGATCTGTGATCATTAATTGTTTATTAGGGCCCGAGCATTACAGTACTTACAGTACTTTCTTTCTTTTTCTTTTTTCTTTTTCCGACGAAATGAGGGTCTTTTTGCCCCCCTAAACGTGCCCCAAAAGTCACCAAATTTTGCACGCAAGCCAGGCTTGGCGAAAAATTTGATATTTAATAGTTTGCATTAATGGGCGTGGCCTAATGGCTCAACAGCGCCCCCTAGAAAACTTTGTGCCTCAAGCCCCACAATACGGTTTGACGTACATGAACGAAAATCGGTACACACCTGTATCATGTCGCAACTTAAAGAGAAGTCTCTTGGCGCCATGGCCAAAACCGAACAGGAAGACGGCCATTTTGAATTAATCGTGTAATTTTGGCGCAATTTATGCCATTCCTTTGACAGTTAATACGGCCCGAACCGTAACGAACCTTCATTGGGCTTAATTAGCCCCGCCCCATTCTTCTGATTGTTCGATATCTGATAGTTCCTTTTTTCTGCCATAACTTTTGAATGGTTTGATATAGAGAGTCGTGGGTGGTGTCATCCGCTAAATATCCAGGCCTGAAGAATCTACATGCAAGTCATACAAGCGCTTTCACTGCAGTACGCCTGAACGTACACAAGGGTGCGAGGGCCCGTTCATCGCTGCTTGCAGCTTTAATTGTATTAACTATTGCAGTATTGTGCGATTTTTAATGGTTGTTGATATTGTGTGTCGTGTAATGTTGCTTTTATCTTTTTACTGAGTCTTGCAGGGGGACTGTCCTATGTAAATGAGCCTTTTGGCTACAATTGGGAATATATTTACATTTTAAAATGTTTATCAATGTGCAATGTCCCTTTACACAAAATAAAGTGAAAAATGAAAAAAGTAAGTGGAAAAACAAACCGAGTCAGCATCACTGGCATCATACCCTCTGGGCCGCTCTCATTTGTACCGGCGTTCTGCCAATTTCTGCTACTTTGCCAAAAAATGCTACCTAATGGTTTTCTACCTTTGTAGAGCTACAATTTAACTGCATTTTACTCCCTAAACCACTTCCTTTTCCCCCAAGTGGTCCTTGTTGCTTGCCTTATTGTAAATAATGTGAATGTGAATTCTTAATGACCTGCCTGGTTAAATAAAGGCGAATGACTGAATGGATATCAAATAAAGTGATAGAATTGTTGTTCTTCTTTCTCTTTATCGTATAAAGTTCACAAAGTGTAATGCAATTCATGTCATGGGTAATTCTATTCAATTCAATTTTATTTGTATAGCGTCTAATACAACAAAAGTTGTCTCTAGACGCTTTCCAGAGACCCAGAACATGACCCCCGAGCAATTATTATATAAACAATGGGAGGTAAAAACTCCCCTAGTGGGAGAGAAACCTTAAGCCAAACAGTGGCAAGAAAAAACTCCCCTTTAGGAGGGAAGAAACCTTGAGCAGGACCAGGCTCATAAGGGGGGGCCCTCCTGCCGAAGGCCAGACTGGTGGGTCAGGGACGGCAACAGCACAGCAGGCAGGTGGAAGCAGCAACGGGATGACCAGGGGTGGGGACCGCAGGCCAGCATGCAGCTACCGAAGCTCCGGCCCAATCATCAAGTCCCAGGTTGGGGTGCAGGGTCAGGGAAAGGTTGAGAAGGGGCAGGGCCAGGGAGAGGAGTCTTGAGGGACGAACCTTCTCCCCCGCCCAAAAGGGGCCGTTACCCTGCCCCCCTCACTCCCACACTGCAGGTTCCGGTCTCCGGCAAAGGATGCTGCAACATGGACAAAAGAGTCCATGTTGCTCTTGGGTAGTGTATTTTGATGGATCAAATACTCAACATCCCATATTATCAATTTTACATCGTGCAAGAAAGGATTGACGTGCCAATCAAACTTTGAAAATCGACTGTGCGCATGCGCAGAACCACAAAGTAGCATTTCTCGGCAGGGAGCAAGGATTGTCAGAACACTGGCCCTCTGAGACCGTGAGTGGTTTGAGTTTCACTGGGATGACGTTTGCACTCAAGCACGACTGAAATTAGAGTAGCACTAACGTGGCACACCGGGGATATCGGGAGGGAGGGTCAGTCACACCTGTATGTTCACTATTGTTTACATCCACTTTCCAAAACTGGGAACTGACCACGAATGACAAAACATACTACGTAGTAAATCGTCTCTACTCTGGCATGCTACGTATTAAAGACAGACAGTGTACGCTATTCAAATTCAAACTTCAAAAATATTCTATTAATCTTTGAAAGTTAGGTCAGTGCAAATATGACCTGGGATGAACCTCCAGGAACTGATTTAATATCTCTGCAGAATAAGTCAGAGGCTTCTGTGGTATCAAAGTAATTTATGTGCATGTTAAATACGTACAGGCTCTGATTCGGTTCACACGGACGTTTTTCTCTGTAAAATTTTTACAAAGGCTGCATGTCAATTTGTTGTTGAGGTGGAGTTGTGGGGGTGTCGATGCTGCAGGGTGCCCGGGATGGCGGGATGCGTCCACGTATGAAGGGAAAACAAACACAGTGACATAAATGTGAACAGAGGGAAGCCTGAGGCCTCTCATGAGCAGCAGAACACAAACCTCCAGCTGCAACAAATGTCTCCTGTCTAAATAACCTCAGCACGCGGCGTCCGCTGGTGTTTCCATTCCCCTTCAGTTCAGCTTTTACTGGACCTGTTTGAAGTCTTTTTTTCCTAAAATGGAGAGATCAGAGTAAAAGTTGCACACGGCACAGTTCCTGCTGTACTGGAAGCAGCAGAGTCAGAGTGACCACAGCGTGAGTCTGTATCATCCGCCCTGCCTCTTCTTTGTCATTCCAACTTTTTTTTTGTTTTTTCTTTCTGAAAGGAAAAAACCAGCATGTATTTTTTTTCAGTCCCAGCTTGTTGGACGACTGAACCCTCTGCTATCCCTCGCTGAGCGCACGGACCGCTGCGAGAAATAAGAGTCAGCCGCAGTCGGAGGATAACATGTCAGTGATGTTCGGCAAGGCGAAGTCCTGTGCTGAATGTAACCTGGTGCTGCTCGGGGCCATGGGCTGTGGGAAATCAGGTCTGGCTTTCATTTCCTCTCTGCTACGCCTGTATTTGTGCATTTTTCTAAACTTATTTCTCAGCTACAGCTGTGAGGTAATTGTGTGTTTACAGATTTTTACATGCACAATTCTTATAATTTGAATTGAATTGAATTGAATTTGAATTCAGGAAATTAACTAACAAGTTAAATATAATCTAGCACCTTTTTACTTGGTATTTTTGATATTTTCTAATGACCCAGACCTTTTTTTTTAAAGCAACAACAATAAAATGGTAAGTTATAACTTTTTAAAGCTGGTTAGCGCCTTCATTCTCAGTGTATTTCTTTATTTGTGTTCCTTCCTGATGTCATATGTGGCTGTTTATCCCGCGGTCATCTTTTCTCAGGGCTCTGCCTGACCCCGCTCCCCTGGGGCTCCTGTCACTCACTCGCTGCTCTCTCTCCTTCTTCTTGTTTTACAGCACTCGCAGTCAAGTTCCTCACAAAACGATTCATCAGTGAATATGACCCTTACCTTGGTAAGACTTGTCTTCTCTCATGAGGGGTAATAACACACAGAATGAGAGGTTTAAAGTCAGTCAAACTCCTGTATCTCAACACTCAGTGCGGTTACATGCCCATCTAAATCAAGCTATTGGCAACAATCTAGATAAGGATCAAACGGGAGTTTCTGAGAAATCCATGTTCGCTGAAGAGAATCAAATTATTGAGTGAATTGCGTTCAGCTCTGCAACACTAGGTGGCGCCACACATCCTTTTGTGTTGGCGTTCTTTCGGTTAGTAGAGGGTCTGCATTGACGTCACTTCCCCACTGGACCACGACCCCTTACTCACACTGAGTGGTCAAACATCAGCGCAAACGGCTGCAACTTGTGGAGAAGACGGGATAACAGCCGATTATGGGCTTAAATTAGCGTCAGTTGGACTTGACAGTGACCCGTACAGTTACCCCAAGAACCAGTGGTCCATTGACATTAATATTTGGTACAGTTACAAAGAACCAGTGGTCCATGGACATTAATATTTGGTACAGTTACCAAGAACCAGTGGTCCATGGACATTAATATTTGGTACAGTTACCAAGAACCAGTGGTCCATGGACATTAATATTTGGTACAGTTACCAAGAACCAGTGGTCCATGGACATTAATATTTGGTACAGTTACCGAGAACCAGTGGTCCATGGACATTAATATTTGGTACAGTTACCAAGAACCAGTGGTCCATGGACATTAATATTTGGTATAGTTACCAAGAACCAGTGGTCCATGGACATTAATATTTGGTACAGTTACTCCAAGAACCAGTGGTCCATGGACATTAATATTTGGTACAGTTACCAAGAACCAGTGGTCCATGGACATTAATATTTGGTACAGTTACCAAGAACCAGTGGTCCATGGACATTAATATTTGGTACAGTTACCAAGAACCAGTGGTCCATGGACATTAATATTTGGTACAGTTACCAAGAACCAGTGGTCCATGGACATTAATATTTGGTACAGTTACCAAGAACCAGTGGTCCATGGACATTAATATTTGGTACAGTTACCAAGAACCAGTGGTCCATGGACATTAATATTTGGTACAGTTACCAAGAACCAGTGGTCCATGGACATTAATATTTGGTACAGTTACCGAGAACCAGTGGTCCATGGACATTAATATTTGGTACAGTTACCAAGAACCAGTGGTCCATGGACATTAATATTTGGTATAGTTACCAAGAACCAGTGGTCCATGGACATTAATATTTGGTACAGTTACTCCAAGAACCAGTGGTCCATGGACATTAATATTTGGTACAGTTACCAAGAACCAGTGGTCCATGGACATTAATATTTGGTACAGTTACCAAGAACCAGTGGTCCATGGACATTAATATTTGGTACAGTTACCAAGAACCAGTGGTCCATGGACATTAATATTTGGTACAGTTACCAAGAACCAGTGGTCCATGGACATTAATATTTGGTACAGTTACCAAGAACCAGTGGTTCATGGACATTAATATTTGGCCACAAATCCAGTTTCCTGATATTTATATGTACTTAATTTCTACGCCGGGGAAATACACGAAGCAAAGCTTGAAGGCTTACAAAAGTCTTGACGCTTGGTCCGACTTCAAGGCAGGATTTGTTGTAGAAATTAAAGTGATGAGGACACCGAACTTTATGATTTAACAGTTTAACGTTAGCTACCCAAAAATCCAACATTACCTGATACAAAATGGGAACCAGAAATCCATGTTTCGGTGCCTGGAATCCAGTTGTTGCTGTGAATTGCAGAGATCCATTTGTCTTTCTTAAAGGAGACCTATTATGGCATCATATACCTATTTTAAACAGGCCTTGAATGTCTTAAAAACAAGCTTTTGATTGTTTTTGCTAAATAAATTAGAAATTCAGCCTCTGAGCCATGTCTTTATCTTCCCATTCTCTAACCTCATTATCTATGCAGGATTCTGAGGGGGCGGGGCTATGATAATGAGGCATGTGCTGATTAGCGGCCTGAATGATGCGTAGCAGGAGAAGATACGAAGCAAGTTTTTACAACCAACAACAGAGCAATTCGCATGTCTAGCTCGAACAGACGCCATCACGATGCACCGCTACGAAAATATGGCGGAAGCTCCGGCCGCCGGAGTTAGTTGTGGGCGTGGTTTCACACATCGGAGGCCAACCTATGTAAATCACATTTTCGTTACGTAACGACGGGAGCAGAATCTGAACGGCTCGTAGATCCACATCACACTGGACGGCTCATCCGGGCTCCGGGGGAGTCCCAGGCCAGTCACTAGCTCGGCTAGCCGTGGTTTGCGTTTACATGCCGGTATATCTCGAGTTAGAAACCACATTATCTGGCTCTAGTAGCTCGATTTCAAAAGCTTCAGTTCGGTTCGACCACAGCCAGACTGAGGTGTATTCATGATTTAAAACTTCGAAAGCAGTCGGACTAAGGCAATAATTGGACTTTCTGTTCATGTAAACGTTCTGAGTGGCTTCCCCATTAAGATTATATATTAAAATATTCTTATTTTTATGGAGGGGGTTGTTTAACAAATTGAGACGCTGTTTTGGGGTTTGTTTGTTCCTGTTTTATTTTGAAATTCTGTGTCCTTGTGTTTGTAGTTCTGTTTTGACTTCCCTTGTTCCCATCTGCCCTGATTGTTTGCACCCATGTCTCATCAAGTCCTATTAGTTTATCTTGTCACACGATATAGCAGCTAACACTGCAAAAACTCAAAATCTTAACAAGAATATTTGTCTTATTTCTAGTTAAAATGTCTCATTTTTAGTCAAAAAAAATCTCATTACACTCAGAACAAGACTCATCACTGGAAAAAACAACAATTTTCACCTGTTTCAAGTAGATTTTCACTTAAAATAAGTGCCAGTGGAACAAGATTTTTTTGCTGAAATAGACTCTTAGATTGGAAAGCTGTAAGGGCCTTGAATGAAAAAGAACTCGGGAAAAGAATCCCGTTTTTTTCCCATTTTTACCACCCCGTGCTCCTACCTAACAGTCCTGGGCATTGCCATCTTCTACCAACCCCGGGAGGGCCCTGCACTGAGCTCAGGTCTCCTCCTTAACCTGAGGAGTGAGCAGGCCGCATCTTTTCACCAGACAGGGTGAGGCTTCTCCGGCCGGACGTAGCGCGTGGAAGGATCACGTTATTCCGGCCGGATCCTCCCCACCCCATCTGGCGCCCCGGTTGGCCAGAGGGGGCAGTACAGACCAGGACTGTGTGCATGTTTTTGTGAGGGTAGTTCCCATTAGCTACCCAGGGGAACACGGGGAGAACATACAAACTCCACACAGAAAGATCCTTTCGCCAACCCCACCCATGGTGTGGGCACTGAAGTCATGGGGGAACTAACACGCACTTCAGCACCCACAGCGTCCCCCCGGCAGGAATCGAACCCACCTTCTTGCTGTGAGACGGCTGCACTACCAGCTGCGCCACCGTGCCCCGTCCGACTTGGAAAAGAACTTTGACTCTCTCTGCCACTCTCTTCAAAAGCAAACAAAAGAAAACAAAACAAAACATTTTCAAATAGTTTTTCACCATTTACCATGTGAACGTGCTGCTTTAAAAGTGTAACACCAAAATCAATCACCTGATTAGGATTTTCAGCGATATTTCAGACTTTCCGTGTAATTTTGAAGATAAAAGGATTATAATTTTTGAATAACAGATACACTTTGTGAACATTTCAGAAGATGGATTACCACTTTGTGTCTGAGACAAAGTTTGATAAAATATTCATGAAAGGCAACACGCGGAATTGATATAATCTGAGTGGTCATGAAATTTGTTAATAGAGATGTACTCAGCATGATTGACTGAAGACAATCCACTAAAGTTTCCCCACTGAACCAATCTTCAAAGGAACCTTTCAAAAATGTTCAATTATCTTTGTTCGTCTTTGATATCAAAAGAAACGGGACAAACATGGATTATCAATGGACTAGATTTTGCTTTTCATTAGCATGATGACCAACATCTATGTAATTACCCAGCACTTCTGCATGTTTAACTTCCCCATACGGCAGTAAACACAAATCTATCCCTCTTTTACCTCTATGGGTGAGCCTTCACCGAGCATTATTGTTCACCAGAAGGAACTAAAATTCACAGCAACAGACTAATTAATATATCAAATGTTTTCTTTGCACAGTGATTAAGATTCTCGAATGACTTTATTGCTTATGAATTCAATTTAATTAAATTCTAAATATTACGTTTCATGTGGTAACGATTGGGCATAAGACAGTGCTTATATTCATTTCCATCATTTTGCACATTACCAAAAATAGTTCATGTCATAAATACATCATGTCTAATAATGAAGCACTAAAAAGACGGAAGAAAGTGTTCCTTGGATAGTCTGTTTTATCTTCTTACACATTTCCCATGCAGGGATAAGATGTGGCCTGCCAAGTTTTCCATCAGTAAACTAACCATTAAAGAGATGATGTCAACGCTCCCAACTTCAATAGCCATCTTCACCCAAAGAAGTAGCTTCAATGACGTTTTTAGTTCAGTTCATAGCAGGGTCAGACCTGTGGAGGTAAAGAATCTCTCTCTGAAGCGTCTTTTACATGTGTGGATGCCCCGTGTTTAACTAGCGTGTCTCCTGACCTCGTTACATGAACTGACACAGGGTTGCGTGTGGAGCCGGCCCCAACAGTTACTCCCCTCCAGCAGGCGCTGAATCACGGTCTAATGTAAGCAGAGGTGACGCGAGGTGGTGGCTCGTATCATCCTCAGAGCCGTGGACGTCTCAAATCAGCAGATTAGAGAACCGTCATCTGCAGCTTGACTCACTTGACTTAAGCCCTTTGCTCCTTTAGGGTGCGTAGGCCGTTGACAAATGTCCTCCATTCCACTCGGCTTTCAGCTGTTCTTTCCAGATCTCCCCAGTTGAGGCCGCTCTCTACCATTCCTGCCTTGGTGCTTCTTCTCCAGCTGTTCCTGGGACGACCTCGTCTCCTCCTTCCTCGGGGGTTCCACTTCAACGCTTGTCTGGTGGTGTTTGTCGCCTGTTTTCTGAGGGTGTGGCCAATACAATTCCACTTTCTCTTTCGGATTTGTAAGTCAATGGGATCCTGGCTTGTTCTTTTCCACAGGTCCCCATTGACTACGTTTACATGCAGTCAAAATTCGGGTTATTGCCAATATTCCGGTAACTGAAACATTCAGAATATTCCGTTTCCATGCGTGAGCAAACAGGGTTATCCCTGTATACATGGTAATTAATCATGTGGGATATCTGGATCAAACCAGCGACGCACGGAGAACATCGTGACGCAATTCCCGTCATTTCCGCTTCTTCTTCCTGTATCCAAATTCAAAACAA
Source organism: Cololabis saira (assembly GCF_033807715.1). Taxonomy (NCBI): domain Eukaryota; kingdom Metazoa; phylum Chordata; class Actinopteri; order Beloniformes; family Belonidae; genus Cololabis; species Cololabis saira. The sequence goes on along the minus strand of NC_084588.1, from coordinate 7,808,707 downwards.
TAACAATAACAGCAGCACGGCGGATAATGAACAGCCCAGTAGAACTCGCCTTTTTCAGCGTCTTCCAGCGGTGCTTGATCTGGTCTGGCGTTCGTACAAATCCTGCTTAGCGTAACTTTTCGCTCACCTGTTTGTAAATCTGGCTATCCCGGTACTTACTGTCAGGGTTTGACATTCCCCCCAGTCTTGGAGTTTCTGTTTTGCCCCGCCTGTTCTCCATCTGCCCTGATTGTCTGCACCTGTGTCTCGTTATCCCCTGTGTATATCTGGTCTTGTCATTCCCTTGCTCCTCGTGGTTCCGTACTGTTCTTCCCTCCATGTGTCCTGCCAAGTTTCTGCTTTAGTTTTTGATCCCTGATTCCGTTTGACCTTTTGATCCTGCCAAGCAGCGCTTTTGGTTTTTGGTTCTTGCCTTTTTGGAAATAAACCCTTTTTTGTTGTGAACTCCTGCCTCGCTCTCCTGCATCTGGGTCCTCACCACACCAGCCTGACACTTTCTACCGTCTACAAATGCCAACATGTTCATATCTTTCATTACATTTATGAAGTGATTAGTCTCCTCCTGGTCTTGTGTTTCTCCATGTTTATAAGAACTTCCTGGACTCAAAAGAGCAAGATTCCTCGCAAAAAGAACATGCTCAAAAAAACAAATTCCTGTTCCTTTTGATTAGGTTATGTTAGGCTATACATGACCAAATATTCGGGTTAGAAAAGGAGTAACCCAGGGGTCATATTCAGGAATATGAGCAAATTCCGGTCATTCAAAGCAGTTATTGGTGTTTACATAGCCGTGCAAAACCAGGTTATTGCTAATATTCTGGTTTTAAAAGGGTTATTGACTGCATGTAAACGCAGTCATTGCTTACTTTGTCCCTCCACCAGATGTGGAGGATTCTCCTAAGGCAGGTGTTTACAAAAGTCTGCAACTTATGAGTGTTGTTGTCCTCCAGGTCTCGGCTCCATACAGCAGGACGTGGTTCACACTGGAGTTGAAGATGTGCATTTAGGTGTTTATGGAGAAGTTATTTGAGCTGCAGATCTTCCTGAGCATGTTGAACACTCTAGTCTTGTTGGTTCTGCTTCTGATGTCAGCATCTGTCCCTCCGGGGTTGTCCACAACACTGCCTAGGTAGGTGAAGGATTTACCTCCTCTAGAGCTGTGTTGTTCATAAGGATAGGGTTGGCGGTTTTGGCATAGATCTTGATTACCTGTGTTTTTGATATATTGGGGTTGAGACCGAGTTTTATTGCAGTTTGTGAGAGTCTGTCCGGTTTCTCTTGCATCTGTGTGTGTGTATGTGAAAGGAGAGCTATGTCATCCGCAAAATCAAGATCATCCTGCTCCCACATTGTCCACTGGATTCCATTTCTCCTGCCTGCAGTAATCTGGAACAGACTACTAATAAAATACACCATGCAGTCTTTTACTATAGGAAGAGGGTTTGTCTTTCTGAAATATTCAATCTGGTACTAGAACAGAGACAAGTTGGGACTTTTGTACTTCTAGTACCCCTCTCATGTTAGTTCCCGCTGGTCAGGTTCAGCAACTCATTTAACACAATTCTTAATTTCAAGCACAAAGTTTAATCATGCAGAAGTGGGAGTCTGAATAATTACAATTTAAACACTTAATAGCTAACATTGCATAGTCATCCTTTATCCACTAATACTTTTCTCCCCCCTTTAGTTATACATTTTAACAAGATCACTTCAACACCACCTACCAACATGTACAGAGGTTGATTGATTATTTTCAATAATGGAATTGATTAAAACGCAAAGAAAACACATTTTTTGTAGCATTTTCACAAATCAAAAACTGTGTTTCGGATATTCTTTACACTTAAAAGTTGATGTAAAAAAAATTTTCGGTTTAAGTTTTGTGGTTTTTGATGTGGACCTGGCATAAGTTCTCATTTCTTTAAAACAAGAAACTACAGTAACTTCATCATCGTGTTCACCTGCTAGTAGAGATCTAATCTTAAACTCACTCAACGTCTCAAAGAAATTCAGAAAGAATTTCTCAAAGAATTTCTCAAAGAAAGAATACATATCTGATACCATTAAAGAACCTCTTGTCAATGATGTTACATACCTCGCTATCATCTTCTTGTCATTACTGTACCAGACAAAATGACGAAAGTGTCTCTGATGCACTCAAAATAAGAAAAACAAACCTTACCAGAGCTGATAGTGAATTATTTGTTGAAAATATTGTTTTTATTATTCAGAAAAATGAGGAAGAACGTTTATTGCATTGGATCTGTCTGATGATGGTGCGCCGTCTCATGGTCCGGGGCTCAGGCGTGGACAGCCCCGGCCCACTTTAACCCCTTTTTTGGAATCATTACTCTTCCTCATCTTTGTTGCCACCAAATTTTACATCCCACTAATTGACCAAACCTCAGTAATGGGTTGAACAAAGATGTAACACCAATTTTAACAGAAGAGCACTCTGGAAAAGGCTCCACCCTTACTTACTTACTTACTTACTTAAATTTTATTTGAGAGGGACCATGTGCAATTAAAAACATAAATGGAAACATTTGATGCATTGCACCAGAGTTAGCCTCAGGCTAATTTGCATCTGCAGTCCCTTGGTACAAATAAATACAGCTCAGATAAAAAACATCAAACCCTCTAAACCCACGAACAGTGCTGGCTTGTCAGAAAGATGTTAGCAGTTTGTGTGAATGCTAAAAAATCAGTTCCATTTCTTTTTTCATTGCCCACATGTAGTCAGACTGTGGTTAGATATTTTAAATCGGCTAAGACCCATAAATATACCTTTTAAATTCACACCGCTAAATATTTTGTTTGGAGTACTTGATGTAAATTACCCACATATTGTAAATACAATTATCCTTTTTTTTTCTAAATAAAGTGTGAATCCAATTTCTTTTGGAAAAAAATAATGACAAAGCAGAAAATGCATAACAGAAAATGGAAAAACTATGTTTTGAATAAATGTATAATTATAATATTTAACTTACATTTAACTTACATTCCTTTTTGTTTTTTGTCCTGTTTTTTTTTTCAGGTTTTGGTCTAGTTTTTGTCTGTTGGTCCTTTGGTTAGTGTGTTGTCAGTGTACTGTACATGGTATGTGTTTGTATGTTTTTGCCTGTTTCCATTCAATTAAAAAAAAATAAAAGAAAAGGGTATGTCTTTAAGCCACAAATGACATTAATTATTTGAATATATTTGTCAGACTGTCATTGATGTTTTAGTCTTTGTTTTTCTTTGTGTTTTTAGAGGATATCTATTCATCAGAGGAGGTTGTGGACCAGCAGCCCGTTACAGTGAGAGTGATGGACACATGTGACCAGGTATGACCTGTCCACTCACAGAAACAAACTAGATAATGTGAGGCTTTGATAGAATTGATGTACGTTATCTTCAGCACTCGAGTTGTAAAAGAAAATCAGAGGGGATGGTGGATTTTATCATATTGGGACAGATAATTTGTGCTGATTACAAATAATATAATATATTACAAATAATAGCAGTGACCAAAACACCTGCAGAAATACTGCAGGAATGACATAGCAGCAGTTAAATGCAGCCTTCTGTAAGCTTTAAATATCCACTGGGCTTACATCAAATACATCAAAACACAACAATAAAAAACACTTTTCTGAACTTATCAATATGACTCTGTCCTTCACAGGATAAGTAACATGGATCACTGCAAAAACTCAATATCTTAACAAGAATATTTGTCTTATTTCTAGTTAAAATGTCTCATTTTAGTAAAAAAAATCTCATTACACTTAAAACAAGACTCATCACTGGAAAAAACAACAATTTTCACCTGTTTCAAGTAGATTTTCACTTAAAATAAGTAGAAAAATCTGCCAGTGGAACAAGATTTTTTTGCTTGTAATAAGAAGATCAATCTTTTCCTACTTATTTCAAGTGAAAATGTACTTGAAACAGGTGAAAATTGTCAAATAAGTTATTTTTCTGGTGATGACTCTAAATGTTGAAATAGCAGTAAAACCACATTCATTGATGAAATGACATAAGGGATGGAAAGGGGGGATGGCAGTTTTACAGGGGGGATGATTTTGACTGTTTTTATTTCAGGGGGGGATGCCATCCCCCCTCATCCCCCCTCATCCCCACTCACCTCCAGTACTGGGTATCTTCATCCATCTTGACCTGCTGCAGCCATCACCAGTAACCGGCCTGCATGTCTCTGCTGTCCCTCTGCTGGTGAAACACAGAAACTATTCATCTCCTCAGACACTAATAGACCAGTGCTCTCCAGTCCCAGTCCTGAGGGGCCACTGCCCGGCAGGTTCTAGATGTTTCCCTGTGCTAATGTCTCTGAACTAATGAATTGGTGACCACCAACTTATCTCCAAGGTCTCTCCGTCTGTTAATGACCCATTCATTTGAATCAGCAGTGTTAAAGCAGTGAAACCTGATTTAAGCAGGATTCCTGTGGCAGATATAGGGCCATATATATGTTTCTCTGCATTGCCATGGATTCCTTTTATACGATGGAGTATTAGGGCTAAACTAAGACAAAAAGAAATGGGAAATTACGAGAATAAAGTCATAATATTACGAGAATAAAGTTGTAATATTACGAGAATAAAGTCGTAATATTATGAGAATAAAGTTGTAATATTACGATAATAAAGTCGTAATATTATGAGAATAAAGTTGTAATATTACGAGAATAAAGTCGTAATATTACGAGAATAAAATCGTAATATTACGAGTATAAAGTCATAATATTATGAGAATAAAGTCGTAATAGTATGAGAATAAAGTCGTAATATTACGAGAATAAAGTCGTAATATTACGAGTATAAAGTCGTAATAGTATGAGAATAAAGTCGTAATATTACGAGAATAAAGTCGTAATATTACGAGAATAAAGTCGTAATATTATGAGAATAAAGTTGTAATATTACGAGAATAAAGTCGTAATAGTATGAGAATAAAGTCGTAATATTACGAGAATAAAGTCGTAATATTACGAGAATAAAGTCGTAATAGTATGAGAATAAAGTCCTAATATTATGAGAATAAAGTCCTAATATTACGAGAATAAAGTCATAATTTACGAGAACTGTAACAGGAAGAGCATCTTCTCCCTGTGTTAAAATGAGGAATATTGAGTATCTTGTGAAGTTATATTTTGGTATCGGTTTCACAAATAAGGAAATACTAAGCATCAAATTATACTATACTATACTATACTATACTAATATTATTATGACTTTATTCTCGTAATTTCCATTTTTTTTTTTGTATTAGTTTGGCCCTAATACTCCGTTGTATTTTTAGGACGGATGTCTGATCCCAGTAAAACATTCCGTAGCATGTCTGGATAACAATAGCACGCATTTAAATAAACGAGTCAGTTTTGTTGCCCTGAACCTGCAGAACATTTTTCAGAGAGCGATGTTAGACACAGCGGGGACACTCGCGCTGATGTGTTTTGATAGTGGATGTGCAGGGCTGCACTCATTTCACTGAGTGATTTGACTTAGGAAGAGGTAATCTCAACTGGAGAGAAAATAAAACGTCTTCCCCCACAGGATCTAGATAAGGATCGGTAAATAGAGGCACTCTGATGAATATTTTCTGGGATAAGTCCAGATACAGGTTTCAGTTATAATAATCTGATAGCGAGCAAAATACAGAGCAGCTGAGAAAGTGTCTCATTGATCAAAACAGATATTACTGTGTGTGTGTGTGTGTGTGTGTGTGTGTGTGTGTGTGTGTGTGTGTGTCTAGGGGGTTCCAGTCAATTGTGAGCGTTATCTGTCATGGGCCAATGCCTTCCTGGTGGTCTACAGCATCAATAACACGGAGAGCTTTAAAGGCTGCCAGCTGTACCTGCAGACGCTTGCTCTGCACAACAAAACCTTCAGGCCACAAACTCCCATCATGCTGCTGGGCAACAAGCTGGACATGGACAGATACAGGCCGGTATTTCTCTGTGTGTCTGTCTTCTTTCATGGCAAACGGCATCAGCTGTTATGTGCCGTGGAACTCAGGATGTAGATAAAAAAATTGTCTTCGGGGTTTGTATTACTGGAGTCAGCAGGCACGACCGGCTTTGACCGAAAAGTCAGTATTTAGGGAGAAAAAATAACAAAAACAAAAAAAAAATATCTGCTGGCTGTCAATTCAATTAGAAATGTTTCTATTTTGGTCCAACAAACAGTTAACTCTTATTTATGAAGGTGAAAATGGCATGTAAATGTGCTTATTGTTGTTACTATAAATTGAAAAAAAATCAAAAATTGGTGAGGATCAGGGACTCATTTCTACGAGTATTAGGGCCAGGCAGGAGAAAAATAAAAATAATATTTTAGAGGAGGAAGATTTTTTTTTCATTATCCACTCCGAGAAAAAAGTCGAAATGTCGAGAAAAAAGTCGAAATGTTGAGAAAAAAGTAGAAATTTCGACTTTATTCTTGAAATTGTATTTCAACATTAATCTCGACATTTCAACTTTTTTCTCGAAATTGTATTTCAATATTAATCTCGACATTTCAACTTTTTTCTCGAAATTGTATTTCAATATTAATCTCGACATTTCAACTTTTTTCTCGAAATTGTATTTCAATATTAATCTCGACATTTCAACTTTTTTCTCGAAATTGTATTTCAATATTAATCTCGACATTTCAACCTTTTTTTGAAGTGCAAAATACAAAAAAAATCTTCCTCAAATATTTTTTCTCCTGCATGGCCCTAATACTCTTCTGTACATTTCAGACTCAGATATGGTCAGCTGCTCTGTTTCTCTTTTTTTCTTGTTTCAGTTTTTTATTCATTCCCCAACAGTGTTAACATTTCATTTAAATATTGATGCTGTTGAGCTTATTGTGCAACTGCAAACCTAGTTGTCTTAAACTGTGTACGAGTAGATATGAAGGGGGGAGGTAAAGAACGCGGCGTCTTGCTATCAGCCAGTGCGTAAGATGACTCCAGAGTCAGTAAAAACAGGAACATTCATGTCTCCCACTTTTGGCACTTTTCCACTAGTACCTACTCAGCGCGACTCGACTCGCCTTTGCCTCGTTTCTTTTTAGACACCCAGATCAGAAGTAGGAGGTTGGAGTGAAGCTGCTGTGACGTATTTGATTTTGTGATCTAAACGAGGAAGACAACAACACTAAAGATGTAGAACCTGGAGGAGATGATAGATGTGCTGCTGGGTCTGTGGCTTGTGTTTGATATCAAGTTAAAAAATGAGAGTGAGAGAATCTTCAAGCGGCGATGCTTTTTAATGTTGTTACTTTGTCTCTGCGCTGCTGAAAAGTCAGCTGGAGCCGTGAGCAGCTATGAAGAGACAGAGCTCCTGGTGGATCTGATCGTTCCTTATCACCGTCTAGATCCCTTTTTAATTCTCTCCTCATCACCAGGTTTATGAACATCTCACCTCAGAGTTGGATCACCAAACAGACTTTTGCTGCCGTTGCCTGTTGAATAAAATGAACAAGAATCCGTCTCTTTCACTGATGTCACTTCCTGACTCAGACGTCTGACTCCAACCCCCCGACCAATCAGTGGCCTGTAGTGTGATGATGTCAGATACAGCCGACTCAGCAGCTTAGAACCTCGGCAGAATAGTTACAGAAAAAGTATCTACTCGGCACGAGCACAAAACTGAGGCGAGTCGGGCTGAGTAGGTACTAGTGGAAAAGCGCCATAGATGGAGTGAAGGAAACATCTTCAAATGACTCTGCATTTGACCTTCTGTTCTGTTTCTCTTAAAATGAGTGACGTCAACATGTCAAGATGTCAAGATCTCAGGAGGCAAACTGTATCTAAACTGGTCTAAGTTATGTAATAACCTAACTGCTGACAGTTTATCCAGGACTAGATGTCTAAAAACAAAACTAAACAAACAACATAATTAGCCGACCGATGCAAAATAGAAGTCTGCAGTGGCTGTTTTGATTGTTGGCTTCTTTTTGTTGTCTAATTCTTTTGCCAAAATGCATTTCCCGTACCTACAATCAGAGAGGCTGCACACAGCGTGGGAAGAGTGACTGGACAGTCTTTGATTTCAACATAAGACTTACAAGGCCCAGGCCTTTTGGAATAATTTGTTCTGTACACCGACAAATTAAAGATGAAGTTGTTTGGCAACACTTGACGCAGACGTCCAGACCAAAGCGAGCTCGTCTGGAGACGGACCTCAAATGGACTGTGAAGTGCAGTGATAGAAACGGGGTTGCTCTGCGGCCTCGGGGGGCAGGCAGCCCGCTGTTACCCAGATGACCATGAATGGTGCATCATATCAAAGAGGAAAGATAACGGGCAGCCGCGTGTCCTTTTAACAGAATAATGATCCTCAGCACACTTGCAAAATCCATCAAAGGATAGCTCAAAAAAATTAGACAGCGTGGGATTCCAGTCCCACTAAAATATTGATGAAAGATTTAAAAAAAATGGGCATCTCAGGAAAAAGCTCAAATATCTTGGAACAGGCAGAAAAATAGACAGACATTCTCGTGCAGAATGTCCCCGCATTGTTCTCCGTCACGGCTCGGTTCAGATCATCCAAATCCTTGATAGAGAAAACAGCAGGGACAAATGAAAAACAAGACGACTTGTTGGGTTTGTAAACGATAGTGGAAGCAGGCGTGTGCACTCAGAGAGCAGAAAGAATCAGAGCTCAAACAGGCACTGTCATAAACTGGCTGGATGCAAGAATACAAAAGCTCCAGGCGGCGTGTGAAGAAGAACGGCATGACCATTTACAGTCGGAGGCACGCTTTCTTCTGGATAAGTGAAAGTGCTGAGGGGGGGGGCGACACTCGAGAGAAGAGCAGAAAGCAGAGTGGGTGTAAGGGAGGCATCGTCTTGCACTTGACTGGATATGTCTCTGCTCTTCGGCTGCTTTATATTTAATTCCCTAACCTCAAAGAACATCTTCAGGTTGTTCTGGTTTGTAATGTACAATAAGGCTTTTTGTCTAGAAGCTGGTTCATTTGATTCCTTTTTATCCTTGTAGCTTTATATCTAGATTACCTCAAAATCTGTTAAGATATTCATATCATCTGTAAGATCTGTGTAGACTTCACCCTCCACTAAACATGCTGCATGAAGACATTCAACACGGTATAAAAGAGTTTTCTAACCCGGCAGGAGGGTCAGAGTCCGCATTGTTTAATGAAATCTTTGCACCTTTTACATTCACTGTCTCTGCAAGAAGATCAGCCCATATGTGTGTGTGGTGGAAAGCTTTCACATTCCTCTCTAGTGGATGTATTTAAATAAATGCCTATGCCACGAGCTCTAAATGTGCTATACTCACTTTAATATCTTTATATTTTTCATTCATCAATTTAATATACACAGTTTATCTTTCAAATTATTCTCTTACACCACAATTCAAATGCAATGTTTGGTTTTCATTAGTCAATTCATTGGATGGATACATTTTTTTTTACGTATGGATACATTTTTATTAGTTTTTCATAAGTTAGGAAAGTGCTGTTCTTAATTTTATTACAAAGGTGAAAAAAGGTCATCCTCAAAACCTGTTTAATATGCAAAACTAACTCCCAGGTTCCTAACTGTAGTACCAGAGGCCAAGGTAATCCCATCTAGAGGAACTAGAGCTAGACATTATTGGCCCTTTTCCACTAGTACCCGACTCGCCTCGGTTTTATTCTTTTCCATTAGGAGTCGGGCTGTATCTGACATCATCACACTACAGGCCACCGATTGGTCGGGGGGTTGGAGTCAGACGTCTGAGTCAGGAGGAGGAAATCAGAGAAAGAGAGACTCGCTGCTTCTTCATTTTATTCAACAGGCAATGGCAGTAAAAGTCTGTTTCATGATCCAACTCTGAGGGTCAGATGTTCATAAACCTGGTGCTGAGGAGAGAATTAAAAAGGGATCTAGACGGCGATAAGGAACGACCAGATCTACCAGGAGCTCTGTCTCTTCATAGCTGCTCACGGCTCCAGCTGACTTTTCAGCAGCACAGTGACAAACTAACATTAAAAAGCGTTGCCACTTGAAGCTTCTCTCACTCTCATTTTTATAACTTGATATCAAACACAAGCCACAGACCCAGCAGCACATCTATCATCTCCTCCAGGTTCTACATCTTTAGTGTTGTTGTCTTCTTATTTTAGATCACACAATTTAATACGTCACAGCAGCTTCACTCCAACCTCCTACTTCTGCTCCAGGTGCTGAATTGTAGTGGAAAAGAAACCAGACTGAGTTGAGCCGAGCCGAGTAGGTGCTGGTGGAAAAGCGCCATATGTTCCAAATACAGCAAATTCAGTTGTATCTGAATTTACCTGGAGAACGTTGTGAGTAATCCAGGTCTTTATGTCTTCAAGACATGCTTGTAGCCTGACCAACTGGTTAGTTTCCCCCGGTTGGGAGGACAAGTATAGCTGATAATCATCAGCATTGCAATGGAAATGCATGGCACGCCATCACACCCAGTGGAAGCCCATATAGGGTGAAAAGAATTGGTCCAAACACTGAACCCTGCGGAACTCCGTGGCTACAGTAATGGCGCTTTTCCACTAGTACCTACTCAGCCCGACTCGCCTCGGCGCGGCTCGTCCCGGCTCCACCCGCTTTGTCCTCGTTTGTTTTTCCACAGCCAGGTGAGAAGTGGGCGGGTTGGGGTGAAGCTGCTGTGACGTACTCGATTGCGCAATCCCTTTGTTTGTGTCGGCGCTGTTCAGAAATCAGCTGGAGCCGCGAGCGGCTGAGAGTAAAACAGCCCGTCTACATCCCTTTTTTAATTCTCTCCTCAGCACCAGGTTTATGAACATCTGCACCTCAGAGTTGGACCACCAAACAAACGTTTGCGCTTTATAATAAAATCGCAGCGAGCCGCGAGTCGCTCTCGCGCTGACTCCCGCTCGTGCTGACTCCCGCTTCTTGATTCAAACGTCTGACGGCCCCGCCCCCGACCAATCAGTGGCCTGTAATGTGTTGACATCAGATATAGTGCCGGCTCAGCACGCTTAGAACCTCGGCAGGATAGTTACAGAAAAAGTATCTGCTTGGCACGGCTCCACCCGCCTCGGCCCGTAGTGGAAAAGCGCAAGACGGGGGCGTGGCGGGTAGAAGCCACTGAGTAGGTACTAGTGGAAAAGCACCATAAGTCTGGTATGTGAGGAAGACTCTTCATTTACGAACTGGAATCTATCAGATAGCAATTACTTAAACCAGTCGAATGATGTACCTTTAATCCCAATAACAGACTCTAGTGTGATCCCATATTATTATTTATTTAACAGAAACAAAGTGACAAAGCAGAAGCACTGTGTACAAAATAAGCCATATCAAAAAATGTAATAATCTGTATTACTTTTAGTAGCAATAACTTGAAGCAATCATTGGATATGTTCCAGGGGACATACTTTCATGAATACAGACACAGTATAGCACTTTGTGTGTGCTAGGATATGAATAGAGTCCTGCTCAAACTCAGACTCTGCATCTAGACAGGTTTTAATCCCTGGATGTTTCTCCACCACCCATCCAGGAGGCATCCAGGGGAAACTTGTGCAGACTTCAGACAGCAGAATGCATTTCTCATCAACAAGCAGAAGTAAAAGTGGAAGATAAAGGAGTCAAAGAGATGGTTATAACTTTGTCGTTATGTAACAGAATGTATCTGAATCTTTCAGATGTTTTCATGTGAGAATTTACTGCCTCTAACTTAATATCTCATTACATTATCAGCATAGAGCGTATTTTAACATTTTCTTTGAAGTTTCAGTTATTTATAATAAAGCTGAAACAGAAAAGGATAAATCCCATTAAAAACACTTCATGTAAAGTATACAGCGATAAACACTTTCCGGAGGAGTCCAGGTTTATTCTGACTCATATTAATGCTCAGAGTGTTTTTTGGTTGCTTTATTAAATTGGATACATTTTTAAAGACTTCCTTGCTCTGCTGCGTGTTTAAGTACACAAGTAAGTGTTGTTCCAGTTGCAGAAAGACTGAAATTCATGCTCCCATCTTCCAAAGTACATCACCCCGACTCATATTTGCCAATTATGAACTATGAAGTACACGAGTCCGAACTTTGATTAAGAAAGGGCTGATAGGTTCCTCAGCTGCTTTACCCACCGCTAGGGCGGCAACCGTCCCTTGAAAAACAGAATCGTCCCGTATTTATAAACTAAGGTACATGTCCCGTATGGAGCTGATAAGGGAAGCACTTTGACCCGTATTACTGTGAGAGTCAAAAAATAATCATTAAATGCCAATGGAAAATGGTATCGAGTTATTTTTTTCTATTTTACTACAACTTTCTGTTTGCACTTTTGTTATTGCACTAAAAATGTGCACTATTACAGAATGGATGTTCTGCTTTCTTTCTATTGTTTTATATTAATTTATACAATTTTAAGTTAAACAGGACAGGTTTCTGTTTAAGAAAGATACTTATTTTATTCAGTTCATCTTGTTATTCAACCCAGTCTCACACAAAAACGTACCCTGCCTACGTTGGTCCAAAGTGCAAAAACGTAGAGGGGCTACAATATTGGCCCTTGAAATATATAACTGTTACGTTTTTTTAGCCCTTAAAACGTATAACTGTTACATTTTTCTGCCGATTCGTTTTGCGCCCAAGTCACGTGACTTTTAAGATTCTGGCCGTGATACCAACAAACACGGTGGACATTTTTCATTTTTGAGTGAAGAAAATCAATATTTTGAGTTAGTTTCTGCATAGAAATGCGTTTTGATTACATTTCTAGCAATACATATTTCACTTTCATAATATTCACTCAGTAAATGTATATAATCTCTTGCTTGCTCGTGGTTGCAAGGTTTTTTCAGATCTCGTCAGAATAATGTAAATCTGGAACGTTTTAAAAACGTGAAATGGTTACATTTTTGGTTGCTGTACACGCTGTGAAGAAAATCAATATTTTGAGTTAGTTTCTGCATAGAAATGCGTTTTGATTACATTTCTAGCAATACATATTTCACTTTCATAATATTCACTCAGTAAATGTATATAATCTCTTGCTTGCTCGTGGTTGCAAGGTTTTTTCAGATCTCGTCAGAATAATGTAAAACTGGAACTTTTTAATAACGTGAAATCGTTACGTTTTTGGTTGCTGGACAGTGCTGTGAAAAAAAAAATCAATATCTTGAGTTAGTTTCTGCATAGAAATGTGTTTTGATTACATTTCTAGAAATACATATTTCACTTTAATAATATTCACTCAATAAATGTACATAATCTCTTGCTTGCTCTGGTTGCAAGGTTTTTTTCAGATCTCATCAGAATAATGTAAATCTGGAACGTTTGAATAACGTGAAATCGTTACGTTTTTGGTTGCTGGACACGCTGGGAAAAAAATCAATATCTTGAGTTAGTTTCTGCATAGAAATGCATTTTGATTACATTTCTAGCAATACATATTTCAATTTCATAATATTCACTCAATAAATGTACATAATCTCTTGCTTGCTCTGGTTGCAAGGTTTTTCAGATCTCGTCAGAATACCCTGGCTACGTTGGTCCAAATGCAAAAACGTAGAGGGGTTACAATATTAGCCCTTGAAATGTATAACTGTTACATTTTTCTAGCCCTTGAAATGTATAACTGTTACATTTTTCTGCCTATTCGTTTTGCGTCCAAGTCACGTGACTTTTAAGATTCTGGCAGTGATACCAACAAACATGGTGGACATTTTTCATTTTTGAGTGAAAAAAATCTATATTTTGAGTTAACAAACACGGTGGACATTTTTCAGTTTTGAGTGAAAAAAATCTATATTTTGAGTTAGTTTCTGCATAGAAATGCGATTTGATTACATTTATAGCAATATATAAATGTAGATAATCTCTTGCTTGCTCTGGTTGCAAGGTTTTTTCAGATCTCGTCAGAATAATGTAAAACTGGAACTTTTTAATAACGTGAAATCGTTACGTTTTTGGTTGCTGGACAGTGCTGTGAAAAAAAATCAATATCTTGAGTTAGTTTCTGCATAGAAATGCGTTTTGATTACATTTCTAGCAATACATATTTCAATTTCATAATATTCACTCAATAAATGTACATAATCTCTTGCTTGCTCTGGTTGCAAGGTTTTTTCAGATTTCGTCAGAATACCCTGGCTACGGTGGTCCAAAGTGCAAAAACGTAGAGGGGTTACAATATTCAACCCAGTCTCACAGGAAAACGTGGTACAGGCTACGTTGGTCCACATTGCAAAACGTGGCCAATGTTACGATTTGCCCTCCTAAAACGTGAGATGTGAAACCGTTCCGTGGCTCATTCATTTTAATAGGTTTCGTTAGGTTTCGTTTCTGTCACGTGACTTTCAAGTTTTCGGCTGTGGAGGAAAAATAAAATTGCTGCCATTTCTTTGATTCTCGGTCTAAATTGCAATATTTTAAGATAGTTTCGCCATGAAAAGCAGATTTTATCATATTCATAGCAAGAAATATATTTTGGTTATTTTACCCTCATTTAATGAACAACATATACAAAATTCAGATTTCTATGACTTCTGCAACAGTGTTTCCTCTAAAACGTTCTGGCTGGTTAGGAGGGTGTAGAAACCTCTAGCTCTGAGAGCCTCCTGACTAATGGAACAGGGCCTATTTTGTGTCTTTTTTTGCATAGTTCACTAACGCCTTTAGCTAGGAGTCTGAATCAGACAGACGTTAGTTTGGTGGAGATCAGACCTGTACTTTTCGATGGGCGGGGCTTTGAAACGTCACCTTTTCCAACATTCGAACAGACACCGTTGCCACAATATTTGACCAAACCAAGTAAAACTTGACCTGTGGCCTCCATATGGGGCTTAAATTGGGCTTGCCAAGTCTCAACTCTGTAAACCCTCTGCAATGCCAACTAGCTCTGTGGAAGTCGTACAGCCACAAGACCAAAAAATCCGAGCAAAGGGCCTTCTGCATTGCAACATAGTCAAAAATCAGCCTCCCAGCTCAAAGCGTTAGTGAATTATTCAAAAAACACACAAAAAAGGCACGAAAAAGGCACCACACACGGTGACCTTTGGCATTTCCGAAGGTCGCACGGGTCTGGACCTCGGCACAGTGGATGAGAGTCACCTCCTGATACAGAGTCTAGAATTTCAGCTTCCTAGCTCAAAGCGTTAGTGAACTATGCAAAAAAAGACACGAAATAGTCTTAGCAGGCCGAAAAGCAACAGACGCGGTGACCTTTGACACTTCCGAAGGTCACAGAGATCTGAAAATCCGCACAGTGGATGAAAGTCACCTCCTGATACAGAGTCTAGAATTTCAGCTTCCTAGCTCAAAGCGTTAGTGAACTATGCAAAAAAAGACACGAAATAGTCTTAGCAGGCCGAAAAGCAACAGACGGGGTGACCTTTGACACTTCCGAAGGTCACAGAGATCTGAAAATCCGCACAGTGGATGAAAGTCACCTCCTGATACAGAGTCTAGAATTTCAGCTTCCTAGCTCAAAGCGTTAGTGAACTATGCAAAAAAAGACACGAAATAGTCTTAGCAGGCCGAAAAGCAACAGACGGGGTGACCTTTGACACTTCCGAAGGTCACAGAGATCTGAAAATCCGCACAGTGGATGAAAGTCACCTCTTGATACAGAGTCTAGAATTTCAGCTTCCTAGCTCAAAGCATTAGTGAACTGTTCAAAAATAGACACGAAATAGGCCTCATAACAATACATAACAAACCTCCTGTGTCTACTGAGCATTAATAACATCTCATAATCGAAGGAGAACTAATTAAAACGGATGTCCTTAACATGAACCTATTGTATTATTGAATTATCAAGGACACTTTCGTGTTTTTGTGTTTAGAAATGTTAAAATAGTTATATATAAATTAAAGCTGCAAGCAGCGATGAACGGGACCTCGCACGTGCAATTTGACTTGACTGATGATGATGATGATGGTGATGGTGATGATGATGATGGTGGTAGCGATGATGATGATGATGGTGATGATGATGAGGATGATGATGATGAAGGTGATGATGATGATGATGATGATGATGATGATGATGATGATGATGATGATGATCACATATCGGCCAATCAGCTACTAGTATCACTTCCGCCGTAGGCTCTGCGTTGGTGTAACGCGGAACCATAAATCAGCCTGGAAGTTACACGTGTCATTTGTTGATGTTTTTTCCAGGATTCTGATTGGCTGGCATGATGCTCTCAGCGTGAAACAACTCTTTTTTTTCTCACAATCGAAGGGAAAAACATGAAAATTGGTGTGCAGGAAATTAACCCACTAATGTTGTGTAAAACAAGCACATGGTTCATACATTTCCGTCAATAAGATCCATTAAATGAGGGTAAAATAACCAAAATATATTTCTTGCTATGAATATGATAAAATCTGCTTTTCATGGCGAAACTATCTTAAAATATTGCAATTTAGACCGAGAATCAAAGAAATGGCAGCAATTTTATTTTTCCTCCACATCCGAAAACTTGAAAGTCACGTGACAGAAACGAAACCTAACGAAACCTATTAAAATGAATGAGCCACGGAACGGTTTCACATCTCACGTTTTAGGAGGGCAAATCGTAACATTGGCCACGTTTTGCAATGTGGACCAACGTAGCCTGTACCACGTTTTTCTGTGAGACTGGGTTGAATATTGTAACCCCTCTACGTTTTTGCACTTTGGACCACCGTAGCCAGGGTATTCTGATGAAATCTGAAAAAACCTTGCAACCAGAGCAAGCAAGAGATTATGTACATTTATTGAGTGAATATTATGAAATTGAAATATGTATTGCTAGAAATGTAATCAAAACGCATTTCTATGCAGAAACTAACTCAAGATATTGATTTTTTTTCACAGCACTGTCCAGCAACCAAAAACGTAACGATTTCACGTTATTAAAAAGTTCCAGTTTTACATTATTCTGACGAGATCTGAAAAAACCTTGCAACCAGAGCAAGCAAGAGATTATCTACATTTATATATTGCTATAAATGTAATCAAATCGCATTTCTATGCAGAAACTAACTCAAAATATAGATTTTTTTCACTCAAAACTGAAAAATGTCCACCGTGTTTGTTAACTCAAAATATAGATTTTTTTCACTCAAAAATGAAAAATGTCCACCATGTTTGTTGGTATCACGGCCAGAATCTTAAAAGTCACGTGACTTGGACGCAAAACGAATAGGCAGAAAAAATGTAACAGTTATACATTTCAAGGGCTAGAAAAATGTAACAGTTATACATTTCAAGGGCTAATATTGTAACCCCTCTACGTTTTTGCATTTGGACCAACGTAGCCAGGGTATTCTGACGAGATCTGAAAAACCTTGCAACCAGAGCAAGCAAGAGATTATGTACATTTATTGAGTGAATATTATTAAAGTGAAATATGTATTTCTAGAAATGTAATCAAAACACATTTCTATGCAGAAACTAACTCAAGATATTGATTTTTTTTTTCACAGCACTGTCCAGCAACCAAAAATGTAACGATTTCACGTTATTAAAAAGTTCCAGTTTTACATTATTCTGACGAGATCTGAAAAAACCTTGCAACCACGAGCAAGCAAGAGATTATATACATTTACTGAGTGAATATTATGAAAGTGAAATATGTATTGCTAGAAATGTAATCAAAACGCATTTCTATGCAGAAACTAACTCAAAATATTGATTTTCTTCACAGCGTGTACAGCAACCAAAAATGTAACCATTTCACGTTTTTAAAACGTTCCAGATTTACATTATTCTGACGAGATCTGAAAAAACCTTGCAACCAGAGCAAGCAAGAGATTATATACATTTACTGAGTGAATATTATGAAAGTGAAATATGTATTGCTAGAAATGTAATCAAAACGCATTTCTATGCAGAAACTAACTCAAAATATTGATTTTCTTCACTCAAAAATGAAAAATGTTTGTTGGTATCACGGCCAGAATCTTAAAAGTCACGTGACTTGGGCGCAAAACGAATCGGCAGAAAAATGTAACAGTTATACGTTTTAAGGGCTAAAAAAACGTAACAGTTATACATTTCAAGGGCTAATATTGTAGCCCCTCTACGTTTTTGCACTTTGGACCAACGTAGGCAGGGTACGTTTTTGTGTGAGACTGGGTTGTGTTATTTTGTATTAAAGTGATTTTCTGGATAATAATTTGTTTTCCATGTGTTCATGGGATTCAAAAATATGCATCTAATTCAATTCAGGTTCGAGTCAAATAGTTAAAAAATCATTTCACTCACAAAAAAAGGGGCTAAAATTCACCACGCCAGGAAAGGTGAAGGCAATCGGGTTGGCCGGCCCTGACGATGAGGTGTCCCTTATTTATTATTCAGGGAGTTGGCTACCCTAGCCACCACGCTACCACCATGACACTCCCGGCATCCCACTCTCATCGGCTCTGAATCTCAAACCAAATGAAACCAGTTTTACTCACGTGTTTAAACTCTCCCCTCTGTCATGAGAGTTTAAAGCTGCACCGTCGTTTGATAATCATTTGTCCAGCACTCTCTTCCTCCCCAATCCCACGCGAGGTGCTCAGCAGTCCACGCTCAGTTATCTGACCGCTCTGACTGCTGCGTACTTGTACTTCCTGTGCACTTTGCAGAGGGCGTCTTTTCAGCGTGAACAAGTATCAGGTCAAGACAAGTCAGCTTTATTAATATAGCACAGTTCAATCAAAGTGTATCACAGAACAAAAGATAAAACATAGAAAAATATTAGGGCTGGGGATCCATTCAAATGTGAAGAATCGATTCAATTCTGATTCTTAAGATTCAGAATCGATTATCAGGATTTGATTCGATCCGATATTGATTTGGGTTAGTGTCATTAAAACAGTTTTTTGAGCTGTTGCCTGAATGATATGACTGTAAAATAACTAGTGAAATAATAATTTCACAATAATTGTTGTGAAATAACTAAGAAATAAATAACTCAGGCCTTTCAATATCCATTTAAAGTACAAAAAAGAAAGAAATTGCAACAGTTCATGCAGGAAACAAATCATTTTAGCTTGTCTAAATTATTCTGTCACCACGCACACATATATTCAGGAGTGTCATGACAAACTGTGTGTCCGACTACTGGGATTAAAGTTCACCGGGCGAAAATGTAATTATAAAAAAATCGATCTTTAGACATAAGAATCGATTTTTAGGAATTAATATGAGAATCGATTTAGAATCGGAAAATCGATTTTTTTCAACACAGGCCTAAAAAATATATTATACATGATACAATAATGATAAATGGCAGTAAAATTTAAAGTAACAAAAGCCCATAAACAAAAACATTCAAATGATCAAAGGAATTAAACTAATAAAACCATCTTAAATATGGTTTGAGAGGATCCTAAAGTGGACCTCAGGGGGGGCAGCACACTCTGTGTTGCTTCAGTTGATAAATGTCTGTGAGCAGAAACCCTGCCAGTTATTAATATTGAACTACAGGTAAGACCCGTCTGGAGGGAGTTTGGACCCGGGTCGTCGCGTGGCGACGGGGTCGTCGTCTTATGTGACATTATTCTGTCAGATGTAGAAGTTGATGGATGTTTAGTGCGCCGGCTTACGAAGCAGCTGCTCCAACCTGGTTCTTCGTCTTGTTTTTTTCTTTCTTTTATGGCATCACGTTGCAGATTTACTGGTGTGCTTTGGATCACTGTTCCCTTGCATAATTCAGAACTGATAGAAATTGAGCTGCCAGCCGGGTGACCTTACGTTGGACTCAGATACTCCGTATATCGGAGTACTTTGTCATGCAGGGGAGTTCAGCCAGATTCAAAGACTGAGAGGTGGAGCGGGTCATGTCGTCTTCCACGTCAGGACCGGAGCGAGATCAAACTATAAACCCTCCACCAGCGAGCAGCGTTTCCAAACAAGCAGCATGTGAATACTTTGAATTCATCTTAAATTGTATTGTCAATAATATTAAGATTTACACGCCAACTGAAGTCCTGTTTACATATTTATGTAACATACAAATGCATATATTTTGAATTTGAATAGAATTTTCTTTTTCAGTGGTTTCAAATGTTCTTTTTTAACCTTCCACACAAGATGGGCAGCAACAGCTGCGTCTCTAAGATTGCTGCTGATGCTTTTCCCCTGTTGCATTGTATCAGCAGACACGTGAATACTCCAGACGAAGCCCCTGCTCACTGGGTCATGATTAATGACTCAGGTGCCGGTGATCAATAAATACACTTGATCGTGACTTACTCTCTTAATTCCGGTTTAAATGTTCCAAACTGCTCTATGCATTTGTTCTTAGTTTTTGGTAAATATGGAATGACGGGGTGCGTGTATCTCAGGCTGGATTTACCTAAAAACAAGACAACATAGGACACCATAATGCATAATTTAGGGAGCTTTCAGACCTGTGGCCCGTTTGTTTTGTTCCGATTCAGGGGCTAAATCGATACAGTTGTTTCGTTGCTCTTTTGTGGTGTTTGTGTTCACAAGGCAACCGTCTGTAGCGTTTCAAAGCTGATAACAAATGCCATGAACCAACTGGTCTCTCATTGGTCAGAAATGAACATGGAAGGAGTTTCCTCCTCCGTACCCCGGGAAAAACAACTATGGTTATAACCCCACTTGTAAAACTAGATGTAAGAACTTTCTGTTGTAGTTAGATTATAATCCACCGTGATTAAGACCATGGAAGCAGACAACAGATTAACAAATTTGCAGAAAAATCTTTCAATTCATATTTTGCACTACTGTAGTCTACTCTAGTCCGTTAACATAATATTGTTTATAATAATATTAATTATTCTGTTTTTGTACAATAATTAACATACCTTTGTTAATGTATGAATCATCACTCACATAAAAAAATATTTTTATTTTTTATTTTTTATCTCTTGGGCGCCCCCTAGTGGTCAGAGGGCTCTAAGCAGCTGCTTAGTTCGCTTATGCCTTGGGCCGGTGTTCTGCCATTATTTGCTGCTTTGACAAAAAATGCTACCTAATGGTTTTCTACCTTTGTAGAGCTACAATTTTACTGTGTTTTACTCCCTAAACCACTTCCTTTCCCCCCAAGTGGTCCTTGTCGCTTGCCAGGCCGTCATTGTAAATAAGAATGTTCTTAATGACCTGGGGCCTCATTTAAAATGGAGTGTGCAGGATTCATACTAAAAGTGCACGTACACCCAAAAGCCGAAAATGGCGGGCGCAAAAAAAAATCCGGATCAATAAAACCATGTGCACACAGACTTGCACGCAATGTTCGCTTTATAAATCCCAGTCCAGCTGGAAGGCTGCGCAGCTGAATCCGCCTCATATCCCGCCTTCTACACGCCCGCTTTTTAACATAAATACATATGGATGAGCTGAGCATGCGCAGTGGCTTCCTGCAGCCTGTTTGGCGTCAGAATGAATGAGAGGGTGTCCAGCCACCGTGCCACTAAATTTCACTGAGATCTGAGATCGAAATGTTGAGGATGAGGTGGAGGACAGGAAAATGACATTATTTTGTGGTCACAGTAAAAGTAGAAAAATAAATAGTATAAAATACAGCGAGTGAGTGGCAGCACGCCGTTGCTGCGCGGAACGCCGTGAGTGCCCCGGCGCAACAGGGGGGACACACGTCCCCCCGTCTTTTCAAAATCATGTTTTTGTCCCCCCCACTTTTTACAGTTTAAAAACTAACGGTAGGATCAGCCATTAATTGCAAATCATGGACACACCCTGTGCGAAGACTATGTGAGAACAGCCCCGCAGCCCCGCTTCACCCCTCGCTCCCCCTCCTCCTCTCCCGTCTCCCCTCAGAGCTGCTCAGGGCGGGTTTATGGTTCTGCGTTACACCAACGCAGAGCCTACGGCATAGGTGCGTGTCGCCGCGTACCCTACGGCGTAGGCTCTGCGTCGTTTTAACGCGGGACCCTAATTTAGGCACCATACACCCGCACGTAAAGGTTTCACGCGTGCGTAAAACTCATTATATATATAAAAAAATCTGTGTCCCTTTAGGGAAGAAATGAGGGGCTCCGTGGAGCCCCTAAACGCTCTACGAAGCCCCTCATTTGTTCTGTCCTAAAGCGGTGGGTGAAGACGAGGTTCCCGGCGTGTCCTGCACCATGGCTGCAGCAGCAGCAGCACCAGAGTCCTGACTGACGCTGGGCTTCACACACAGAGGGACACGATCAGCGCTATTTTATTATAAGTCTGATATATGTTGTGATATGTGATGACATTACTAAGAGTATGACATGAATCTGGCTTCATTTCACCACCTCACAGCCTGCGTCGCCAGTTCCCCGTGTCTTAAGTAAATTCTTACGGGAGGGTCCGTGTTGCCATAAAGATAAGCAGATTTTTCGGTTAGTTTTTTCTTTTTAGATCCGAGGCTTTGCGTAGATGGCGGCTTCCGCAACTTTCAGGCGCTTTTTCTGTGCAAGCAAGCTTTATAGATGAGGCCCCTGCCTGGTTAAATAAAGGCGAACGACTGAATGAATATCAAATAAAGCGATAGAATTGTTTTTTTTCTCTCTTTATCGTATAATGTTCACAAAGTGTAATGCATTCATGTCATGCGTAGTGTATTTTGAAGGATCAAATACTCAACATCCCATATTATCAATTTTACATCGTGCAAGAAATGATTAGTGTGGCAATCAAACTTTGAAAATCGACTGTGCGCGTGCGCAGAACGACAAAGTAGCATTTCTCGGCAGGGAGCAAGGATTGGCAGAACACCGGCTCTGGTTGGCTTTAACTGTACAACATGTCAACCCTGCTTTCCCCCTCAGACAGGTGAGTCAGAGCGACGGCGAGGCTCTGGCCTCCCGCTTCGGCTGCTCCTTCTTCGAGGTGTCGGCCTGCCGGGACTTCCTCTCCGTGCGGCACGTCTTCTACGAGGCGGTGAGGAGGGCCAAGAGAGGGGGCGAGCGGGGCCACCTGGTCCGGGCGGTGTACGTCAGCGAGGAGCGAGCGCTGCTCGGCCTCCCGGCCTTCACCACTCCCTGCTACAAGGAGCTGCCGGCTCCCGCCACCGCCAAGCTGGTCACGGTCAAGACGTCCAGAGCCCAGAGCAAGAGACGCGCTGCCACCCTCACCCTGCTCAAAGGTTTCAAGATCTTCTGACGCACCGAGCCCCCCCAGCCCCCCCGCCTCCCCAGCACTGTGTCATCCGCCACTGCAACTCACACACCCATGGCTTCAGGTAATAATTCAGCAGGAGCAGAAGGGAGGGCAGATGTGTGCCACACAGAGACTGAGTGCATGAGACTGATTCCTTAAAATCTTTCCTCCCAGTGTAGAAACATCCTAGTTTTGGTTTTCTGATGGTCTCAGGAACCCTGGGGATCTTCCTCTCTATTGTGCCCAAATCAGGCAACAGAAACATGTTGGTGTATTTGGCACATGTGATACGGAAGAGTATCAGGGCCAGGCAGGAGAAAAGATTTTTTTTTAAATTATGCACTTCGAGAAAAAAGTTGAAATGTTGAGAAAAAAGTCGAAATGTCGAGATTAATGTTGAAGTACAATTTCGATTTTATTCACGAAATTGTATTTCAACTTTATTGACGAAATTTAAACTCGAAATCGTATTTCAACATTATTCTCGACATTTCAACTTTTTTCTCGACATTTCGACTTTTTTCTCAAAATTGTATTTCAACATTATTCTCGACATTTCAACTTTTTTCTCAAAATTGTATTTCAACATTAATCTCGACATTTCAACATTATTCTCGACATTTCGACTTTTTTCTCGAAATCGTATTTCAACATTATTCTCGACATTTCGACTTTTTTCTCGAAATCGTATTTCAATTATTCTCAATGTTTCAACTTTTTTCTCGAAATTGTATTTCAACATTAATCTCGAAATTTCAACTTTTTTCTCGACATTTCGACTTTTTTCTCGAAATTGTATTTCAATTATTCTCAACGTTTCAACTTTATTCTCGAAATCGTATTTCAACATTAATCTCGACATTTCAACTTTTTTCTCGACATTTTGACTTTTTTCTCGTCATTTTGACATTTTTCTTGAAATTGTAGTTCAACATTATTCCTAACGTTTCGACTTTTTTCTTGAAATTGTATTTCAACATTAATCTCGACATTTTGACTTTTTTCTCGAAATTTCAACTTTTTTCTCGAAGTGCACAATAAAAATCTTCCCCTCTCAAATATTTTTTCTCCTGGCTGGCCCTAATACTCTTCCGTACAGATGTGTGCAACACAGATGAGTGGCAGATTCAGAGCCTGTGCATGAGACTGATTCCTTGAAGACTTTCCTCCCGGCGTAGAAACAACCCAATTTCTTTTCTTCTGACGGTCTCAGGAAAGCTGCTGCAAGATGTGGACTGAAGTGCAGATTTTTTTTTACCTTCCTCTCTATTGTGCCCAAATGAGGCAGAAACATGTTGGTGTATTTGGCACATGTGAGGATTTATACTGTAGATATTGTCACCATGGTAGCAACAACACAGACTATAAACGCCACAAAGACCTGACATGGTAAAACCCAAATAAAATGAAGATAATAAACACATTTCAATGCGGTTTCCAGAAAAATGAAGTCAAGTTTTTAAACATTTCAGAATCTGAAGGATAATTAAAGACGACATGTTTTTATTTCAAAAATAAGCTCAATCTCACGAGGTAGTTTTGACTTGTTTTAATTAAAATGTTCCAGTGATGGAGAGCAGCTGCTCTCTGCCAAACTAAACTGATTTATGATGGTACATGGCCACAAAGCCTAACTACAGCACCTACCGAGTAGATGGCTTTTATACCTGTTCATTATTGTTGTTTTGTCTCTTTTTCCAGCAGCCAACACAGGCGGTGGTGCCGCTTCTCCTTTGCAGCGCTAAGCCTTTTGTTCAGCTCTTTTGTGCACTTCAGACATGGGAACAGAGCAGATAAAGCATACTGTATCTTAATGGACCCGAGGCTGATGGATGCTGAGCAGCGGCTGCAACGATCTGTCAGCTTAAAAGCAAAGAATAAGTAAAAGCAGAAATACACTGCTACCTGACTCCTTAAGTTCCAACATATGGGTCGTGTCTGCCGTGGACATACAGCACATCGTCAGCTGGATGTGGAAGAATAGATGTATGTGTTTACAGCTCTGATCAGAGCCGCCCCCAGCGTTGCACATCAACTCCAGACCCACAAAAAAGAAGATGGATGGAGACATCTTTTGTTTTTGAACAAATCACTGACTGCTGCTACTGACAATAGTCAACAGAGGACGAAGGCAGCAGATCATCACTCAAATGATTATTCAAGGCAAAGCCTGCATTCATGCAGTAATGCGTGATGGTTAAGTAGTGTAATAGCACAACTACGTCATATAATGGTGCTTTTCCACTAGTACCTACTCAGCCTCGTCCTCTACTCGGTTTGGTTCTTTTCTACTAGGGGTCTAACGTGTCGAGTAGATACTTTTCTGTATCTATTCTACCAAGGTTCTAAGCGGCTGAGTCGGCTGTATCTGACATCATCACACTACAGACCACCGATTGGTCGGGGGGTTGGAGTCAGACGTCTGAGTCAGGATGTGACATCAGCGAAAGAGACTCTGGTGGCTTCTTGTTCATTTTATTCGACAGGCAATGGCAGCAAAAGTCTGTTTGGTGATCCAACTCTGAGGTGCAGATGTTCATAAACCTGGTGCTGAGGAGAGAATTAAAAAGGGATCTAGACGGGCGATGAGGAACGACCAGATCTACCAGGAGCTCTGTCTCTTCATAGCTGCTCGCAGCTACCAACAGACTTTTCAGCAGCGCTGAGACAAACAAAAAAGAAATTAAAAAGCGTTGCCACTTGAAGCTTCTCTCACTCTCATTTTTTAACTTGATATCGAACACAAGCAAAAGACCCAGCAGCACATCTATCTGTCATGGTTGGTCCTCCAGCCTTCAGTGGTTTTCCACTCCCCTCTCTCCTGCTCATTCCATCTGCCAGCCACGCCCACCTCGTCACTCACTCCAGTCACCTGCTCTCCCAGCTGCAGCTCCTCAACAATCAGGACAGCATAAGAGCTCCTCTCTCCTGCACTCTCACTGCCAGATCATCACTCAACGTTTGTAGTTGCGAGACCCTCCAGCATTCCCTGTCTTGACTTCCCGTTGCCGACCCTGCCTGTTCCTGGATCCTGCCTTGTCTCCTGCTCTCCGTTGCCTGACCTTGTCTTCTGAACCTGACACCGATTGCTGCCTGATTCTTGTCTTGCATTCCTGCCTGCTCTTCGTCCCTGTTGAGGGTAATAAAGCAAACCAGACAAACTACCACCGTGTGCTCCGTGTGCTGCATTTGGGTCCAAAACCTCACCCCGTAACAATATCATCTCCTCCAGGTTCTATATCTTTAGTGTTGTTGTCTTCTTCGTTTAGATCACACAATCAAATACATCACAGCAGCTTCTCCAACCTCCTACTTCTGCTCCAGGTGCTGAATTGTTATGGAAAAGAAACTTGGCCGGGTTGAGATGAGTAGAGTCGAGTAGGTACTGGTGGAAAAGTGCCATATGGGAGGCCAAAAAAGACAGGTAGGAAGATTTGAAGACTTTTGACTGACCGGCGACGTCACATGCAGGAATGCCGGAGACGTGCAAATGCGGGAAAAGAATTCCAGGTGTTTCCATTAGAGGTTTTTATTTGTGATATTGGAAAAGTGACTAAAGATGGAGAAGGTGGATGATCCCTCTCTCGTCCGGGGCTTTGATGTCACAGTAAGGGATTCAAACCCGCGCCGCCTGCACAAAGGCGATAGTCTCTGCACGTGGTGTTCCTGCTCAACCCCCTGGTTTGTCCGGGGCCCCAGCCCATCAAGTTTACATATACGGACCCTGAACCCAAACCCTTCCAGGGGAGACGGGTGAGTTATATGAATAACCAAAGGTTAAGTCAGAGATCAGGATCAAAGCAGTGTGATTAACAGATTTATTGATATGTTGCATGAACATTAGAGACAGATATAAACTGTGGTCAGAATCACAGTTTACAAAAGGCATCAAATCTGGATTCAGTTCAATTCAATTCAATATTATTCGGTTCAGTAATACTTTATTTATCACCAAAGTACGAAGAGTATTAGGGCCATGCAGGAGAAAATATATTTGTTAGGAGAAGATTTTTTTTTTTATTGTGCATTTCGAGGAAAAAAGTTGAAATTTAGAGAAAAAAGTAGAAATGTTGAGAATAATGTTGAAATACAACTTCAAGAATAAAGTCGAAATTTCGTGAATAAAGTTGAAAAGTTGAAATACATTTCGACCTTTTTCTCGAAATTGTACTTCAACATTAATCTCGAAATTTCAACTTTTTTCTCGAAATTTCAACTTTTTTCTCGAGGTGCATTATGAAAAAATCTTCCTCCTTTAAAATATTATTATTATTTTTCTCCTGCCTGGCCCTGATACTCTTCCATTCCAAAGGGACATTTTTTCATCAGTGTTTTTTACTAGATGAAGACAAGCTGGTGATCAGGTCACACAGGTTGGTGCCAAAGCCCCTTGTTTCCAGGCTGTTCATGAGCCTTGTGAGTGTTTGCTGTCATGTTGTCGTCAAAGCTGAACTCGGAGGGAGCTTCACAAACCGTGAGACAAGCTGGAATCACTCTCCTTCACCCCGTCAGCTTCACTCTGCTCAGCGTCGGATGCCTGCTCGCGTTTCTCCTCCCGGTCCTGCTCGTCGTGTTTCTCCTCCTCGTCGTGTTTCTCCTCCTCGTCCTGCTTCTCCTCCTCTACGGAATCTGAGTACAGTTGTGAGGTGTTGCCATCCTTCCACGTGACCACGATGTTTCCGGCCTTGAGCTCGTTGGTCTCGGTGACGGAGGACGAGGAGCGCAGCAGGGGCGGGGAAGCTGCACCGTTGTCTCTGGGTTGAGAAGTGACGATCAGCTCCTCCCCTTCACTCCTCCTAACCAGAGACGCTGCTGCTTTGTATTTGGCTATCTTCTTCCTGCTCCTGAGGAGAACGGACAGCAAAGCTTTAGTGTGACATAGTTCATTGTGCAGCGACGTGGCAGATGTGAGACCTACTTGTTGGCCATGGCTCCCATCCCCAGCAGCAGGAACCCGATGAGCAGAGAGACGAAGGCCAGGCCCAGCATCACAAACTTCCACATCGTTGCTGCCAAATGAGAAAAGACTCTTGTTAATAAGATTAACTATTATCTACTAAGGAACTGGCATAGAATTGTCAAATTGGTTTCATTCAATGTAAGAATACTTTTGTAATACTGTATTTGAACCGGTCTTTGTACGTTTTGACCGTATAGAAACGTAATTCTTGCCATTTTAAGAATGTACGGATGAGTATTAGGGCTAGGGATTTTTTTTATTGTGCACTTTGAGAAAAAAGTCGAACTGTAGAGAAAAAAGTTGAAATGTGGAGATAAATGTTGAAATACAATTTCAAGAATAAAGTCGAAATTTCGCCTTTTTTCTCAACATTTCAACTTTATTCATGAAATTTAGATTTTTTTCTTGAAATTGTATTTCAACATTAATCTCCACATTTCGACTTTTTTCTCGACATTTCGAAGTGCATAATGAAAAAAAATCTTCCTCCTCTAAAATATTATTTTTATTTTTCTCCTGCCTGGCCCTAATACTCTTCTGTAAAGAATGAGATGTACCTGCTGTATTCTACTACCCTTACTTTTTAACAACTTGTGCTTTTTATTATTTTACCTCTTTTCTTATCATTTTATTTCATTTGATTTGTTATTTACTGTTTAATTGTGTCTTGCCGCTTTTAATGTTGATGTAAAGCACTTTGAATGACCTTGTGTTGAATTGTGCTATACAAATAAACTTGCCTTCCCTTGCTGCAAAACAAACAAACCAAAATCAGCAAGAATTGATTGGGGAGCTACGAGTAGCTGTGAGAGAGTTTCAGTGAGGTGGCGTCCCAACACCCACGTGGGGCCGTGTAACAGACCATGTGACCCTATTTGACCCCGCTCTGACGGCCTTCGTGGTCAGATCCTGAACACGGTGGCAGATACAGACCAGTGTCCTTGTGAGGTTGTGAAGGAGAGAGTGAAACATGAGGCTCTCAGCTGAAGAGGAGGAAGGAACTGCTATCGATCTGAGTAGAGATTTAAGAGGGCGACCTCATGTCTTCTTTTAGAAGCTGAAACAATTAATGAAATGTGTGCAAAATGCTTTAAATACTGTAAAAGCTCTCTGTTCAGCCACGTCTTTTCAGCTGTGTTCATAGCAGCTGGTTTTAAGGGGTTGGAGTCAGACGCTTGACCCACACACACACACACACACACACACACACACACACACACACACACACACACACACACAAACACACACACACACACACACACACACACACACACACACACACAGCTTCTGCAGGGTTTGCCTCGTGACTGATATCACAGTTTTGTGTCGCCCACTTCCAAAGTACCAGCGTTGTGCATGAACGAGTTCAAATGAACACATTCATTGAGCACGTTCATTTCTGTGAGAATGTTGAACTGAATGCAACATATTTGCAAATAAAGAACTTGAACGTGAACTTGACGACGAACTGGAATTTGAACTGTTCAGATTATGAGTTTCAGCTTCACTGTTTACGTCCAATTATTACAGAATAATCCTCCTTCTCATTTCACCAGCGGGCGGGGCGCACATTTAAAATACTTGATGAGACAACGACTTCACACTACATTACCCACAATGCAGTGCACACACTAGCATAGCAACGGGCACCAGGAGGCAACGGTGGCCCGAGCCCGGTGGCGTCTTTAAATTACCAGTGAAGAGAGAGACGATGCAGACGCAGATGATGCCTCCGTTTATGATTATCTGCGGGAATTTTACACATTGTCTCCCAAAGAGTCCGATGGTAAAAATCTAACCTTTCTTTATAAATTATGTCCACCTGCGCTGAGAAAACAAGTCCGAGCGTCTGCCTCGTCAACTTAAATTTGAAACGTCATGTGGAGTTAAAGCATCCGTCCAGTGTGAGGAAATATCTGCAAGTCCTTGACAATCAAACAATCATCAGGAAAGAGCAAGAAGATCCAACAGCCTCAAATGACCCCAGTCACTGCTGCTCCTTCAGGGGGAGGATTTACCTGCAACAGGTAGAAACACTGATAATGGATGACATTGTTGGAGATTTACAGCCTCTGAGGGAAGTTGAAAAGCCACTAGGACAAAACATGATTGTACAGTGAACAGTTTTAGCATAGGGTGGTGTTTCATTTGTACTTCTCACCTAAAAATATTGAAATGAACTGAATTTGAA
This sequence comes from Cololabis saira, assembly GCF_033807715.1. Taxonomy (NCBI): domain Eukaryota; kingdom Metazoa; phylum Chordata; class Actinopteri; order Beloniformes; family Belonidae; genus Cololabis; species Cololabis saira. The sequence continues at coordinate 7,778,501 of NC_084588.1, read as the reverse complement.
CTAGTTCAAAGTGAAAATGGTGAACTATGAATGTGAAATATTCATTTTTAAACTATGTGAACTGAACTTTGAACTAGTTCATGAGAAGTATGAACTTGCACAACACTGTAAAGTACATCCATGTGAGCCAGATGTTGGGCTGGGTGGGGGTTAGGGGTGGAGGTGGAGAAGCGTACGTGAACAGTTTCAATTAAGGTGGCGCCACACAGAGGGATTCAAATATATACCATCGTCAGGAACGTAAAATAACAGTTTCTGGTTTGGCCCCTTTAAGAGTGACGACTCCGCGTTAGCTGCAAACCACCGGCTGATACGATTATTCCAGTGGCTTCTTCCCCGCACACGCTTCAGCAGACGTGATGACGAGCAGAAGATCCATCCACGAGCACGGCTCACGGACGGGGGGGGGTCCAACAAGCAGAAACACCACAGCACCACTCTGAAACATGTCACCCAGCTACGGCAGGAGGAGCATGTGGGACTTACGGTCCTCGGTGCGGTAGTACCAGCGCAGGTACTCCCTCTGCTCCTTCGTCATGCCCTGCAGATCATCTCCCAGCTCTTCATCCTCATACTCGTCCTGGTCCCCGGCCGGAGCCCTCCTCAGTCCTGAAAAACGGAAAAAAACCTCTTACCTTTCATATCCAAAGCTTTACTTTCATCAACAATATTCCAATATTACACTAAAGAACAAAAATGCACTAAAAAAGATAGAAAAAGATCCTAAATGTCACTTTCCTGTTGTGAGTGCATGTGGAATTTAAAAATGCTTTCAATCAATTACCATTGTTTAAATTTGTCGACAGGCTGAAACAACGTCATTAGTTAATGTTATGATTTTGGCCACGAGGGGACAGAATAATCTGCAGTTAAACAGCATAATATTGACATAACATTAAGCAAATATAATCCTGCCCACACGCCGATGGGAGCTGCTCCAACGGCAATGAGCTGCGACGAACACGCTCATGTATGATGTATGAACGGATGACCTGAAAGACGTTAAGATGCTCCGGCGCTGAAGGGAAAGAGCCGTCAGAGGAGCATTTTCTTCGCTTCATTAACGGTGAAAAATAAATAAGTAAATAAAAGCATATTCAAATGTTTCCAGAGCAGATCCGGAGCGTCCCTCGGAGACGGGGTGGGCAGCTCTTTTCTTCTTTCTTCCATCCTGCCGTTCTGACCCAGAGGTGGTCAGAGCGCCACACACCAGACAACTGGAGCGCAAAATGAGCAGAGTTCACCAACGGCCTCCGTCTTCTTGCTTTTCCAGCCTGACTCCCGGAGAAAGGCTGTCTGAGCGTGTACGAGAGCATTTCGTGAACAGGTTTCTGATTGTTTTGATAAAACTTTCCTCCAGGAAAGTTGGAAGACATGTTTGGGGTCTTTTCTTCACTCGCATCAGTGACATGTTTGCAGATGTTCAGTCCAGTAGCGGAACATATCAGAGCCGGGCCAGGGGACGGGCCCTTTGCAGCCTGGAGTCTCTCGTCATTCCTCCCCGGGGATGAATCTCTGCTAACAACGTCAGGTTCATCTCCCACAGGAGGAGGATTAGGGCCAACAAAATATGCGTCTAGCTTGGCCAATTTGGCTTTTTCTTGCTCCCTTTTTTCTTTTTCTTTGCGTTTTATCGCTCCACTTTTGTGTTTCTAACTCCCGCTCATGTTTAGGCTGTAGGATTACTGCTCTGTTGACAAGTGATCCATGATGACGTATGATGTTGATAGACGGCTGTTGACGACCAACCATTTTACCCAAAATACATTTGGAGATTCACTTGCAATTTTTGTTTTAATGTTAACTGTGAGTGTGAAAATCTCAGCACAACATATTATACAATTATACCTAATATAAACCAAATGGTGCCACAAAAAAAACAAAAAGAAATCAGGGGCGGGCCCCCCCAGCCCCCCCTGAAGCCCCGCCCCTGGTTGGGACATTCTTAGCCAACATCTGTCTTCAGGTTTCTTTCCAAAGCGCTGCGTTACTAAACTGCTGCGGTGGAGAAACCGGTCCAGACGCTTCACAGTTACTTCAAGCATCGTTGAAAACATGCATTTTTCTCTTAATATTTATACTTTGTTATTTTCATTTGAGAAGGACTGGATTGGGTTTTTCAAAGACAGAATTTTGTGTGAGCTATAATTTTCATCCTGAGACCCGAGCGTGTTTAAAACTGCAGGCTGAAAAGTTGTAGATGCTCATTTAGACAAATATCCTCACAGCAATATTCTTGTTAAGTAATAATCTCATGTGGCGAAAAAGCTTTTTTCTACATCCAACTTATTAAAGCACTTCTGTCCAAACCAGAGCAAGCGCAACAAGACGTCCCTTTCATTTTCAGTGATGTTCATAATTTATCACAGAAATCAGCAAGATCTTCTCCCTGATGTTATTTAAATGCACCTAAAGCTCGTTTTTTATGTAACAGCAAAGAGTAGCATTTTTGTGGTGAGAACTTTATGAAGACTTATACTTTTAGATTTTTCTTTGTGACAATCTGAACAACAAAGATTATCCACAACAGTCCCACCAGATTAGTGTTATGGCGCTTTTCCACTAGTACCTACTCAGCCCGACTCAACTCGCCTCCACTCTGTTTGGTTCTATCCCATTAGGGGTCTAACGTGCCGAGTAGATACTTTTCTGCATCTATTCTGCCGAGGTTCTAAGCAGCTGAGTCGGCTGTATCTGACATCATCACACTACAGGCCACCGATTGGTCGGGGGGTTGGAGTCAGACGTCTGAGTCCGGAGGAGGAAATCAGAGAAAGAGAAACTGACGGCTTCTTGTTCATTTTATTCAACCAGCAATGGCAGCAAAAATCTGTTTTCATGATCCAACTCTGAGGGTCAGATGTTCATAAACCTGGTGCTGAGGAGAGAATTAAAAAGGGATCTAGACGGCGATAAGGAACGACCAGATCTACCAGGAGCTCTGTCTCTTCATAGCTGCTCACGGCTCCAGCTGACTTTTCAGCAGCACCGAGACGAACTAAAAACATTAAAACCATTGCTGCTTGAAGTTTCTCTCTCTCTCATTTTTTAACTTGGTATCAAACACAAGCCACAGACCCAGCAGCACATCTATCATCTCCTCCAGGTTCTACATCTTTAGTGTTGTTGTCTTCTTCGTTTAGATCACACAAATTGAATGAATTGTTATGGAAAAGAAACCAGGCTGAGTTGAGATGAGTAGAGCTGAGTAGGTTCTAGTGGAAAAGTGCCATTAGTGATTAATGTTTCTGCACTAAAGGAGTCGTCCGACGCCTCCACGTTGATGTTCTGAGCAGTTGTTCCTGCGGACACTTACTGAGTCTCTCCTGGCAGATGTCCCCCTGATCCAGAGACTTCCACTTATAGTCCCTGCCATGCTTGGTGAGAGAGAGACGCTGGCCGTCCACGGACAGCAGCTCTCCCGTGTTTCTGCTGATGATTCTGCCGTTGTCACAGTCCCACGTTAAATCTGCCGGATCCACGTCCGGCCCCTGGCAGGGCCGAGCCTGCACCGGCCCGCTCCGGCCAGAGGACACACATCTGGACGTGGCGGAGCACATCAGCAGGCCCGGGCTGATCCAGAGCCACTGCTGGAAGTCGGAGTTGAGGTCGCACTTCTGCAGGAGGACGTGACCCGTCTCTGCTTCCTCCTCCAGACAGAGGCTGTGCTGGCTGCTGTGGATCATGAACGTTCCTCCCCCTGCACAGGTTTGAAGAGCGACAGCATCAGATACATCGACGCTCATTTAAAGAACCAGTAAAACAGACTTGTTTGAATGAAACGGTGATGTACCTGAGATGAGGGAGAACAGCAGGATCCAGGCGTTAAGCATACCTTAAAGGAATGAGAGCAGCTTCTTCAGAACTTCAGAGAATCAAAGCAGAACACCGGCTGCTCTACACGCTCACATACGTCTGCTGAGAAACGTGGCTGTTTCTCCACGGGCCTCATGTCTCACAGTCAGACTTTTTAAGTACCTGAACTCAACTGTGTCATTCTCTAAACTTCATTAATCAAAAATAAGGCTGTAGAACAGGGGTGTCAAACTCATTTTGCTTGGCGGGCCGGATTTGACAAATTTTTTTCTCGCAGGCCACACGCTCAAAATAACAAAAACGGTGCAAAATGTTCTTTTTTCTAATTCTTTTTTTTACTATTGTTATCTAATCCAATATCAGTTTAGTTCATTTTAAAGGAAATATGCACTTTGTTTACACTCTAATTATGTAAAATATATTTCTTCAGGATCTTTTCTTGAAATTTCTTGTTTTTTTTCAAATGATGTAAGATACTTTTAATATAATTTTACAAAGAAAAACAGAAACAAGTATGTTTTTTTTATATTTCGCTTTTTTATAGGAAATTTAATTAAAAGCAAAATCTTTCTTATTACATCTGAGAGTGTTTCTTTGTGATTTAGAGATTTTTCCAGTACAATTAAGTGTATTTATTTTTAAAAATTGACGCGGATATTTACGCCAGTGTGCCGAAAAAGTCAGCACTTCTTTTTTAACTGTTTTACTTTGTCACTATCCTCATATTCAAAACTGAAATTCTCAGAATAAATATCTTCTATCATCTTTTTTAGCAGTGATATTTTTCCTGCGAAAATATATAATAGTAGTCAGTTAATAAAAATAAACGACCGTCTACAAAGAAATAAAATCGGCAAATGCATTCTAGAAAACTAAAAAATTGTCAAAAACTGCTCTCTTTGTGGAATAACGATGGATTTGTAGAAGAATTACATTAGCGGATATGCTGCTATTCATGGCAATTATTTATGCCTTCCTTTTTAGTAAATTAACATTTCGGTTTTTTGCGTTGGAAACCTCTCTCGGCCCGCGGGCCGCACGTTTGACACCCCTGGTGTAGAAAGACCTGCCAATTGGTAAACAAACAAAACAGTGGAGTTAGAACTAGAGGTGCAACAAGCAATAATTGTAGGATAGTAAAATGCAGAACAGCATTTGGACAGTCATCCTTCTCGGTAATAGGTACCAAATTATGGAATACACTGCCACCGGAAATCAAAATATTGACAAAGCTCAAGGTTTTTAGCAACAAGTAAAACAATGGCTGAAACTGAAACAAGCTTGTGAACATTGACTTTAACGTACTGTACCACTGTATTATTTTAGTGTTCTGACCTTATCTGGTTTGTGTTTTTGCTTCTTGTCTTTGTATTGTCTTTATTCTGTTTATTCTGTTTTGCATGTTTTGTATTTTAATTGTTTTGTACTGTTTTAACTCTGCTTTCGGATTTTAAGTAAAGGCCTAACCAGGGACACGGGTTGCAAATTAGCTCTGGCTAGAAACCTGTATGTATGACATCTGTTTTGTACTTTTTATGAAATAATGTGTGATACATTTGTCTCTGTTCAATAAACGTAATAATAATAATAATGTTCGATCTCGTTTCAAGTGTGTAGTTCCACCAGCTGATCTCCAATTAAACACCTTTTCAACAAAATCCCTTGATACTGTATTAGTTCATACAGCTATTTCTATGTCCACATGCATGAAAAAAAGAATCTGGGGGTAAAAAACCAGCAAAGACATCTGTCCCTGGACGTTTATCATTGTAATCTGAGGCTGTGTTAATGTTAATGTTAATTAAACAACCCAGTCTGAACCTTCCCTGCCCTCTTAATCGCTCATTCCTGGGACCTCTCCCTGACCTATTTCTGAGTGATATTCAGCATCTCACTGTGAGAAGAATGTGGGAGCCGTGCTGTGAGACAATACCTGACTCTGGTTTAATCACATTCTCTCTCCGTACAGGAGAAGCTTTCCTGCTTCCATGAATCTCAGGGCTTTGATTCCACAGCTAATCGAACCTTTTTTCTGTCACCCAAAGTGAAACGCCGGCACGTCTCAGCCCACACCAGGCGCTTATTCCCTCTTGGGAAGTGGATTAGAGACACCAAATGCTGTTCCGCCTACTTCTGTGCAAAACTTTCGCTCGAGCAGTCTGGAGGTTTTTTTTTTTTTCGTGAAGTAAGTTCTGTCTCTGCATTGAAGTTGCTTTTCTGTCTTTGAGAGAAAGCTGACAAAACACGAGTTACTGATGGATCATCTCATCTATTCATCTCGTGAGGGGGCTCTTTTGGTCGATTTGAAACTGATTTACTTGAAGGAGCATTAACAAATCAATCAAATCCAGCGGAGTGTGTTGATCTGAGCGCTTCATTAATGAAAGGAAACAACGGTACGGCATCTGGTTATAGTTTGAGAAGGAAAAATCTGAAAACTTCACCGAGGAGTTCAAGGTATTCTATTTTAGGTGAAGCGAAATCCAGAGTTATGGCGGGAGCTACTCAAAATGGGTTGATAGAAAAGCTTCTAAAACCTTAAAACATTTCATTTACACAGGATCTGTGCTAAATACACATTAGTTTCCTTTTCTTTAAGTAGCTACTTAAAATCAATTAAATACTTTAGTTGGACGAGGCCGCTTCCTCGATGTTTAATAGGATTTGATTAATAGTTTTCAGGATGTGAAGGTAAAACAATTTGCCGGCTGACTGTAATCTACGTTAGCTTTGTTATGTGTGTCTTTATCCCCGTTTCCACTGAGCAGTCGGTACGTTCAGTAGGGTTTAAAACGGTGCAGTCAATTCAGGTGAGCCCATGCGGGTGTAGACCAAACACGTAGCGTGGGGTTATAGTCAGTACTCGAGTTGTAAAAATAAAATCAGGGGGGATGGTGGATTTTATCATATGGGGACAGATAATTTGTGCTGATTACAAATAATATAATATATTACAAATAATAGCAGTGACCAAAACACCTGCAGAAATACTGCAGGAATGACATAGCAGCAGTTAAATGCAGCCTTCTGTAAGCTTTAAATATCCACTGGGATTACATCAAATACATCAAAACACAACAATAAAAAACACTTTTCTGAACTTATCAATATGACTCTGTCCTTCACAGGATAAGTAAAATGGATCACTGCAAAAACTCTAAATCTTAACAAGAATATTTGTCTTATTTCTTGTTAAAATGTCTCATTTTAGTAAAAAAATCTCACTACACTTAAAACAAGACTCATCACTGGAAAAAACAACAATTTTCACCTGTTTCAAGTAGATTTTCACTTGAAATAAGTAGAAAAATCTGCCAGTGGAACAAGATTTTTTTGCTTGTAATAAGAAGATAAATCTTGTCCCACTGGCAGATTTTTCTACTTATTTCAAGTGAAAATTTACTTGAAACAGATGAAAATTGTCAAATAAGTTATTTTTCTGGTGTTATTTTTCTGGTGATGACTCTAAATGTTGAAATAGCAGTAAAACCACATTCATTGATGAAATGACATAAGGGATGGAAAGAGGGGATGATTTTGACCGTTTTTATTTCAGGGGGGGATGCCATCCCCCCTCATCCCCCCTCATCCCCCCTCAACTCCAGTACTGGTTATAGTAGTGCAACAAAAGGGAAGCTATCATAGAGACTCTACCAGTGAAGTTCGTCCAGTAGCTTTGTTTCTTTTTTTATTCCCGGCTTTTGGTACTTCATTTGTACGATCTATGCCATGTTGTTTGAGAGAAGATTGCAGGCGGCGAAGAGTGTTTACAAACACTCGTGCTGGTTTGGCGCTTGCTTTTGTTGTAGGTAGTGACGTTTTCTGTCCGCCAGTCAACGGATTGTATTGTGTGGCGACAGTACAAACAACGGGGGGCCAAAAATAGTCCTGTATGGCACTGCAAAAACTCAAAATCTTAACAAGAATATTTGTCTTATTTCTAGTTAAAATGTCTCATTTTTAGTCAAAAAAATCTCATTACACTTAAAACAAGACTCATCACTGGAAAAAACAACAATTTTCACCTGTTTCAAGTAGATTTTCACTTAAAATAAGTAGATAAAATAAGTTTCTGCTTGTAATGAGAAGATAAATCTTGTCCCACTGGCAGATTTTTCTACTTATTTCAAGTGAAAATCTACTTGAAACAGGTGAAAATCGTCAAATAAGTTATTTTTCTGGTAATGACTCTTGTTTTAAGTGTAATGAGATTTTTTGACTAAAAATTAGACATTTTAACTAGAAATAAGACAAATATTCCTGGTAAGATTTTGAGTTTTTGCAGTGGGTTCGGTTTAATGGAACCATTTTATAATGAAAAATACCATACCAGACCATACCAGACCGTACTGGACCGGACTGACCGGACCGTACTGGACGCTCAGTGGAAACGGGGCATAAGATAAATTAATAAGGACTAATACCGAACACTTGGCTGGATTGTTTCCCCTAAATTAATCTGGTCCTGCAAATGTGTTGCGTTGGCTCTACCCAGTAAGCTAATGTGTTAGCGGCTAATGGCTTTTATCTTTGTGGAGAAGCTAACAAAGTGGTTCAAATGACATTAGCCTTTACGTTTCATTTTCCTTTCAGAGGCAAACCCGGTTCTTCAGTTCAAAACCTCCTCCTGCATGAGCTCATCACTAATTCTTAATTTTCCAGCGTGTTGTGGATGTGAAAACCATCTTGAAGCTTTGCCTTCAAATCTGCATGTTGTTGACCGCTTTAATTGGACATAAATGTTCATTGTACTCATGAAAATAAGTATAATGACAATAAAGTTCTGTTCTATAAGGTAGACTAGTCAGTTACTCAAAGTAGCCCACCACATGGGTATGTTTTACATCCTGCTGATTATGTAATTGCTTGTTTACTGTATTCTACCCTTTTTTTTGGCAAAATCGTTACGTTAAAGGAATATGTTGTTTAAAAATTGACGACCGAATCTAATCATCTGAGTCTGGAAGGACATGTGTGAGACTTGTTGAGTAGCTCTCCGCAGGGCATTGCTCTCTCAGTAAAATATGCTAAATGCTTCTGCTCCGCAGCAGTTTTCCTGTCTCGTGGGTGTTGTTGTTCTGGGATTAGTATGATGTGATGTAAAAATCCAGCTAACTCCACTAAAAGCGCTGACCGCTGCCTGCTGCAGGTAAGACTATAACTGCTCAGATAGACTTCAAACACCGCTCTTCAAAGAAAAACATGAATATCCTTCCACATTATGGCGGAGCGTCTTGCTATTCTCAACTATTTGAGAGGGATAAGCGGAATCCAAACGTCCACAGTATGGTACATTTGAGATGAGCTCGGCAAACTTCTGATTTTAAAATAAAAGCTGGGTATGAAGCTGCGGCGGAAAAATGTTGTGCAAGACAAAGGTGTAATTCCCTCGCTTAAATGAAGAATAGTATTGAACACTTCACAGACACAAATATAAAACGTCGAGAGCAAGAAAATTTAAAATTTAAAACCACAGGATAAAAAAGATAAGAGATAAAAGATAAGAGATAAAAGATAAGATAAAGGATAAGAAACAGATCACACATTAAAAGCTGTTCTGAAGAGGTGAGTATTTAGATGAGATTTGAAGGTGGACTTGGTATTTATTACTACAGCTGAGGAGCAGGAATATTCAGACCAAGTTATTCTTGTTCACTATTGCATTTTCTGTTCTTAAAAGAACATGAGGCAAGAATAAGAAATGAGACTCATTAGCGCCACGACGACCGTCGGGGTTCCTGCAGCCAACAGCGAAGCCGGCACGGGAGAACGCACGGACTCCTTACTTCTTTGCGGCTAACGCTACTTAGCACGTTAGGCCACTCCGACTCCTTGGTAATCTTATGTGATTTTCAAATCAAGCTCCAAATATGACTTACAATGTTATCTTACCTGGTCAGTAGGAAATGTACGGAGCCCCTAAAGGGACATGGATTTTTATTTTTTTATATAATGAGTTTTACGTGCGCACGTGAAACATTTAGGTGAGCATGTAAAGTTGATTACGTGAGCACGTAAAACGTTTATGCACTCACTAAAAAGTTTCACGCGTTCTCGCAAAACTTATAAGTGAGCGCCTAAAAGTTGTTCTACGTGAGCGCGTAAAAACAAGTACATGGGAGTATTGCTGGAACAGGAGACCAGCCAGTTGCGCCCTGCTCTGTTTATGAATGGAAATGACATTACAGGATTTAGCTGAGCTATATTTTAACCTGGGACTCCATTATAAGTACATTACCACTTTGCTTGCAAGTAAACAACTTTACGTGCTCACTTAAAGGTTTTACGCGCGCGCGTAAAACTCATTATAAAAAAAATAATCCACGTCCCTTTAGGGGCTCCGTAGAAATGAGCCATGTCAGCATCTGTTTTCAAGCCCAATTCAAGTTGAAGCTGCCTCCATGACTCAAACGCGTATCCAATGTTTACTCGTGTGCCTGCCCATTTTTGCTCGTAATTTCTTTTCGACTCGCGACTTGTCTCTCGTTTTCTTCTTGGTAGCACTTTTTAGTGGGCTTTGAGTGGCGCTGGGTCGTTTGCCGGCTGTGGAAGAATCCATGTCTACCCAAACAGAAGTTTGGATTCACCGCGCTCGTCTTCTTCCTGTATCCAAGCTGACCCCGTCGAGAACGCTCATGCAGCATCATGTGACGTCACATCCGCAGCCCAGCGCGGGAAATTCGGGCCCGGAATTGCAGCACATTTTGCAGCACACAGCCTGTTCAAGGCAACGGAGAGATACACTAGAGGGCTCATTCTTTTCGGTTTGGAACGCTTCATCTGACATTATTCCTAGAAAACTTAAAACGTATACGAATTTTTTTCATAAATCCTGCCTCATGCTCCTTTAACAGATATAAAACACTGAAACAATTCAGTGTTTTCATCAGCTCTGAACACGAGGCCACGTTTCTGAGGCGCGTCTATGGAACTGGACCACTTGGTCATTTGCAGAAGCGTCTGTTATTCACATCTGGCTCCCAGAAGAAGAGAGCCGAGGGATTAAACATGATCATCCGTGTCTCCTCTCCGAGCCAGCCTTTTGTAAAAATCACACCATATTCATTATTCCACAATTTCACACCTCACGCTGTAACACACCATCACAGTCCTGACCACGGCTGTCTAATGATGCCTTAAGACATCTTCCGTCACACAAGAGCAGAGCCCAAAACATCCTGCCGGTGTGAAACAACTGGAAATAATCATCAACTGACTTCTAATGAGCATCAGGTTAGTTGTGATTGAAACAGCAAATCTGGAGCAGCACAGATTTACACTAATTACAAGGCCTCACATCACCGAAGGTAAATATTTGTTAACCACATTTTCTCATTACGGCACCGCAGCCCCGCTGTGTATTTCAATTTCTTTTGCTCTAGTTATTTGCGAGTGTACTCACTTGTGCGTCGTCTCTGGCTGAGATGAGGAGGAATGAGCATCTAGCTGCTCAGCAGACCGAGCTGCAAAACTACACAAAAAAAGGAAAGAAAAACTTTCCAAAGTTCAGAGGGAGGAGTCTCCTACCCTCTCATCTCCTCTTCTGTACACATAAAAACTTTTTATGCCTCTTATCAAAACGGTTATCTTTATAGGAAGCTGGCCTGAAGCTTATCACTACAGGGCCTGAATTTCCGTGATTGATTTACTACGAACACATGCTCCAGAGAGTCAAGATCCTGCATTTCATGATATTTTGTTTGACTATTTCTCCAGCACATTGAGCTTATTTGTAACCGGAGTGATCGATAGCGGCTGAATTGCCTCTGGAGTGACCCGAGTGGCCCGCGCCGGTGAAACGATGCGTTGGTTACCTCTACGCGTGACTCCCAACGTAAAGCTGTTCTCTCAGAGGGAGCGCAGCCTCTTAGACAAGGTTCAGAGCGATCCATTTCAGGTCTTTGACCCTGTCATGTGGTTACTGTTTAGACAGCCCCGTAGTCACCTTGGCTTCTCTGTTTGTAAAGGTGCATGACTCACTGGTCAAGCGCCTGCTCGCACAGCCAGAAAGCTGTAACACTCGGCCGTAAAAAAGGTTTTATTTTTATGTCAGAGGTGCGGAGCGCAGTATTACCTCGGTGCCAGGAAAAGGAAGAATTTTCATTTATATCAGAGATGACTTTTAAAGGAGAACTTTGAAACGGAGAGGTGAACCATGAATCTGTTTTTTTTTGTAATAATCATTTGACATGAGCAGGTGTAAACGTGCACTTGGGAACGTTGTCAACACGGTAATCGGGGGGGCACCTCCCTCTCTTGGCTTATTGGAGATGCTGCACTGTTGAAGCTTGAGGTGATTTTACTTTTTCTGCCAATAATAGTGCTCATTGATTCTTCTGAGAACCGGCCACTACATTTTCATGAAATACTGTTCATTGTTTTTCTTAGGCCCCGTTTACACGTAGCAAAAACGGTGGTGTTTTCATGTGTTTTGGCCGTTGCAAAAACTCCGTCTTCACGTTTGCTTGTAAACAGAGAGAAACGGACATTTAGGCTTCAGAACATCACATTATGAGACAGAAACGTCACCAGTGTCATGAGTGCGACCTGTTTACAATTTGTTTGTCCACCGTCAATATTTTCTTGTATTTTACCTGTTTTATATTCTAAAGTCGAACTTAAGTAACTCCACTTTTCTGTCACTCCAAACGAAAGACTCTCGTTCATCTTGGAAGTAACTGGAAATTACTCTTGTCATTTGTTGATGTTTTTTTCCAGGATTCTGATTGGCTAGGATGACTTTATCTTCTCGTTACACTGCCCCCTGTAGGTTTGGCTGCTCATAGCACCTTAACAGCGTATTTATGCAGGTTTGTGTAAATGATGGTATTTTTTCAAAACGTAGAGGGGGAAATCCGTTTTTGTAAATACCCGGCTATGTGTAAAGGTGGCCTTAAAGTCCAGTGTATGGAGGACCAAAACTGACATAATTACAAAAAAAAGCCTAACTCTCAGACTATTGCGCAACCTAAAGATTAAAACTACTAGTAATAATATCCAGATTTATAGTTAATATACACTGGCTTTTTTGTTTTATAATGTCCCCTTGACCACCCCTACACCACATAGTAACATTAATAGATCATCTTAGATAATATTCTTCAGCTAATACAAAAGGCCTTCCACTTCTAGACCCACGACTGCCGGTTGAACTTAGGGCCGCAGAGAATGTTGACGTTTTTTAAAAAAAGGCTAAAGACCCACTTTTTTTAGTCTTGCTTTTAATTAATAGCATTGTATTTCCTTTAATGTACTTTTTTGGTCCTTCTGTGCACAGCCATATTTCCTTTTGCTTTTTTTTATTACAGTATTATGATGTGTTTGTTGTGTGAATTCAGGGGAGTCGGGTCTGTTTTTACTTTAAATTGAATCATTTTTAAACATGTAAAGTACTTTATGCTACATTTTCGTATGAAAAGTATTTTATAAATAAAAGTTTGATTGATTCAGTGAGGCTGATTGTGTGAACAAAAAGGTAGTGAGAGCAGCATCATACTACACTTCAACCACTTCGGTGTGTATCTTTGTCCCAGTGTCACCGCCGGTTGTACAATAGTCTTGATTTTAGCTCAAATCTGCTTCTTCCTGTTTATTGACCAATAGTAGAGAACGAAGAGTGACAAGCTGGGATTGGAACCTGCGCCGTGTGCAGAGGGTGATAGCCTCTGTACATGGTGCTTCTGCTCAACCAGCTCTGGGAGATCGGTGAGTGTAGATGTGAGTCTCAGTCTGGGGGCTCATGACTCCACATGTCATCAGCATGAAAGATAAAAAAAGTGCTTTTTTTAAAATAATTAGCAAAGTAGAACATGTTTCCCATCATACTTCAGGGGAAGAAAGCAACTTTAGATGTCAGCGAGAGCGTGGTATACCGTAACCTGACCCATGTCCAGATAATTGTATGTGCGACCATTGGTAATGTCTTCAATTCAATTTCAATTCAATTCAATTTTATTTATATAGCGTCTAATACAACAAAAGTTGTCTCTAGACGCTTTCCAGAGACCCATACCCAGAACATAAACCCCCGAGCAGTTATTACATAATATATGGCAAGTAAAAACTCCCCTAGTGGGAGAAAAACCTTAAGCCAAACAGTGGCAAGGAAAAACTCCCATTTAGGAGGGAAGAAACCTTGAGCAGGACCAGGCTCATCAGGGGGGACCCTCCTGCCGAGGGCCAGACTGGGGGTCAGGAACGGAAACAGCACAGCAGGCAGGTGGAAGCAGCAATGGGATGACCCGGGGTGGGGACCGCAGGCCAGCATGCAGCTCCCGAAGCTCCGGCCCAATCATCAAGTCCCAGGTTGGGGTTCAGGGTCGGGGAAAGGTTGAGAAGGGGCAGGGCCAGGGAGAGGAGTCTTGACGGACAAACCTCTCCCCCGCCTGCCCGGGCCGTTACCCTGCCCCTCTCACTCCCACACTGCAGGATCCGGTGTTGTGCATTCAGAGATGCTCTTCGCCACCGGCAGAGGATGCTGCAACATGGACAGAATGTCTTCATAGTGTTCACTTCTGCTGCCACAAATCTGATCATTTCTCAGTCTCGTTGAGCTTAGTTACTTTTATGCTTCAGCTTCTTTGAAGGAATTGCGCCAGATCGCATTATTACATCAGTCCTGGTTGCATTTTAATCTGGGAGCCAGCAGACGGAGTCGTAGGATTTCTGCTGCCGTCTGATATTTGTCGCAGCCCGTCTTTGCCGGCGAGGCGGCCCTGCCTCACTGTGAGCTGTACAAACACTGGTTTTAAGCGACTGTGTCCAATTTTTCACACGATTGCACATCTTTCGCCTGAGACGGCCAAAATGGCACAGCGTGAACCCGCCATTTGACCTTCACGCTCTGAATTTTTTCCACATTCCTTGAATCGTTTAATAGCGATGTAATGATAATGATAACTGACTCTTCTAAAGACTTAGATTATCATAGATGCTACTCATGAGCCGAATCATTATCAACCATCAACAACCATCAAACTTAGCATGTTCTCTTTTTTTTACCAGCTTTCAACACCAACGGCTTCATTTGCAGACATTATTTGGAGGGGGGCCTGTTAGTAACAGTATAAATCTGGACTGGAACTCTCAGGTTGACTTTAATTATTACCACTATCTTGTCTCAAGGCCTTTGAATGAACCAGAACTTTCTCAATTTAGAGGGATAAAAAGAAGACGCACAGTCAGCTCTTTTTTACCCATTTTGGCCTCATTTTGTCTTTATCGAAATTAGCTCGGAAATAACTTTCTCTGTGTGAATATTAGCTCAAGGTCAACATAAGGGTGGAATTTGAATCAGTTCTGACTAATGCAACAACAAATGAGTTGGCCTGAGATGTGACCTAAATGAGCCAAAGCAGCACATTTGTGGCTCTGCGGTTTGATAATGAGGCACAGCAGGCACACACACACACACACACACAAACACACACACACACACCTCTGCGTTTCGTGGAGTGTATGCAGCGTGCGTACTCGCTCACTCACACCGCTGCAAACAAAGCTCAGCGTGACCATAAATCAGGCTGACTCCAGCCTCTCAACATGCTGCGCTGCATCACGGTGGGCCCCCGTTCCCTGACGAACCCCCAGCTGACCATGAATCCTATCAGGATAATAGCAAACCATCTTGTGTACTGAGTGTTGATTTATCACAAGTGCTGGAGTGGGCCAATTTAAAAATATAACACCATAAGTCATTCAGCAGCAACAGTTCGGCGGCTGCTCCGGGTGGGAGTGTGTGTCTCCATGCGCTTCCCCGCTCCCTGCTCCTTGATGTGGACGTCATTAGGAGCTGGCAGCTTCGTTGGGTTCAGATGAACCAGACAGGCCGTGATCATCACACGCTGAAACTACTCCAGTCAGCTGTAAATCAAGTCCGCTGAAATGACGAGAAAAACCCACCCAGGATTTTTTTGACTGCAAATGGAAGCTGATATATATTAAATTAGACTAGATTATTCAGATATTAAAATGCACTTGTGTGTGTGTGTGTGTGTGTGTGTGAGAGTGTTTTCTAGCTGTTGATGATATTTTCACTTGGCTAATGATTCAGATCGACAATAAAAATCCACTTGTATTCATCTTTGGTTGCTTTAGCTGCTTTTGGGCTTCATAAATCAAAGCTTCCATGACACTTCTTGGCAAAAGAGAAGCAAAAAGCAAAAGCTGCAGGGGGTCGGTGTTTTTCTTCTTATGACCATAACTCACTGAGAATATCATCTTGAGAGATTTTTCTTTAAAACGATGAAAAAGAAAATCTTAACATTAAAGATTTTGGACAGAATCATAATTAGCTTTGGACAAATTATTGCTATTGCCGCCACCGCTGTTGCAAAATCAGTCAAAAGAAGAAGGCAGAGGATGATCATTCAAATGATAATTCAGAGTCAAAGCCCTTATGTATTTTGATTAAGTAGCGTTATAGCACAACTACATGATGAGGTTGGAAACTACATTTTGACAACTTAAGATTGACTGGCTACGTCACATCTAGCGCTGCCAGAGACATGGAAAAGTGTCACCATTACTCTTTTGTGATAAACTGGACGGTTGAAATGCCTGAAAAACCAACTTGTGAAATATTGTTTTTTCAATATTTGTTATATTAATCAAGTTAGAGCCGTGTCATTGACAGGTTTTCTTGGAAATGCAACAGCAATACAGTTATGTGTTTGCACTGCTGCACTGTTGCACATTTTTGTACATATACTGGGAAACAGACTCTATTCTATTTTATTTTTTACTATTTTATTTTATACTATACTTCGACACAGATTACTTTTGTAATACTGTATTTGACCCGGTCTCTGTACGTTTTGACCGTATAGAAACGTAATTGTCGTCAGTTGTGTGAAATAAGACCTGGAAACAGACATTGTGGCATAGAATTGTCAAATTGGTTTAATTCACCGTACAAATTGTTACAGATTACTTTTGTAATACTGTATTTGTGTACATTTTGACCGTATAGAAACGTAATTCTTGCCATTGTAAGAATGAGATGTACCTGCTGGACTCTACTGCCCTTACTTTTTAACAACTTGTGCTTTTTATTATTTTACCTCTTTTCTTATCATTTTATCTCATTTTATTTGTTATTTACTGTTTAATTGTGTCTTGCCGCTTTTAATGTTGATGTAAAGCACTTTGAATGACCTTGTGTTGAATTGTTCTATACAAATAAACTTGCCTTGCCTTATTCTGCTTTTTTACTACATTTTTTGAAGGAAAACACCACACCGTTCTGCTTTAATTTCATTGTAATGACAATAAAAAGTCTGAAGTGTGAAGTCTGAAGTCCATGCTGGTTGTCTGCCTCCATGTGTTAAATAATAATAATAATACATTTTATTTATATAGCGCTTTTCAGGGCACTCAAAGACGCTTTACATTAAAACAAAACACATAATACAAATTACAATTACACAGGACAGTACATAAGGACACAACATGAGACTGTTGGTCCTGTGATGCTCCGTGCAGCCCAGAATAAACTCCTGTGAACGGCTTTATTGGGATTAAACACTTAAAATAATATGTATTGAAAGTCCAGGTGAATCTGTGCTACGCAAAGACCTTATAGGTTGTACAGTTGTTTTTATAAGTCCACACATTCCCATAATGTCTGCCGGTGGCTGGGTTGGCACACCTTAAAGAATCTGGCAGATTGTAATGAAAAACTTAAAACTCTGTTTTCTGTTTTGGGACAACGGTGTATTTTCTGTAGTATTTTATCTAACCGGCATCAAATCACATCACATCCCAGATAAACAGACATAAACAGACATAAACAGACACCCCCACATTCTATTTCTGATTATTATGTTGTTATTATTGTTTTTTCAGTCTGTTCAGCCAGACAATCTTCCTTGGCTTCGAGCTCAGCGCAGTCAGAGACGACGGGGAAACAAGGTGAGCCGTTAGCAACAAGTATGACTTGGATCTCGGCCCGTGTTTAGCAATTTCACAATCTGGCAACATGTGCACGCAACAACCAGGTATTTACGGAGGAGGGGAACGCTGAGCTGCAGCTGGGACCCCGCGCTCACACACCAGGAGCTGCTTCTGCAAAATAAGCAGAGCAGAGAAGCAGGCAGACGGCGTGAGACTGTGAGATCACAATCACCATGACGATGTTCAGATTGCAGTGGAAATCTCATTGGCGAGCGTATCTGATCAGCATCAGATCTCCCTGACTGACCGGGTGCATTTACAGTTGTGAGTGATCACACCTGACGTTCTTGTCCTTCGTGGTTGCTATGGTAGCAACACTCAGAGAACTGATGTTGGGACCAGAATAGCTTTGTGAAGGTCTTCTGCCACTGAGGCCGTTAAGTGATGACAGCAACGTGATCACAGTTAATCTGATCACAGTACACTTTCCCGTTGAGTGATGTCCACCCAGACGCCGCAGAGCCCAGAGAGGTCGACGCCACCTCTGGACGAGGTTAACGTCACTTTCAGCAGTTTACTATAGAGGGTCTGCATTGACGTCACTTTCTCACTGGACCACGACCCCTTACTCGTGGCAAAAACGGCTGCAACTAGTCGGGGAAACTGTGGAGAAGACGGGATAACAGCTGTTTATCAGCTTAAATTAGCGTCAGTTGGACTTGACAGTGACCCGTACAGTTACCAAGAACCAGTGGTCCATGGACATTAATATTTGGTACAGTTACCAAGAACCAGTGGTCCATGGACATTAATATTTGGCCACCAATCCAGTTTCCTGATATTTATATTTACTTAATTTCTACGCCGGGGAAATACACGAAGCAAAGCTTGAAGGCTTACAAAAGTCTTGACGCTTGGTCCGACTTCAAGGCAGGATTTGTTGTAGAAATTAAAGTGATGAGGACACCGAACTTTATGATTTGACCGTTTAACGTTAACTACCCAAAAATCCAACATTACCTGATACAAAATGGGAACCACAAATCCACGTTTCGGTGCCTGGAATCCAGTTGTTTCTGTGAATTGCAGCGGTCCATTTGTCTCTCTTGAGCTTATTTTTCAGCAGTCTGTAAATCGATAACTCTTATTTCTTGCTAAATCTATGAGTACAGTCGATTGCACAACAGCTCTTTCCCATTTTAGATGTTTTCCAGTTGCTCAAACTGAAAGTTTACGCTGACACTCAGTCTTTCTGACACTCAGTCTTTCTGACACTCAGTCTTTCTGACACTCAGTCTTTCTGACACTCAGTCTTTCTGCCACAAATACCCCTTTTACACCAAGCTGGTTCCAGGGCTGGTTCTGGGCTAGAGCCAGACTTAGCACCAGTTCTTTGGTTTTACACAGCCCAAGCACCGGCTCCTGGCTCTCAAAACTGGTGCTACGCCAGCCCCTTTGAGCTGCTGGGCCAGCTCAAAGAACCAGTTTACGTCGGGGGCTGGGGGCGGGGCTGGGGACGGTGTTACTGAACAACCAAAGCAGAATAAACACGGAAGAGCGCCGTTTTTAAACAACGGAGCGTTGAAGACGGCGGTTAATTTAGCAGACTCTTTTATTATTACATCCATTTATTTAATAATGGATGTAAAACAGAAGCAGCAGTGGTCTACGGTACAATCCACCAACAGTAACGTCTGCGGGCTCCGTGCCGCCGATGCAGTGGCTCCCAGCCCGCGGGGAAGCGTTCCAGCTCCGGGACGCTTGGACGCGAGGCTGCCGCTGCCTCGGCGGGCTCCGTGCCCGCCGAGGCAGCGCAGCTCCATCCATTTATTTAATAAAAATGCCTGGCCCGCGGGGACGCCTCCCAGCCCGCCGTTCTGGTTCTGGTTCCACCAAATACACCAATGCAGAGCCTACGGCGTATGTTACGTACGAGGAGAGGAGAGGAGAGGAGCTCCTGTCCCCCGGGGCTGCCGGCTGTGACGATCGACGCAGGGCCTACAGCGTAGGTTACGCGGCGACGGGCGCCGTACGCCGTACCCTACGCCGTACCCTACGCCGTAGGCTCTGCGTCGATTTAAAGCGGGCCCATAAATCAGCTCCGGAGCCGGCAGGCAGGCAGAAATCCCGAAATTTTCAGAGCAAATTTCTTAACAGGCGTTATTTGGATAAACTGAGCCCAGGTTGGGGATCTTAAAGGTTACTTTACCTGAAAAAATATTAAAACTTAATAAAGTGCCATATTAACAGCGCTACAGCAGGAATTAAAACAGCTTTTGGCTCTCAGCTTCCTGATCAGGGTGGGGATGAAAACGAGGGGGCGTGGTGACGTGATGACGTGGCTCTCTGGCCAGCTGCAGGCTAGCACCAGCTGTGTGAAAGCAAACGGTTCTTACTTAGAACCAACCGCGAACCGGCTCTAGCACCAGCACTAGCACCAGCCCTGGAACCACCTTGGTGTAAAAGGGATATCTGTGGGCGAAACCCGCTGTGAAGTCGCATCTGTGACGTCATGTCTATTCCCTCTATTGCAGGTCTGAAATTAATGTAAAGAAAATAAAGCTGAAAAAAACTAAAAACGTTTTTTTTTTCCACGCAGACTGTGAACACAAGACATTCAATTTCTCCAAAGTAAATGCTTTTCTAACTGAGGGTTTTGTGGTTGCATGCATTGATGTGAGTCTTTTTAATAAGCTGCGAGAGAAGGGCACACTTGTGTAAACTCAGCTCTGCGTTTCAGCTCCCAGATCTTCACAACAGGGATGAAACAGTCGAGCAGCGAGCGCCTTTGACTTAATGAAGTTTATCACAAAGAACTAATTTCCTCGGTCACAATGCCTTTTTGTGCAGTCCAATGCACTTTAGGCTTTTCATTTCAAATTCATGCCGTGAGCCTTTTCGCCCAGCCCGTCATTGATGCAGCTGGCTCAGTACAGGCAGCTGTGAAAGATTTCTATTTCGGTCATTAAAAAACGGCAAACATCAGAAGCGTTCCCCGTAACGCTTTTTTCCCACCATAAATGTGTACACTGACAAAGTGGGCTTTGTGCGAGAGGGATTTGCAAAAGTTTGTATTGATCTTATTTGTGCTTGTGGTTTATGCAAGGGTGTGAAATGCACTGAATTAATCAGCAGTTGTTTATTTCCATTGTGTCTATTCTGTTGTGGAGATGAGTTTTAATGTCGCTGCTGCAGTCCCGGCCGATATAACAGCGACTGAAGGAGCGGGTCGTTCAAGGTGGAGATTGGGTTTATGGTTGTAGGCGCTGACAGAAACAATATGAGAAGCAAGCCTCAGGTACTTTTGTGATGTTGTTGGAGAGTGATGTGGGTTTGAAGTCAGATAGCTCCTGAGGTAAATCCCTTAGTCTTCCTGGCAGCGACAGAATTCTGTTGAATATTTCCCATCTTTACTCCATCTACTCAGCCTTATTGCTGTCACATTCCCAATACAAATCCATTTTCTTAATTTTTCTCCCTCCCTGCTGTTCAATATCACAAGCTGGCTGTCACTAACAGTCTGCGTGATTAGATGTTTCTTCCTCTGGAGGTTTCTGGCACTTGAGAGCTTACGCCAGCAAACACTTGAACTCAACATCGGAAAATAGAAAATTAAAATCATTGATTTTACTTCTCATTGAGCAATTGTAATATTAAATGATGGGTAGGTGATGCCTTTTTAAATGAAGAGAAGGGGGGAAAGAAATTGTCATGCGCCCTGCAGTACTGGAATCCGCCGCTAGGGGTTCTCCTGGCCCCATTTGAAAACACTGCTGCAGAAGAGTGATCTGTCTGTGCTGTTCTGATGAAAACAAGTAACCCAGCATGTTCAGACCACATATCAAGAAATAGAAATCTGCATCCATACATTCTGTTAACACATTTGAGAGTTTTTTTTGTGCGTACAATTGTATTTGTTCATATTTCAGTCACTATTCCACTGAAAAAACAACCTTCATGCGTCATATAGCAATGGAATTTAATAGCCAACACGTTTTAATCAACTCCATCTTATCTTTCATTGGTTAAGGCTGTATGAGTGTTTGAAGAGAAGACTCGTGACGGCAGTCGTCTTCACGTGTCGCCTCTGCAAGCGGCAACACAGTTGAGACATTTCTGAGGTCAGGGTGGGTAGAAGGGAGCACACAGCCTTCTACGGAGACCAGACTGTTTCAGTATGTGCATGCACATCTACAGCCGTCTCTTTGTGTATTCTGTGTGATGAGATATTTGCCTCGGTGTGTACCAACAGAACACAGTCCATTGAAATTGGTATTTTTTCCTGCCAGCAGAAAGAGCAGTCTGTGGCTGCTGACAAGCTGCAGTCCATGCTCTTATCTAATGGATCTGTTCGCAGTCACATGTCGTATCCTCTTATTTTTCATCCGCGAGTGCTCTTAAAGTTTGACGTTCCAAATGCTAAATGAAATTGCATGTTTATTTTCTGCTGAATGTCGCTTGGTTTGCGATGCCCTCTCCACTCTGCGTCAGGCAGACGTGCAGCATTTCAGCCGGCGTTGGGTGAGAGGCAGCGAGCAACTGGTCTAACAAGGACTGACGCAGAGAAATAGACCTTTGTTCTGTGCAGAGGAGAATATATTATTTCGTGATGGTAAAGCTGCTTATATTGTCTTCACTGATACAAGGATCATTGATTATGTGGTGTATCGTTCCGTTGGTGCTGCTGGCTTTTTACATATGCCTCATGTATAAAAACCAAGTACTGGCAATCATAACAATAAACCGCCATTCAAATATCCTTTAACGACATAATTAATTTATCCCTCAATGGCACAGTATCAAAGGCTGTGAAAATCAAACCAACCATTCATTCCTTTTTTTAAATCAGCTTTCAGATTTATGAAACTAGATGGCTTATATAAGCGATCGCACCCCCACCAAGAAGCATACGGCCGTCTAATGAAAGAGTTAAACGCACGATGTGGAGGAGAAGAAAAGTAAAGCTGCAGTGTGGAGAAGCCCTGTTGGGGATCAGTGGCAGCTCCTGGGCTTGCAGCTTTCCCTCCCAATAAGAAAGAAGAGAGATGCGCCACAAAAGAAGGAAAAAAAAGAGAAAGAGGCGAGAGGATTGAGAGTGGGAAATAAGAACGGACAGCTGTGCAGAGGGCAGTCGGGTATTTATAGACGTATGACAGAGGGGGGAGTGTTTGATATTTGGGGTCCTGCCACTGAACCGCAGCTAAAAATATTGTCTCAATTTATTTTAAGTGTAAAAATGTCAGAAATGGGGAAAAAAAACATTGTTTTGTTGGTTCTAAAAAAATAAACGAAAAATAAAAACATAGAAAGTCGCTGGCAAACCCACAATATCTCCTCTCAACAGTTTCCAGTTTAAAATGTTGGCAGCGATGGTTTGTTACTAAGTTACGATCCGTGGCGTCTTTTTATGTGCATGGTGGAGTTGTACATTAGAAATATAAAATGGTACATAAACTGCATTTATAAATGACTTTTGTCTTCCTGACCGCTCAAAGCACTTCCCATTATACACCACTCTTCTTCAGCACGCATGCGCAGCCTGATGAGGAGTCTGATGAGGAGTCCTGTAATGGCTCTTTTACACTAGTAGCTACTCAGCCCGACTCCACTCGCCTTGCCCTCATTTATTTTCGATTTTCGATTGGAGTGAAGCTGCTGTGACGTATTTGATTGTATGATCTAAACGAAGAAGACAACAACACTAAAGATGTAGAACATGGAGGAGATGATAGATGTGCTGCTGGATCTGTGGCTTGTGTTCAATATCAAGTTAAAAAATGAGAGTGAAAGAAGCTTCAAGCGGCGACGCTTTTTAATTTTGTTAGTTTGTCTCTGCGCTGCTGAAAAGTCAGCTGGAGCCGCGAGCAGCTATGAAGAGACAGAGCTCCTGGTAGATCTGGTCGTTCCTTATCACCCGTCTAGATCCCTTTTTAATTCTCTCCTCAGCACCAGGTTTATGAACATCTGCACCTCAGAGTTGGATCACCAAACAGACTTTTGCTGCCATTGCCTGTCGAATAAAATGAACCAGAATCCGTCAGAGTCTCTTTCTCTGATTTCCTCCTCCTGACTCAGACGTCTGACTCCAACCCCCCAACCAATCAGTGGTCTGTAGTGTGATGATGTCAGATACAGCTGACTCAGCAGCTTAGAACCTCGGCAGAATAGTAACAGAAAAGTATCTACTCGGCACGTTAGACCCCTAGTGGAGAAACGCAAAACCGAGGCGAGTTGAGTCGAGCTGAGTAGGTACTAGTGGAAAAGTGCCATATGTTGCCTGATGGAACCATGAGATATGGACGGGGAAACAGAGGGCCGACACGTCCCAGATCTGATTGGTTGACTTCAGGTCCGACTCCATGAGCCATGACTACAGAAAGGAAAACAATTTCATAAGTGGGTTTTTGGTAAACTTGAGAAAATAGGAAACAGATAGTGATTTGCAAATAAGTTCTGACATAACTTTGGTATTTAAACTCATTCCATCTGTACTTTTCTGTTTACGACCACAGTGGCTGCTTTAGTTTCACAGCTTATACCCTGTGGCATCATTTCAGGATCGAGTTAATTCTCTCGAAACTCTTGGATGGCAAGGACTTTCATATTTAGTAAAATTTTAAAGGCGTCCCTTTTTTTTGGCTTGGCACTTTTATTGCACTATGGAGGCTCTTGTTGACAGGTGCTGCGCAGATCAATATTTCATCTGTGAAGACAGATTTATGTGCGAGGAAACAGACATCATTCATCAAGAGCACAATGTTGGATGAAACATTTCGTGGCTAAGTGCTGACAGAATGTGTTCCTGTTTGAAACAATATTACTAAAGCTGACAAACTCTTTTTGCTCAGTGTAAAGTTTTATATTTTGCAAATGTTGACTGCTTATTACATCTGTTTGATATGGTGGACATTAAAACTTTAATATCACGCCTAAATCACCTTATGGGCGCTTGATTGGTTTAGTTTGTGTCTGGCTGACAGGATTTCAATTCAATTCAATTCAATTTTAATAGCAATCAATTCAATTCATAGCATCTATTACAACAGTAGTTGTCTCTAGGATCTTTCCAGAGACCCAGAACATGTCCCCCGAGCAATTATTACATGAACAATGGCAGGTAAAAACGTCAGATTTCAGGTTGAGCATCATCCTGCCCCCCTCTGTGGTGTGGGGTCCCACAGAGCTCAGTTCTGGGACCACTGCTTTCCCCCCAGTACTTGCCATGCCATGCAGGAGAAAAAATATTTGAGAGGGGAAGATTTTTTTTATTGTGCACTTTGAGAAAAAAGTTGAAATATCGAGAATAATGTTGAAGTACAATTTCGTGAATAAAATCGATATTTCGCCTTTTTTCTCAACATTTATTCAACTTTATTCACGAAATTTTGACTTTTTCACAACATTTCGACTTTTTTCTCGAAATTGTACTTCAACAATAATCTCGGCATTTCGACTTTTTTCTCGACATTATCTATATAGCATCTTTTACAACAGAGGTTGTCTCTAGGCGCTTTCCAGAGACTCAGAACATGACCCCCGAGCAATTATTACATCAACAATGTCAGGTAAAATCTTCAGATTTCAGGTTGAGCATCCTCCTGCCCCCTTCTGTGATGTGGGGTCCCACAGAGCTCAGTTTTGGGACCACTGCTTTTCCCCCCAGTACTTATTGCCTCAGGGTTCTGTCCTTTGGAGGCGTGGCATTGCATTCCATCGCTACGCTGATGATTGTCCGATTTATTTGCCCTTAAAGCAGAAGGACAGGTTCTCAATTAAACCACTCTTTGATTGTTTGGAGGGAATTCAAGCTGGTTTGGCCTTGAATTTCTTTAATTCTTATGAAAAAGGAAAACAGAGATAATAGTGTTCGGACTAAGTGGCCCCTGTGAGATTTCAGGTCCCTGACAATATATTTTAAACCAACCATTATCAATTCTTGTTTTTACAATGGACAATAATTTTAAATTGGATGGCCAAATTAGAGCCGTTATTAAGTCCTGTTTTTGTCCTTTCAGGCGGGGGTGTCAAACTCATTTTCATTTCAGGCCACATCAAGGTCACGATTGACCTCGGAAGGCCGGTCGTGGCAGTACTTAAGGTTGCTGCATGATGGAGAGCGGCTGCTTTGATTAGACAATTATGACTGTTAATCTCTGGAGGGTCACATAAATAGTTATGGCGTGCCGGATTTGGCCCGTGGGCCTCGAGTGTGACACATGCGATTTAAGCTGTTTGAAGAGGGTGACATATTTTCTTTCCAGGCAGCATTTTGAAACATTGAATCTCATGTTCATTTCACCCCGTTTGGATTACTGTATTGTAATGTAATGTTTTATACACGTCAGATTTTTTTTTAACCTGTTTTATGTTTCTTATAGTCTCTTATAGTTCTTAGTATTCAGCCATTTGAAACACTCTGTTTCAGCTGTGGTTGTGCTCTATAACTAAAGTTGGTATGGTATGGTACCTGCTTGCTTCTCTCTTGTGCTCAGTTCTCACATAGCACACCTGCTTATTCATATAGGTGACTCATTTCCCAATAAAACATCTCTCCTTCTCATATTTGTGTTTCGTTTGTCAGGCAGTGGAAGACGTCTGGAAAGTGAACTGTTAAGACCACATGGAAGCTTGCAGTGATTATGGAAGCATGTTGAGATTGCACAGTGATTTCAGCTAAATTTACACGTATGACGATCCAGAGTGGCAGGAGCTGATGCGTGTGTGTGTGTGTATGTATATGTGTAGGCAGGGCCGCCGCAAGGGGTGTGCGAACCGTGCG
This sequence comes from Cololabis saira, assembly GCF_033807715.1. Classification (NCBI taxonomy): domain Eukaryota; kingdom Metazoa; phylum Chordata; class Actinopteri; order Beloniformes; family Belonidae; genus Cololabis; species Cololabis saira. The sequence goes on along the minus strand of NC_084588.1, from coordinate 7,752,013 downwards.
ACCGCACAGGGCCTCGCGCCCTAAGGGGCCTCGCGCTATGGGCCGTTTTTTTTTTTTTTTTCAATTTTTCGTTTTTTTTTTTTTCGTTTTTTCCCTTATAAATATCAACAGTCACGTTCCATTACAGACCTAAATGTGTACTAGTCTGTGCATATCAATAAATATATGTGCAATGATGCACGTGTCTGTTGTTCAATACAACTGATCAGACCAAGCGCAGACACAAGCTGCTCTGATCCAGACGGGTGGAGTTGGAACAAACTGTCACACAATGTCGAGAGAACAAGACAGAATCAGGAAATTTCCATCAGGGGATGAAAAAAGAAAAAAAACTAAAGAAAATGGAAGAGTTTAATGCCTCTCTGAAAGAATCGTTTGATAAATTTGTTACAAAAATCACCGATCCGACCGGGTCTCAAGCAGCCGTGGGGCCCCGCGTCGAGGCAAGAGATGATGATGAGGCAGGGGAAGATATCCAGTATTTTGCTAATTGGAGAGTTAAAATTGCGCATATAGACACCCGATCCGACCAGAAAAACCCAAAAATTTCGCGCGCGCCCGCTACGCTCACGCGCGACGGCCCCCCCAGCCATTTTGCACAGTGCCTCGCAAATCTCCCAGGCGGCTCTGTGTGTAGGTATGTGTATGTGTATGTATGTATATGTGTAGGTATGTGTATGTGTATGTATGTGCTTATATATATATATATACTGTATGGAATGATATTTCGTAATGACATGTGGAATATGTATGTATATATATATATATATATATATATATATATATATATATATATATATATATATATATATATATATATATATATATATATATATATATATATATATATATATATATTGTGTTGTGGAAACTGAAAGGACCAATAATCTAAACTAAACTAAAAAAACTGATAAGAGGAAACCAGATTCACAGACGATTGGACCCAAATGCAGGATTGAGGGAAATCCTCACCACAAGAGGAAACTGGATCAAGAAACATCACTTAAGAGAGCATATAACGGACTGATACGTTCATGCACGCTCAACAAAACTTGACACTGGAAGACGTTAAAACATCAGCAGGCCTGATGAGTGCTACATGGATCCATCCTGCCCTGTATCAGCAGCTCAGGCTCATGATGGTGCTGTAATGTTGACAGGGATATTTTCTTGCTGCACATTACGACCCCTTCGTACCTCTACACATCATATAATCACCACAGCCTCACTGATTATTGTTGCTTACGCCGTCCATCCCTTTATCACCAGAGTGCACCCATCCTCTAATGATTACCTCCAGCGAGTAGTGTACCATGTCACAACGCTCAAATCACCTGGAAAATGCTTTCCCGGACATCTCAATGAGGTCTCTGCAGTCAACACATCCCAATCCAATAGAGCGCTGGATATTTGCATCGTTAATGTGCAGCAAACAAATATGGCACGATGCTGATTGGACCGAGATCTCTGAAGAATGTTTCCAACACCTCGTTGAATCGGTGCCACAAAGAATTAAGGCGTTTCTGAAGTCAAAAGCACAGGCGGATTGTAATAATGTGACAGGTGAGTGTAAAAGTAAAAAAAAAAGAAAAAAGGAGAAGACAGATAAGCTCAAAGCAGATCGACTTCAATCACTCAGTCAGCATCTGCTGTCAATACGAGGCCGACATTACAGCGAGGAGGAAGCTCTCTCTTTATTAGTACCCTGTTTACACTGCTGTTGCACGCTGGCCTGCCAGTACACTCCTCTCATATAAGCTCAGGCTTGACTGCTCATCCAGATACATTTACAGCTTGATATGGCTTTATTTCTGAACCCGGGGAGGCAGCAATAAAACTGTGCATCCTAACTTGACATATGTTGCAGCTGTGTGATTCAGTGTTTTGCAGCAGTGACTTATTGCCACTTTGCGCATTTGGATTCACGGCGAGTCCTGTGGTGCGTCGCTGCGGCGTTAAGGTTTTAAGCTCTATCAAACCCGGGACGGCGATAAAAGCACTTTCTTGATAAGTTGACGCACAACATTACCATATGGATCCATACACATTTGTATGCATCTGACCATAAGGCAAATATTTGCAACTCCTTTATGTAATCAAAAGATATCGGGGGAACTGGTGGCCTGTGTCATTAATTTTCCTTTTCAGTGCATTTTTTTCTCGACACTCAATCTCTCAGAATGCAGGAGTAGCTTTTTCAGTTCCAACCACCAGTTATATTTGTTATGGTAATTTCAAAACAAGTGGGAGTAATTAATTGATTAGTTGCACAGAGGCCTTTCAGGCAGAACTTTTTCCTGCTCTTCGACCGTCTCCGAGCCCCTACTGGGACTCATGTTATTCCTGAGGCAGCAAACAGGCCGTTCTGCTGATTACCAGTGTGGTGCAAGCATACATGCTCCCAAGTCTTTCACTTAGGGACCAGCCATTCATATTTCTGGTGGCATCCTCACATGACCCTGAGGTAAATGCTGCCGTTACTGATGTTCACAGCCGAACAGTGAAACATACCCGAGTCCTCCCCTCCAAGGACAAAGAACTGTATCTCCCATCGTTTCTCTGCACAATGAGTCGACTATATTATTTGAATTAAGGAGCGGGTGACGGCAGATGAAAAATATCATCCCTGGAAATATTACTTTGGGGCCAAAAAAGAAATGGCTAAAGGTGTAAACAACCTTTCATCATGCACAATTAACATGCCGCTGTAATAAATCACAGTTGCTCTTCGTGTCACATGTATTAATGGCTTTCTATCTTCCTAAATAAATTAATTGTCGACAATGCACAGGTGGAGAATGAAATCCCGCAGGAGGAAATCTTCTTTAACCAAATCGAGGTGCAAACGTAGCCTGATGGAAAGCTGCTGTCAAGCTCCCCTGTCTTATTGTAGGTGACGAAATGTTTGAATGCTGATGGTAACGCGGGCTGGAATTTCATTCTAGCGTGCAGAGGGAACAATAAAGTTTCACTGGAGAGTGATCTGAAGAGGCCACCGGTGCTGGCAGCAGGGTGCATCATTCACTGTACTCCCGTGCGCTGTGCTGTCACCTGAAGTCTCAGGCTTTCTTTCTCTCACACTCTGATCCTTCCCGCTCCCCTGGAATCTCAGAAGAGACGGGCTGTAAGGCCTTTGTCATTTTTAAAACACGGTTCAGTGCAACAGTGGGAATACGGTCGTAAATGTGAAACGTTTTTATTCTTTTCCCAGCAAAGACGCCCACCTGGGCCCCTCCACCTGGGCCCCTCCACCTGGGCCCCTCCACCTGGGCCCCTCCACCTGGGCCCCCCCCTCCTGGGCCCCTCCTGGGCCCCTCCAGGGGGCCTGTGTGGGGGGCTGGGGGGCAGGGTGCAGTTAAACCCACAGAACAGCGACCTGGTGTGGGTCGGCCAAACCAGAGGATTGAGGAAGCTCAACTATCTGCCCATGGGTCTCCCAACTGGGAATGTTTGGTTTCTCCTGGGGAGCCTTTTATTTTCATCAACATTTCACCTCATTCTTATGAAGACTTCACCAAACTACGGAAGAGTATTAGGGCCATGTACTGTAGGAGAAAAAATATTTGAGAGGGGAAGATTTTTTTTTTACGGAGTGACTATTTGCATCAGGGTACAAATAGCAAGCCCCCACCAGCTGAGCTATTCACACCCTGTTGACATATGAAAACAAATGCCTTGTATGAACAATCTTTGCTCTTACAGTATATCATTGTAAGATATTTTGAAGTGATTAAATGAAGTTTATCAAAAGTGATGTGAATACCTGTCAATCACTGTTGAGTTGATGGATTTTTTTTTATAAATAATAAAAAAAAAATTTTTTTTTTAATACATGGGTGCAAATAGCATACATTGATATTGGTAGCAGGGTGTAAATAGCCTACGCATCAGTACTTGCACCCCGGTGTAAATAGCCTAAGCCTTTTTTTTATTGTGCACGAGAAAAAAGTTGAAATGTCGATATTAATGTTGAAATACAATTTCAAGAATAAAGTCGAAACTTCGCCTTTTTCCTCAACATTTCAACTTTATTCACAAAATCTTTACTTTTTTCTCAACATTTCGACTTTTTTTCTCAAAATTGTACTTCAACATTGATCTCGACATTTTTACTTTTTTCTCGACATTTCGACTTTTTTCTCGAAGTGCATAGTGAAAAAAATATCTTCCTCCTCTAAAATATTATTTTTACTTCTCTCCTGCGTGGCCCTTATACTCTTCTGTACCAAACTGCCCTCAGCAGTGGCAGGATTATGTTGAGTTGCCCTCTTGGAGGACTGAAAACTGAAAACACACGTGTGACGTATGGTTTATGCAGTGTTGGGAGAGTAACAGTCCTTTGAGTCTTGTTTCATTATGTGGAAAAAAACCCCCTAATGGGTCAAGAGAGTGTTTAATTGGTATTCAATCCCGGGTCAGATGACTGCAGTAGTTGGGGGTTATCAGTGATCAGCATTGACACACAGCATCTATGGCTGGAAGAAGTGGCACTTCCCACTTAGGTTATTATTGTGGCTTACTGTTGATGTTATTGTTGCCTGCTATTATTAATACTTGGAACTGACAGCAGCATCTAGGATTAAAAGAGGGAAAGTGATCAATTTCAGCTGGCAGCTAATCCTCTGTCCTGCTGTGACGGCGTCGGTCCAGTCAAAAACCATGAACTAGTCTAATGATGTTTTAATGAAGCCCTGATTATCAGGAACTTTGTTCTGGGGGGGTTTCTGGATGTCAGACCACGGAGGGAATACAAACTGCGACTGGCAGTACGAAATCATTTCTTTAGACTCGTGAAAATTGGTGTGAAAAGTATGAAAATGTTTAACATCTTCTTTAGTTCATAATATCAAAAATACATATCTTTTAATTCAGCTATGTGCCGGTAATATCGATTAAGGTATTGCACACCAAAATGTTAAAAATAAATCTGCTATAACTTTCTAGAATAGTGATGATTTTAGTGATAAATACTGAAAACACAGGGTTACAGCTTACTGTACCTTATGTATTGAAAATTAAGTATTTTAGATGTGAATAAACTTCGCGTCTCAGAGATGTTGATAAAATTCGATGCTTGGGACTGGAGACGAACTGAATTACTGTTTTATATCCCTAAAGGGAAAAATTATATATTTGCACTTTAAAGCAAGAATTCATAAATGGAAAAAAATGAGAATTTAAAATGAGTCCACAAGCAGCTGGAAAGCTCTACAGTATGAATGCACTGGGATGTTGTGTCCGTTGCCTGGCAACGACTGTGTCCCTATGATATCTTCTGCAGCCTTGGCAGGAATACAGGTGATGGCTCTCAGTGGACGACATGCACAGAAAGTCCCAGCCAGCAGTTCTAGATGCAGATGCAGAGAAGCTCCTTCACAGTGACAGGATTAGACGGCCAGCGGTCAACGTGCACCACAATCCCTCTGTCTGAAGTCTCCGTCTCCCCGTATAGTCTCAAAGCCGGGAAGAGAGGCGTTCAAATGCAGAGTATGCTCCTGCAGCCATATCACATAGTACGCAATCCTCAGAAATACTTGTTTGTCCTCATCACTCCTCCAAGCTTGTTCCTTTTCTGTGCCAGTGATCTCCGGTTCTCTGTGAGAGAGAAGAAAGATTTTAAAATTCCTCTTCACTCTCCAGTTTACCCTTGGTCTATTTCTGCATGACTCCTCTCCAAGCCTTTTACATATTAACCCGTTTTTTTTTTTTCTTAAATCACATGTTTTTGTAAAACATCGTTGTGGCACATGACATGCGAGAGCAGCAGAAAGTGGATAATCTATCCATCTACTTTATCATGTATCCATTTCCTGCTGCCGCCAGCTGTTTGCAGCTGAAAATATATGGAATGCAAAACCTGCTCCATGGACGAGCTGCTCAGGCGCGCGGCAGACAGGTGCACTGGGAGACAGGCAGGTGGTGCATTTAACAGCCCAAGAGCAGGATGTCTCCTGCAGCAGCTGAAAACTGAGCTAAAAGAGCCAAAATGATCAGACGGTAAGACCCAGAACCAGAAATCTTATCCTTCAGATAAAGCTCTACAGGTCAATACAAATCCCAACAAAAGATCAAAAGAAAGCACACCAGTTCAAGACATTTTGAACATAGTTATCTTTCTGGAAAGACGAAGCGGATTTAGTCATAGTATTAAAATGTCTTTTATTTATTGTTTTTGAGGAGCATTTTAATTGTGTCTTTATGGGTATAATTTTAATAACACTTATAATACTCATACTAAAACGACTACTACTACTATTACTACTACCCAGTACTCAAGCTGTAAAAAAGAATCAGGGGGGATGGTGGATTTTATCATATGTGGACAGATAATTTGTGCTGATTACAAATAATATAATATATTACAAATAATAGCAGTGACCAAAACACCTGCAGAAATACTGCAGGAATGACATAGCAGCAGTTAAATGCAGCCTTCTGTAAGCTTTAAATATCCACTGGGCTTACATCAAATACATCAAAACACAACAATAAAAAACACTTTCCTGAACTTATCAATATGACTCTGTCCTTCACAGGATAAGTAAAATGGATCACTGCAAAAACTCAAAATCTTAACAAGAATACTTATTTCTAGTTAAAATGTCTCATTTTAGTAAAAAAAATCTCTCATCACTGGAAAAAACAACAATTTTCACCTGTTTCAAGTAGATTTTCACTTGAAATAAGTAGAAAAATCTGCCAGTGGAACAAGATTTTTTTGCTTGTAATAAGAAGATAAATCTTGTCCCACTGGCAGATTTTCCTACTTATTTTAAGTGAAAATTTACTTGAAACAGGTGAAAATTGTCAAATAAATTATTTTTCTGGTGTTATTTTTCTGGTGATGACTCTAAATGTTGAAATAGCAGTAAAACCACATTCATTGATGAAATGACATAAGGGATGGAAAGGGGGGATGGCAGTTTTACAGGTGGGATGATTTGGACCGTTTTTATTTCTGGGGGGATGCCGTCCCCCCTCATCCCCCCTCAACTTGAGTACTGCTACTAATACCACTACTAATAATAGTAATAATAATACATAAATCATCAAAAAAATCAAAGAGTTTCCCGGGCCTGCATCTCTCCAGAGGCATGCCACAGCAGGTAATTGTATTTCTTCTCCTGTCAGTGTTTAATATTTAATGTTCAATATGAGATGGCAGCTGTTGAGTCCCTGCAGTGTCGATAGCCTTGTCTGTGCTTAAAGTTATTAGCTCAAAAGCATAACAGTTATTGAAGCTGCACAGCAGCATCAATAACTCTGGTGTGCAGAGATGCTGGGAAGCCCGAAGCCAGGACCCTGACTGCATCATAAAACTGCTGCTTCAGAAACTCTCTGCAAGGTTTCCATTTTTCTGGGCTATTAATGCCTCATATCCTCTGCATATTTGCCTTTGCCGCTATTAAAACAGCTTATTACTAGTGTTCATTAGCCATCATAAATAAAGCATGGTATATATACGAACACGATGCATAAATATGGATTAAAAGAAAGTAGGGTAAAACCAGCATTTTTCCGCCGCTGATTTATATGTAGATGACTAGACACTATGTTTTGTTATTGCACTATTGATGCCTTCTTGCCATTTGCAAGATTGACAGCAGCATGCTTTCAATTTATTGCTGCAACCTTTAATTGTAGCCTTAAACTCCCATCAATAAAAGCAGGGGAGTTAAGCTTAAGACTGACAATGACCTGAATACTAAAGACCAAGAACACTGGAAAGGTCTGGCTGGTGCAGGCAGGAAAGCTCTTACACAGCCGCCAGTCATTAGCACAGACAAGCAAATTAAGGAAACGAATGGAAAAAGGGAGTAAAGGAGGGAGGTTTGGAGACTCGTGTGTTAGAAACAAGCCCACTAAAAATGTAAAGGAAAGAGAATAAAAATGTAAGTTCTCAATCTGACTCTGACGTTGCAGAAGTGTGTTGTCAAACACCAAGCCAAAGCCATGAATAATTAAAACACCAGCATGTGCTGATTAACAGATCTCAGACCAGCACTAATGGTAGAAAAGATAGTTTGTTTGGACTGAAAATGAGCTTAAACATGAAATCACACACACACAGGGCAGATATTAAATATGTTGGTTACCATCCAGTTGTGAACTCTTAATAGCATTTTAAAATTGTACTACTTACAGTTTCAAAGTGCTGCCAAAGATACAACTGAGCCGTTGGCAAGGAGACCAGTTAGCGGGGGAGGGGATAAATCAAGCGGGTTATAATAAACTCGGGCAGTGATGCATCCATCAATCGCAGCAGTCTCTGGCAAAAATTTGCAAAACTATGGAATAAAAATGAGACGGGTGTTGTCGGTAATCCGTAACTCTGCGTCACAGTGGCACTGTGTAAAATCGATGCACCAAGTGTCCAACTTCTCCCGTAATTTATGTTCTCTCAGTTCTCGCCTGCAACCTTCATGGTAGGACAGCAGCTTTTCACAACATGATTCTGCGGTGTGTTACTCACACAAGATGTTATTCCACTGAGTACATGCACATACAGTCCCATAGGAACCACGCGATCAACCGAGGCATAAATCAGAGTCTGAATGGAGGTTTTTGTCCAACAACATCAGCTCTGTTCTGTGCAAACTTGATCCAGTTCTTCTCCGTTTCATTACCGTCCGGAGATTTAAGATCACAACACAACTTATGAAAAGACTGACAGGTTTCTGTGATAAAAGCAGAGTCGTTTAGCAGCCAACCATCACAAACGCGGTGACACGGCACAGTGGGATTGTCCAAAGCTACACGCATCATAACATTTCAGGGTCAGGGTCAGGCTCGGCTTTTGCTTGCAATAACCGTCTTTTCACCAGATCATACAGCGCTGATTTCAGGGATTTATGACTTGGGAGTGGAGACCAATGAATGCTTTGACTGGCTCATGATTGCTTCTTTTAAGGGCGATTACCTCAAGATAGATGTCCACCTTCATGCAGATTAACAGATTCAACTGTATGAAGTCCACGGGGGCAGAACCTTCGGGAGAAAAGTGACGGTGGCAGAAAATTGTCATTGGTCTTCATTCCAAAGCTGTCAAAAGACAGACTTATTCAGGCAAAAAAAACTCAGCACAATTGCTCAAGAGAGTGCAAATGCCTTACAGCAGTGGCAAAGCAGAAGCCTTTGAGCATGTGGAAGAACCTCCTGAGTGAGGATTTCTTTCACGAGTGTGGCTATTTTTAATCTGCGGCTGTTTAACTCCAAGTGATTCATTTGTCTATACGATGAATATAACTTGCAAAATGTATGCCGCTTTCAGCATTTGATTTCTGCAAATGTGATACCACAGCTCGGATCTGGAGACACTATTTTGGTTTGATACATAGATATTCATTAGGGCTGGGTATTGTTAAGAACCTCACGATTTGATTCAATTTCGATTCTTTAGGTTTAGATTTGGGGCAGTACGGTGGCTTGGTGGTTAGCACTGTTGCCTCACAGCAAGAATGTTCCTGGTCGACTCCCAGGCCCGGCAGGGTCTTTCTGTGTGGAGTTTGCATGTTCTCCCCGTTCTTGCGGGGGTTCCCTCCGGGTACTCCGGTTTCCTCCCACAGTCCTAAAACATGCTTAGGTTGGTAGGTAGTAGGTTGATTGATGATTCTAAATTGCCCGTAGGTGTGAATGTGAGTATGACTGATTGTCTGTCTCTATATGTGGCCCTGCGATGGACTGGTGACCTGTCCAGGTTGAACCCCTCCCTCTCACCTGTGTTGAGCTGGGATAGACTCCAGCAGACCCTCGTCACCCTGCAAAGGATAAAGCGGGTATAGATAATGGATGGATGTTTCGATTCGATTTGATTTTTTTTTTATTTTCATGCCTATAACACGTGGCATGTTACTTCACATAGAAAGGAACTGAGCAATTAAATTTAGCAGCACCATAATGGCTCATAATGGCCACGGACTCCGTTATCTTCTGTGCACGGACAAATCTTGGCAGTAATTTGCAGACAAAGGCTTTGTCGAGTTGCATCTGCTTTGGGTCCACAGTTTTAGCCGTAGGTTGTTGCAGGGCATCCGCAAGGTGTAAGTGGTTCCGCAGGTTTGTCGTGTTGCTGTTGTATTTTGGTTCTGCCTGGCACAACTTACACACCACCCTACTTTTGTCCGTTTCTCGTGTTCCTTCTTTAAATGGGAATTCAAAATGACTCCGAACGTCTGATCTGAAAGATTTTCCGCTTGCCATTGTCGCCATTTTATTGTTGTCCACAAAACGCGAATCATAGTAAAATGTCACACACAGCGCCCCCACTGGCCAGGAGGTGAATTGATTCAGAGGCTTTGCTTAATCGATATTAAATTAGGGCGGGGATAATTGCATAATTGCATCGCATTTTCAATATTTTTACCCACCCCTAATATTCACTCTGACACAAATTTTTGTTTGGAGGTGAATCCTGAATTGTTTTTTTGTCTCACTTGATGGAGGAATGAATGGATGGATGGATGGTTGGGTTCAGAATAAATCTGCTGCACCGTCAAGCTAATCAGCTGTTGTGGGTGTAACACTTGGGTAACTGCTCTCAACAGGATCCGCAAATGACACTGTTGTAAAAGATGATGCATTTACTTCTTTAAAAGTGGTTGTATTGTAATTTGCAGTCATTATAACAAAAACCCTATTGTAATGGGGCTTCTCTCCTTCTTCCATTAAATGTCAATTTGAAGGTTGTCTTTGAGGAAAAGCTCTTTGTAGTCTACACCATATCTCAAACTAATACCAAGGATGGGATTTAAAAAACAAAACAATCAGGTTTATGTACACTTTGATCAACGCCAGTCCAATAATGCATTCATTGAGGCTGTAATTGTCAACATCCACCGAAGCAGGCGGCTACCATAGACACACTAAATCAGGGGGCTTTTATCAGCTAGTTCTCTAATCTTAACGTTTCACACCCAGTTTCCGTTCTGGTTTATAAGATATCCTCAAATCATCAATCTAAAGTCATAGCTCTCACGTAACGAGAATCTTTACTGCTCTGTACAGCTTCAGCTGCCTCCTAGCCCCCACATGCTCCAATAGAAACTCCTCTTCCAACCGCATCAATCACACCATCTTCAATATCTCATAAAGTAGTCTGTTTCTTTTGCAATACCCATTAAAAAACGTCTTTGCGACAAAGGAAGTTGTTAATCCTCCTACTTGCTGCAATTTATCCACAAGTTTGTTTTATTCTAAGACTGAACTAACTTAAACTTGCCTTGTTTTAAAACTCGGTCGACCAAGTCAGGGATTTCCCTTGAGCACAGTACATTGGCCATTCATCAATAATTTTAGCCATCGTTATGCAAACCTTATTTTGTATTAATTTAACATGAATTGAACCAAACAATGTAATGATTGGTCTTTGGTTTCCTTTTGTTTTCACTCTTCTAGAGATTGTTTTTTTTTTTTTGTTTCCTCCAAGCATTGATTATTTACTTTCTCTGTTAGTTGTTTTTCTGAGATCCGTCTTCTGTTTGTTTTTTACTTGATTTTTCTGTTATATTTAAGTTTGTCTTCCTTCTTGTTTTGCGTGTGTTTACTTTGCTGTTTTTTTTGTTGTTGTAGATTGTCTGTCCTTATTGTATTAGTATCAACTATGAAGTAAACAAAGTTAAAAAGGGTAGGCACAATAAGCTCAGGCTTCAGCCTACACTTTTTGGTCGGTTTATTTTACTTATATTTACTTATTTTTTTTATTATTTCTTTCCTACAAAAGGAAATTAAATGCAATGTTGGGGGGGGGTGGGGGGGGGGGGTGCAGGCAGGCGGAAGCAGCAACAGCAGACATCCACGTAGGCAGGTGGAAGCAGCAACGGGATGACCGGGGATGGGGGGGGGGGGGACACAGGCCAGAACGCAGCTCCCGAGGCTCCAGCCTGCAAACATGCACAAAAGAGAAAAAAAGGGGGGGGAATTATACGACTAAGCACCACCAACATCTTCCTCCTCTAAAATATTATTTTTAATTTTCTCCTGCCTGGTCCTAATACTACTCCGTTGGTTTAAAACTAAATGTGTGGATGTGTAATGTATGACAGAAAACTGACAATAACGGCCATATCATGACGTGTATTTCTTGTGTGTTTCTTGTATTAATGCGGCCGCTGCCACAAACACTATTAACCAGGTGATACCAGCAGCTGCTGGTATGGGGACATAGGTGGACGGCCAGCTACTGGAACAGCATGCAGACAAAGTACTATTCAAAGATCCTGGAATGATAATTGAGTCATTAGGGTTGGGGTTAGGCCTCAACATCTGAGGCTGCATTAAGGTGCCATGTATCCTTGGGATGTATGTTTTTCATCCCTGCTCAAACATTCATATCAGACAAAGCATAAAGCAAAAAACTGACAAAAGCAAAACACAACTGTTGTTACACTGAGTTCAACAATGGTAACAGAATAAATAAAACACAATGTATTCTTCTCGCATTAGACTTTAATGCTGTATCACAGAATCTCAACCATTTACAACAACTGCCTTCACACACAAGCAGCATAGCCGAGCTCAAGACACGATGTCAAAGAAGAGGTGAATATCAGCCCATTTTCTGTAAAAGGATCCAAACTGGAGAGCAACTCTCTACCGAACATTCAACTCCCAAACGGAGAAGCATGTTTATCATATATTCATAATTTCTCAGTGACTTATTTTCCCCCCCAGTTCTTGCGGACCCTGGTGCTGTGCAGACCCCGGTACGACGCACCAGTGAGTCCACGGTGCCACCAGTACATTTGACTGGAACTGTAAGGTTAAATTTCCTCATCTATGAATCTCAATGCACATCTAAATGCAGATGTGGAATCTGCTTACATTTATATATATAAATATATAAATGTATATATATATATACATATATATATATATACAGTATATATATATATATATATATATATATATATATATATATATATATATATATATATATATATATATATATATATATATATATATATATATTAGGGCTGTCAAACAATTAATTTTTTTAATCGCATATTAATCGCACACTTATTCACACATTTTTTGCTGTTCCAAATTACCTTAAGGTATTTTTCAAATGTTTTTAATACCACAACATGAGAAAGGGCAAATATGCTGCTTTATGCCAATGTTTATTCAACTTTACACCAAAAAAGGCGTTTGACCTGAATGTAACATTCCTTCATAAATAAATTTACACTTGGAAAGACTAACTTAAGATTCCTTGGTTTTTTTAAGCAGCTCAATGTAAAACAATGAACCATACATCACAAACATTGTACAAGAAGTGCATTGGTCAGTTAAATTTTCCATGTAATTATGTCTAACCTCATATGGAGGAAAAAAATATCCCCTTCTCCTATCCAGCGTTTCTTTTTCAAATCGACAGAACATGCAAATAACTTTAGTGTTGTCCAGCGAACCATCTAGCATCTTTTTGAAAGTGAACTAGCTGTTCAAAAGTCCCTTTTCATTCTCCATCTTTTGTATATATCGTATATATATATATATATACATATATACTGTATATATTTATATGTACACCCTACTCACGTTGGCAGATGGTTCTGCCATTACTGCAACTGTGCTACTGTTTCCTGACACATGAAAGGTTTCTCCAACTTATCTCCCAGCTTCTCCTTCCTCTGCGACAGTGTGCGCCTTGGAATGTGGCTTGCACGCTCATAAACACAGCATCCCCCTCAGTAATATGCAGGACTTGGATCTTAAATCTTCACGGTGTAGTGCTGCATGGAGATTCTCTCCCCCAAATGTGATTTCTGCCAGCTCTGCCCATCTTCACTTTATGCCACATTTCTATTTAATATGTTTGCTTCTCCTGCTTTCTGCACTTCACACAACTCTATAAAACAAGGCTCATGAATAAATTGTGAGATGTCAAGGTCTCAGCTCGGTTTGCCACAAGTTTTGATTTTGTGAAATTTCCAGCAGCTCCTGTCATGAACGGTTATGATGAGAGACGCTTGCCTTCTGACAATGCCCAGACAGTACAAATGAGGAGAATATTATTTTTCGCTTTCATATTCTGTGCTATGATTAACTGCTGAAAATCGGTCACTTTGGTGACGGAGGTTCAAAAATGAAAAGTGAAGTGCAGATGCAATGAAGTGTCACTCCAGGACATGCACAGTTATATGTCATATGCTGCATTTCATTTGCTTTGGAGGTTAAAAGTTGCACATTGCATCCCTTATTAATTTGTTACTTCATTTAATATCCTAATTATGTGCGAACGTCTGTTGCTGCATTTGAAACACTCACAGCTGCAGATTTGAGAAGTTGTATCTGCAGAGTTGTGGTTGTATAGAAAGAATAAAATCAAATGAGATACAAAAACATAAATACAAGTAAAAGGTGGACTACATATATTTGCATGTGAATTTTACTTTATATGTTTTTTTTTAGGAACTCCACATTTTCTATAGAAGTGGACATTTTTGACATAATATTTCAGTTATTTTGTTGTATATTCAAGTGACTCTCAAATTAACTCTTATCTTTGTATGTTCCTGTCAAAACGTACAGCTGGAACTCAAACTTTAACATTTTCCAAGCAGGGACAGAATGAACCACAACTTAACATCAAAAAAGCGTTATCACCTCAACAGAAAACATCTTTTTCCAGGTTTCAGATCATGTTATTACGTATTATGTTTGACTTTAGCACAAGTCTTTTTGGCTTCAATGTCAGGTCCCCTTTTTGGTGGGTCTCCAAAAACCTCTTAATCCTAATAAATGACTCATCATTTTCCTGTTGGGTCAGCAGTTACACTTAATTTCAGGGATGTTCGGACCGCACAGTCTGATTACATGGAATATTTGCTGAATATTTCTCTCCATGAGGAAGAGTATCAAGACCCTGTTCTGATAGTTTTCCGGTGCAATCATATAGACAGAACCAGGAGATGATGAGCAGTTGCTTTTAGAGAGGAGCTAGGACTTTATTATGCCTTTATTAAAGGATGTAATGACTCCTTTTTCAAAATGAATCCCATTGCAGACGGGTGGCATTGCTGCCCAGTCCATTTGTGTCTTCATTTCTCCCATCTCTGCTCATCCTGGATTCTTTATCGGCAGGGGTCAAACAATTGGCCCCTCGTTGGGTAGAGGAGCCGGAAGGTCTTTGCTGGGAGACTCCTCATCAATCATTCACTCATTTCATCCAGAGCACCCTATTTACAAAGATATCTGTGGCAATAAAAAGGCCAGGAGTCTGCTGGGAAAATGTGGAGAGAAAAATGCAGTAGTTTTACTGTTCCTCTGTTGGAATACGTTGTCAGTGTTACTGTTTTAACTGCATGCATTTAACGTGGTACATTTCAGTTTTTCAAGAAGACTCAAGAGGATCCTGGAAGTCTTCAACTTACTTTATTAAAGTTGTATGATTCTCTTGAGTGCTTGGCCCTGTAGGGTTGGCACATCTCTGTCCTACCTGACATCTTTCCAACGTCCCTTTTGGCCATCTTGTGTGGTTCCGTGTAGCATGGACTTATGTAGTTACAGACACTTCATTTTGAACATTTTTCTTGCTGAGATGTAACCCCCACTGTTCTGCTGTTTTATCCTTCAATTTGCTCAACTACTGCTTCTCTGCAAAATGGCTATTATCTATCCAAATGTCCGTTGGGTAAGAGGTGGAGTCCGGAGTGAATTATGAATGAATTCAAATACAGCTAATTCAATTTCTGCTATTACGCTGGTATAACTTGTGGACCTACAGGGCAGATATTTTGAATAAGGTTAACATAATGCGTTAGAGTGATTCAACAGGGGACCATTTCTCAGATCTTCAAAGCGATTAAGCAGCTATCACTGTTTAATTTGGGTGTATGTTCACATGCCCTACTGTATCTCCATCATAACAGAGTCATTTAGAGCCAATCAAAGTAAATATACATTTACAAACTCATGTATATTCACTAGAAACAAGTGTGTGAGAGTTGTTTGTTATTGGTCTTTTTGAAAGGCTGGTGACGAGTCCAGGATGTCTTCAGTTGATATGTGAATCTGAAGAGGAGGTAAAGAAAATGATGATGGATGGATGATGGATGGATGGATGGATGGATGATGGATGATGGATGGATGGATGGATGATGGATGGATGGATGGATGATGGATGATGGATGGATGGATGGATGGATGGATGGATGAATGATGGATGGATGGATGGATGGATGATGGATGATGGATGGATGGATGGATGGATGGATGGATGATGGATGATGGATGAACGGGTGGATGGATGGATGATGGATAGATTGATGGATGATGGATGGATGGATGATGGATAGATGGATGGATGGATGGATGATGGATGGATGGATGATGGATAGATGGATGGATGGATGATGGATGGATGGATGGATGGATGATGGATGGATGATGGATGGATGGATGGATGATGGATGGATGGATGGATGGATGATGGATGGATGATGGATGGATGGATGGATGATGGATGGATGGATGGATGGATGATGGATGGATGGATGGATGATGGATGGATGGATGATGGATAGATGGATGGATGGATGATGGATGGATGGATGACGGATGGATGGATGGATGATGGATAGATGATGGATAGATGGATGGATGGATGATGGATGGATGGATGATGGATGGATGGATGGATGGATGGATGATGGATGGATGATGGATGGATGATGGATAGATGGATGGATGGATGATGGATGGATGGATGATGGATGGATGGATGGATGGATGGATGATGGATGGATGGATGGATGGATGGATGGATGAATGGATGGATGGATGATGGATGGATGATGGATGGATGATGGATGGATGGATGATGGATGGATGGATGATGGATGGATGGATGGATGAATGGATGATGGATGGATGATGGATGGATGGATGAATGGATGATGGATGGATGGAGGATGGATGATGGATGGATGAATGATGGATGGATGGATGGATGGATGATGGATGGATGGATGGATGAATGGATGGATGGATGGATGATGGATGGATGATGGATGGATGATGGATGGATGGATGATGGATGGATGGATGGATGGATGGATGAATGGATGGATGGATGATGGATGGATGATGGATGGATGATGGATGGATGGATGATGGATGGATGGATGATGGATGGATGGATGGATGGATGAATGGATGATGGATGGATGATGGATGGATGGATGAATGGATGATGGATGGATGGAGGATGGATGATGGATGGATGAATGATGGATGGATGGATGGATGATGGATGGATGATGGATGAATGGATGGATGATGGATGGATGATGGATGGATGGATGATGGATGAATGGATGATGGATGGATGGAGGATGGATGGATGGATGGATGATGGATGGATGATGGATGAATGGATGGATGGATGATGGATGAATGGATGGATGGATGATGGATGGATGATGGATGGATGGATGATGGATGAATGGATGATGGATGGATGGAGGATGGATGGATGATGGATGGATGAATGGATGATGGATGGATGGATGGATGAATGGATGGATGGATGATGGATGGATGATGGATGAATGGATGGATGGATGATGGATGAATGGATGGATGGATGATGGATGGATGATGGATGGATGGATGATGGATGAATGGATGATGGATGGATGGAGGATGGATGGATGATGGATGGATGAATGGATGATGGATGGATGGAGGATGGATGATGGATGGATGATGGATGGATGGATGATGGATGAATGGATGATGGATGGATGGATGATGGATGAATGGATGATGGATGGATGGAGGATGGATGATGGATGGATGATGGATGGATGAATGATGGATGGATGGATGACGGATGGATGCATGGATGGATGGATGATGGATGGATGCATGGATGATGGATGATGGATGGATGCATGGATGATGGATGATGGATGGATGAATGATGGATGGATGGATAATGGATGGATGGATGATGGATGGATGGATGAATGATGGATGGATAATGGATGGATGGATGATGGATGGATGGATAATGGATGGATGGATAATGGATGGATGGATGATGGATGGATGGATGAATGATTGGTGAATGATGGATGGATGAATGATGGATGGATGGATAATGGATGGATGGATGATGGATGGATGGATAATGGATGGATGATGGATGGATGAATGATTGGTGAATGATGGATGGATGAATGAATGATGGATGAGTGGATGGTTCGATGGTGTCCTCAGGTTGTAATATGTCCTGGTTACCACAGACACAGAGCTGCAGGCTTAAGCATCGCAGCAGGCAGAGTTGTTGCAGACATTTGTGCCTGTGCAGCTCAGCAGGGGCTGATATTTAAAACTGTTTATCCAGAAGCATTCAAACATAATGTTCAAACAGTCAGTGTGAGCTGAGCTACTGGAGCTCAATAAATATTGAAAAACTACTTTTTGTCAGTGAGCCACCCCCACCCCATCCACCCATCACCCACACACACCGCCCACCCCATCCATCTACTCTGCATCTTATTTTGCCCAACGTGTTTAGAGAGATGGGAGATTGTATTTGTGCAATTGATGGTACCTGATTGATTTATTGATGCAAAGTGCTTTAAACATTTCCTATACACTTTTTGAAATATGAAGGACTATTTGTGTGAAATTCACTCGTTGCTCTTTCATCTGCATAAGATCCATTCTAAGCTCCATCAGAAATCAGTGGCTATCAACATGATCATTGATAATGGGCAGATTATTACTTATATACATATATAAATATATATATTTATATATATATATTTATATATATTTATATAAATATACATACATTCACCAGCCACTTTATTAGGTACATCTGTCCAATTGCTGGTTATTGCAAATTTCTATCTGCTTCTATCTATCTTAATCAGCCAATCACATGGCAGCAACTCAGTGCCTGTAGGCATATAGACATGGTCAGGAAGATCTGCTGCAGTTCAAACCGAGCATCAAAACAGGGAAGAAAGGTGATTTAAGTGACTTTGAACGTGGCATGGTTGTTGTATTTCAGAAACTACTGATCTACTGGGATTTTCACTCACCACAGTGTACCATCTTCTGATGGCAACTTCCAGCAGGATGATGCTCGTGTCATAAAGCGCCTATCATCTCAGACTGGTTTCTTGAACATGACAATGAGTTCACTACTCAGGTGGCCTCCACAGTCACCAGATCTCAGTCCAATATAGATCACCGTTGGGATGTGGTGGAACGGGAGATTCTCATCATGGATGTGCAGCTGACAAATCTGCAGCAACTGCAATATGGACCAAACTCTCTGAGGAATGTTTCCAGAACCTTGTTGAATCTATGCCACAAAGGATTAAGGCAGTTTTGAAGGTAAAAGACGGTCCAACCCGGTACTAGGTGTACCTAATGAAGTGGCTCCTGCTCTCCTGCATTTGGGTCCTCAACAAACCACACCCGTGACACAGTATATATTAGGGCTGTCACAATTAACGCGTTAACTCAACGTCCTCTTAAGACCAACATTTTTTTTAATGCACGATTAACGCACAGGATAAAAAAAAACAAAAAAATGTGCATTATATAATTTCTGGCGGTGGAAGGCACCCGTAGTTTGAGGAAAAGTATGGTGGATTACTGCGTGATTGTTTTTGAAAAGCGAACTTTTCAAGGTAAGTTAGTCTTTACAAGTGTAAAGTTTGGGGGATTGGTTTGTATTTATGAAGGAATGTTACATTCAGGTCAAAAGCTTTGTTGTTGTGGAAAGTTGAATAAACATTGGCATAAAGCAAGCATATTTGCCCTTTCTCATGTTATTAACAGTATTAAAAACATAAAAAAAATACCTAAAGGTAATTTAGAACAGCAAAAAATGTGTGAATAAATGTGCGAGTTAACTATGGACAACATGCGATTAATCGCGATTAAAAAAATTAATCGTTTGACAGCCCTAATATATGTGTATATATATATATATATATATATATATATATATATATATATATATATATATATATATATATATATATATATATACATACATTCACATATACATACATAGTATTTTTTGTAGAATTCCAATAGTATTTATATCTCCATTAGCAAAGCTGACAAATTGTTTGTGTTGTCTTCGATTTTGTTTTTAATTTTCCCAATCGTTAATGAATTGCAGCTCCACGGAGGAATCTATGAATCAATAAACACAGTTGGAACAACCGACTATTTTTCTTGGCGTTATTTTTAACATCGTGGGCCAGTTCAATGAATTACTCCCAACACTGTTGTGCCTCGAAGTGGGATGAGTGGAAAAATGCATGCGGTTGACCTGCAGACGAGGAAATGCAAGTCTTTGAGAATAAAATTGCCAGTGAAGTGCTTTTCCGTGAGTCTGGCGTGTGCTGGTGTCAGCTATTAGGAAAGGAAGTGTGTTCTCTCCCATATAGTGTAATGTGCCTCAAAGGCTCAATCGTTTGTTCATTCATTCAGTTCCTATAAACACTTCAACGCCGTCAGCATCATGAGCGGCCCGGCAACCACTTGACTTCACTCCTTCAGCTGACTGCGATGAACAGAGGTGTGCACACATTTTGACAGGGACATGTGAAACAGACGCACTGTGGTATCTTAGCAAGTTATGTTCAGTCATTTCAGGAAGATCTCAGGAAATTGTGTACACTTGTGGAAAAAAAGGGGCATATTTTCTTCAAAGTGTTGCCATTTTTAGTTCCAAAAGTGGTTAATAGAAAAAGATATTGAATACTCTTCTTGAATATTGTTCGGTCAAAAAAGGTTAGTTTCTTTATTGGAATGTTTTGCTGTTGGTTTAGTCTAAACCTCATCTATCAGTCCATGTGGTTACATTCAAAACTTTCTGAAATGGAAAAGGAAAAACTAAAAACGACGGTGCTGTTTTCTGACAGTGAACAGGAGCTTGGGAAACTGTTTAAATGTGGTCTGAGCATAGGATTCATTTAGGATTTAACTTTTATGTCACCATAGGGCTTCTTTTATTGTTTTATTAATGAATTTCAGAATGGCACATTGAATACTAACTCAACACCCTAGCGCAATGGCAGTGTCAATTAAAAAGAAAGCGCAAAAAAGATAAGAGGAACCATCAAATAACTCAGATATTGTGATACAAAAGTGTCCAGCTCCCCTATATGGTTTGTTTGACAATGTAAACAATGAACTGAAGATGAGCAGTTAAACTGAATTATTGCTGAGGAAATGGATTAAAGAGAGAGAGGTGTAGGCTTATCCAAAAAATATTAGTGTTAATGTGTTGTTTTTCAGGTTTTTCTAAGCACAGTTGCCAAAAACATGCAAAGGAAGTATCTAATATATATATATGAAAAAGTACTTTGGGTTCAAGCAACGTTTAAAATTAGTACTGAAAACCTGACTGACTTCACAACCCCACAGTAATGTTCATAGCAGTCGGTTTATGGGTGGAGTTAGCATCTCCACTTTACTCCACCCTCCTCTTCTTTGAATTTTAACTTCCTTCTTCCGAGGTTCATCAAATACAGCGCAATGTGAAGTTGGAGATAAAGCGGAAGAAGCTGGTTAACTCTAGTCTGAGTCTGTGATGTCACACAACACCCTGCAAATCTGAACATCCAGGTACTTTTAGTCCTACATCACCTCCAATCCGCTCCCAGTCCATTCAGTGGTTGTGGAGGCATCCTCTTCTCCCTGACGTTGATCACCAACTCTTTGGTTTTGTAGATACTCACTACAAGCAGGTGTTTTCCTCCAGCCCACTCCACAAAGTTGTCCACCAGTGCCCTGTCGTTCCCCTCTCCTCCCCCTCCTATCCAATGTGACAAGATTATGTTACAGTATGTGGTTGTTTTGGGAGTTTGTAGTCACCCCAGACACCAACATTATACAGAAAAGTGATTTTTTTTATTCAGTTGCTGCTACTTTATAAATATGCATAAAACAATACGGTCAACGCTACCACCCCACAGCTTTGTTGATCATTTCACATACAAAATGACTAAATTATGCCTTTTCATTATATCCACACGTTTAAACACGGGTCCTCCTCGTGCTGCTCTAACCAATCAGGATGTGGATGAAGTTAGTGTGTGTTAGACTAATTGGTAAGGGATGTTACAGTTAGATCATGTTGTGCAACTCAAGGTAGCTTGGCTGTCCAGTTATCAAGGCTAATGATAATTCTATTAAAGAATTATTAATAATTAATAAAGTTGACTATTTATCAAATTGTATTATCAAAAATGATAATTCTCGTAGGGGCACCACCGCCGGGGCCTTACTTCCGGTGGAATTCGATAACTAACAGCAGAAAATCAGTCTCATTATGATTTGAATTATCCTGCAGAACAGCAAATCTTACAGAATAACAGTGAAGGCGTGATATCCGAACACTAGGCTCTGCTTAAACAAATCAATCTGTGACCAAATCTTGCATGAAATAACACAACCACTCATAAAGAAATCAATCAGAATTTATTTACATACGGGTGTCAAAAGATGATAAACGCAACACCCAAATAAATCTGATGGCAGAAATGGTTTAAGTATCCATAAAACAATTAATTAACTAGAAAAACAACAATCAATAAAATGAAACATAAACGTTAAATGCATGGAATGAAAAAGAAAAGAAATCAAGCAATAATAACGAAGATACAGAACATCTACAGTTCAAACGGGGCTCCTGTGGTCTTTTAAAGATGGACGCGCCCTCTTGGCCACGTGCAATTAGAACGGATGGTGATCCCGGTGTTAAACCGTGATCAACTGCAGAAAACAGCGCTTTAAAACATGAATGACTAGCAGAAAGTAGTGACTACAAATTAATGAAAACAGTCCTTATAATGATGGTGGTGTAATCTCAGCTCTGAACACAGATTTAGCTCTGTAACACTCCCAGTTAAACTCATACACCCAGGTCTCAAAACCTCACGCCTCCTCGGGTCTCCGGGTGCCGATCAGGGGTTCCTGCCGGGTCTTTGGTCGGAGTCCGATCCCAGAGAGTCCTCCCGCCTCTCCCGCTCCTCCTCCTGACTCTGGAATCACGAGAGGACGGGGGTACAGCTGAAGCAGCCGGCGCTCCAGCTCCGGTCCGGAGGCTATCACGTCGTCTCGGGGGCGCGCGGGGCCAGTCTACTTCTTCTGAGTGCTGGTGCCCGTCGGCCTGAGCGCGTGGCCCCGGGACGGGCAGCGGGATGCGTCTCGGTTCTGCGCGGGGCAGGCTGTCCACAGGTCCTTTCAGGTGAAGTTTTAAGAGCAGAGAGAGAGGTTAGGAAAGAAGAACGGGTCTCACCCTGGGCCGGGGCCGAGCTTCGGAGCGGCTTCCCCCCCCTTTCCAGCTCCCAGGGACCGGGGACACGTGAAGCAGGACTCTGGATGAAAAGTTGAGACCGGGAGCTGATGGGGGCGGCTCCGTGCACCGCGGCTTCAACGGGCTGCAGGTCCACCGGAGCGGCCCGATGGGGCCTTACACCTCCCCCCAGCCGGGGGGAGAAAGGGAGATGGGATCTTGGCCCAGAGCCAAACGATCCAGCTCGGATGAGAGGGTGATCGGAAGAGAAGTCAATGGGAGCCGGAGCTCCGCAGGCCCGGTCCGTTGCGGGCCTTCCGCCTCCCCCCAGCCGGGGGGAGAGAAGGGAGATGGGATCCTTTGGTCCTGCTGCTCAGGAAGAGAGGTTGATCGGAAGAGAGAGAAAAAGAAGCAGCGGCAGGGGTTTTGATCCTACGCGCGCTGCAGTGACGTCATCGGTGCCTCATTGCGATTGGATGTGCGCGCTTTCAGGCGCCGCCCCATCCCGCAAGGCATGCTGGGATTGTGGTTCATGGCACGGTCGCCATTTTATGAGGCACATTAAAGCCAGTTCCAGGCTGGGGGGGTTGCTGGTAGGTTTTGTGTCTGTCCAAAGAGGCCTGGTTTTAGGGCTCCGCTGCTTCCCGACCCCTGCTTAGGTGTCATAAAACCCCAAGGAAGTCTGTTTTCCCTGGCAGAAACCCTGCTGGGTCCTTGTTTTGATCTCCGGCCATGCAGTCGGGTCGTAAACGGACTATCTCGACCCAGGCCGAGATAACCAGGAGTTAGCAGCAGGGGGTCGCAGGACTTCAGGAAGAAGGGGCAAAGTCTGGTTTTACAGGTCCTCAAAATCACAAAATATTCATACATTTATAAGTCCAGATTTCACATGGGCGACGCACAACATCCCCCCTTAGAATCGACCGCCGGAATGCAGGGTCTGGTTGTCGAATCTAACAACGGTGCAACAGTCCATGTGGTCACGAAACTCTGGTTGGGGGCGTGAGGCTAGCCTGGTTAGTCCACTAGGCGAGCAATGCACAAAAATATGAAAAGAAAAACATATTCAAAGCAATAACATCATTCATTTACCTAACACAGTGATATCACTCTTAAAGTGCGGTAGATGAAAGATAAAAGGAGAGGTTAGTTAGGTTTCAGTATGTACACTGTACCTAAAAACAAAAACCAACAATTTAACCACTCTTTGATTAATTGCTAGGCGACAAAAACACACAAATTAACTTATGTCGGCTATGGAAGCCTGGAAATTGTGTGTAGGCGTGAATTTTTTTTTTAACGCCCCAAAGTATCCTACCCCCCTTTCAGGTGTGGAGCGGGCTTCCACTTCTGGGTCAGAAAAATTGTGAGGGGGCCGCTGCATACAAGGTAATGCAGCTGTTCAGTGTTCTTTTGCTAAAAAGGGTCAAACGTGGGACCCCCCTCGCTCTGAGGTACGGCGTCTGCGCCTTGGTTGTTAATCGTGATCTGTTCTCCTCTGGTTTACTTTAAGAAGACGCTGAGCTGCTTCTTCAGCGTCAGTAACAGTGAAAACTGGGAAGGGCCGCAGCTCCTTTCGGGTAATTAATTTTTGGCTTACTCACGGTGGGGTCTGACCAGGGGGCTCAGGGGGATGAGATGACCGGGCTCACCACTTTTGGGTCCAGCCTAAGAACAGACTTGCCTGTCGGTCCATCTCCATCAGCCTGGTCACCTCTGCTGGTTCTCCGTCCACTGCGATGAGCTCTCTGCCATTAATAACCACACCTCAGCTCACGGTCCAGGCCCCAGCGCTTCGCTTGGGATTCTGGCAAGAGATTACACTTATTAACGAAGTCAGCTCACGTTATCACCCAGATTAGAAGAAATTAAACCGATAACAAACCCTGAGAGACTGGGGTATTGGTTATAACCTTAGAAGCAAGAACCAACTGAAAGGAATTAATAAAGTGAATAAAAAAGGGAGGAATCTTTAAATAACTTTAAATTAAAGATTCAACTTAAAACACAGTAGAGATTAATCTGAGAAGATTAATAACTCACATGGGGTAATCAGCAACAGTTCAATTAATAGAATTAAAGAAATTAAGTCAACCATTACCTTCAGTTAAGTATGGTTGCAAAAGGGAATTAATCAGAGATTAATAAAATAGTGGTCCCTCAATAAAAGTTCAGATTAATAAAAATCAGGAACTTACAGCGAGCCAACCATTAGTTTCCATGGAACCTGGTTGCAAGAGGAAATTACTCAAACAGATTCACAAAATTGAGTGATAGAAAAAGTTCAGGTTAATAAAATTAACAGAACTTAAAGCAAACCCAACCATTACCTTCAGTGAAGTAAGGTTGCAGAGGAAATCAATCACAAGATTAATAATCGTGTGATGAAAAATAAAAGTTCAAATTAATAAAATTAAAGAACTTAACAAAGCAATCACCCTTTAGTGAGGCGAGGTTGCCATTAGAACAGGGATGTTTTAAAATAACCGTAGGAATCAGATAATGAGGGGGGAAGAAAAATAAAAATATTTTCTTTCCCGATCAAAATTAATGTTCTGTTATTTCATACAAACTGGTCACAAATATCGTTTCGAGAGCCTCACGCTGGGGCGCCATTTATGTTGTGCAACTCAAGGTAGCTTGGCTGTCCAGTTATCAAGGCTAATGATAATTCTATTAAAGAATTATTAATAATTAATAAAGTTGACTATTTATCAAATTGTATTATCAAAAATGATAATTCTCGTAGGGGCACCACCGCCGGGGCCTTACTTCCGGTGGAATTCGATAACTAACAGCAGAAAATCAGTCTCATTATGATTTGAATTATCCTGCAGAACAGCAAATCTTACAGAATAACAGTGAAGGCGTGATATCCGAACACTAGGCTCTGCTTAAACAAATCAATTTGTGACCAAATCTTGCATGAAATAACACAACCACTCATAAAGAAATCAATCAGAATTTATTTACATACGGGTGTCAAAAGATGATAAACGCAACACCCAAATAAATCTGATGGCAGAAATGGCTTAAGTATCCATAAAACAATTAATTAACTAGAAAAACAACAATCAATAAAATGAAACATAAACGTTAAATGCATGGAATGAAAAAGAAAAGAAATCAAGCAATAATAACGAAGATACAGAACATCTACAGTTCAAACGGGGCTCCTGTGGTCTTTTAAAGATGGACGCGCCCTCTTGGCCACGTGCAATTAGAACGGATGGTGATCCCGGTGTTAAACCGTGATCAACTGCAGAAAACAGCGCTTTAAAACATGAAATGACTGGCAGAAAGTAGTGACTACAAATTAATCAACCATGATAATGATAACAATGATGATAATGATAACAATGATGATGTAATCTCAGTTCTGAACACAGATTTAGCTCTGTAACACTCTTAAGTTACTGATAACCCAGGTCTCACAATCTCACACACAGTTCTGAACACTCTTAAATCCTACTGACCACTGCTACGCGGGCTCACGTCTCCTCTGGGATCCGGAATCGGGTGTCTGCGGGTTTCGTCGACTGGGTTCGCGGTCCTGCTGGGGTTTCGCAGTCAGGCTATCGCGTCCCGTCCCTTCCCCTGAAACGGATTAGACAGCGGCGGGGCCGCCTCGTGCCGGGCCGTGGTTCCGGACCAAAACGGAGGCTCACACGCATTCCTAGGCGCGGCGGGGGGACCGGTCTCTCCGCCGTGCTTCCCCTCTGCGCCGGTCGCCGACGCGCGGCCGTCCGGGCCCCGGGAGAGCTCACGCCGGGCGAGACGCCGGCCGTCCGTCCCCGATCCCTGCGCCGGTTCGCAGACAGGGGCTCGGAGCGGGGAGGGGGGGTTCAGTCAGAGAACTCAATCGCAGCTGTGTCCCGATCTGGTTGCCGGGAGCGCGTGGGCGTCGGAAGCTTGGATCTGTGAACTTAAAGAGGAACAGAGTTTAGTGAGAAATCGGAGCCTCCCGGGGGACCGCGGCTTCAACGGCCGGACCCGCATGGCCCGGTCCAGTGCGGGCCTCCTGCCTCCCCCCAGCCCGGGGGGAGAGAGAGGAGATGGGATGCTTTGGCCTGGCCAAAGATCCAGCGCCGATGAGATGAAGTTGAGAAGTTTAGAAGAGGAGAAGAAGAGAGTCAATGGGAGCCGGAGCTCCGCAGGCCCGGTCCGTTGCGGGCCTTCCGCCTCCCCCCAGCCGGGGGGAGAGAAGGGAGGTGGGATCTTTGGTCCTGCTGCTCAGGAAGAGAGGTTGATCGGAAGAGAAGAGAGCGAAGAGGAGCAGCGGCAGGGGTTTTGATCCTACGCGCGCTGCGGTGACGTCATCGGTGCCTCATTGCGATTGGATGAACGCCGCTTGTAGGCGCCACCCCCCCCGCAAGGCATGCTGGGGGTTGTAGTTCAGGCAACAGCGCCATTTTATGAGGCACATTAAAGCGGAAAAGGGGGGGTTCAAAGAAGCAGTACCATTTTGAGGTCTGGTTTTGGCTCCGCTGCATCCCGACCCCTGCTTAGGTGTCATAAAACCCCCAAGGAAGTCTGTTTTCCCTGGCAGAAACCCTGCTGGGTCCTTGTTTTGATCTCCGGCCATGCCGTGGGGGTCGTAAACGGGCTATCTCGACCCAGGCCGAGATAACCAGGAGTTAGCAGAAGGGGGTCGCAGGACTTCAGGAAGAAGGGGCAAAGTCTGGTTTTACAGGTCCTCAAAATCACAAAATATTCATACATTTATAAGTCCAGATTTCACATGGGCGACGCACAACAATCATTATATCAATTAGATCATTTAAGCATTGGTTAATTGTGAGGGTCTTGTGGATTGCATGCGATGCATGCAGTAATATTGGACTCTGGGGAATGTTTGAAGGTCTGATAAATATCCTCAAACACTTAACCTGTTCGTCCCTAGGGGATTTTGGAGGTGAATTTCGACTGAACAGGCCTATCCAAATTAAATCAACAATATCTCCACAATTATAAGGACAATATGCATAATCTTGGTCTCAATGGATAGCTAAGACCTCACAACACACATTTCCAGTGTCAGAAAAATTGTGAATGTTCACATGCCTGAGCAAATTGTGATAAACCAAAGAAAAAAAATGAAATTTTTATTCTCGTCTAATGTTTATTTAGTTTGCAAAGTGGAAAACACCATGATAGCAATGCATATAATTATAAAGACATCACTGCCTGGATTCAGCAACTCCTTGACTACAACTGTACAAAGTTACATGAGAATAGCTTAAAGCACATAGATTTTATAAAGGTTTTAGTGTGGCTAGTACCAGGCGGACTCTCTATTTGGGCATTTGGATAGCCATACTGTGCCAAAATGTTCCAAATGTGTTTTTTACCCTTTTTGAAGGTGAATATGGCTATAAAATACGTTGAAGATTTGATGATAACATGATTTCGTAAATGTAAAATCTCAATCCAGAAATCACTGCACTCTGTGTGGGTCTCTGTGCGTCTCTCTGTGCTGTGCAACTGTGCGTCACTGATCCAAGATAGCTGCCACGCTCCACAGTTTACGCTCAAAGGCCTGATGGATGAAGTCTCGTTCAAGTGTAATATCTCGTTTCAAAGCTCGCGACACGTAGAATGTCAACAAAGTTTATGTAAATTCCCAAAAGCCACGATAAGTCGAAATGGCCGCGACCGGCAGGATATGAAATGATGGCGGATAAAGCAGTTTCACTACTATGAAGGATTAAGACGTGAATTCTGGTCAAAGAAAGATGTGGATAGACTGAAAATGACAACAAAACGGTAAGGAAATAAAATACACTGCTTTTGGTCGGAATATCTTCAGGGCCACCATAGATTACGCTGCCGAAACATTCAGGAAATTTGAAGGTTTTAAAACTGAGAAACTTAAAGGAGCATGAGGCTCCTTTTAAGAAATGAGACTCTCTAGCGCCACCCTTCACCACGACGGCCGTCGGGGGTACTGCAGCCAACAGTGAAGCCGGCACGGGAGAACGGGGAGAACGCGCATGCAGTGTCATTTGACGTCACATCCGCAGGACAGCGTGGGAAATTCCGGTCACAATTGCAGCACATTTTGCAGCACACAGCCTGTTCAAGGCAACGGAGAGATACGCTAGAGGGCTCATTCTTTTTGGTTTGGAACGCTTCATATGACATTATTACTAGAAAACTTAAAACGTATATGAATTTTTTTCATAAATCCTGCCTCAATCCTGCCTCAAGCTCCTTTAAGAACTTTTTCTTCGGTCAAAAATGTGATGTTATCTGCATCTAAGTGTCAATGACAACTTAAAGAAAAGTCTCTTGGCGCCATGGCCGAAACCGAACAGGAAGTCGGCCATTTTGAACTAATCGTGTAATTTTGGCGAAATTTATGCCATTTCTTCGGCCGTTTCTTCGCCCGAACCGTAACGTGCACCCAGGTGTGTTATACATCGAAATGTGCGTCTCCATCCTGCGAGGATGCACATTACTTTTCTCAGTCAAAAGCGTTACCGTGGCGACGCTAGACGCCAAAAAGCGCGCCCCCCCCATCATCTGATTGGTCCATATTTGATAGTCCCTACTTTCTGCCATAACTTTTGAATAGTTTGGCATAAAGACTCATGGGTGGTGTCATTGGACTCGGTTTTGAGTCCTTGAACATAATTGGTGCAAATTAGCCCCGCCCCTTCTTCAGATTGATCGATATTTGATAGTCCCTATTTTCTGGCATAACTTTTGAATGATATGACATACAGAGTCGTGGGTGGTGTCATCTGACTCGGTTTTGAGTACTTGACATTCATTGGCATTCTTCTGATTGGTTGATATTTGATAGTTCCTATTTTCTGCAATACATTTTGAATGGTTTCACATAAAGACTCGTGGCTGGTGTCATCGGACAAGGTTTTGAGTCCTCGAACATAATTGGTGCAAATTAGCCCCGCCCCTTCATCTGATTGGTCGATATCTGATAGTTGCTACTTTCTTTCATAACTTTTGAATGGTTTGATGTAGAGAGTCGTGGCTGGTGTTATCCGCTAAATATCCAGGCCTGAAGAATCTACATACAAGTCATACAAGCACTTCCACTGCAGCCTGAACGTGCACAAGGGTGCGAGGGCCCGTTCATCGCTGCTGGCAGCTTTAATTTCACATGTTTTTGAAGCTGTGTTCAATAAAATAAAAGATATTGATAATAAAAAATGTGTTCTACGAAAACTTACTGGAGCCAGTACTTTGTGCACTTGGAGTCCAATTGATGAAAATAACTGAGGTGTGATTTAGAGCTACATTTTAATTTTGCTGCTCATAAGAAACACCTGCTGATGTGAACCATAGGTCGCGAAAAAGAAGCTCTCCGAAGGCTCAGAACGAGTAGTTGACCTGATACAATTTTGTCTCTTTATACTTCCGTTTCCATCAGTCCACCGTCAGAGGAATTATCAACAAATGGAGATCGTTCAGCACTCTTCCTAGAAAATGGGAGCAAAGTCACACTGAGGCCAAAGCAGGATCAACCAGCTATTAATTCAAAGGCTTTACTTGATTTTGGCTGTAGGGCTTTCAATGGGCATGTTCACTGTGTTTGTCTATTACTGTGACTAAGACGAAGATCAGGTCACGTTTTATAGCAAATTAATGTAGAAAACTAGTTTGTTCCAGGGTTGCACATACTTTTTGTTGCTGTTATTTTCTTAAAATTCAGGTATAAATTGACAAACTCTCTCACAGAAATGTCCCTCTTTAAATTACAATCGTAATCAGTTTTTGGAAAACTTAATTGCAACTGAATTATACATGTTTTTTCAAGGTAATGAGGAAATGTTAGGGATCAATGAGTTTTAGAAGTATCCAATTCCCTGGATGGTGATGACGTCAATAAAATGTTCAATGATCATACTATTGTTTACCTTGAAGGGATCAGATCTAAAGGTCCAATCTGCGGTTGGTGGCAGTACAATGAAAGTGTTTTATGGTTCTGTGGCGACTCTTGTGAGCATCGCTCCTGAACGTCAACCAGTGCTTTTGCTCTTTAAACCGCAGACTACCGTGTAGATGTGCGCCATCACTAACACAGTCCAGATGGTGATAATACTTTACCTAAATGTAATTTACCCCTCCTTCCCCCACGCCAGAAAAGACTAAACAATTTAAACTAGCTGCAGAAGATGATCATTTCTGGAGGCAGGGCTGCTCTTGGTGAAATGAATGAGTATTCTCTCGTGCAATTTCCCTGTTAATTGTTTAAGTCATGAAAATGACTTTTACATTACAGCACATCATGCAACAAATAGAACAATCTGAATTGCACTAAACACGTATTTGTGATGCTTTTTCCCACATGAATTCTTCCCGATATCCTGAATCGTTTGAACATGGCCTCCCGTCTCGTGCCATTTTTTATTGGCCGATGGGAAATGATGAATGCCTGAAAGCCTGTTGAGTAAAATAGACTTGAACAACCCTTCAATTTTAGACTCATCATGTGACTGAGCTGTATGAGCCCCAGCAGTGACACTATCGCTCCCAAAGCAAAAAAGCAATTTCTTTTTGGAGCTCAGCAAACCAAGATGCAATTTGATGATGGGGAGATTTCAAAGAGAGTGGATGAGAGTAACTTACCTTCTTCTCAAATTACCCTTTGTAGGAATATAAAATCACGGCACCCTTTTACCTATCGCTTTGTGATTTTTGCCTGTACCTCACATCTCATTTTTATATCACCTGCTGGGGTATGACATAATGGATGCAGGATAGGATCCTTGACCTGCAAGAAAATGGAGAGTAAATAAAAAAACTGATACTTCAGGTAGCACACTTTCCCTTTTACCAGCATTCTCTGCAGTCATTTTACTTTTAGTTGTAGTTGTAGTTCTTTTTTTTTGTTTATAATTTTTCTTTTGACAAACAAATCTAATTTATTTGAACATTTAGAGTACAAAAAACCAAACATTGGAATTCAGCAATGTCTTTGTTTTTTGCAAACATTTATGTGTATTATCATTCTGTAACTAAAGAAGATGAAGTGCCATTAGAGCGTAAATGCATGATGCATATATTCCAAAATCCCCTCCTATAACTGGATTCAAACCAGGAACCTTATAGCTGTGAGGCGCTACTACTAAACATGAAGCCACCGCGCTGCTTAAATTCAATTCAATTCAATTCAATTTAATTCAGTTCAGTTCAAATCAAGAGGATTTCCCTAATTTATTTATGTTTTTTTTTATTTATTTATAAAGATGAACATGTGTTTATGTCTGATTTTAAGGACAAATTCCTGGTCAAATAACTCCAGGTTTCCTCACAGTAGTACTACATGCCAAAGTAATGCTATCCAGTAATTGAATAAGTAGTCAGTTATGGGAGTCTAATGATGACTGTACATAAGCATCAGTTTCTCTCAGTCTGAATTTAGCAATAGGAAATAAGACGTTGTATCTTTATGCTGGGTCTTTATGTTATTAAGACATGTTTGTTGTCTAGTTACTCTCCTGGTTTGGTCTGAATTAATGGCTTACTGTATAGCTGAGAATCATCTGTATGCCAATGAAAATGTATGCCATACTGCTTAATAATAGTACGTAACAGAAGCATATGTGAAGTGAAAAGTATCGGCTCAACCCTGTGGAACACATGACCATCTGTAGGGCATGGTGATGGCTCCTTTGCAAAAACAAAACAGAAAATTATTACTTAGACCAAACTAATGTGTTTCCTTTATTCCTAGTGTGGCAGGGTGCAGGATTGGGGCGTGGTCTGCAGGGGAGAGAGGGAGTTCGGGGGAGTGGCGCACAGGTGACGCGGCTGGAACAGCTGACGGTACACAGGTGTGTCTAATCACTCTGTGTATTTCAGTAGTGTGCAGGCTCTGGAGACGGGAGAGGACGGAAGCAGGGTGGAGCGGAAGTGCAGCTCTGCTGAAGGTGCTGATGCACGTGTGCCTCTGAAAAGAGACGTTTGCG
Organism: Cololabis saira; assembly: GCF_033807715.1. Lineage (NCBI taxonomy): Eukaryota > Metazoa > Chordata > Actinopteri > Beloniformes > Belonidae > Cololabis > Cololabis saira. The sequence goes on along the minus strand of NC_084588.1, from coordinate 7,718,794 downwards.
GTGGAAAAAATAAAAGATTTTCTACCCAGATCCCTGTGTCTGCTGTCCTGTGTGATCCCGTAGCAGCGAGACGTGCTACAGTGGCGCCCCACATTGGGCGCCAGTGTAGCAGGGCGAGTGCTACGGGGCCCGACCGACAGGACACGGGGTTTCAGTGCAGAACTCCTTTATTTCCCAGTTTCACCAGACACACATGAACAAGCACGTTCTCCAACAGCAGCCCCCTTGCTTCTGTGCAGCCACGCCTTATGAAGGCAGGCAGGGTGGAGAGGTTGATTGGGAACACCTGTTCCCAATCAACCTGAGTGGCTGCACCTCCACCCTGCCACACCTAGGAACAGATTAAGGCTCCTGTAACAGGATTCTTTGCCCAGTTGTATCAAATGCTGCACTGAGCTGTATCAGAACACGTACAGACCCAAACAGACTGTCTGAAAGCATGAAGAGATTGTTGGTCACTTTTACCGGTGGAGTTTGCTTACTATGACGTAATCTAGATACTAACTGGACAAATTCAGTAAAGAAAGGTCAGCAAGTTGATTTGCAACACTAATTTTTTAAGAACTTAAATAACAGGGATATTGGGTAATTGTCTATAAGCAGGGATATGAATCACAAGTTTCCTCACTGTAAGATATTACGTTGATTAATTGTGTGACAATTTAATGTTTGTTAATACCATGAAATCTACCACATCAGCTGCTGCTCATCCACGTGTCAACGTCTGAATCAAGGCAACTGAACTTCATTTTCAGTCTTCTTTAACTTGTTTCTTTTTCCACCCAGAAAGCCTCATCAATTTTCCGGGTGGAAGGTGAAGTCTTCAAGAAAAAAGAAAATGAAGCACAGTTGCCTTGATTGGCTTTGTGAGGCTGCCTCCATCCCGTTTTGATTAACGTTTCATACAATATTGATGCAATTCGATTCAGGAGACAGTGTTTGGTATAAGACAATACAGTATCATATGTTAATTAAATACAACCACTTTCATTCACACCAATCAGACTTTTCCTTTTATATTTCTGTGTTCAACTACACACGCATTGTTTTCTGATCATTATTTACATTTTGTATCAATGCAATTGGATAATCCATCATAAAATAATATATAAAGGTGGACAATGGATCTTTACACATCTAATAATTAAGCAAAATTAAAGCAACATTACAAGCCTGAGGCACATAGCCTATCATTAAAGATTGATTACTTCCAAAATAAAAATATCAATTAAAGGTGAAACCTCCTTGAACAGTGTGGGATGGGATGGGCTTTAAGAGACACGCTGATAGTTTAGATGAAGCTGAAGTTGATGGCAGCTCAGTGAAGAAAAAAAACAGTCCAGAAACATATCACGTTCCTCCAACACCACTCCATTTGAGTGAGAACGATACAACACATTTTCTCTCTAATTGAAACACTCGTCTGTGAGAAAAAGCTCATGAAGTCATCACGACTGGGAATTCAAGGAATGTACACCTTAATAGAGTTATGAATCTTAGTTAGTCTGGCAAGAGGGTTGAAAAGAAACCGGGGGTTGTTCTCATTTTTCCCAATTAATGTTGAATAATAATCAGTTCTGGCTTTGCACGATGAACATAATACGATGAAATCTTTTGAGACTGCATGACATTCTTCAAACTTAGTGGAACAGCGTAACCTTTCCTGCCTTCTCAAACTCTCAAGCTTTCAGGTACTGAATTGAACCAGGGAGCTCGCTTCCTCCGTCTGATTACTTTCTTTTTTTTTCTTCTTCGAGGCACAACATTGTCAAGTACAAATTAAGGCCATACTACTGTCAACAAAACAATCGACCTATGCCGCAGTAAAGTCGATGCAGCTTTCTTTCCTTGCATTGGGACACCGTTAAGGAAGAAAACAACAGGACAGTCACCTTGGTAACAGGACTCTGATGAACGCCTACTAAAATAAAATGTACTTTCAAGTGGTGGATAATCCATTATACATTGATAGGGTGTTAAAAATTGATCAGATAAGACTGGATTGTGTGGGAATATTGTCAGTTGTTCCTTTTCTCAAGACTCTGAAAACTCTGTTAAACTCTGTGGAAGAAGGTAAGTGACAATATCTGGCAAACGTCGTTTCCACCAGCTCTAATCGACTGAAAGTGTTGTCCCAGAAAATTCCGTCCTTTGTAAATCCATCCTCTAATGCAGGGGGGTCAAATGGACAGAGGGCCAAATAAAAAATTTAGCTACAAGCCGAGGGCCGGACTGATCGAATGTTCATTGAAAATTTTTTAAATGAAAAAAAAAAAAAAAAAACACTGGGTTTGTATGTGTATATTTATGTATGTGTACGCATATGTATGCGTATATATATGTATATATATTAAATATAGTAATAATGCACTTATATATGCTTTTGGTTTCTACCGTCATGGTATCAATCATTAATATGTGTGCAGACAAGGGAAAAAAAATAAATAAATAAATAATTTTAATGACTACGTATAGTCTAGTGCAGTGTTTCTCAACCCTGGTCCTCGAGTACCACTGTCCTGCATGTTTTAGATGCTACCCTGCTTCAGCACACCGTGATACAAGTACGTGTGTCATCAACAGAACTGTGCAGACCTTGGTGACAAGCTAATTAGGACCTTTAATTAGAATCAGGTGTGTTGGTGCAGGGAAACATCTAAAACATGCAGGACAGTGGTACTCGAGGACCAGGATTGAGAAGCACTGGTCTAGTGCAGTGTCTCCCAACCTGGGGTCCGGGCCCCCCCTGGGGGGGCGCCAAAGATCTCTGGGGGGGGGGGGCGCGAAACTTTGTCTGCTTTGAGGATATGCAGTTGTAAAAAATATATTTACACATGTTAAATAAATAAAAAATAATACAACACCTAATGGAATACTGTAATCCAAGTCTGTATAAACCCACTTGAAAATATATTTTGGTTATTTTAAAATACTGTTATTTAGCTGGATAAAAACTTAAAAACGTATTATTATATCATTATTCAAAGTTTAATCATACTACTACTCCGACAGGTTGTTAAAGGAAAAATGTTTTTGTGTGTATTTTATACACAAATATTTTAGACACAAAAGGAAGGTGAGAAAAACAAAGTTACATGGTAAACCAAAGAGAAATGTATCAAAAAAACATAATTTATTTGTAACGAATCACTTTACTCTTTTGCTGCTAGTACGTACGGGTCGGGGGGCCCGGCTGGTCTTAAACACAAGTAGGGGGGGCTCCATTGAAAAAAGGTTGGGAACCACTGGTCTAGTGAACCAAATTTAACCTACTGAAAACCTAACAAATATATTCCAATATGATCAGATAAATAAAGCGATATTTTATTTTGGCTCTTTCAGTAATCTTTAATTTTTAACCGGCACAAAAGACACATTTCCTTTATATAAAAATCCCCATAACATAACACGAACTAAATTTACATCAAAGAAAGAAAATAATTGCAATTTTCTATAATTCACTCAACTGAAATATTTAAAAAAAATATTTGGATTGAAATACAATAAAATAAAGTGCATAAATCTATTAACCAAAAACAACACTTTCTTCAAGTAATGTGCAGTGAAAACAAATATCAAACTTGAACTTTTAAACTTGAACTGAGTAAAAACTCTAACTCTGTGATGCACAGTAATGTTCACTTGTCCTCGGGCTGAGGCTGAAACTTGGTGGTGTCTCATCTTTCAAGTTCATCAATATTCGGGGTCAGGCTCTGAGCTGAGGAAATCCTCAGAATTGAGTGAAGGTGTCAGCAGTAAGTCGACTTCTGTGAGATGTTTTGTTCAACTCGATAAAAAAAAAAAAAAAAGTTGCTCACACCTACAGTATACAGTGGGGCAAAAAAGTATTTAGTCAGACACCAGTTGTGCAAGTTCTCCCACTTAAAAAGGCCTGTAATTTTCATCAGCGGTATATCTCAACTATGAGAGACAAAGTCCAGAAAATCACATTGTGTAATTTTAAAGAATGTATTTGCAAATTATAGTGGAAAATAAGTATTTGGTGAATAAGAAAAGTTCATCTCAATACTTTGTTATATACTCTTTGTTGGCAATGACAGAGGTCAAACGTTTTCTGTAAGTCTTCACAAGGTTTTCTACACTGTTGCTGGTATTTTGGTCCGTTCCTCCATGCAGATCTCCTCTAGAGCAGTGATGTTTTGGGGCTGTCGCTGGGCAACATGGACTTTCAACTCCCCTCCAAAGTTTCAAGCTACAGTACCTCCATGAACATGTACTCCGACTCCCACCTTGTTGTCCCACTCAGTGTCCTCCTTCCATTTTGCCATTTTTGATGGGTATCTGAAAGTTAACTTTACTGTTATACTAATGACTGCTGTGGTAATAAATATTGAAATTAAGCGGTCTACTGCTTGGTGTGTCACCGTTGCATTGTGGGAAATCTAGTATTGGTGCGTATAAAAGATCTGCGGGCTGCTAATAATAAATCAATATCACCCCAGGGACTGGATGTGGCCCGCGGGCCTTGACTTTGACATATGTGTCCTAATGTGTCAGATGTGTCAAAATCCACATGTTTCTGCAGTATTTCATTGATAAAGTGGCTTCCCTCCATGCAAAGTGCTCCTGCTGCACCTTTTACTCTGTTAAATGTGTTTGTGCCAATAATATCACACCTTTCTGAAGTGGTTGGAACCAACCATCTGTCCTCCGAGCACTATTCCATCTCTTCTACTTAAACAGATTTTTCACACGGTAGGCCCTTCTCTCCTCTCATTTGTGAACAGCTGTCTTGGTTCAAGATCTGCTCCAACAGGTTTTAAGGAGGCTGTGGTGAGGTCTCTCCTGAAAACATCTAATCTCCATCCTACAGTCCCCTCCAATTTCAGACCAGTGTCTCATTTACCTTTTTCATCTGATGTCTTTTGCGCTTACCCAGTTAAGCCTGAATTATGGTTCTGCGTCAAACCAACGCAGAGCACACGCCGTCACCGTGACGCCGTCGTGAACCTTCGGACTTCTCCGTCAATTCATTTCGTTGCGGTGCAGTACCCCCCGTGACCGCTAAATCGCAATCTTTTTCTGAATGGTTTAACCGACTTTTTCCGGTCACAGTGAATCAAAGAGATAAGGACAACTATTGCGCAAAAAAAAAAAAAAATCACATACACGAAGAAAAGAGCGCTGAAAGTTCACGACTGCTTCAAACCGTAAACCGGAAATGCATTGCTACCAAGCGAACCAATCACAGCCCTCTCGGTCTGCGTGTGGTCTGCGTCGGGAGGTGCACGTCAGTGACGGCGTCAGTGACGGCGTGTGGTCTGCGTTGACACGTACCACACGCTGTAAGCACGGCATCGTTTTGACGCAGAACCATAACTCAAGCTTTACTCTCTTCTTTGGAGAAAAATCCAATTTTCGAGAAATTCCAGTCAGGAGCCTGTCACAGCACTAAATCAGCTCCATTGAAGGTCCAGAACGACGTCCTCCTGGATGCTAATAAACCAGTACTGCTGGTGATGCTGAACCTCACTGCAGCATTCGACACTGTTGACCACCCAGTCCTTCGGAAACATCTGGATCAGCAGGTCTTGTCCTGCAGTGGTTCAGATCCTATCTAATAACCAGGAGTTTCACCATTATGATCAATGACCTCTCCTCATCCTCAGCCCCTTTGACTTCTGGTGTGCCACAGGGATCCATTTTGGGCTTATTTTCATAATATATATTCTGCCTTTAGGGTCAATAATTTCCCACTATAATGTTCTCTTTTCATCTGTATGCCGATGATCTGCAAATCTATCTGCCAATCAAGCCATGTCCAACAAATGCCCTGGAATCCATCCATAGATGCCTCAAAACTTCCTCTCTTTAAATGGGAGTAAAACTGAATGTATTGTATTAGCTCCTTCCAAGCCACCCAGCAGCACAGCTTCCTTCTTTGTACCAAGTTTTCATGCCCTTGCCCCTCATTTCAACCAGGTAGTCAGAAAGAAAAGTAAGCACGACCACATCACACTGGTCCTGTATTCTTTACACTGGTTCTGTTATGGTTTTGATAGTTCCTGTTTTATTTTGAAGCCCGTGTCTTTGTATTTGAGTTCTGTCTTGACTTCCCTGTGTCCCATCTGCCCTGATTGACAAAGGCATCTCTCCCGCGTCTGGGTCCTAACCAACCACTTCCTGACAGGTTCCCCGTTGAATTTAGAAATGATTTTAACTTTTTATTTGTTTTTTAGTGGCATAAATGGCCATGCTCCTTCATATCTCTACAATGTTTTACATTTCTGTCAACCCAGCAGAACGTGCGTTCAGCAGGTCAAGTTTTGTTAGAGGTTCCACGGATGACGGTGAAAAAGTGGGGTGATCGTGCTTTTGCAGTAGCTGGTCCTCAACTCTGGAACACGCTGCCCCGAGTTACGGTCTCTCTCTGTTCAGATCCAGACTAAAGACGCACCTATTCAGATGCACTTATTTTTTATTGGATTTTTTTTACTTCAATGTTTTTATCATTCTACGTCTCTACGTGTTTTAAGATTATTTTGGTAGTCCATGTTATTTGATTTTAACTGTACAGCACTTTGGTCAACAGTGGTTGTTTTAAAAGTGCTATATCAATACAGATTGACTGATTTTCTATGCTATATGTAAGAACAAGACCAAGGGTGTGGAGAGTGAGACCATATGTGAGAACAGCCAGTAGTGTCATGGTTCTAGGCTTGGGATATGTTTTTACACGATCACTCACTCTCCTGTCATTCCAGATCCTGCCACCCTCATCAGCAAGACAATCTACTCATTCCCTTCACCTGTGCTCCCCCGCCCATCTCCACACCTGGTTTCCATGGTCATCAGTTCCCTTTATATACCGGCCCACTTCCACATGCCCTCTGCCAGATTGTCTAGTGTTCATGCCTAGCTTTCCAGCGTTCCTGAGTCTGTCTGTTTCTGTCTGCCTGCTACTTTGCCTGATTCCTGGTTTTGGGATTTTTGCCTGCCCCCTTTGGATTTGTCTGCCTGATCTGCCTGTCTGCCCAGTTTTTGACTCCTGCCTACGTTCGACCTCATTAAAGCCTTTTGGACTCTGATACTCTGTTTTGTGTTGTGCTTTTGGGTTCTCTGCCTTTTGAGCCGTGACAAGTAGAGTCTAATATAGAACTAAAGATACAATTTAAGAAATTTTCAGCATTACATGAATGGTAACATCCTTTCACTGCAATGATTTTATTTGTGCTTAACACTTATAGATCAACAATCATGGGAATGCAAAGATAAACTGAGTAAACCTCTCCACAGCCTTTGGCATTCTCTCTCAGTGATCGCAAAACTTGGATGAAGCTTACGTTTCTGAACCTCAACAAAAAGACGATGAGGCCATTTGGTCAGGAAAACCCTGTGCTCCAGGTACTGCTGTTGTTCTTGGGCCTTTGGGCTCATGTTATTATTCTGCAGCCAGAAATCTGGGTGTATTTTTTTGTCAGCCCTCTTACATTGGACAAACAGATTAATGCCATCAAGCTTTTTCCACCTACTGGTTATTGCAGAGGAGGAGCCCTATCTCCCAGCAAAAGATCTGGATAACATAAATCACGCTTTTGTCACCTCTCTTTTAGACAACTGTAATGCACTCGATATTGGTTTAGATCAATCATCTCAGCCACATTTGCAAATTGTTCCGAATGCAGCAGCTCGACGTATAACTGGCACTAAGAGGCATGATCACATATCTCCAGTCTTGGCATCCCTCCATTGGCTCTCCATCCAATTCCAAACTGATTTTAAGATTGTAATTATTGACTTTTAAAGTTTTAAATGGACCGGCACCTTCTTGTCTGTCAGACCTCCTGCACATCCACACGCCCGTAAGAGCACTGCGGGCGGCCGGCCAGGTGTTTCTAAATGTTCCGCGATGGAGATTAAAGCATAGATGTGATCGAGCTTTTGAAGTTGCAGCCCCAGAGCTGTGGAATGGCTTGTCTCTTCACATTTGCACTAGTCAGACGTTAGATATATTCAAACCACTGTTAAAAACACATTTCTTCTCTTTGGCTTTCAATTCTGAGTGGAGTATGATTAAACAGACAGATTTAAGACTGTACTGCTATTTTGATTTTATGTTTCCTTAAGTGATTTGGTCAGGTTTTTTATTCATGCTTTATAAATAAATATGACCTTGACCTCGACCTTGAGTGAGGGCCGGTCGGCTGAGACGATACAAAGAGAACTGGTTCCTGTGATTTCCATCTTGGCTGAGCGGAGCTGAGAGCGACTCCTCCCCCGACTGTAATAGGAATTCAAATAACTAAAATGCATTTATTCATTGATGCCTTTATGTGGCTGCCAGGTTTTTGCAAAACAAAATAAATCAATTACCAATAAACTTAAATGACTCGATCACAAATCAAGTAATTTACAAACAGAGATGTAGATAGTACAATTTATTTACTTGTGTTAATGACTTGAGGTTTTAATAATATTCTTCCCTTGTATTGGTTTTTCATCCATCTAATGTGCGCGGTCCAGGGTCAGACGCATTAACATCCAACGGGAGGTGGCAGCAGGCGGCCCGCTGCGGAGGAGAGTGCACGCTTCTGTGGTCTTGTCTCAACCCTGGATTGCCAGGTCTTTCGGCTGACCAATAAAATCATTCAGATTTCAAGAGCCGAGAGCTGAATTGGCAGGGGGCCTGATAAAAAACTAGTCTGACATCATTTTGGCAAAGTTACAAACCAAAATATCAGTTTCAGTCCATCATGAGCCAGCATTCACATCAGTCTCATCTTCATTTGTCAGCATCGCAAGAAGTAAGCTGGAGCTGCCCTTGCTTGATAGGACAGAAAAGTATACAATTGCATTGAAAATGTTACTATAGTGAGTGTTTGTCAGCATAATATGGAAAATGTATAAAAGTAGCTTTTAGTAAGCAATAAAGAAAGAAAACTGCCCAGTGACTCTTATACCACTATAATTACATTACATTTTTCACAAAGTATCATTTTACAACATTTTTTGTAAGTGATGGAGCTCGAGCCTTATTACAAATCAACCTGCAGGGCATTTTCTGGCTGGAGGTGATTTTATCAATCCGTTACATAATCATCCGAGACAGCATGGCCTTTTTTATTTCAGGTTCCCAACTTTATTCATACCCTCTTTCCACAGCCATCCACCTGTATTTTGAGGTAACTTTATGTGTTTGTGTTTTCTGTTTTCTATCATCCGTGCATCAATCATTCAGCATTTACGAAAAAACCATTCTTTGAACTAATTGAACTTACAGTGTTGGTACAAACATCAAAGGGCAACAAACAAAGACACAAAGAGCTGGGGGGATTGTGCAGCCTTATGTCGGCTTCAAATTGTTATAATTTTTTGCTGGAATCAAAGCCATTGTTTGCCTCAGCTTGTTCAAATAGAGGTGGATTAGTGTGGTTTGAAATAGCTGGTGTTGACGGCTGAGTGCTGACAATGTCTGCCTTAAAACAGGATTCACATCGATGCATTAATGCCCTACCTGATATTTGTGTTGCTGTTTTGACAGTCTTAGCGTCTGACTATCGGTCAGGCAGGCTGGTTGATTACTGCTCGTACTGCAGCTTGAAAAGTTGAACTCGTCTCCATTTTTCAGCACGACTATGCTGGCAAAGCAAAGGAGCAGAGCCATAATTCAGTTCTGCGGCGCATGTCTTCACTGGATTCAAAGTGAATGAGCAATGAACCCTAACGCTAACCGCTGAAGCCTGCAACGCTTACGTGTGAATCCTGCCCATCAAGGGTGTGTTCTGTCATACCGATTGTTCCTTTTGGCCCTTTCAGACAGAAGGCGACGAGCGCACCGCTGCACACAGAAACACATTATTTTTAAGGGCTCTCTCCCTATCCAGGCTACATGCTGTAGTATACAGATCTGTGTACCTAGATCTGTGATGAATGTGACGCAATGCGACGAATGCTTGCACAGTTAATAAGACAGGATGCATCCATCCACTCCACGGAACGGGTGTAGAGCAACATGAAAGAACGCCTGAAAGTGTGTTTTCTGCTGAGCAGAAGTGGTAAGCAGTTTTGGCTTGCCACAACAGATTATATGCTGTTATTCCTTTTTTGTTTGTTTTATGTGTTTTCTTCACACGGTAAAGGCAGACACGATAGTGTGAGTGTGAACTCTGTCTTGCCACATATATTGCGAGACAAAGGTGTTAGAGTATTGTCGTCATAAGGTCACTGCTACATAACCCAACACAGACATTCATGGAGGATGCCTGGTGGAAAAAAACATTGGAAATAAAGTTGTTGCTGCAGGAAAACAAAGGAATATTCACTTTTCACCTTTGTGGCCCCCCGCCCCTCCAAAAACAAAGCAACAACAGCAAAACAACATAAGTTTCCGGATAGAGAACAAACTCTCAACACCACTAGTAAGCCTGAGTAACATGGTGTATTCAGAAATATTCAATTCAATTCAATGTTATTTATATAGCGTCTGTTACAACAGAACTTGTCTCTAGGCGCTTTTCAGGGACCCAGAACATGACCCCAGAGCAATTATTACATAAACATAACATAAACAATGGCAGGTAAAAACTCCCATAGTGGGAGAAAAAACTTAAGCCAAACAGTGGCAAGAAAAACTCCCCTTTAGGAGGGAAGAAACCTTGAGGAGGACCAGGCTCATAAGGGGGGACCCTCCTGCTGAAGACCAGTTGGGCAGAGCAGGAAAAGAGAGAACAGACAGAGACAATGAATAACAGAGAAAGGAGAGGGGGCAGGCCAGGACATAAGCAAGCACACAGCAGATATCCACACAGACAGGTGGAAGCAGCAGTGGGATGATCAGAGGGGGGACTGCAGGTCAACACGCAGCTCCTGAAGCTCTGGCCTGCAAACATGCACAAGAGAGAAAAAGGGGGGGAGGGCGGACCAGCACAAGAAACTACAAGAACGATGGACAAAAATGATGGCTATGAGATACTTATACACTAAATAAAAAATGGAAGAGGAGAAGAGAAGAAGGGTGAGGGGCACCCCCCAGTGGATCATGTCGGTCCCCCCTGCAGCATAAGCCTATAGCAGCATATCTTCCACCAAGCTATGTTTGAGACTAACTATTATAGTCTTGTTCTATAGCTGCAACTACGACTACTGACTCTAACACACTAGAGTTTCCACTAACTAGAGGTTTACTATCACTAACTAAAGGTTTACTAACAATAACTAGAGGTTTACTAACACTAACTAGAGGTTCACTGAACACTAACTAGAGGTTTACTAGCACTAAATAGAGGTTTACTAACACTAACTAGAGGTTTACTAACACTAACTAGAGGTTTACTAACACTAACTACAGGTTTACTATCACTAACTAGAGGTTTACTAACACTAACTAGAGATTTACTAACACTAACTAGAGGTTTACTATCACTAACTAGAGGTTTACTAAACACTAACTAGAGGTTTACTAAACTAACTAGAGGTTTACTAACACTAACTAGAGGTTTACTATCACTAACTAGAGGTTTACTAACAATAACTAGAGGTTTACTAAACACTAACTAGAGGTTTACTAACACTAACTAGAGGTTTACTTTCACTAACTAGAGGTTTACTAACACTAACTAGATGTTCACCGAACACTAACTAGAGGTTACTAACACTAACTAGTGGTTTACTTACACTAAATAGAGGTTTACTAACAATAACTAGAGGTTTACTAACACTAACTAGAGGTTTACTAAACACTAACTAGAGGTTTACTAACACTAACCAGAGGTTTACTGACACTAACTAGAGGTTCACTGAACACTAACTAGATGTTTACTAACACTAACTAGTGGTTTACTAACACTAATTAGAGGTTTACTAACACTAATTAGAGGTTTACTAAACCCTAACTTGAGGTTTACTAACACTAATTAGAGGTTTACTAGTTTACTAACACTAACTAGATGTTTACTAACACTAACTAGATGTTTACTAGTTTACTAAACACTAACTAGAGGTTTACTAACACTAACTAGATGTTTAATAAACACTAACTAGAGGTTTACTAAACACTAACTAGAGGTTTACTAACAATAACTAGAGGTTTACTAACACTAACTAGAGGTTTACTAAACACTAAATATAGGCTTTACTAAACAGAAAGGTTTATATGGTACTGTGAGGTCTTTAAAATAAAATGATTAGTCATTAATGGCTAAAAGAGAGATTTTAAATTCTGCTGGATTTTTGTGAGAAGTTAGCGATGCCTGTCCCATCAGAGCTCTCAACGGAACATTTTGACTCAGCTGGATTTGAAATAGCTGCCAGGACATCCTGAAAATAATGAATTTCTAAAGTCCGGTCTTAAAGTCATAAATGCATATGCTGGACGTACAGGTTGGACAAATAATTGATTATAAGGAGTGTACAGTATCTTGGGAAAAAGCAACTTCACAATAAGAGCGTGGATTTCCAGCAAACAGACAATGAAAACAGACACACACAAAAAAAACATGAAAGTAATGAATAATTTATCCACACTTCTTGATATGGATCCATTTTAATGCAAATTCATGCAGATTCCTCTATCTCATAAATAACGAGTGTTGAAGCACAACACTACTTTTTCAAGTGTAAATAAAACTCTCTTTTATTCCCTTATCCAGCTGCTCCATATTTGTTCCTTCAACTATCCCTCCTCTTCCCTAAAACTATTCGATTCAAACCCAACATTTCAGTCACACAGGAGAAATAATAATAGCTTATGTAAATGTATATAAAAGATGGATTTATCTTTGTTCTGTGCTGGGCAGACTCCCAGAGGACCCTTAGAAAGATAAAGAGGAGGCGTCGAACACAGAGACAGCAGATGGGGCATAGAAGAGAAGAACACACGTGCAGAATGGTGCGAAGCAGAAACAACGTTTCAGGTACAGACATATGTGTGCTGTACAAACATAAAATGCTCCCACATGGAAATAATCTGCACACGCCTGAATGTATTGCAGGAACAGATGCAGATTTAACTTTAATATATTTGTTTAAATACATCTCAAGTATACAAGGATTATGTTCAGAGGAATGTCTTCCACGCAGCTTTAAATGAAAACTGTGAGCGTTTTAATCGCATGGTGGGTTTGATAGGGGAGCTTGTATACATAGAAAAGTTCAAGAAGACTTTTGATGTCTTATTGATTTAACTAATTCATACTAGTGCTGACTTCTTAGGATAAAAGAAAGATGTCTGAACCCAAGGCCAAGACCAGCAGGCTGAAAAACTCAGTCCTGCATACTGCAATTAGACTGTTTAATGACACTATTTAGATAGCAAAGACACAGCATGACTGCTAATGAACATTGCATGGTTCTCCTTAAATGAAATATTTTTTTAACTTTGAAATTGTATGTTTTAAAATTGTATGTTTTTTTATTGTTTGCTGTAAAATTCTGTTCTTTTTTCAGTGGAGCACTGGCTTTCACTGCTAGCAGAATTGAATAAAATCAAATCAAATCAAAAAATCAAAAAGATGAGAGAATGCATTTCTATTGGACTGTTCTTCAAAACTAGCAGCAATTGAAACGCCATCCTTGCCAGGTTAACTTCTCACAACCCTGAGAACATGCTCATCCACACACTGATCGTGCACAGCCGCTACATTAAATATTGTTTTAGACAAACCAACGAATGCGTTGGCGCCATAATCTGCCGTGGTTGGCAGTACTGTACGGAAGAGTATCAGGGCCATGTAGGAGAAAAAATATTTGAGAGGGGAAGATTTTTTTTTTATTGTGCACTTGAGAAATGTCGAGAATAATGTTGAAATATAATTTCAAGAATAAAGTCAAAATTTCGTGAATAAAGTCGAAATTTCGAGAATAAAGTTGAAATACAAATGGAAAATGTCTCCTCTGGCCCATCAAATCCAGTTAGCAGAGAGACTGACAGCTATGCAGCAGCAGCCGTAACCAACCAACCAACCAACCAACCAACCAACCAACCAACCAACCAACCAACCAACCAACCAACCAACCAACCAACCAACCAACCAACCAACCAACCAACCAACCAACCTCCTTGGAGTGGAACGTTAAGGGTACGTTTCTGAAGTTATGCAACTGCATATGTGGGATATGTGTTTCAAATCAATATCGTAAAGCCAATTCGACTTTATTCTCGAAATTGTACTTCAACATTAATCTCGACATTTCGATTTTTTTCTCGACATTTCCACTTTTTTCTCGAAGTGCATAATGAAAAAAAAAATCTTCCTCCTCTAAAATATAATTTTATTCTTTCTCCTGCCTCGCCCTAATACTCTTCCGTAGTACTGCCTTAGCTGTGGGCTGTAGGACCTCAGCGCTCACAGTGGACTGTTCTCATGACAAATTGAAATTAATAGGTACAAAGCACAACTGACAAGCGCTGGGATGGTGCGGGACTCTTCCATTTGTATTTCTACATGGCGCACAACTGAAGAGAAGTCAAATCAACATGACAGAGGCCACTTTGGAACCATATATAGTTGTCAAGAGCGGTGAGCTGCCCATTTAATAGGCTTTGAGTCGCACAGTCTGCAGGACTCTAAAGTGGGCGCTCAGAAGCTCAGCTCAGACAGTCCAAGTGACAATCAGTACCCCATTATCCTATCAGTCCATCAGCCGGTGGTCCCTCGTTTCTCCAGGCCTCTGGACTGCAGGGACACCAACAGAACTGACAACATGCCACTGCAGCAGCACTTCACTTCTCTTGTCGTTCGCGGGAGATCACTTAGTCACGTGCGGTTGATTTTACTCAGATTACCGATCCATCTGTGTGTTTTCTTTTTGTAAGAGAGAAGTGGAGCTCTGTGTCAATTAATCAAAAGACACTGGGCTCTAAGGAGGGTGAAGGACACTGCGAGGTTATTGAAATGATTCTGTTTTCTGAAAAACGGTTGATACATAATGCATGAGTAAGCTTTCAGATTTAACATAATAGCGGCTGTTCGCTGTCAACGGAGAAAACAAAACCTGTGATCAATCATAGTTTAAGTTGGCCCCTGCTAACATCCTGCTAACATCCATTAAGACTTTCCAGCTGAAGTGAAGGCTGTTCAGTCAAATGAAAAAACATTATGACTCCATTCATCATCCGTTTATAACCTTATAGCTGCTTAGTAACATGGTGGCATTAGTGAGGGTTATAATGAGCTTCTGGAACGAGGCACACGGAAGTCCAGTTAGCCTCTTCGTGGGATGGATTGTGGCACGTGTAATGGATTCATTCCTCCTTTGATGGACTACAGTTCTGGAAATATAGCGCACATCAATATGGACATTGTGTCTTCACGAGACTAGCCAGATAAATCTCTTAACGTGGCTCTCAGGACCAATAACACTGTTGCAGGCAGATGGAGCCCCGCCATCCTGAAGCAGCACAAGCGCCGCTGCGCAGTTTAATTCACTCAGCCTCGCTGCTCCTTCCCTCGTCAACCCAAACCCCAAAATCCTCACGACGAGGTTGGCTACTGTCGCCATGTGGGCCAATTTTTCCAACCGTTGTTTTGCCCAGCTTAATGGTGTTTATTCAATTGATTTATTTTTTTTCTTCCCTTTTTCCAGCCTCTTTAGTGTAGCTCACTGAGAAGCTTCATTTATTTGCCAGAGTTTTAGTCATAAACCAAATATGTTGGTGAGCTGCCCTCTCAGCTTTTGCAGTACGTGTCGACCTGAAGCAAGAAGAAACATCAGCAAGCATGTCGCATGGCTGCCAGTGAATAACTGCATGTCGCCCCGTGTTACATCTGTGCACCTGTTGCAGAGGAAGGGAGGGGTGGAGGGACAAATCAAGCACGAAGCGAATCAGCATCAGTTGCCACAAGACATCCAGAAGTTGTTTCAAATAAGAAAATTTAGACACAAACTCAGGGGAATGTGTAATTTAAAAAAACAGCATGTACGAACAAACATCCAAACCCATTGTGTATCAGTGATGGGAGTTAATCTGTGGAACAACTGCAAAGATGAAATGAAATCATGCAAATCACCAAGTAATTTAAAATCAATACTCTTAATGGATACAAAATGGAAATGGACACATTACTCAGTTGAACCACTTTTTCTTTCTTTTTTATGCTTTTCTTTTGGAGTTCTGTGAAATGAAGAAATTGTAAAAACAGAACATTAGAAGGGGTAGGACTAAACATTTTTTTTGAAACTTCATCCTACACCCTTTCAAACAGGAAATATTTCTCTACATATAGATTTGTCTCTTTAATTAGGGCCCGAGCACTGACAGTGCGAAGGCCCTATTGTATCTGTCGGAGTTTTTTTTTTCCTCGTTTTCTCGTTTATTTTTATTTTTCCGACGAAATGAGGGCATTTTTTCCCCCTAAACGTGCCCCAAAAGTCACCAAATTTTGTACGCAAGCCAGGCCTGGCAATAAATTTGATATTTAATGGTTTGCATTAATGGGCGTGGCCTAATGGCTCAACAGCGCCCCCTAGAAAACTTTGTGCCTCAAGTCCCACAATACGGTTTGACGTACATGCACGAAAATCACTACACTACATCTGTATCATGTCGCAACTTAAAGAAAAGTCTCTTGGTGCCATGGCTGAAACCCAACAGGAAGTCGGCCATTTTGAATTAATCATGTAATTTTGGCGCAATTTATGTCATTTCTTCGGCCGTTTCTTCGCCCGAACCGTAACGTGCACCCAGGTGTGTTATACATCAAAATGTGCGTCTCCATCATGCGACGACGTGCATTACTTTTTATCAGTCAAAAGCGTTACCGTGGCGACGCTAGACGCCAAAAAGCGCGCCCACCCTTCATCTGATTGGTCCATATTTGATAGTTCCTACTTTCTGCCATAACTTTTGAATGGTTTGACATAAAGAGTCGTGGGTGGTGTCATCGGACTCGGTTTTGAGTCCTTGACCTTTATTGGTGAAAATTAGCCCCGACCCTTCTTCTGATTGGTCGATATGTGATAGTTCCTTTTTTCTGCCATAACTTTTGAATGTTTTGACATAAAAAATCATGGGTGGTGTCATCAGACTTAGTTTTGAGTCCTTGACTTTTATTGGTAAAAATTGCAGGTGCGAGGGCCTGTTCATCAGTGCATGCAGCTTCAATATGCTTTGTTTTGCTAATGTTTTTTTTTTGCTTGTTCTTTTTATTTCTTGGTATATACATTTTATGTATTCTGATTATTTTTTGTTCTTGTTTTAACCTGTTTGAATAAATAAAAAGAAGATGAGTGGGCTGATTCGGTCTCGTCAACGTTAAGGACCGTTTCTGCTGTAATTTTACAACCCGTTAGGTAACATCGGCATGTTTGGTTTCTAAGTGACCGGATCAACAACTGCATGATGATGTTACAGTGTTATTCCTGAGTTGACAGATCTGAGTTGTTTGTGCTGCTTGATGACGTGCCGTAGCCACATTAGCCAGCTAAACCACGGGAAAGTGCTGAGGACCAAAGTGAGAGTGGTACATTTACACACTGTGAAACTACTGCGACTTTGCAACACATGTTCATGGAGGATACGGGGGAGTCTGCTGGTGGACTGGCGGAGGCCGACGAGGGAGCTGGCTCAACAGACCTCCCAGGATCCGTATGAGCAGCGGGAAGCAGAGGGCTTGCTGTTTGAGGCTGAACAAAGAAGCTGTGTTTCCTGGCTCCACGGTTATCCCTCGACTCGTGTGTGTCCAGCAGAATAAAATGCCAATTTTGAGACTTTGTCAAAAGCTTACCTTGGGGGTCCCCTAGGACCTCACCGCTGCTGTGATTCATGCTGGTTTTGGTTCTGGAGTATCCAGAGCTTAATTATTCATCTTATCTTCTTTTATGGCACTTTTCCACTAGAACCTACTCGGCTCGACTCAACTCGGCCTGGTTTCTTTTCCATAACAATTCACCTGGAGCAGAAGTAGGCGGGTTGGAGAAGCTGCTGTGACGTATTTGATTGTGTGATCTAAACCAAGAAGACAACACTAAAGATGTAGAACCTGGAGGAGATGATAGATGTGCTGCTGGGTCTGTGGCTTGTGTTTGATATCAAGTTAAAAAGTGAGAGTGAGAGAAGCTTCAAGCGGCTTTTTAATTTTAGTTTGTCTCTGCGCTGCTGAAAAGTCAGCTGGAGCCGTGAGCAGCTATGAAGAGACAGAGCTCCTGGTAGATCTGGTCCTTATCGCCCGTCTAGATCCCTTTTTAATTCTCTCCTCAGCACCAGGTTTATGAACATCTGCACCTCAGAGTTGGATCATGAAACAGACTTTTGCTGCCATTGCTGGTTAAATAAAATGAACAAGAAGCCGCAAGTCGCTCTTTCTCTGATTTCCTCCTCCTGACTCAGACGTCTGACTCCAACCCCCCGACCAATCGGTGTCCTGTAGTGTGATGATGTCAGATACAGCTTGACTCAGCCGCTTAGAACCTCGGCAGAATAGATACAGAAAAGTATCTACTCGGCACGTTAGACCCCTAGTGGAAAAGAACCAAACTGAGGCAAAGCGGTTGGACTGAGTAGGTACTAGTGGAAAAGAGCCATTAGATGAAACACAGGTTCATCACCTACACCAAATACAAATGATGGATTTACCCGGTGGAGAAGTTCTATCATTGATCATGCATGAGATGCTACTGTAAGTAAAACAGCGCCAGGCAGCATGCAGGTGTTCCTTTTATTTCTTCCTTCCAGCTGTCAATAACAGAAGATGGAGCTTTGGGGAAAGACATAACCAACCCATTAGGGTTCATCTCACTCACTGTGAGCTTCTCTACCAAACTGTTGCTATTTTGAGCTTTGGGAATTTAAGAATAGAAGAGTAGAACTAAATGAGGGACGGCCTGCTCTCTTGCACAGTCCAGAGCACAGATACTCATCTCTCAGTCACAACCCTAAAGCCGACCCGCGGTGGAGAGCTCACTAGCCCGCCAACACTTTAGTTTCATTTCTTAACTCAAAATGAAAATAGATTTATTCGTTCTGGATAAATTTCAAACATATTTACGATATGGACAGACAGCCTTCCATGTCCCTTAACTGTTACTTGGGAGCACAAAGGCTGTTTCTCAATGTAAAACATGTCAAGGTCAGATTTGTGCGCTTGATAGCTCATATTTGACAAGTTTGACTCAGAAGACGGAGTTTCTGCTGTTAGAGCAACTGTGATGTCACAGCTTTGTACAAAACTATAAATCCGAAGTTAAGATAATTACATTCTTGTGTGAAAACACCTTCAAGTTATATTTTGCTATACAACAACAGTATTATTTGCACTAATTGCATCAATTACGATCACTCTCCTCTGCCATTCCTTCCACTTAAAGGGGACCTATTATGAAAAACAGGTTTTCAAATATAGCAATATAATAATGTGCAAATGACACTACAAACAAGTCCACAAGGACATGAGCAGATCTGGCAACAACTAAAATATTAATATTAATAAATATTATCCTACTAAGTTTTTTTAAGGGTTTTTCAGATATATAATTATAGTGTAATGTTTTTATTCTTTTATTGTAACTTACAAATAAATAAATGAATACAATCTGCTTTGTGTTTTACGGTTCAGGATAATAGTTCACAAAACTAGGGGGATTTTTTTTTTTATTTTCTTAGCCATAAAAGCATGAAAAGAGTGAACACCTACCGTCTCTTGCTTTAACACATATAAAGTGGTCTCCCCTCAGCCTGCCAGCTCAGAGAAGGAGGAAAGCAACTGAATTCTGCAGTGTCTGTACAGCCAACCGGATGATTGTCCAGTGTGATGTGGATCTACGAGCCAATAAGATTCTGCTCCGTCGTTACGTAACGACATACATAGTTTGTCCTCCGATGCGTGAAACCACGCCCACAACTAACTCCGCCGGGCGGAGCTTCCACCATTTTTTCGTAGCGGTGTATTGCGTCATTCAGGCAGCCAATCAGCACAGAGCCTCATTATCATAGCCCCGCCCACTCAGAATCCCGCATAGATAATGAGGTTAGAGGATGAGATGATAAAGACATGGCTCAGAGGATGAATTTCTAATTTATTTAGCAAAAACAATCAAAAGCTTGTTTTTAAGACATTGAAGGCCTGTTTAAAATAGGTATTAGATGTTATAATAGGTCCCCTTTAATAATGCAACCTTCATTCTGGGATACTTCACCACCTCAAGTCTACGCACAAGCAAGTCACAAGCAGACCATGAACACTTCCAGGGATTTGCACTTGACGCTTGGAGAGACGAAGGAAATGTAGCACAGGAATCAAGCTTTACTGCCATCTTGTAACTTCTCCCAAATCACCGTGTTTAATTTGTGAAAGAACAGTTTGCTCTTCGCTAGGTTGTTCATTTCAAGTATCATCTTGAGACAAAGGATGGTGGTTTCTTTGAAGTGTTTCCTGCTCGCTGGCACGGGAGGAAAAGAAGATTATGACGAGGAAGTAATCTCAAAGTGTAACATGAAAAACCCTTACATCTGGAACAACTGCTGCTTCAGTTGGCACAACTTTGGGAACTTGACAATAAAGAGATAGCAAGCCCTCTGAGCCCACCGAAGCTGCGAACGTGCACACGCAGAGAAACGTGGAGGAGTTCTTTTTCGGAGGAGGCAAGAATGAAAATTACATCATTAAATGTGTCAAACAAGTTGGAGCGCTTTAGTCTGCAGCGGCACAGAAATTGAAAAAATTGTAGGAGGACAGCTTGTCAAGTTTCTTTACTGAAATCTGTGGGATTACACATCAATGGCTGTTGACAAATCAAAAGATGTAAGTGATGCTGCTGTTGGTGTTTGAGGTGCTTTAATGGAGAAACTTTCAGAGCGGAGGAACTGAGCCTTTTTCTTTACTGAAATCCAAGAAAATTGTAGAGACTATTTAATATGTTATTTTTTAAACGCACACTCTGGAGCCTGATAAAACCAGCCTCCGTAACTGATGGCGGGCCATGGCTTGTGCGGTAAAAGACCGGCTTTATGCCGCATCTCATGTAAAGACATTTTGTTACACTGCATCATTTATCACAGTGTGTTTGTGAAAGCAGCGAAGGACGGTTGGAAATCACATCCGCTCAAACCTACAACAACTCAGAATGTGACACAGCAGCAAGAGGATCAAACTCTGACCTTCTGCAGCGTAATGATGTGAGATGGCAGAGGCTTCAGTGATCCCAGACACTGCACAGGGAAGTGTCACACTTTCTTTCCAGTCAGAAATCCAACAAAGTGACAGACCTGTCCAAAATGTCCAGCCCTTATACTTTAAATTGGACCGAGCTGGAGTCCTGCACATATACTGTGGAGGATATCAGCCTTCAATCAATGCTAATACCTTTTAGCCTTTTCTATACGCTCCTTTTCCATTAGTAGCATAAGCCCGAGGCTTGGATGGCTTAGGACCCGGTGTGTATTAGGAGAGTGAGTGAGTGACAGGGTTTGTTATTGCTGTTTGCTTCATTGTTTTAATCTCATTAATTACATTGTGATATTAGTGTGGTTATTATTATACCATATTACATGTCAGTATTCAAATATACCAATATCACAACGTACAAATGATGCTACAAACAAGTCCACAAGGACATGAGCAGATCTGGCAACAACTAAAATATTAATGTATATCCTACTAAGTTTAGGGTTTTACAGATACAGGACTGTCTCAGAAAATTAGAATATTGTGATAAAGTTCTTTATTTTCTGTAATGCAATTAAAAAAACAAAAATGTCATACATTCTGGATTCATTACAAATCAACTGAAATATTGCAGCCTTTTATTATTTTAATATAAGTGATTATGGTTTACAGTTTAAGATTAAGATTCCCAGAATATTCTAATTTTTTGAGATAGGATATTTGAGTTTTCTTAAGCTGTAAACCATGATCAGCAATATTAAAATAATAAAAGACTTGCAATATTTCAGTTGATTTGTAATGAATCCAGAATGTATGACATTTTAGTTTTTGTAATTGCATTACAGAAAATCACAATATTCTAATTTTCTGAGACAGTCCTGTATATACTTATAGTGTAATGTTTTTATTCTTTTATTGTAACTTACAAATAAACAAATGAATAAAATCTGCTTTGTGTTTTAAGGTTCAGGATAATAGCTGACAAAACTGGGGGGATTTCTTTTTTATTTTCTTAGCCATAAAAGCATGAAAAGAGTGAACACCTCCCCTCTTCCCCTCACCCTGCCCTTCTGGATGATGAGGCCGTGTATAAATCTGGACGTAAGCCTTGTATATCCATCAATCTACCACTTCATTGAGACAACACACTACGTACCCACACAGTTGCGCTGGATGTCATCATTTTCTCCTAGAGCAATATTGTGAGGAGCTTTTGACTCATTTTGACCTTGAAATATCGTTTAAAGACGGTCGGACGGAGGGAAACTTTTGTTGCTTTTCACCAACAGATAGGGAAGATCGGCGTCCCCCGTGGAACTGCAGAATTCCATAAATGCTCAAACATCCCAAATTCAAAGTGCGGGTTTTTGGTATGTAAATTATTAGACACAGTTTCATAGAAACCAATCGCATCAATCGGTGGGGCGTGGCAAACCTTTCAGCTCCTTTCAGCCCCGATTCATCCGGAGCAAAGTTGATCTAATTTTGGCATTTATCCCAATGTCCTAATTTAGCTTCCATCAGGCTGAAACAAAACGCTCCCACTTTGAGGACTCCTACAAATGCAGATCTATTGTGTGAATGATTGATGGTTTATGGTCATGGCAAATATATTTCAGTCCTCTCTCTTTTGGAGAAAAACCAAATGCCACCGGGGAAATGTCTCTATTACCTTTAATAAATGATACCCCTACCCCCGCCCCCCTCCCAAAAAACAAAAAAAACTTTTACAAACAAGTGGAATGAAAGAATTTCTGTCTCTATATTATAAGGCTGGTGAAAAACTAGGGCTTTAAATGTTGCTAGATGAATGGAATTTCATCCCGTCTAAACCATCTTCATGCTGCAAAGCTCAGTTCGGCTTTTGTGTTCCCAGAAGGATACAGCGCTGAATCGTCTGCCGTCGGGTCTCAGCGCTGAGTCTTCAACGTTGTTTTCCATCAGTGATTCTCTTTTTTGCAAACTCAGTGAAGTTAACCATTCGGCATGCTGTTCGAAGTGCACGCACACCAGTCCCGTCAGTCCCATGTGTGTCTTTTGTCTTGTTACGGCGAGACAGACGTGGGTCCCGAATTGGGATTTCGGGAAAAAGTGTCTTGCTGCGAGAGACTTTAAGGTTCACAGTGGAGCAAAGGCATTCACACGTGAAGACACACATCAAAAGAGGAGAAAGAGAGCAAGAAAGCAAACATTGCGATGCTGCAGAGACACCAGAGCTACAAGACAATCTGTGAAGTGAAGCATCGTCCACACAGCTTGTTGATGCACAAATAGAATGCTGTTTGAATTGTTAAAAATAAAATGTTTGTTTCAAGCTTGCTTTGATAAATATGTTCACTTACTAAACAAAATGAAGGAATTACCCAAACAGATTCCTTCCAAACTAATTTTTTTCCAACTCCCATGGCCCAGTAAGACAAGGGCCTCGGGTAAAAGGACCTGCCTTTTAATTACAGGGTGACAATTATAATAGCGACTACACAGACACTAAACACATCTTCCTAACATGAAGGAAGGAACAAACACTGTGATGTAGAGAAAGACCAAAAGAGTTGCTGAGCCTTCTGGGATATGTACAACAAGGCAAGTTCGCAGTTTTCTCTTGTTAACTGGCTTCTCTAACATTAAAGTCCAGATCACAAAACATGCTTGTTATCCGATGGGATAATAGGGTTTTTCCAGCTCTGGTTAATGTCCCATCATTAGGGCTTGAGCAGATATGGCAATTATTTAAATGGTGCATGTCATTAATACGATGTGTTGCAGGTATTCTTACAGTATGTGTGTGTGTGTTTTTCCTCTTTGGTTCAGAACTGGCTATTTCAAAGGGAATAAATAAAGATAAAATGGAAATTATAATCAAAAGAGTTAAATAGGCTTACTTCAGCAGGTCACCTTTAAGCATGAACTTTATGTGGGCTACAGAATGAAAATGGAAGCTGAAATAACGCTTGAAAAAGCAAGCCTTTCAATTACTGCAAGGATTTAATCACTGCTAAAATGTACAGGGTGCGGTCATATGGCCTACGGTCCCACCAGGACGTGGAACCGCCGTGAAGTAGCTGTGACGCAACAGCCACTCTGGTGAAGGAGAGTGGTCCTATGGTGCATTTAAGAAGTGTCTCAGGAGTGACTGTTCGGCTTGCTAAAAATACATATCCGCTCTATTTTGGTGCTCGACTTGAGTTTACAGACAAAAGATCGAGCTGGCGGGAACTCAGACACGAGAAGGGCATAGAGAAGCTGGTTGTTTTTGAAGTATCATGCCATGAACAGGCGCTGACTCATACATGGACATTATGTTAACTTATAGAAGCTTTGGGTCCACAACTCTGAGGGTTTTAAAGGAGATTTCTAATTAATCACATTTTAATCTCATATCTGCTAAAGGTCCCCAAATAAAGAATTCAAATTCTAGAACATTGCAAAATTGCATGACTAATCAATTGAATACACTAAGAAGAGAAGATTTGAATTGAAAATTTTTATTGGTGAAGTGTGTTTCAGAAATGAAATTCAAAAGAAAAAGCTCAAGCACATCAGCAAACCAATTAGGCCAGGTGCATTATTCAAAAATGCAATACAAATACAGTTAAATAAATAAAATTCAGAAATAAAATAAGGCTGAGTCTCAAATAGGCACTTAAGCAGACTCTCAATTCAAAATTAAAATTAAAGCTGACTCAATACAGCAATTAAAGCACTAGTACCTGTATCGTTTACGGTGGAAGTTGTCCGGACATGTTTAGCGTTTAAATGATAATTCAGGCTGGAGCAGCTCCGTTGATAAGAAAATTATTTTTTACAAAATGTACAAATCACTGTGTTCTTGTTGATAGTCCCGTCTTCTTTCTTTTTATACATAAACTTGCCGTTCAAAGGACCTAGCAAAGATTTGCTTGCCTCGCTCCCCTGAGTCGTCCAGGTCTGTCACTGCTTTGTTAGTTTGACTAGCAGCAGGAGGGAAGTGACCTGCCTCGCCAAGTGGCCTACGGTCAGTGTTGGGACTAACGCGTTATTTAGTAACGCGTTACAGTAACGCCGTTAGTTTTGCGGTAACTAATACTCTAACGCATTACTTTTTAAATTCAGTAACGCAGTTACCATTAACAAACGGTGCGTTACTCCGTTATTTCTGGCTACAGTGAAGCCTTTTTTCCCCATACGCGAAGACCGGAGGAAATGTAGTGTGGATGTGTGTGTGCTTTCATGGCGAGAAGTTTGTTTTACGTTGGATATTCGTTGGATATTCGACAGAAATGCCCCCAGAGCGAACGTCTGTCGAATATCCAACATAAAACTAACTTCACCGCGGTCATGGAGAGCCGAGAGACGGCGAGTTTCGCAACATGGAGATATTGTCATGACAGTAATCCCTCGTTTTTCGCAGCGGTTACGTTCCAAAAAGAACCTGTGGTAAGTGAAATTCTTTTTACAATTAAAAAGGCTTCAAATTGTGGAGATCAGCACCGCCTCGCACGTATTCCACTGCTCTTCTGACTGCGCCGCTGCATCCCGACTCTGTAGCGTCTTTTTCTCCTAAAGCCCGCGGTGCAGCTGTGTTTTTTTTTTCGAGAGAAGAAAATAGTTATGGGTCGTTTGTTGCTTTTTTTTCTTCTGGGCAAAGATATTCTTATAAACCGACATGCCACCATTGGTGATATTTGAGGAGTAATGAACGATTCATCAAAGTTCCCGTTCTTGAGCTGCTGCTGAAGCTCATTGGCCGTTCTCAGCTTGTTGCTAAGCGACCAACGTTATTAACACAGGAAGTGAAGAAGCGGGGAGACTGTTTAGCCAATCAGAATGCAGAACACAAGGCACAATGCAAATCCATACAGTACCTGCTGAAATGAAGGCTAGAGGGAGCATTTAAAATAATGTTTTTATTTAAAGTAACTAAATAGTTACTTTTCATAGTAACGCATTACTTTTTGGTCTAAGTAACTGAGTTACTAACTGAGTTACTTTTTTAATGAAGTAACTAGTAACGGTAACTAGTTACTATTTTTCAGTAACTAGCACAACACTGCCTACGGGTCCCTCAATGGGACAAATTTCAAATGCTCGCGCATTTTGCCACTCATAACTAATTGCGTTAATTTTCATAACGCGTTAATTAGCAGTGTAATTAATTAATCTAATTAATGCACTAAACTGACAGCCCTAGTTTTGAGTATTTTCAACTTATCAGGGTTTACAGTGCAGGAGGACCACGATGGCGCAGCCTGTGTAATGTTTTCAGGGACCGTGTACATCACGGACCAAGTGATTTCTTACATGTGATTCACAAATGTGTGGAGCCTTACAGCCTCTGATGTTCATGAAATGACAAACATTTATCTGATGATAAATTCATGGGGTGGGGAAATGTAAGTTTCTCTTTCAGCGTGTTTCTACTATTGAGTAATTGATAGATATCCATGAGAAACATTAGACAGAGCGGGGATGTGCTTGCTCTCACACTGCACCATTTTCAGCTGTTCCAAATGTAAGACTCTGGTGGTGATATCTTTGATCATCACTATAAACAGTAGTTCTACATCAGACAGTCAGAGAGGTTCAAAGACCACGCTTTTAATGGTCTTGCAGCCAAAGATAACTCTGTGGGATGTTCCCCCCACACGCAAACTCTATTATTACAAGGTTCAAGGTTTTCTTTTATTCATTGTTTATCAGCGATCGCCACAAGTGACTAGCCCACACTGCTGATGTTCCACACTCGACTGGCCTTACACCCTTTTAAAATTCATCAGGTATCTTCATCATACAGCCTGCAGACTTCAAAGATGAAGTCATAACTACATTTCCTATACTAGATGTCGGTCACACAGTGTGGCTTGCAGTTATAAGAAAGTTAAAACTACACAGTATGCAGCTGCTTTAAAGGAGCATGAGGCTCCTTTTAAGAAATGAGACTCTCTAGCGCCACCCTTTGCCATGACGGCCGTCGGGGGTACTGCAGCCAACAGTGAAGCCGGCACGGGAGCACCATGGATGTATTAAATAAACTGGATAGGACATCGAAAATGGCCGCCCATTCATTTCAATGTAATTTGCTCACCCAGCGCATACGCCGAAATGAGTTCCTGACTTCTGGGTTTACTTCCGCGTTAAGGGGCCCATACAGCATGCACAGTTGAGTCACCTCCCATGATGCTCTGGGGCCCCCTCCCATCATGCCCCGGGACAACATCAATGGCACTGACACGGCCGTGACGTCACGCCCAGAAAGAGACTTTTCTTTGACTTTTCTGGCCGTTATAAAACATTTTTGACGGATATAAAGTCCATGAATTAAAAATATAGAATACAAAGATTAGTAATTGCCGGTGATTACAGCTGGAGGTTCCTGTGAACAGTTTTAGAGGCTTCTCTTTTACTATTGCGGTCCAAGGGAAAAAAGCTTTCTGGGCCCCATGGGATTTTTTGTTGCAGTACCGTGGCTGGACACTGGGAGAATTCGGCGTGCCTTCTGAGTGCGAGATTGGGGGGCTGGGGAGAACGGGGAGAACGGGCATGCAGCGTCATTTGACATCACATCTGCAGCCCAGCACGGGAAATTCCGGTCACAATTGCAGCACATTTTGCAGCACACAGCCTGTTCAAGGCAACGGAGAGATACACTAGAATGCTCATTCTTTTTGATTTGGAACGCTTCATCTGACATTATTACTAGAAAAATTAAAACGTATACGAATTCTTTTCATAAATCCTGCCTCAATCCTGCCTCATGCTCCTTTAAAATAATATGCGATAAAGAGGTGTAAGCGCCACAGACAGCGCTACATATGGGACATTTTAATGTCATTAAAATATGATGGAATAAACACATGAAATTGCAATATCGTAGTCCTTATGTCAATCTTAATGAAGGCCTAAACTACATAAAAGTGGGCTATTCAAGTGAGTTAGTGGTTGCTAGTAGGGTGTTGTTGATAGTGCTGAGGAATGCACTCCTCCTCAGGTCTTCCTGAGTTGTATTATTGTATCTGTCCTCTGTCCATGGCATTGCTTATTCTGTATGCAGTGACAGCGCCTGCATAAACAGCACTTTCATCAGGGCGCGCTGATCCCATGGCAGGCGAAGGTGTTTCCCAACAGATAATTGCATTGTAGTGGGAGGAATCATTATTATTCCTTTCACTGTTGAGTGGCTTTAATGTTACCGCAGATGGTTTTAATTTATATGGTACTATAAATGTTCTAAAGCCATGTTGCTGTTCATAGACATAGCTACTAAGGTTTGTGATTTATGCTGCTATGTGTATATGTAGTAGTGCCCGTTAGTTCATTGTTATTTATTTTGGCACCGTAACTTGGCAGGAAAATAAAGTCCCACCAACTAGCACAAACGGGAGCCAGCAGACACATTTCAGCCGCTGATCTGGATAGCGTGCACACAACTTAGCAAGCCAAGAAAAAAAGAAATACATCTGCAATAGGAGAAAGATTCACCACACATGCCCGAAGAGTATGAAGTACATTTTTAAAAATGCTATGTACCAGAACCATTCCTATGCAGTACAGGGTTGACAACAATTAACATGCTCATTCACAATAACAAAAGATACAAATATTAAAGATTTAGTCAGCTTTTTCAGTCAATCCATTCTGAATGCTTCAGAGCCTTTTTATAATACGTTATATAGCTTTATCTGACCTTCATGGCTGTATGAGTCAGACAAAATCATTGTCCTCCTACCTTCGTCAGAACAGATGTACAATACAGAATGAGAAATTCTGACATTTAGGAAAATGAAGAGATTTATCGGCAAAAGTGTTGAGAATATAAAACTGAGCGTTAAATATTTCATCTGAGGTGTAAAAGTGATTTCAGTCAACTCAAGCTACGATGAATCCATTTGTTTCATCATCACTATTTTAAAGAGTACTAGCATTTAGGCTCCAACATTATTCCATTAATATTATGTGTTGCAGATGTATTCATACAGTATGTGTATGTTTCCTTGTCCTGGTTCAGATCTGGCTATATATACACACAAACAATGAGAGAGACAAACATATGAATATAAATACTTTAACCCAGCAACCAGCTGGTTTGCAATCACATTTTTGTTTCATGCAATCCTATTTTGTGTTGTTAAGTTCTGAGCTTAATGCAGGCAAGATGTCCTTCTGTGAACCGTTCCTCCATTGGTATGCAGAGGATCACCGGCAGCCTGCAGATTTCAGAGTAGAGGTGAGCAGGTGAAGCAAAAGAAGAAGGTGAGCAGGCGATAGTGACAGCAGTTCTTAGAGAGTTAGGAGAGAAATGTTTGATGAGCTGATTGAATCTTGGCAGAGGTTGGGTGGATGACAGAACCAGGACTGCACGCATAGATGGAGCTGGGACTGAAGTTCCCAGAGATCAGTGGACTGTAGCGTCACTGGGACGCCAGCACGGCCTCTGTAATGTCAGAGGTGCATGAAAACATGGCACTAAAGCCTTTCCACTGGCATGTGCAGTATTTGGATCCTGGACCTCATTGGATTCTCACGAGTGAAGTCATTTAACCTCCTCAGACCCATTTTTTTTTCCTTGTTGTTTTAGGCCCCTGTTAAGAGATTCAATATTATGATCTAGACCAGCGGTCGGCAACCCAAAATGTTGAAAGAGCCATATTGGACCAAAAACACAAAAAACGAATACGTCTGGAGCCGCAAAAAATGAAGTCTTGTATGTATAAGCCTTAGAATGAAGGCAACACATGTTTCTATATTAGTTAGAACTGGGGGAAGATTTTATTTTTCATTATGCATTTCGAGAAAAAAGTCGAAATGTTGAGAAAAAAGTCAAAATTTCGAGAAAAAAGTCAAAATGTCAAGGAAATTGTCCAAATTTCATGAAAAAAGTCGAAATGTTGAGAAATGTCGAGATTAATGTTGAAGTACAAGCTCGAGAAAAAAGCAGAGGAAAAAGTTGAAATGTTGAGAAAAAAGTTGAAATGTCGAGAAAAAAGTCAAAAATTAGAAAAAAAAAAGTCAAAATGTCGAGAAAAAGGTCAAAATGTCGAGAAAAAAATCAAAATGTTGAGAAAAAAAGAGAAAAAAATAAAAAAAAGGAAAAAAAATTTAAAAAAAAGGAAAAAAAAGGTCAAACATTTCTGAAAAAGCTCCAAGGAGCCACTAGGGCGGCGCTAAAGAGCCGCATGCAGCTCTAGAGCTGCGGGTTGCCGACCCCTGATCTAGACCAGTGGTTCCCAACCTTTTTTCCTTGTCCCCCCCTACTTGTGTCTAAAACCAGCCAGGCCCCCCGACCCGTACGTACTAGCACCAAAATAGTCTTTAATTGAAAAAATGAACATTAATTATGTTTTTTTGATACATTTCTCTTTGGTTTACTCCGTATACATATGACTTTGTTTTTCTCCAATGTCACCAATGTATAAAATACGCACAAAAGGACATAAAAGGACATCAAAATATTTCTGAAAAATGTCTCTTTTAATATGAGACAAATATTTTTTTTAACATTTTTCTTTTAACAACCTGTGGGAGTAGATTAAATGTTGAGTAATGACATAATAATAAGGAATGAAATCATTTCCTGTGTTTGTCACCAGTGTATAAAAAACACAAAAAATATTCAAGACATTCATAAATTATTCCTAACAATGTCTGATGAATGACTCATTCGCAAATATCATTTTTACAACTGCATAATTTCAAAGCAGACAAAGTTTTGCGCCCCCCCCAGAGATCTCTGGCGCCCCCCCAGGGGGGGCCCGGACCCCAGGTTGGGAGACACTGATCTAGACAACACAACGTGTGATGTCCACATATGTGTACACCAGGTCTTATGAGGTCAAAATCTCTTCATAGTTAAGACTGGATAAAATTGAAATGCTGCAAGATCAGCGCTCCTAATGTGCAGGCCACCGAGAGAGGCTTTGAAGATATTAGGACGCAGAAACTGCTCATCCTCACTTTGCGCTTGAAGTGACTGAACTTCAGTGCCTTGAATAAACCCATTACCTTTCTAACAACTGAGGAGGTACACTTTCAGAATCACAAATGGCAAGAGACGTCACAACGACAGAGCCGGACCATGTACGAGTATTTAATGTGTTTTTGAGTCGCCGCAAGCTGAAGAGTTACACATGAGGTGGCACTGTTTTGCTCCATTAAATGAACTCAACGCTGTAATTGCAAGGAACCATGTAGGAAAAAGATGTGAGCGCAGTTACCTGTGTGGCCTGACTCAACAAGCTCACAGGTGGTGCAACATCTTTGCCTTTTTACCAAACTTTGGTGACATTCTTCAAAAGCTTATTCCTTTTAATCTTCTGTAGGAAGACTTGGCAAACTGCCTGACTATCAGTCCTGGGGCCTCATTTATAAAGCTTTCGTGCGCACAAAACAGGGCTTGAAATATGCGCACGCCACCTTCTACGCAAAGGTTGGGATTTAAAAAAAAAAAACTAACGGGAAAATGTGCATATCTTTACGCCAACCTTGACCCTAGCACACGAACATTTTGAAGATATGGGGAACTTGCGACGCAGACAGTGAGGTGGTGAAATGAAGCCAGATTCATGTCATACTTTTAATGTCATCACATATCAGACTTATAGATCCATGTACACCCAAGCTCGTGGGTGCTTCATTGTGGAGCGAGCCATCGGCCTTCTAAAAAGCAGGTGGAGGTGTCATGCAGCATTTGTAAGAAGATAAGTATGTTCTTTAATGGAGCCGGCAATGTCAAGACATTATGTCACACATGGTGTTCATCACAACACGCATTTGTTGCAGTTCATTTTTCACGTCGTTGATAGCGCTGATCGTGTCCCTCTGTGTTTGAAGCACAGCGTCAGTCAGGACACGCCACTTCCAGCTGCGCCATGCTCTTGGATCGCTCTGGTGCTGCTGCTGCTGCAGCCGCGGTGCAGGACACGCTGTGCCGAGAACCTCCTCGTCACCCACCACGATCAACTGGAGAGTGACTGAGGACAGAACAAATCAGTCCAATATGCCTTTTCCCAAGTTGTTGTTGAAATATATATTAATAAACAGATAAAACTGTACTTACCGCTCTCCTTTGTGGTCTCCGCCAAATCGGCGTCTCCTTCCCTCTCCGACACGACACCACACACGCTGGCTGTCCCAAGGATGGAGGCTATTCTGGTGTCCAGCGGTGTGGGCTCGGGTGTGCACTGGCCCCCACCTGTCGCAGACACGCTCTGACGGTGCCGGGCCACTCTCCTCTTGGCCTCCACCATCAAATCGGACCACTTATTTTTTATTTCTGCCACAGAACTGTGCGTGGCACTCTTTTATAAATAAGGCCCCTGGTCTTCTGTTACTGCATAAAATAGGGAGATGGTTAACGAGCCGATGATCCAGCTGAAGGTATCACCCGGACCGGGCCCACCTGAACTGCTGCCCCACAGTGCCCCCTACATCTGAGCCAAACACACACCCCACCACTATAAGGCATGTTTCCACTAGTAGGAGTTCCAGGTAGATTTTTTAGGGCTGGGCCATTTGTGCATGTCTCCATTACCAGAAACAGTCCTGTAAAAGTGGCTTTCAGGAAACTTTACAGGGCGAACAAACGGGCCTCTAGAAGGAGAAGTACCCACATTGGCCAACAGGAACCTCCTGGCGGGGTCTCTGCCGATCAGGATTTCTAAATTATGTTCAGCACTCTCACATGAACATAAGTTATGTGGCAACAAGTCATTTAAGCATTTGCACCGAAGACATTTTGGACCCACAAGTCAGTTCAGGTCTTGTTCCCATAATAGACACATTATCTCAATTGCTACGACTGCAGTGTATGTTTACAAAAATCTCAAGTAGCATCTGTCGTTTATGTTTCTTCTTCTGCTGCATTCTTCTTTTTGTTTTGTTCTATGCTGCTGGCCATTCGCAAACAGCAAAAAATTTGCATTACTGCTACTGCTATATATAGCTGCACATCTTCAGTTTCCTATTTCACCATGGATCACACTTTGGGAAGCCTTCTTTATATTTTAGCATTATATCAGCGTAGATAAGAGTGAGTTGATGCTACTTAACAAGGTTGGTCCTGGATCAACATCAACCATCAACGTTGGTCCTGGTGAAGCTGCAGTCTGTCTGTGGTGAACCATAACACACCGCGTCGGAGCGGATCTGGTCATGATGTTTAAACTGTGTTTTGTGATTAATAAGTACGGTTTTTAATTATTTTGCGTTGGATCGATGTAGCAAATAAAATAGTTCAGGCCATACAGCTCCTCAACCATCAGTTACGTGTTTCACATGAGCAGGTCAGGTAAAAACGGCAGTCAAATCAGCAAAAATGTCAGTTTGCTGGATGAAATACATTAATTCCTGATAAAATACGTTTGTTAGTACACAGCACTGCTCATGTACGCATGTGAATGAGTGTATGTTTGTGTGTACATGAAAGTACAATCTGCATTGAGGCTTCTTGCTTCGGGAATCCCGGTCTGTGATTGGACGCTGCCTCGGTGTCGCTGCTGCTCATTTGCATAAAGTTGAGATTCTCTCAACTTCATATTGACGCCTCCGATGCCTCTCGACGCGCGCTTTCATAGAAAATGAATGGCAGCCGGACGCCTATGTGCCGTGACACTTTTGGTGTGAATCCACGCCGAAAAACACGCTGGCAGAAGGAGGAGACGGTCGGCCCTGTTAGAGGTTCCTGTCGGGCAGATTTACCCTGAACTCTTGCTAGTGGAAACACGCCTATAATCACCTGTTAATGAACATTCTTTCATCCCAACATGAGGCTTGTATTAGATAATATAACTCAAGTATTTGCATTGTTTCTAATTCGTTGTGTGAAGTGAGCAGATGTACTGAAATACTTTGCAATAGCTTCTCAGGCCTAAACAGTTAACTTAATTACAAAAAAGACAAAAGAAACAAAAATATTGATGCATTTTTGTCCTGACACAATATTGCCAACATCATTTCAGCAACACAAAGATATGAATGAGGGTTATTATTAATGAGTAAACTACAAGAAAGCCTAATCCACCCTCTGATAAATCACCCTGATGAACAATAAGAGCTGACTGATTGTTACAAATGGAAGGCAGTTAAAAGAAGGCATCTGTCGTCTGCTGTATTAGAGATGATTACCGCCTCAGAAATTCATGCAGCCATCATTACCTTGCATCAAAGTTGTCTCCCCTGCGAGAAAATTGCTGCCATGAATATTGCACCTGACGGAACAATTGACGGTATTATCTCGAACTTTAAAAAAAGAGGTTAAACACGACGAAGAAAGCCTCAGGACATCCAAGAATGTCCATCAAGAGCCAAGACTGTTTCTCGGTGAGGAAGCTTTGTGTCACCATCAGGGCAGAGCCTGCTGAACAATGGCAGCTGGTGGGTGTGAATGTGTGTCTGCATGCAGAGTGAGGTGAAGACTGTTGGAGGACAGCCTGTTGTCAAGAGGGACAGCAGAGAAGACACTTCTCTCGAAGAAAAACTTCCAGAACATACTGAAATTCTGCAGAAAATACAATAATTGGACGGGAAAAAGACTGGTGCAAAGTTATTTTCTCAAATAAAGCCCCTTTCCAGCTGTTTGGGAAAGTCTGAAAAATCGATTGTCCACAGAAGAAAAAGTCCTGCATCGTGTCAACAGTTAAACATCCTGAGAACATTCGTGCTCGAGGTTGATTCTCAGAGAAGGGGGTTGGATGACGTGCAATTATAGCCAAAAAAACACAGCCACGAATGAAAAATGGCATCAAAATGTTCACCAAGAGCAACGTGAGCAACCCGGGGATGATCCTGGCATTTTTCAGCATGATGGAGCACTATGTCACAAGGCAAAAGTGATAACAAGTGGCTCAGAGATCATTGCCTGGAAACTCTCCAGATAAAGGTTAAACTGCAGTGGAAAAGGTCTCAGGAGCCACAGTTGCTTTGAGATTTGTGTTAAATCCCCCAAAAGTGGGTGGATAGGCTGACAACTGCAAATTGTGACCAGAACAGGGTACTAATACAAATAAGAACGGTTTTCAGTCAGTGATGATTTGGCCATGCATCTGGCACACTGGACAAAACAGAAGTTTTGAAGAAGATGGGTCACCACTGTAAATATGAACTTCTTGAAGAGATTGGATGTATTTGCCAGTAAATTATTATAATCTTCTGAAATGAATGCATTACTTGAAAGAAGAAACTAGTTATTTTGCTTTAATTTTTACTCGTTACTACGTTTACTTGTAGTTCCTAGAGTATCCAAATGTAGATTTGGAGGGCGGGCCTTCTGCTATCAGGCACCGTTACTATGGAACCAACTTCCAATCTGGGTTAAGGAGGCTGACACCACCTCCACCTTTAAAACTAAACTTAAAACCTTTCTGTTTAGTAAAGACTATAGTTAGTGTTAGTAAACCTCTAGTTAGTCTTTAATAAACCTCTAGTTGGTGTTAGTAAACCTCTAGTTGGTGTTAGTAAACCTGTAGTTAGTGTTTAGTAAACCTCTAGTTAATGTTTAGTAA
Organism: Cololabis saira; assembly: GCF_033807715.1. Lineage (NCBI taxonomy): Eukaryota > Metazoa > Chordata > Actinopteri > Beloniformes > Belonidae > Cololabis > Cololabis saira. The sequence continues at coordinate 7,683,261 of NC_084588.1, read as the reverse complement.
ACCTCTAGTTAGTGTTTAGTAAACCTCTAGTTAGTGTTTAGTAAACCTCTAGTTAATGTTTAGTAAACCTCTAGTTAGTGTTTAGTAAACCATTAGTTACAGTAGTGTTTAGTAAACCTCTAGTTGGTGTTAGTAAACCTCTAGTTAGTGTTAGTAAACCTCTAGTTAGTGTTAGTAAACCTCTAGTTGGTGTTAGTAAACCTGTAGTTAGTGTTTAGTAAAGCCTCTAGTTAGTGTTAATAAACCTCTAGTTAGTGTTAGTTAACCTCTAGTTAGTGTTAGTAAACCTCTAGTTAGTGTTTAGTAAGCCTCTAGTTAGTGTTAGTAAACCTCTAGTTAGTGTTTAGTAAACCTCTAGTTAGTGTTTAGTAAACCTCTAGTTAGTGTTAGTAAACCTCTAGTTAGTGTTAGTAAACCTCTAGTTAGTGTTAGTAAACCTCTAGTTAGTGTTTAGTAAACCTCTAGTTAGTGTTTAGTAAACCTCTAGTTAGTGTTAGTAAACCTCTAGTTAGTGTTTAGTAAACCGCTAGTTAGTGTTAGTTAACCTCTAGTTAGTGTTAGTAAACCTCTAGTTAGTGTTTAGTAAGCCTCTAGTTAGTGTTAGTAAACCTCTAGTTAGTGTTTAGTAAACCTCTAGTTAGTGTTTAGTAAACCTCTAGTTAGTGTTAGTAAACCTCTAGTTAGTGTTTAGTAAACCTCTAGTTAGTGTTTAGTAAACCTCTAGTTAGTGTTAGTAAACCTCTAGTTAGTGTTTAGTAAACCTCTAGTTAGTGTAACTCTAGTGTGTTAGAGTCAGTAGTCATAGCTGCAGCTGCAGGACCAGACTATAATAGTTTGCTATATATAACATAGCTTGGTGGTAGATATGCTGCTATAGGCCTATGCTACAGGGGGGCACCGACATGATCCACTGGGCGGTGCCTCTCACCCTTCTTCTCTTCTCCTCTTCCCTTCCTCTCTTCTCATTTTCCATTTTTATTTATTTAAGTATCTCATAGCTGTCATTTTTGTCCATCGTTCCTGTAGTTTCTTGTGCTGGCCCCTTTTTTCTCTTTTGTGCATGTTTGCAGGCTGGAGCTTCAGGAGCTGCGTGCTGGCCTGCGGTCCCCCCCTCTGATCTGCTGCTTCCACATGTCTGTGTGGATGTCTGCTATATGCTTGCTGACATCCTGTCCACACATCAAAGTTTGATGTGTGTTCAGCTAGTGATCCTGGTTATATGTGATCTTGTTTGACAATACAGAACCCCCCCTAAACAATGTGATTCTGGGATAAAAATAAACTTGCCGGGATGAAAACACATGACAATCAGTGACGTTTCACAATTAAATACAGAACATTTAAATATTTATAACTTTTTTAACCTCTTCCCACTCTTGTAAAAGTTGCCAAAAACGCCTATCCAAGGCGTACCTAAAGTAAATTGAAAGCTATTCTTGAACCGTTTAAAGTACATGGATGGTTCTGGTCTCTTTTGAAAGGTAACACTCTGAAGTTTTTTCTCCAACTGTCAGAATCACTGTAACTGCTACTATAATTGAATAATCTAACTTTGAACACACTGAAATAGAAGGTTTTTATTTCAGCCGGAAATTATTTTTGAAATCAGATGTCTGCAGATGAGTGAATCTGTTACTTATTAGCTGGAAAACACAATGGGACCAAAGCCTGAAGCCTTATCTAGTGCAACATCAAATTTGATAAAAATAGCACAGAAAATTAGTATTTTACACTTGTTTTTGTCAGACTATGTCTAGGCGTTTCCAAAAATGGCCATTGGGAGATGCTCAGTTTTACTCACTGAAAGTTTTCAGACTGCGCTCAGCGCTCATGCTGCGGGTTTTTATAGACAAGTTTACGCGCCAAAACATGGGCGCTGCCATTCGTCTGCATAGATGCGGGTCATTTCCGGTGGGAGTGATTTGCGCAGCGTTTACCGGTGTAAACACAGCGGCGTGGACACAAACCTAAAGCAAAGACTCGCTGCTCGTGAGCTTTTAATGTCGACAACTATGTCTTTGTCATGGGAACACGGTTCTATACTCTGACTGGAGATGGCGTTACTCTCCCCATCCGAATTCAGTGCAGAACCGGGATGATAACGTGATGACAGCAGCAGAACTGACAGCTGATCTGCTCCTACTTCCTGAAATCCGCAACGGACAAACTGAAAGTTTCTGAGGTTTATCAATATCTGCACAGAGACAAAGTTGGTTTTGTCATGTCATACAAACATGATCGTTTTGTTTATTTGAAAGCAAATGTCGAGCCTGGCCAGTGTTTGAACAATGCGGGGCTTAAAGCTCGGCTGCTGTAACTGAGGCTGGAGAATCAGACCTGCGTCATGTGCGTTTTGCTGGACCTGGAGATCGTTCCCATTCAGCTGCGATCTTATGGAAGGTAACAAGATTATTTGACATATATGTCTTCATTTTTGGTATCCAAACTACATCATAGTTTACTTGGCTTTTTTTTCTCTAGGTAGAAAATGCTGTGAGACGGGAAAACCGGGCTTGCCTGCACTGACAAGAGTTGGGTCTGAAAGAAATGCTGGTCAGAAGAAGATGAAGTGCAGGACTGTTTCAGAAAATTAGAATATTGTGATTTTCTCTAATGCAATTATAAAAACAAAAATGTCATACATTCTGGATTCATTACAAATCAACTGAAATATTGCAAGCTTTTTATTATTTTAATATTGCTGATCATGGCTTACAGCTTAAGAAAACTCAAATATCCTATCTCAAAAAATTAGAATATTCTGGGAATCTTAATCTTAAACTGTAAGCCATAATAAGCAATATTAAAATAATAAAAGGCTTGCAATATTTCAGTTGATTTGTAATGAATCCAGAATGTATGACATTTGTGTTTTTTTAATTGCATTACAGAAAATAAAGAACTTTATCACAATACACACACAACAGGAAGGATCTTTACCAGCCGTCACCAACTTCCCAGCATCTTCTACCACTCCAGAACCGGCACAGGAGGTGAAACTCTGTAGGACTCATGAAGAGTGGAGGACCAGCCCTGGGAATATTCTCCTGCAGCTCTGCCTCCCGCCATCACCCAACTTTTCACACATACTCCCAAAAATTGATGATTTTGTTGAGGGAAGGTTACAGTTCTGCAGTAAATATGTCAGCATTTTAAAACCAAAATGAGCAGCCTTATTTAGGAACCAACAGATGTTTGTACTGTGAAAATAAAGTTTGATGAAACTTAATTTAATTTCATTATTGCACTGAACTACATGAATTACATTTCTATTTATTTATGCACAACTGTAGAATATGCACACATTTGATTTATGTGCACAAATTCAATGAACAGTTCCCTTACCTCCATAGTAAAATACAAAAGCATCCCACACAATTACATCACTATAAAAACTATTCATATATAATATTAAAAAATACAATGCACACAGTATTTGTTGTTTATCTTTATTTAATGAACAACATCACTTGTGTAGCAGGCTCGGCCTCAGGTGACAGGTTTCAGGACCATCTAAAAAAAGGGGAAGAGAAAAACATGGAGCAAAATTAATGCAGAAAATCTCATTACACTTAAAACAAGAGTATTTACCAAAAAAATAACTTATTTGACAATTTTCACCTGTTTCAAGTACATTTTCATTTGAAATAAGTAGAAAAATCTGCCAGTGGGACAAGATTTATCTTCTCATTACAAGCAAAAAAATCTTGTTCCACTGGCAGATTTTTCTACTTATTTCAAATGAAAATGTACTTGAAACAGGTGAAAATTGTCAAACACACACACACACACACACACACACACACACACACACACACACACACACACACACACACACACACACACACACAAATATAAAAAAAATATAAAAATACCAGTAGCAATGTTAGTGTATGACAACTTCTTCATAATTTACAGTACTGTCAGCTTCACAGCTAAAGTTGCTGAACTTACCCTCAGATCCGTGTTGTTTCTCCGGGGGGGGGGCAGCGGATCCGCCGGGTGAGTTAACTCCTCTCTGGCTGGGGAGAGCGATTATAAACCAACCACAACTCAGGGAATGGATTATCCTTTGTTGGTTTTTTGTCAACAAAGTGGTATGAACAAATAAAAATGTTGCGCGGTGGTTTTTTAGATGTAATGCCTTCAGCCCGGTCCGTGGATTCAGAAAAAAAGTAAACAAAGCAGCGCATGTACGTGTCTCTTTGAAGCTGGTTTGTGGTTGCAGCAGTCTCTATCTGACCACTCCTTCAGGTGCTTCCTAGAGTCCTTACATCCAACTGCCGAGACATGTCGTTCCCGAACCACTTTTTTTCTTAGAAATATCCATTTTGTCCCTCTTTTTCGGAGCAATGTTGCCACTGTTTTCAATGGAAAAACCCCAAAACGGAAGTGGACTGCTTACAGGGGAGGAGTTTAGGAAGTAGAGCGGAAACGGCCGGTAAACTTGTCTATACAGACCCCGTGGTGTCATACGTCGTTGTATTCAGGATCTCATTGGCTATAGAATGTGCCTGTCATCAGCATGATTGGCTGCAATTGGCTCATTTTTTTCATGACAAAAGGGGGGCATGAGCCTATTTCCAACACAGACGGTCATTGGCTGTTGATGGCTGTGGACGACCAGAGGAATGGTCTGATTCGTCCAAATCGGTGTCAATCAATAGGACACGACCCCGACTCCATCTTGAGAAAATAATTTCTATAGGAAAGCCCCGAAAACAAGAATTACAGTGAATTAAATTTGGAAATGTGGTAAATGGAGCGGCTAATTTCTAATGATGCAGCGGCAGTTTGTGGATATTTACAGTTATAATTATGTATTTTGGACTAAATACTGTACTGGATTGGATATACTGAACCTTCCTGAATGTAACAAGACCGTTTTTGTGGGAATATTTTTCAACATATGATTTCTATAAAGATGAATAGGTGAGTTGCATCATTTGCACAAATCTTTGTTTGTTTGTTTGTGGTGTCGATATGTACCAGCTGCTTTAATTATATCCTGAAATGGTTTATATGAATGGAATCACAAGAGTCTTAGCTTTCCAAAGGTATATCGCATGAGTATCTCACTTAACATATGAACTGTGTAAATGACCTAGTTATGTAAATTAGGTCAAATGGCCCGAGGGCGGGCCCCCCCACTGGAACAGATCTTTGTGTTTTTTAACATGTAACATGCAAGTCAGATAGAAATATGGAAACATCACACAAGTGTGAGTTTAGGATGCAGACTCAGAAGCAGGGAATACCCATAACCGCTGTTCTCTAAATGGCTGCTTGAAGCTCTAAATGTTCTGAAAGCCCAGTGTTAACCCAATACCCAGCTTTAAATGTGAAATATTATACCTATTTCCACAAATTAATACAACTCTGGGTATTCTGAAAGAGTGACATGTATATGGTCAAAAGCCCTGCAGGGTTACTCGATACAGCTTCTGTTTTATTCGGTATAGGCTGACCTTTCCAGACCAGCAGGGATTTCTGTGCCTGTGGCTTTAAAAGCAAACAAGCTACTTCTCTGCTTCCTTCTCTCCCAGACAGAGAGAGCAGAAGTGGTAATGACACACTCCTTCCTGCATCCACTGAAAACTTTTGCAGAGGGAAACATGGCTGCTGGCTCCAAACCACAGCGTTCAGCTGTACATTTTCACTGGAGTCAGATTCAGATAACGAAGAGGTCACTGAGTGTGTGTGTCCAAGGATTGTTAGCCAATGCTCGGGATATATTGATGCACACCATGAAATAACAACTGGTACTAATACCGGTTTGACATCAGCTAATGAGCTGAGGCAGTCTCCCCAGACATACACTAATAGTACAGAAGGAGGAGACTGGCTCAGTTTCTCCTCAATAAACTGTGCTGATATAATATTCAACACCCACGTGCCAATGTTCAATTCAATTCAATTCAATTTTATTTATATAGCATCTATTACAACAGAAGTTGTCTCTAGGATCTTTCCAGAGACCCAAAACATGACCCCCGAGCAATTATTACATAAAAAATGGCAGGTTAAAAACTCCCTTAGTGGCAGAAAAGCCTTAAGCCAAAAAGCGGCAAGAAAAGGAAGGAAACCTGGACCAGGACCAGGATCATAAGGGGGGAGCCTCCTGCCGGAGGCCTGCTGGACAGAGCAGGAAAAGAGAAAACAGAGAGAGAGAATGAAGAACAGAGAAAGGAGAGACACCATGGCTAACTGCTAACATAATGCACAAATGAGAAAAAAGAGGGAGGAGCATACCAGCACAACAAACTACAAGAACAAAGGAGAACAATGATGGTTTTTTTTTTTTTTTTTTTTTTTTTTTTTTTTTTTTTTTTAATAACTTTATTTATCCGTTAGGAACTTCATTTGTGGAAAAGCATCAGCATCATTGCGTGTACAGATAACATATACAACAGGACAGTACAGAAACAAACCAAACAATCAACAATGATGGTGATGAGATACTTATAATTAATAACTAAGAAAGGAAAGAGACAGAGGGGTGATGGGCATCGCTCAGTGGATCATGTGGGTGTCCCCCTGCAGCAGAGTGTAATGGAAAAATAACAATGTATTCTACATTTCGGACACATGGTAATACATTATACGATTGATTTGATTTGAATGAACTCACTGTCTGAGTCTTGGAAATGCATGCTCTTTGTTTTTTTGTTTAACTTTATCTGAATCCAGGAAGGAACCACTGATCACCTGTCCATTGTAATTTCATTCTTGACTGTTTACAGACTTGATGACATTTGGCATCACACCACACTTATAGATTATTATACATTTACTTACACAATCTTTGTCTATAACACACAGCTACACCTTGGAGCATACCATCAGTGTGCAATTATACTTTGTTGTGATTGGATGCTGATCCCTTGCAAGGTTTGCATTAAATGACATAAAGACCATTTGGTTATTTTGTCAATCTTTATTTTCAGATTTCCACCACAGTAGCTCTATAGCAGCATATCTACAACGAAGCTATGTTCGACAAACTATTATAGTCTTGTTCTATAGCTACAGCTATGTCTACCGGCCCTAACACACTATGTTTACAATAACTATAGGCTTTACTAAAGAGAAAGGTTTTAAGTTTAGTTTTAAAGGTGGAGGTGGTGTCAGCCTCAGATTGGAAGTTGGTTCCAAAGTAATGGTGCCTGATAGCAGAACGCCCGCCCTCCAAATCTACATTTGGATACTCTAGGAACTACGAGTAAACCTGCACTCCAAGAACGGAGAGCTCTGCCAGGAACATAAGGCACTATCAGGTCTTGCAAATAATGCGGAGCTAAGCTGTTTGGGGCTTTATACGAAAGTAATAAAATTCTAAATTGGATTCTGAATTTTACGAGTAGCCAATGGGAAATTTCTGGACATCCAGTCCTCGATGTCCCTAAGACATGCCTGAAGTTTAACTAACGGTTCTGTTTCATCGGCTTCATAGACAAATAGAGCTGCGTGTCATCAGCATAGCAATGAAAGTGTATGCCGTGATTCTGGATTATACTTCCCAATGGCTGCATGTATAAGCTGAACAAGATTGGCCCTAGCACTGAACCCTGCGGAACACCATAACAGACCCTTGACTGTTCTGAAGAAACTTCATGTACATGAACAAACTGGAACCTGTCATATAGATATGATTTAACCCAACGTAGAGCTGTCCCTTTAATCCCAACAACATGCTCTAACATGTGCAGTAAAATACCATGATCTACAGTGTCAAAAGCAGCACTGAGGTCCAGTAGAACCAGTATGGAAACTAATCCCTTATCTGAGGCCATAAGAACGTCATTCGTGACCCGAACCAGTGCTGTCTCTGTGCTATGATGCATTCTGAACCCTGACTGAAAGACTTCAAACAGATCATTTCTATACAAATAGTCACATAACTGGCTTGAAACTACATTTTCCAGAATTTTAGATACAAATGGAAGGTTGGAAATTGGTCTATAATTATCTAAGATGAGGTTTTTGTGAGAGTTTACAGCTTACCACTAAAAGCTTGTATTGTTTTGACTTCTGAGGAGAAACCAGTCAATAAAAGGGTTAAATACATATATTTCTTTTATAAAAACTCACCAAAACCTTTTTTTTTAACCAGAATGCCAGTATGTTTATTAAAAACTTCATAAAAACAGGGGACGTTTAATTGGACATTATTTTCCCTTTCAAGATGTTTTTGACACATCATAATACAACAACTATTTGTTTAAAGCGAGGATAACTGTCTGCTTTTGTATTATTTCAATTTGAAAAAATATCTTTTTAAGGTAAACACTAGAAAATATATATTTGTGTGATTAATTGTGATTAATCATGAGTTAACCATTAAAATCTTTCATCGATTGACAGCCCTTATATTTATTTATGAACGTTTAAGTGTCTTGGAAATGTTGTTGCTTAGGATTACATAAAAAAGGGTTTTTTGTTTCCATGTCAAACCATTTTGTCTTTATTGCTGAGCTGCAATGTCACCAATGTCTGCATGTCCAGTCCTGTCATTCCCCTCAAGTCACATCTGTTTTTTTTCTCGCATGAATAAAAAAAAATGCATAAAAGGATTTAAAGAGCAAAAAGTGGGACAGACTTTTCATTTTGCATTTCATAAAATATGTTCAAAGGGAGAAAAATTGTGAGCCCTAAAAGTCCTAATAACATTAGAAAAGAGCAGAGGGGGGGCACAACTGGCAGCATCGGATGAGTGCCTGTTTATAATTCTGCCACTGTGTTGCAAGAAAATTATATCGACCACAACCAACTTGTGGGTACACTTGCCTTCGGTTAAAACTGACCTATAATTGCATTAAGCTGCTGAGCATTTGTCTCTGCAGCTCAGTAGCAAATGTACCACCTGCCTGGCTTCTCCTAATGGCTGACCTTGAGTTTTAGAGAGCGGTTTTCTGGGGAGGGCCACTGAGGTGAGCGGGGCTGGAATGCTCAGATCATTTTAGAGCGAGCACAGAAGAGGTTCCTCACCTGAATCCATAGTGACAGCTTCCCTCCGGGGTAGAGAGCCTTTGCAGTCTAACTGGCCTTTTTTCTCAGGGATTCCTCTGCTCATCAAGCATTTCTTGTCATATCTCCTTCTGTATAGACCCATTCGCTTGTCACATTCTGTTGCCGGCTTTCAAGATGGTGCATAACATGTTACGATGAGTTGGATTATCCCAGGAGGCTCCCGAGGTCTGTGATGCTGTGATGCAGCCTGTTGTTGAAGCCTCTGCTGTTCGGCTGGTGCTCAGGATGTCCCATAATGTAACGACATTACGTAACCTGTTGCATGCATTCAAGCTTTGTTCTCACCTCTCGTTTATTTTATTTGATGCACCACTCTGAACATATTTTTATAGTTTTTTATAGTTTCAGTGTTTCTACTAAGTGTGTTTACTGAGATCTGTAGGCTCGATGCAGTGGTGGATCTAGATCAGGGGTCGGCAACCCGCGGCTCTAGAGCCACATGCAGCTCTTTAGCGCCGCCCTAGTGGCTCCCTGGAGCTTTTTCAAAAATGTTTGACCTTTTTTTTTCCTTTTTTCCATTTTTTCTTCTTTTTTTTCTCTTTTTCTTTTTTTCTCTTCTCTTTTCTTTTTGTTTTCCTTTTTTTCTCTTTTTTTTCTTTTTTTTCGTCTTTTTTTCTTCCTTTTTCCTTTCCTTTTTAATCTTGACATTCTGACTTTTTTCTCAAAATTTTTACTTTTTTCTCGACATTTCAACTTTTTTTCTCGAAGTGCATAATAAAAAAAAAAATCTACCCCCAGTTATAACTAATATAGAAACATGTAGTATGTGGTGTCTTCATTCTAAGGGTGATACAAGACTTTTCATTTTTTGCGGCTCCAGACATATTTGTTTTTTGTGTTTTTGGTCCAATACGGCTATTTCAACATTTTGGGTTGCCGTCCCCTGGTCTAGACTATTTTCCCTTGGGGGGGGGGGGGGGGGGGGGGGGGGGGGGCAAAGGGGTGGCAGGTGTCTAGATAGGGTGGTGTGGAGGAAATTCTAAAGTGTATGTAAACTTCTTTTTTCAATTCAATTCAATTCAATTCAATTTTATTTATATAGCGTCTAATACAACAGAGTTGTCTCTAGACGCTTTACAGAGACCCATACCCAGAACATGACCCCCGAGCAGTTATTACATAAACAATGGCAGGTAAAAACTCCCCTAGTGGGAGAAAAACCTTAAGCCAAACAGTGGCAAGGAAAAACTCCCCTTTAGGAGGGAAGAAACCTTGAGCAGGACCAGGCTCATCAGGGGGGACCCTCCTGCCGAGGGCCAGACTGGTGGGTCAGGGACGGCAACAGCACAGCAGGCAGGTGGAAGCAGCAACGGGATGACCGGGGGTGGGGACCGCAGGCCAGCACACAGCTCCCGAAGCTCCGGCCCAATCAGCAAGTCCCAGGTTGGGGTGCAGGGTCAGGAAAAGACTTGTGCTCCGTAATGCAAGCTACAAGCCACCCACGGCCACCTGCAGGACAAAAGAGAGAAAAGGGAGGAGAAGGGGGGGCCAGCAACGGGATGACCAGGGGTGGGGACCGCAGGCCAGCACGCAGCTCCCGAAGCTCCGGCCCAATCATCAAGTCCCAGGTTGGGGTGCAGGGTCGGGGAAAGGTTGAGAAGGGGCAGGGCCAGGGAGAGGAGTCTTGAGGGACGAACATTCTCCCCCGCCCAAAAGGGGCCGTTACCCTGCCCCCCTCACTCCCACACTGCAGGTTCCGGTGTCCGGCAAAGGATGCTGCTCCTTGGATGTTTTGGGGGAACGTCTTTAAATAAGGTTACATTGGTACATCTCTACGGAAGAGTATTAAAGCCACGAAGAAAAAAAACCAACCCAGCAGTGCGTCCTATAATCAGGTGTGCTTTATTTATTTTGTTGTGCTTTCTGACTTCTAACCAATTTTATGTGATACACTGCACTCAAAAATAGTGCACTTTACAGGTCCTGTAATTAATTACAGATCGTAATTAATTAATCTCTCAATTTTTTAAATCGCTTGACAGCACTAGTATTTTTCTGTTTTAGTTGCAACTGTGAGTTATTGTGAATGAGCTGAATAAAGTTAGACTCACCAGACTGTTTCGTTTCGCTTTATATATGTTTTATCATGCACCTTATAACCCGGGGCGCTTTATGTATGAAAATACAGCCGTTCATTGATATTGCACTTTATAATGTGGTGCACCTAATGGTCCGCAAAATACAGTAACCTTAAAACATAGGATTTTTCTTACAGCACGTTATTTTACTGAGTATCATATTATGTTGCTACACTGGAATTTTGAGGGTTGTTCCTCCGACTCCCTGTGATGTGTTTGTCTCGCTCTGAGTGGCCCTGAGTGGCCCTCCCCACATCTGAACCTCCTGGATTCTCCTCCATTCTCTCTTCTTCATTCCTATCCCTTTCTTCTGCTTGCTTATCCTGGTCGCTCCTTCCTTTTTTGCTAAAATAACTTGTAATATTTCTGTTTTCAAATATTGAGTTACAGGGGATGAAGTGCTTGAGGCTGAAACTCAGACTTTACCTGGCAACATAACTTCTACCTCCTGATTGGCTGATAGGTGGGTAAGTCAAGACAGCTCGTCTGAGCTGTGAGTGCTCAGTGCATTGCAATGTAGTCTGCTTTTGACTTGTTTGTAAGATGGGCTGTTGGAGTTTCTGAGCGGTGAAGTTAATAATTTCTCAGCGTGAGAAATGCTGTGTGTGTCTGACACACTTACCATGTGTGCGATACACCAACCATTCAGACATAACAACCCGTTTTGACGAGCGATTAACAGACTTACTTAACAGTTGCCTCTGGCGGTTGGTTCCTGATTGAAATTTAACTCGGTTAAATGAATGTTAACTGGATTTCAACTTAAAAATAAGTGAAAATATCACCTGTGACTGTGGAAGTTCGCTCTCTCCACTGCTGCCCGCGTCCTCTCATACACACAGCAGCCCCGGCAGGAGGTCCGTCACATGTGGGGGGGGTATAAATAAGTATTTTAGGGCCAAAGATCATCTTTAATAGTTAAAAAAATAATAATTTCATGCCTTATTTAAATGCATTGGGGAGCTTTTGAGCAGAGTAGTCAGAGTAGCATTAGAATTAGGGTGGCAACACGGGGGGCAAGGCTCTTGAGTGGGGGGGGGGGCTGCCCTCCTTGCCCCCCTGTAGATTCGCCCCTGGCTGGATTAAATTCAATGTTTACTGCTTACATTAGTTTGCTTCCATGAGGGAAGCATTCCATAGGAAATAGCTTAGTTTTTGCTTCTAACTGAGCCATTTATGAGTACAGATGTCTTCTTCCTTACAGTCTGTTATGTTGCATAATCATGTTTGTGCTTCCACCTGGAAAGGACAGAAAAAAAAGAAAATGTCCATAGAGAGGACCTTTCACGCTGTTATGCGGACAGTTTCTTCTGCATGCTTGGAAAGGCAGAGTGAGGTGTATGCTATTCACTTGGTTCCCATCTGCAGTTCACCACGAGGCTTCACTTAGCGCTGCCCAGGAGAGCAAATGTATGAGCTTCCTGGTTTCACACACTGTACATAATTGTGCTGGTGAAAGGAGATGATACTTTGGCCTCTTATCTGTCAAAAACTGGTTGAAAAGCCACTAGATGATGATATGTTAGAATATTCATCATGTCATCATAGTTTTGTGTTTACAGCCCTCACAAATTCATGTATTTTTTTCCTCATATTTTCTGTTTCTGCAGTCAGTTTGCAAAGCACGTCTGATATTGTTGGCAACAAGCATCCCTACAGATACGCCAACAAGCAGTTTCAAGGAATCGCTATGTTGCTGCTTCGTTGTACTAAAATCCAGACTTTATAGCGTGAGGTGACAAATGCACAATAACAAGATTATGCACAAGTTAAAAACAACTTTCAGCTTTGTTAACTTTCATGAGGATCATACCGGGGGAAAAAAAAGTTAGAAGCAACACACTATCTCTGATTTTCCTCTTTTAAAAAAAATATTGCACACAAAAGAGAAAGCTTCTCTTTCCTGTCGTTGTTTGTCCTAAAAGTTTTTAGATTTTTGAGAACATTTCTTCCTCCAAACCACTGACATCTGCAGGCACTTGACGTCTCCACCGTCTCTCAGGAAGGTCGGCATTTTCTCCCTGTCCCTGCACGGGTTCCCTCCAGACACTCCAGCTTCTTCCTCAGAGTAAAACAGGTATTCCCGATTAATTGGTGATTCTAGGTGTGAGTAGCTGTTGGTGCTGTTTGTCTCTGTGTGGCCCTGTGATGGATTACTGAGCTGTCGGGGGTGCAGCATCTTTCCAGATGCATCAATACTATGTGTGTGTGTGTGTCCGCGTGCACAGGTTTTTTTTCAAAATCTTTCCGTGTCAGTTTGAGCTTTAGACCTGGAAACAGGCATTGTGGCATAGAATTGTCAAATTGGTTCACGTACGAATTGTTACAGATTATTTTTGTAATATTGTATTTGACCCGGTCTTTGTACGTTTTGACCGTATAGAAACATAATTCTTGCCGTATTAAGCATGAGATGTACCTGCTGTACTCTACTGCCCTTACTTTTTAACAACTGTGCTTTTTATTATTTTACCTCTTTTCTTAACATTTTATTTGTTATTCACCGTTTAAAGCACTTTGAACTACCTTGTGTTGAATTGTGCTATACACTGTGAGAAAAGCCCGTAGAAATCACCGTAAAAAACTGTGAAATAGCAACGGGGAAGGACGTTAAATGTTACAGATGAAAATCTTTGGTGACATTGTGTCAGAGTTTGTCTGTCTAACGTGTAATAACTCATTTAATGAAGACATTACTCAAAGAATTCAATGATAGTATGTAGATGTTTATTTCACAATAAAACACTGCTATTAATACTACAAAATATATTACACAACACACAATCTTTTAATAAAATAAGTGGAAAAATTCAGTCAAATGACTGTCTTATACTTAAGACTTAGGCTACTTAATTACTTATAATGAGGCTTTTACCAATTAATAATGCCTCTATTTTGATGTTTTCCAGTGAAATGTAATGGGATTAGATGTAAAATAAGCAATGGCTGCACGCAAATTGTACAGGAGAAAATAGCTTTAATGAAGGCATAGTCATGCTAAAATGAAAATGGATGTTGAATTTACCAGTTTTGTACGTACATTGTATAATGTTATTTTGTAAAGGATTACAGTTTAAAATTGTAAAATTCACAGGTTGTTCTGTAATGTGTTTTACAATCCGCTGTATCTTTTACAGTATTATTCTGGCAACCACAGCTGCCAGTTTTTTTTCCGTAAAAACAACGTTTTTTTTCTTACAGTGTACAAATAAACTTGCCTTGCCTTGCATTTATCTGACAGCAATTTGTAAATTGCAAGATTCCATAATATTCAAAGGATCTTTCTTTTGGCAAAGTAACACTTCCTGGAAGGCTTTTACTATCAGATAGAGCAAGTAATCTTAACTTTGTTGCATTAGACGTATGTGTATGCTTTGCTTGACTGTGTACTCCCACTATTGTATCATCTGTAAGTATTTATTTCATTTAGTTCGGCGTAAGTTGATCCAAAGCATTTTCATTCGGGTGGAAACAAAACTGGCGTGTTAAAATGATGAAATCTATTTGACAGATTAGAGGTTGGCAGGAGGATTTTCCAGCTGGATGGAGCTGAACTGACCACCAAGCAGCCTCAGGCGGTGGCTTTGCTCCATCGCTTCCCTAAAAGGTCTCTGAAATAAACATTCTGCATTCCACATCACCTGGTTTGTAAAGTTACAGCCAACCCAATCAAACCAGTTTGCTGCTGTTGCTACATCACGCTGTTAAAACAGAAAATAAAGTGTGGCGCCCACAGTGTCCCGACCTCAAGATCATGGACTTAGTGTGAGCTTTCATGAAGAGTCAGAAGATAATATGCTGGAGTCGTGCTGTGAAAGAAAGTGGAATCCAGATTGCCCGAGGTTCATCTTTTTCTTGTTATCAATGTTTTCTTGCTGTCGGTAGCTGCCACAGTCAAAAATAACAAACACTTCTGTCAGCAGTACCTGTGCAATAACACGAGAACAAAAGGCAAATAGAGAATACACCGATGTGTATGTTCTGATTGGCACAACTTCAGGAGAAGCAGGAGATCACAGGGCAAGAGTAGCAAATGGTGCTTTAAGAAGTTAACCCCCGAAAAACTTGCATAAAACAGGAAATCCAAAAAAACGCAAACATCCAAAACACTAATGAGAAGGAATGACCTGAAAAACACCACACGAAGAAGTACAGGGAGCAAAACTAACCGAACAGCGATGGACCAGCCGGGAGGTGAAGACGGAAGGAGAGTATACGCATAGATTGATTGATTGATTGATTGATTTGATTTATTTTGTACATGTAAAAGACAACAATTAAAAGAGAAGATAAGAAAACAAAAAAAAAAAACAAAACAAAAAATTTCATACTTGAACACTTAGTATCTTAATTTACATGTGCAAAAAGGAGTAGGAAGAAGTGTAAACTTATTTAACCCTACCCCCATTCACTAAGCATTTATAAGCCTTTATAATAAATAATTATACTATAATTGTCAAGGTTGACATTCCCCCCAGCCTTCAGTTTCTATTTTGCCCCGCCTGTGTCCCATCTGCCCTGATTGTCTGCACCTGTGTCTCGTCATGTCTCGTTATCCCCTCATATCTGGTCTTGTCATTCCCTTGTTCCCTGTCGGACCGTACTGATTTGTTCCTCATGTTTCCTGCCATGTTTTGCCTCCTCAAGTTTTGATCCCTGTTTAGTTTGTTTTTACCCTGCCAAGCAGCGCTTTGTTTTTTGCCTTTTGTTAATTAAATCCTATTTTTTGCCGACTCCTGCCTCCCGCGTTTGGGTCCACACCTTACCCCCAGACGTGACAATAATTATACTCACACACTGTATTCACACACTTACCTATACATACTTACACATAGTTGAGTATTTTATATATATTTGTACACACATGCCCATATAAATATACTTATTTACACCATACTATCTCTATATTAACTCCATCTGCTCTCTCTCTCTCTCTCTCTCTCTCTCTCTCTCTCTCTCTCTCTCTCTCTCGGTGCATGCTGGGAGTGTGAGCTGTGAGCAGGTGGAGGTGCGAGTGTTTGAGTCTTTTTTTCCGTTTTTTCTTATGGTGATGGGTTTTTATTTAACATAGTTTATTTGTATAGTTTCACACCGTTTCACATTTAGTTTCTTTTGAGGGGTTTGGGGTTTTCCTTTCTTTTTTTGATCCCTTGTTTCGGCGTCTCGCCGTCGGCGTGGCTGACGCCATGGCCGGCGCGGATTTTAAATCCCTGACGCGGAAACATGGGATTAAAATCAGCACTGGGTTCCCCTGCAGCGTGGAGGAGATCGGGTTGGCTGTAGGGGAAAAAGTCGGACACAGCAGTGTGAGATCGGCCGCTCGGATGAACAGCGCGGTGGTCATCTTCCTGGACCAGGTGGAGAAGGTGAACCAAGTCGTTGAGACGGGAATCACGGTGTGTGGGAGTTTGGTGCAGGTGCTCCCGCTGTCGCTGCCCGCAACTAGGGTGGTCCTTAGTAACATCCCACCATTTATTACTGACGAGTTCATAATTCGAGAGCTTTCTAGACACGGCAAGGTGGTTTCACCTGTCAGAAAGATCCTGTCTGGATGTAAGTCTCCGTTGCTGAAACACGTTGTGTCGCACCGCCGACAACTTTATATGATACTTCACAACAGAAACGAAGAGTTAAACCTTCGTTTCCAAGTGAAAGTAGATGATTATGAATACGTGATTTTTGCCACCACGTCAGTAATGAAGTGCTTCGGCTGCGGGAAAGGGGGACACACCGTGAGCTCCTGTCCGGACAAGGGTGATCCGACTCCGCCTGGCCCGGGAGAGACTCCCGCTGCTCGGCCGGGGCCGGAGCGGCGGGGAGCCGCTGCCTGGGGGGCGGCCCCCGTGGCGGCGGACCCCGCGGGGGGGTTCCCCCCCCCCCCGCCCGGGACGCCGGTCCCCGGGACATCGGCGCCCGGGACGCCGCCCCCCCCGGTGGCGGCTGCGGCTTCCGAGCGGCCGAGTACAGCTCCGCGGATGATGACGCGGGGATCCGCTGCTGTGTCCGACCCCGACGGGGTGAGTTCTGTTACACCGGGTGTTTGTGTGAATGATGTGAGTGAGTGTGGAGCACAAGGTGAGAGGGAGACAGCAGGAGAAAAAAAGGTGGAGGAGGCAGGAGGACAGAGTATGGGTGAAATGGGAGGAGGAGAGGTGGAGGAAGTAGCGGGACAGAGTGTGGATGAGACAGGAGGAACAGAGGTGGGAGAAAAGAAAAGAGTGATGAATGGAGAAAGTGTGTGTGGTGAAAATTTAAAAAAAACAGAAAAAAAGGGTGAGCAGGTGAAGACGACTGGTGAGGAGGAGGGGCAGGCAGGTGAAAGACTGGAGGGTGGACACAGTGAAAACAAAGGGTCATGGGCAGAACAGGTGGAAGAGGAAATGGAGGGAGTGGCAGAAGGACTGAATGTAAGGGCAGCAGCAAAGCGAAGGAGAAAGACAAAACATACAATTGAGACAAAAACAAGTAAGGTGGGAAAAACAGAATCCCAGAAAACATGTAGTGATGATGATGATGATGAGGACAGCGAGGAATGGAGTACAGACAGTGAAGCAATAACACTCAGTCAACGTAAGAAGATGTACTCGGCAGGGAAAATAAAAACATTCCTGCAACAAACAAAAAACCAGCACAACGTAAAAGTTGAAGATGGGTTTCCTGACCTTAAATTGTTTTGTTCTTCGGCCAGGCTTCACATGACTAACAAAGATAAGTCTGGCCTTACAACTCAGGAAATTTTTAGGTTAAAAAAACTAGTGCTGAAAGCAAAAAAACAAATAAATGATGATGAAAGGAATAAGTGTTTTAATTAATTTATTGGTTTTTACACTTGTTTTTATCATCTCATTTAACATGGATGTTTTTAAAGTGGGGGTTTTAAATGTTAATGGTGCAAGAGAAGCGAAAAAAAGAGCAGTAACATATGAAACAGCTAGAGCAAAGAAAGTCGATGTCCTCTTTTTACAAGAAACACATAGTGATTTTAGAAATGAGACGGATTGGAGGAGGGAGTGGGAGGGGGAGGCCATTTTAAGTCATAACACTTCTTTAAGTGGAGGAGTGGGCTTCCTCCTCTCCAGGGCTTTTAAACCCAACTCACTGGAGGTCCAGCAGCTCGTTGAGGGGAGATTGCTTTTACTTAAAGCTCAGTTCGACCATTTTAAAGCTGTTTTTATTAATGTGTATGCTCCAACAACCGGTGCAGAGAGGAAGCAGTTTTTACAACACATCGATGGTGTTTTAGATAACTGTGCGTCGGAGGATTTTTTATTCTTGGGTGGGGATTTTAACTGCACGGAAGACGCGACTTTAGATCGCAACCATGCAGAACCTCATCCAGTCTCACAGCACGTCTTAAAGCGGCTGGTCCACTCTCATGGCCTGGTGGACGTTTGGAGAAGGACCCATGCAGACTGCAGGCAGTACACCTGGTCCCACCTCAGAGAGGGCAGGGTTTCTTTAGCCAGGTTAGATCGTATTTATTGTTTTAAACATCATTTTAATGTGTTTAAACAGTGTGATATTTTACCTGTTGGTTTTACTGATCACTCACTGCTTTTATGTAATGTTTTTATAGGAAACATTTCACCCAAAAGTGCATATTGGCATTTTAATTCAGTTTTAACACTTGATAAGAGTTTTAGGGAGGCTTTTATTTTTTTCTGGGATGTTTTTAGACAGAGGAAGGGTGATTTTAGTAGTCTTAAGCAGTGGTGGGACCATGGTAAGACTCAAATCAGACTCCTGTGTCAGCAGCACACCCTCAATGTCACAAGAGACATCACCAGATCTATGAGGGATCTGGAGACCGACATAGTGGACCTAGAACGCTTAAGTGAGTCCACAGGAAATCGAGGTTATATTGAAAACCTCAAAGTAAAAAAAATGGCGTTAGCGGACCTGTTAGACAGGAAAGTACAGGGTGCACTGGTCAGGTCCCGGTTTCAGAACATCAGGGAGATGGATGCTCCCTCTAGCTTTTTCTTCAGCCTGGAGAAAAGGAACGGACAGAAGAAGGTAATCCACACACTGCTATCTGACGCGGGGCAGGAACTCATGGAGCCAAGCCAGATAAAACGCCACGCTGTGAGTTTTTACTCCAGTCTGTACAGAAGTGAGTACAAGGAAGAGCGAGCTCTCCTAGAGGGGTTCTGCAACGGACTGCCTCAGGTCCCCGAAAGGACCAACTCACAGCTGGAAGCCCCCCTGGAAATGAAAGAGCTAACCGCCGCCCTGCAGGGAATGCAGGGACGGCGGGCTCCAGGCATTGATGGACTCACCACGGAGTTCTACAGGGCGTACTGGGACATCCTCGCTGAGGATGTCCTAGCTGTTTTTAACGAGTGTCTGGCCTCTGGCTCCATGCCGGTGTCCTGCAGAAGAGCAGTCCTCACACTGCTGCCAAAGAAGGGGAACCTGCGGGACATCCGGAACTGGCGCCCCGTGTCGTTGCTCTGTGTGGATTACAAGATTCTGTCCAAAGTACTGGCCTCCAGGCTGGGGAGGGCTATGGAGCAGGTCATCCACCGGGACCAGACCTACTGTGTACCCGGCAGGTCCATGGTGGACAATGTCCACCTGATTCGGGATGTTTTGGATGTCTCCAGTTCATTGGGTTTAGATACTGGTCTGATTTCTCTGGATCAGGAGAAGGCTTTTGACCGCGTTGAACACAGCTTCCTCTGGACAGTAATGGAGAAGTTTGGGTTCAGCGCTGGTTTCATAGCTAAGGTCAAGGTGCTGTACAGTGATGCTGAGGGTGTGCTGAAGCTGAACGGCGGTCTGTGTGCTCCTTTTAGGGTGTGTAGAGGTGTCAGACAGGGCTGTGCTCTGTCTGGGATGCTCTATGCACTCTCCCTGGAACCTCTCCTCCATAAGTTACGCTCTAGCCTGCAGGGTTTGGTTTTACCGGGTTTTAATGAGAACATGATTTTATCGGCATATGCAGATGATCTTATTGTTTTTATTGGAAGCCGGAGAGACACAGACCTTTTAGCCGACATTGTGAGGGATTTTAGTACAGCTTCTGCAGCGAGGGTAAACTGGAAGAAAAGTGAAGCCCTCGCTGTAGGTGAATGGCGTGGCGGTCTCCCGGCTCTCCCCCAGAACCTCCAATGGAAGAGAGGAGGTTTAAAATACCTGGGAGTGTTTTTGGGGGATGAGAACAATGTGAAAAAAAACTGGGAGACCGTCACTGAAAAGATAGAAGGAAAAATGGCCAAATGGAAATGGCTACTCCCTCACATGTCTTTTAGAGGAAGAGTGTTGGTTTTAAACAACCTTGTGGCATCCCAGCTGTGGCACAGGTTAAACTGTATAGACCCCCCCTCTGGCCTGCTGACTGAAATCCAGAGGAAGATGGTGGATTTCTTCTGGGGGGGTCTGCACTGGGTGCCACAGGGGGTGCTGTTTTTAGCCAGGGAGGAGGGGGGACAAGGCCTCGTCCACCTGGCCAGCCGGACCGCCACTTTTAGAATCCAGTTTATACAGAGATACCTCACAGGTCCGGCGGATCTGGTGTGGAGAGATGTGACCAGCTGCATCCTCAGACGTGCCAATAACCTGGGGTTGGATGATGTTCTGTTTTTAACTGATTCTAAATTTTTAAAATTAAATGGGTTACCTCCGTTTTATCAAGGTGTTTTTAAGTCTTGGGCTCTTTTTATTAAGAACAGATGTCCCGCAGCCGACTCTCTGCACTGGTTGTTGAGAGAACCACTGATCCACGGAGCCAGACTGGACGTCAGCAACGACGCGACGCCTGGATTGACGGCGGCGCTGGTCCAGTCTGGAACCCGCACTCTGAGGCAGCTGGTGGATGCAGTGGGGCCGGCGCTGAGCGATGCCCGAGCCCTGGGCTCTTTGCTGGGGCTGCAGTCTGGTCGGGTGGCCCAGAGGATCCTGGAGCTGTGGGCAAAAAGGTTTTCGGGAGAAGAGAGGCGTCTCCTGGTGGACTACTGCGCCGAAAAGGAGAAACCTGACCCTGCAGACCCCTTCCCTGACATCATCCTGAGCCCGGGGCTGGGGGAGCTGACCGGCCCCCTACTAAAGACAACCAATGAGAAGAAGATGACGCTGCACAGAGCTGACAAGAAAGCAATATATGCAAACTGTGTGAAAAGCATCCACAAGGTCGGACTGAGCAACAGACCCTCCACTATATGGACACAAAAAATGGACAGAGATGCACAGTGGAGGGTCTTATACAAACCTCCCCTCAAAAAACGAGCTGGTGATCTCCAGTGGAGGATTTTACATGGTGCTGTTGCTTCCAATGCTTTTATCTCTGTTCTTAACCCTACTGTTTCTAACAAGTGTTCTTTCTGTGATTTTAAAGAGACTGTTTTCCATGTTTTTACAGAGTGTTTGAGACTTACTAGTTTCTTCTCTCTTTTAACCATGGTTTTTAGTCTTTTTAATGTGGCTTTTAGTAAAGAGGTTTTTATCATGGGAGCTGGCTACAGGCGTAAGGAAAGACAGAAGTGGCAGCTCCTAAACTTTTTAATTGGTGAATCAAAGATGGCCATATACATAAGCAGGAAGAACAGGGTTGAGAACAAAGGAGGGCAGGAGGCCAGAGAAGTGTTTTTAACCAATGTCAGAGCCAGGCTCTTTTTAGAATTTAGATATTGCAAAAACATTGGTAATTTAGATGATTTTAGAGATTGTTGGTGTTGGGAGGATGTTTTATGTTCTGTGACGAACAATGAGCTGCTACTTGCACAGTTTTTAAGGGACTAATTTATTTTAATCTATTTTAAACGTTTTATGCATTAACACTTTAATGTGAAACGTCTGTAAGTTTCCGAATGTAAATAAAGTGTTTTTGTAAAAATCAAAAAAAAATCTCTCTCTCTCTCTCTCTCTCTCTCCCTCTCTCTCTCTCTCTCTCTCTCCCTCTCTCTCTAAATATACATATACACATGCATACATACACATACATAGCTGACCATTTCTGTACATAAATATAAACAAATGTACCCATCACCCAATAGTGTTATCTGCAGGCCCCTAAAAGCCACTAAACCCCTTCCTCTTTGTACCGTGTAAAAACTAAACTGGTTAATGTTTGGAGATTGTTTTAATTCTGAATCCATTCTGTTCCATAGTTTAACTCCACTGACTGATAGACACTAAAGGACAGCAGAGGAGACACAGGTGGGGATGAATGAGAGACCACAGGGACAACATTCAAAAAACAAGGATGAACACTTTCAAAGAACATTTGAATTTGAGGTGATTATTAAACTTAACCAGAAGAACATAGATTTAAACTGGGAAAACAAAGAGGAAACATATTTCCCAAAGCAGAATATTATATTATATATATATATATATATATATATATATATATATATATATATATATATATATATATATATATATATATATATATATATATATATATATATATATATATATATACAGAACATACTGTACAGAGGTGTGGTGTGAAGCAAGGCACACAGGGAAACCAAAATCCAGCAAATCCAGCAAAAACCGGAGTCCGAAGGCAGCCAGGAGGGAAGAGGGAACCCAGCATAACAAAACCCTAGGGAGAATGGCAGAGGACTGGAACAATACCACGAAGCAAGACCAAAGCAGGCACAGAGAAGGGAATGGAGAGAGCAACAAACACTAGAGGAGAGACTGACAGAGGGGGCAGGAAATTAAAATACTGACACAGACAGACACTGGGACTGCTTTAGGAACAGGAACACAGTCAGATGATGAAGGCAGCAGATGATCATTCAAATGATTATTCAGAGGTAAAGCCCTTATGTAATGCATAATGATTAAGTTGTGTATTAGCACAACTACATCGTATCAATGAGGCTAACAAAAAGCTGGAAACTGGATCTTAATGACTTTTCACTCGGATTATCAATCACCTGAAAAACCACCTCCTAGAAACTTAAAAAGGTTTATTTGATAACCAGACATTTTTTTTTACAAATTAGTGCGTTTCCATTAAAGAATGTCTTTTTCAATATTTTGGCTTTGTGAAAAATTTGTCATGGATTCATGGACACAAACAAAACAGACAACAAGATTAATGCTAGAGCAAAAAACAAGTACAAGCAAAACAAATTAAAAACAATTACTGGAAAACAAACAAGGAATGAATGACTACTTAACCATTACTTAATCTTTCAGTCATAAACTGCTCTTTAAGAAAAGTAACAGTTAGTTAAAGGCTGAGCCAACAAAAAGATTTACCAAAAAGACTAGTTAGCTGAGAATTAATCAAACATTTGCCAACAGTAGCCATTGAGACGCAAACAGATAAGGCAAGTAAATGATTATCTTTGAACAGATCAGTATGCAATCTATCTTCATCATTTATGAATTAAGTCTGAACCAAATGGTAATGGTTTAAACAAATGAAAGTGGGGTCAGTGAAGTTACATTTATTTACTTCATTGTAAACATTGTAACATTGTAATTGAACGATTTAAATATTGAATACAAACGTAAATAATCAACAATCAACAGTATCAGTCCTTACTACATCGCGGTGGGCGTGCTTCGGTCACATCTCCCATAGCGATTTTTAAGTTGTCATTTTGAATTAATGGGTTTTTTACTTCACGCCTAAATTGATTTTTATGACCATTTAGAATCTAAAATTTGCTGCAAATGTTTCTTCCTGTCTTATTATTTTATTGCAATGATGTGATGAATCATAAATTGTATTGCAGTAATAAAAAACGAATAGCTTGTGAATAGCTTACCAGAATATACCCAGGCGTTCCATGTTTGCAAACTCAGCCTTTGCAACGGCAAGCTTGGTCGGGTGGAGGCGCCGAGCGCGGGCGTAGGAGGAGGGAGGAGACGTCGAAGTCATCCGAAGCTCAGAGCATGCTACACAGTTGTATGGATTCAGTCCCGCTGAGCTTGCACGTATAAGAACAAAACTTGACGGCGTCAATCAAACGGCGGTTCTTTACGTCTACCAAAAGTCCATGTGCACACAGAAAATCGGCGCCGAGGAGGGGAAAGCAACCTTTGCCGTAACAAAGTCCCAACCAAACCGCT
This sequence comes from Cololabis saira, assembly GCF_033807715.1. Lineage (NCBI taxonomy): Eukaryota > Metazoa > Chordata > Actinopteri > Beloniformes > Belonidae > Cololabis > Cololabis saira. Next base: position 7,659,115 of record NC_084588.1, on the reverse strand, counting down.
GTCCTCCAAAACACAATTCAACATACCTCGTTCCGTATGTGTGGACGGGGCTGCCGTTGGCAGCTTCCATACGGGGGCCGTGGCTGTCGGTTACCATGTCCAAACGGGACGCAGGCAGGACGCTCCTCTGTGCACCCGTGTCGCACAGGAAACGTCATCGGGAGAAAAGCTGTCACACTCCACTCTTCCGTTCTTCTGCTGTGGTGGAAAATTCCACTCACTCACCTTCTGGCCACACCTCCCAATCAGCCCAATCAGCCACACCTGCTGCTCCCAGCTGCATCTCATTCCCCAGACACTTTACAAGCAGCTCCAATTCATTCGCTCACCGCCAGATTGTCTTAGCTTCATGCCTGACCTTCCAGCATTCCTGTGGACTGACTTCCCGGTACCGACTCGGCTCGTCTCTGATCTTCTCTTCTTGTCTCTGCCCCAGTAAACATTACTGCCTTCTGTTCCTGACCACGAGAGGAGCCTGTGAGTTTTCCGGATTTGTTTGCTTCGCTGTCCCTTGGTTCTAGATCCTGCCTGTTATCATCTTGTCTGCCCCCTTGGTCCAGTGGTACCTTACTGCCACCCACGAGAACCGGGTTGGAATCCTGCCTTCTACCTGACTTTTCAAGCTAGTATCAGTACTGCTGCAAGGACTGGTAATACTGACCTGAGCCTGTTAGACTGTTTACCTGCTTTGAGTATAAATAAAGATCACTGTTATTGCTATCTGAGAGTTGTGTTGCATTTGGGCCGATGCTCATGGCCACTACTGAGCGCCGGCGTTTCCCACTAAAACTGCATGGCGAACAGCATTTGTTAGCCTTGGGTCCAAACCTTGAATGATAAAAATACAAGCCATAAAACTGTTGGGGACCAGAAGAGTGTGGTTGAAGAGAAGTGGTTGCAGCAATGAGTGTGGAGTCGTCCCGCGTCACAGGACCGGTCTGCATGGGAAAAAGCGCGGCCACACACTGTCCCAGAAAAAATGTATCAGCCTCCTCAGCCAGTCTCCGGCAGTCAGTGATCGTGGTGTTGGCCAGTGCAGCCCTGACTTGGGAGGGCAGCTGACGCAGAAAAAGTTGGATGAAAAGGAAAATCGGTATTGTGCTCATCAAAGAGATCCAGCATACGGTCCATGAGCTCAGACGGTTTGCTGTCACCCAGACCTTGAAGGGAGAAGAGCCTGCTGGCTCTCTCAGCATCCGACAGTTCAGATGTTTTCAGGTGGGATTTGAGCGCTACATACTTCTCATACCGGAGGATTTTTAAGAAGGCTCACCAATCTGGATGCTGTTGAATTTCCGATAGCCAACACAACGTAATAGTACTTTGTTGTATCCGCGGTGATATCATGCAATGCGAACTGCGCTTCAGTCTGGGGGAACCATGCCGACGATTCCCAGAATTCAGGGAGTTTGAGGGTAACAGCGTTCGTAGTCATGATCGTGTCGTGTCTCTGGAAACGTCCCGCAGACCAAAATTAAGGTCACCAGTGTGGAAATTGCAGACACTTGAGCAGACAATTTCAAAGGTAGAGCACATGAAAGCGTGTGTTGTTTTTTGTCATACCTTAGATTAACCACCAAACAAAATGGCGCTGTCCCGCCACCCAACTGGCATTGGGCTCAACATCATCACAACATTTAAAGGGACCACGATCCCTGAACAGTCATAGTTACATGAAATAACTACAGACAGTAAATTACATGCAACATATTAATTTGGCTTGCATGAAGAACAACATGCTGCTTTTATAAAGAACGGTGTGTAGAACCACACTTAATAACAAGGGTGAATTATGTGCGTAACATTCACTACAAGCTAATATCAAATCAAAATAAAATGGAAATGTTAAAAATGGCAGTTTTCCATTTCCAGCTAATGAGTATAAATTGATTTTTATTAGTACACAGGTGAGTGAGTTGTTTTGCAGAAAGGATACTTTGTAAATAACGGACATATCTAATCAGTAGGAACTGTGATGCTCCACTTTACTTGAGGGTACACAGAAGCAGTGATTCATGGGTAATTAATAATTTGCTAATTAGTAGGTACTCATTCAATCCTAAAACAATAATGCAGTATGGTAGCTAGTCTGTTGTATGCATTATTACTGAGGGTGGAAATGAAGACATTAACTATTGTTAAGTAATGAGTAATAAGTTATTTCTAATTTGATTTAGAATGAATTCAGAACTGATGAAAAGATAGATCAGAATAATCACTTCAAAGATAATAATTTACTAAATATTACCTCATCTTCCAGTCATTTATCTGTTAGTGCCTAAATGGCTACTGTTGGCAAAAGTTTGAGGAATGATATAACTAATCCTCAGCTACCCAGTCACTTGTGGTGAATCTTTTTGTTCGCTCAATCTTGTTTTTTTTCAAAAACACTTCATGATTTAAAGATAAAGTAATGGTAGAATTAAGTAATAGTCGTTTCTTGTTTGTTTCCCAGTAATTAAGCAACAATAATTAACCCAGGTCAAAGATTATTTATCTAGCCCGTTTAAAACAACAAAGGTTGACCAAACATGTTGTACAGATACAGCAATATCCATGCATTTACAAAGCTCAGAGTGATAAACCGTATCTACGGTGGAGACTGAGGGCCAGGCTGTGGTGGGGATATCTGGTGGGTAGAAGAGCAGGAGAGCAGCGGAGCGGATAATATGGTAGTTCTGGTAAGACAGGCGACGGAGAACTTTACAAGGTGAGTGCAGGCATGGATAAACACTAAGACTAGTTCAGAGCCTGAAAGTGTCACAGAGGTTGGAAAACAACAATCTGGCCCCAGCAGGAGGTCTTCCTGCCCTTCAAGGGTTTGTTATTAAGGATATGTGGAACGGTTGTGTGTGGTTCTGCGGTGATGACACGCGCCCCAGAGTATTGCTCACCGGCCCACCACACCTCATTTCTTTCCTGGTAATTAAGCAGCATCATCTAAACTTTACCTGACTTAAATCCACAAAGGTACTTAATGATTAACCAATGATGAGTAGGCTACTGGCCAGTTCCTCCGGCCTCTGGTTCTCCTAGTTAGATCGTTTGTTTCTCAGCATTTAAGCAAAATCCATCCATCCATCCATCCATTATCTATACCCGCTTTATCCTTTGCATGGTCACGGGGGTCTGCTGGATTCTATCCCAGCTCATTTCAGGTGAGAGGCAGGGGTTACACCCTGGACAGGTCACCAGTCCATCACAGGGCCACATAGATACAAACAACCAGACACACTCACACCTACGGAAAATTTAGAATCACCAATTAACCTGCTACGCATGTTTTTGGACTGTGGGAGGAAACCGGAGTACCCGGAGGAAACCCACGCAAGCACGGGGAGAACATGAAACTCCACACAGAAAGACCCTGCCGGTCCAGGGAGTTGAACCAGGAACCTTCTTGCTGTGAGGCAACAGTGCTAACCACCAAGCCACCGTGCTGCCCCATTTAAGCAACATTAACTACCTAATACCAAACCAAAACTAACTTCATTATTTGATTAATAACTAATGATTAAGAATTGGTTCGTTAATCACTTATTTTCAAGTCATTAAGCAACATTTACTTGCCTAAAACTCACTTAGATACTTGATAATTAACTAATAGTTAAGTATTAGTTATTTCCTCATTTGTTTCTTGGCAATTACGCAACATTAACAAGGTTTTACCGTATTTTCGCGACCATATGGCGCACTGTGTGGAAAGGCGCACCCTCAGTTTTGTGTGTCATTTTTGGTTTTAAAACACACATACGGCGCACCGACCCAAAAGGCGCCGTCTACGGAGACGGAGCTGCACACACACGCGTTGCAAAACACACACGCGCTAAAAATACAGCAGAAGCAAAACTTAGTTTGATATTTTATTTCACTTTTCACATCAATCAAACCCTTCAAAGGTTCATATTCTGTTTCTGCATTAAAGAATTTAAAAAAACCACCGGGTTGCTGCACAAACCTGTCTCAGCCACTGATCATCTCCTCATCCATCCAGCCCTTTTCATTTCACTCTGGCTGGAAAAGTCTCTTTAGGGAACGCTTTTCTTTTAAAAATCCCGACCGCGGCGGTCCTGGGTCCCGCTCCCCGTTTGCTCCCTTGCGCTGGACCGGGTCCCGGGTCCCGGTCCGCCCCCCCCCCCGCGCTGGTCCCGCGGCGGTCCCGGGTCCCGCGTCCCGGGACCCTCGCGCTGGACCCGCTCACACACACGCGCTGTCGGGGAGCCGGTACCGGGGTTTGTATCCGACAGGAGCTCCGTTAATTCAGCTGCGCCAGTCCGAATTTCCAGACCTGTCTCAGCTTCTTGATCATCATCATCCCTTCATCCAGCCCCCTCAGAAGAAACTAGTACCGTATTGGTCCCGATCACGGGACTCTTGCAGGGATTTGAGCTCTGAACTTTTACTTATGTAAGGCTGGTGTAGAGTTAAGCTTTACCTTATTAAATTAAACCTTTTTGGGGTGGTGACTAGGATAAACACGGGGACAACTTCTGCTGAGTTCCAGTGTACTTTAATGTCCCTCAACAGTGTAGGATTTTAGAACATCAACACAACACCTAGTGCTGTATCACTCCGCCCAATCTAAAACATATTAACAACTACAGATAAACTGACTAGTGTCATTATAGTCCCTGATTTACATCAGAATATAAAGAATATATTTATAAAATAATGAACCCTGAATTACCAAAATAACCTTCTTAACAAAAATAAATCTCCTCTTACACTTATAAGGTGAGCATGAATCAATCTTTTTTATTATGTAAAATTGTATGTAATTATTTACTTTTATTTATTTATTTAATTTTAGTTGTTAAATTTCTGGAAAAGAAAAAAGTCAAATCATACATGAGAGAAACTATTCAGTTTGTGGTTAAATATTTGTACTTGTATGAAACTGAAGATCATAATGCAAACCTGACATTTACTTTTAGTTCAGTTTGTGGAAAATGGTTGGGCTGGCTTTCTCTTTAAAACTTAAACAGTTATAAAGCATTACAAACTGTAACAACAGGGCAAACGCTCAGTATTGTTTTCTATTTTGTGTCTTTCAAATAAAAGACAATTTTTCCATGTTCCTTATTCAAGGTTGTTAAAAAAATACTGCTATAATATCGTATTGTATCGTTATCGTGATCTTAATATTGTGTATCGTGAGATTAGTGTATCGTTACACCCCTACCTTAAACCCACTTAGACACTTGAAGATTAGCTAATGGTTAAGTACTGGTTAGTTACTCATTGATCTCCCAGTAGTTAAGCAGCATTAACTAACCATTTACTTAATAAACCCTTTCACTTCTTGACAGTTAACTACTGGTTAAGTTCTGGTGAGTTCGTCATTTGTATCCTGGCAATTATGCAACATTTTGCATACCTTATTGTGTACGTGTCAGCAGACTTTCCCTTGAAAGCGACAGCTCACTGAACAGGCGTGTGCACCAGATACGGTTCATCGGTTCAGAAAACACCTTAATGGTGAGACTGCACCGCACCTGGAGATTTGACCCGAGCAGGGAACAAACACTTCAAAGATGTTAGTGGTGACATGTAGTTCAAGAGGATGGCAGGACTTGTCCGCCTATGTGTGGAAAAGAAATCTGATTTCTGTCACGTTCCTCTATGTTGCAGATTAATTTTTGTTACACTGCTGGTGCAGCTCGATAGCGGTGATGCCCATCACATAAGGAAAAAGCTGCATGCCTTTTGATGTTTGTGGTCATTTGTGATTTATGGCCACTTATCAGATCTATAACTCATCTTGGACCACATCCTGTGCGCACAAAGCCTTGAGAAAAAATCTGATGAGTCACATCATTGAAAAAAAACAGTTACAGGTCACTGGTCAGCTGGTGTGAAAATAGCCTCACTGAAATAACACAATTCTCATGTGAAAATGCATTTTGCTATATGTCTTTAATACTATCAGAAACGTATATTAAAAAAACTGACCGGTTAAAGTGTATTAACTAGATAATCAGATTTATTCTGTATATTTTAGTTAACATTCTTGTTATGTTTTACTGAGAAACCTGGTGCCCTGGAGTTCATGCAGTTGTCATGATTGATGTGTGTCACCCTAAACCTGCTCACCATTTGGCATCCCCTGCATCCCACATACCGGTACATTAAAAAAAAAAGAAACTACAGAAATTGCAGTGGAAAACCTTGAGGAACACAACAAAGAGTTAATGGCTTTGGCTTTGCCCTGAAATGCCCCGGATCCCAATGCAGCAAAGTATTTGCAGGACACACCAGAACCAATCTCATCCTTGGAGACCCCTCGCATCCCCACAGGGCCCAAAAGGATTTTCAGCCGACAGCCCTGTGAAAGGCACTGCACACCATTTTCAGAAGTCTGGAGTCCATCTTACAGATGGTTATGAAGCAAAACTTAAAGCCTTTATAGGCCACATAAAACAACTATTTGCCAGTGGAACATGTGACTAGACCGCACTGCAAAAACTCAAAATCTTAACAAGAATATTTGTATTATCTCTAGTTAAAATGTCTAATTTTTAGTCAAAAAAATCTCATTACACTTAAACCAAGACTCATCACTGGAAAAAAACAACAATTTTCACCTGTTTCAACTTAAAATAAGTAGAAAAATCTGCCAGTGGAACAAGATTTTTTTGCTTGTAATGAGAAGATAAATCTTGTCCAACTGGCAGATTTTTCTACTTATTTCTATTGAAAATTTACTTGAAAAAGGTGAAAATTGTCAATTAACAAGTTATTTTTCTGGTGATGACTCTTGTTTTAAGTGTAATGAGATTTTTTGACTAAAAATGAGACATTTTAACTAGAACTAAGACAAATATTCCTGGTAAGATTTTGAGTTTTTGCAGTGTGCCAATGAAGACATACAAGATAACAACAGACTACACAATTTCTGCAGTCTTATGAGATCATTACATCTCTCGCTGTACGATTTGGATCTGCTTAACCTGAGTAAGACATCAAGAACGGTGAGCACAGACCCTCTGGTGGCCCCCCTGGTGGCCCCCTGGTGGCGCCCTGGTGGCCCCCTGGTGGCCCCCTTGTGTCGTAGCTACGACCTCATGCTGTGGGATGCATGCTTGCATCATCGGATAAATAAACAAACTAAAAAATAAAACTAACCACCCTGCAGTGACTTGTGAAAATCATTGCTGAAGGAAAATGTGTATTGGGTCCTGATTCTCGAGAAGAGAACAGAACTGGATGTCGGTTTTGCAAAGGGAGCAGGTGGTCTACCGTAACGTGACCCGGACTGCAGATTCAAACGTTGCATGCAACAACTTCATATTGTTGACTTCTGTTGCCGTGACTACACCAAATCTGATTCTTTATCAGTGTCTCATGAAGCTTAGATTATTTTCCTTTTTGCTTTTTATTTAAGGAATTGAATTTCAAATAACTATGTAACTATCTAGTTAGTAGAGCAAATAGCTAGGATTTCAGGCATGGTCAGGTGATTATATCAGGGAGTATTTGGCCACAAGACCAGTGCACGGTTGTCGTACCATCACTCACTTGTACACTGTGAGGTGGCTGATTTGGACCTGAGATCATAGATATTTCCACAACTCTTTTGCAACGGCCATCGTTCATCTGATATGGTCAAAAATCATGCAGTGTGGGAGCCTTAAATCAACAACACACACATGAGCATATCCACACAGATCCTGTTTTTATTTGGCACGTTGGTTGTGGATGTCTTCTCCTTGAACCGCCACCTTACTGTGGTGGAGGGGTTTGTGTGCCCGAGTGATCCTAGGAGCTATGTTGTCGGGGGCAGCCCGAAACAGCGACGTGGGCCCGCCTTCCTGTAGGCCCACCACCCGCAGAGGCCGGTGCAATGTGGGCTGGGTAGCAGTCGTGGCGGGGTGCCTCGATGACCCAATCCCCAGACCAAAACCCTCACAGTGGGGACATGGAATGTCACCTCTCTGGGGGGGAAGGAGCCGGAGCTTGTGCGTGAGGTTGAGAGATACCGGCTAGAGATAGTCGGGCTCACCTCCACACATAGCTTGGGCTCTGGAACCCAGCTCCTTGAAAGGGGCTGGACCCTCCACTACTGTGGAGTTGCCCAGAGTGAGAGGCGGCGGGCTGGTGTGGGTTTGGTTATAGCCCCTCAGCTCAGTCGCCATGCGAACAGCAGTGCGGAGTACCCGGCCTTCTTGGGGTCCCTGGGAGGAGTACTGGATAGTGCTCCAACTGGGGACTCCATTGTTCTACTGGGGGACTTCAACGCTCACGTGGGCAATAACAGTGATACCTGGAGAGGCGTGATTGGGAGGAACGGCCTCCCCGATCTGAACCCGAGCGGTATTTTGTTGTTGGACTTCTGTGCTAGTCACAGTTTGTCCATAACAAACACCATGTTCAAACATAAGGGTGTCCATCAGTGCACGTGGCACCAGGACACCCTAGGCCGGAGGTCAATGATCGACTTTGTTGTCGTCTCATCTGACCTTCGGCCGCATGTCTTGGACACGCGGGTGAAGAGGGGGGCTGAGCTGTCAACTGATCACCACTTGGTGGTGAGTTGGATGCGCTGGCGGAGGAGGAAGTTGGACAGACCCAAACGGATTGTGAGGGTCTGTTGGGAACGTCTGGCTGAGCCCTCTGTCATGGACATCTTCAACTCCCACCTCCGAGAGAGCTTCTCTCGGATCCCGGGGGAGGCGGGGGATATTGAGTCCGATTGGACCATGTTCTCTGCCTCCATTGTCGACGCAGCGGCTCGAAGATGTGGACGCAAGGTCTCCGGTGCCTGTCATGGCGGCAATCCTAGAACCCGGTGGTGGACCCCGGAAGTACAGGATGCCGTCAGACTGAAGAAGGAGTCCTACCGGGCTATGTTGGCCGGTGGGACTCCTGACGCAGTAGATGGGTACCGACAGGCCAAGCGAGCCGCGGCTCGGGCGGTCCTGGAGGCAAAAACCTGGGTCTGGGAGGAGTTCGGGGAGGCCATCGAGGAAGACTTTCGGTCGGCCTCAAGGAAATTCTGGAGGACTGTTCAGCGCCTCAGAAGGGGGAAGCAGTACTCTGCCGGCACCGTTTACGGTGTGGGTGGGGAGCTGTTGACCTCGACTGGGGACATTGTCGGACGGTGGAAGGAATACTTCGAGGATCTCCTCAACCCGACTGACATGCCTTCCGCTGAGGAAGCAGAGAGTCGGGACTCGGGGATGTGCTCATCCATCACCGAAGCCGAGGTCACTGAGGTAGTTCGTAAGCTCCTCGGTGGCAGGGCACCGGGGGTGGATGAGATTCGCCCTGAGTACCTCAAGTCTCTGGATGTCGTAGGGCTGTCTTGGTTGACACGTTTCTGCGACATTGCATGTAGGAAGGGGACAGTACCACTGGAGTGGCAAACCGGGGTGGTGGTCCCTCTTTTTAAAAAGGGGGACCGGAGAATGTGCTCCAACTACAGGGGGATCAAACTTCTCAGCCTCCCCGGGAAAGTCTACGCCAGGGTACTGGAGAGGAGAATATGGCCGATGGTTGAACCTCGGATTCAGAAGGAACAATGCGGTTTTCGTCCCGGTCGTGGAACACTGGACCAGCTCTATACCCTCCGCAGGGTGCTCGAGGGTTCATGGGAATTTGCCTACATGTGTTTTGTGGATCTGGAGAAGGCATTTGACCGTGTCCCTCGTGCCATTCTGTGGGGCGTGCTCAGTGAGTATGGAGTCCGGGGCCCTCTATTAAGGGCTGTCCGGTCTCTGTATGATCGGAGCAGGAGTTTGGTTCGCATTGCCGGCAGTAGATCAGACTTGTTCCGGTTCATGTTGGACTCCGGCAGGGCTGCCCTTTGTCACCGGTCCTGTTCATAGTTTTTATGGACAGGATTTCTAGGCGCAGCCAGGGGCCGGAGGGGTTCTGGTTTGGGAACCACAGGATTTTGTCTCTGCTTTTTGCAGATGATGTTGTCCTGTTGGCTTCATCAGACCGGGACCTTCAGCATGTGCTGGGGTGGTTTGAGGCCGAGTGCGATGCGGCAGGGATGAGAATCAGCACCTCCAAAACCGAGGCCATGGTTCTCCATCAGGAAAGGGTGGCATGCCTTCTCCGGGTGGGTGGAGAAGTCCTGCCTCAGGTGGACGAGTTCAAGTATCTCGGGATCTTGTTCACGAGTGAGGGAATGATGGAGCGTGAGATTGACAGACGGATCGGTGCAGCGTCTGCAGTTATGCGGTCGATGTACTGGACCGTCGTGGTGAAGAAGGAGCTGAGTCGAAAGGTGAAGCTCTCGTTTTACCGGTCAATCTACGCACCTACCCTGAACTATGGTCATGAACTTTGGGTAGTGACCGAAAGGACAAGATCGCGGATACAAGCGGCCGAGATGAGTTTCCTCCGCAGGGTGGCTGGACGCTCCCTTAGAGATAGGGTGAGGAGTTCGGTTACCCGGGAGGAGCTCGGAGTCGAGCCGCTGCTCCTTCACATTGAGAGGAGTCAGCTGAGGTGGCTTGGGCATCTGTACCGGATCCTCCTGGACGCCTCCCTAGGGAGGTGTTCCAGGCATGTCCCACCGGGAGGAGACCCCGGGGAAGACCCAGGACACGCTGGAGAGACTATGTCTCTCGGCTGGCCTGGGAACGCCTCGGACTCCCCCCGGAAGAGCTGGAGGAAGTGTCTGGGGTGAAGGAAGTCTGGGCATCCCTGCTGAGGCTGCTGCCCCCGCGACCCGGGAACGGATAAGCGGAAGATGATGAGTGAGTGATGAGTGAGGGTTGTGGATGTCCTTGAAAAAATATGCAATGCATACGTAACACGCAATATACAGATGACCTCTAGAGGCGCTAGATAAGTGACCGCGTCAGTGAGTTCTGTAGTCTGCTGCGCTGGTGTGGCGTCGACAGCTCGAGCAATCTGATGCAAGATTTTGCAGTCTATGGTCAAAACTCAAAGATTTAATGTGCGCTGACACCGCTGTTTTCTTCACCGGGACCACAAAAAAGCCAGCTTAATCCAGACAAGGACACCAGTTGGGAAAATTCAGCTGAAAACAAACATTCAGAAAGGCTTTATTAACACTTTTAAAAAAGGTTGCACATTTCTAATCACTCTTATACTCTGGATATAAGAGTATCCAGAGTATACTATATATCCATTCATGTATATTTTCTGACAAACAGATTCATTTATTTTTGCTAGGAGTCAAAGCAATAATAATTCCCGCCATCTTTTCCAGATTTAAAATGACATTTCCAGTGAATATAGAATATCTCCACCCCAGCTAAAAGAGACATTTTTGTATTCTTTTTGTCTATACAATGTGATTTGTTTTTGTATATTTGTATTCGCTCAATATGTTTCCAGTTAAACAGTTTCCTTGTTGTACATTGTACGGCCATCGTTTCTCAACTGAGCCGAGACTCCGCCCCCAAGTGGAGCGCATCACTCGTTCAGACCGCAAAGTTCTGAACCAAGAGACGTTAACAACACGGCTGGTTGTGTACATGAACAGACGTGAACGCTTGGGCAAACTGCTAGAATATGTCGAGCCTCGGGGCTCAGCGAGTACAGTAAAAGGCTGCTGGCCCAAAGCGCAGGCTGATGGTGTGCTGCATCACAAGCATGAGGCACCCAAACTACAAACCAATAGAGGTGGCTCGGTCAAAGATTTCTCACTATCAAAACATTCAAGACATATTTTGGTTTGTTGCACTGTTTGTTTACCACATAATTCCCCTCATCTTGCAAACAGAGTCCCCCCTGAAAGCCGATGTAATTTCAACTCCAAGTATTAAAATATCTAAAACTGTCAGCAGAGCAAAGCCCGGGAGGAGAAAACAATAAAAAGTCCTACGCTGATGTCTGTGTGTGTATAAGTGTGTTCATGTGGAAGCCAATATGAAGATATAAAGGGTGTGAATGAGCATGATAAAAGACAGTGATTGCACATTGAGGGTGACAGTGCCTTCGTTATATTTCCAGCCTTCAGTGAGTGGAGGAGGATTGGTGCATTGAGTGATCATGACTGGCAGCATTAATGAGACTGCTTAAGCTCATCAGCGGCTGCTTGTGTGAAAAATGAAAAGGGCCCAACTGCAGAGAGGCAGAGAAAAGCAAAACTTCTATTTGGATTTATTGTGCTGCCATGAGATATCTGCTCCCAGCTCGAAGCCTTGAAGCCTCCTCTCACTGAGCTCTCTTTTCATGAGCCTGAAGTGGCGCGCGTTTGCTTTCAGTAGGAGGTACAAGGACTCACTCCATCTCAACTCTGGCTGTCACCTTGAAGAAGACACTTTCCTTTTTCTCTTTCAAGAGAATATTTTTTGGCGTTTTTATCCGAGATGCTCGGGTACCTTCATGCTTCAGCAGTGAGAAAAGCTTGTATTGATGAATAAAATCCAATCAGACAAACATGTACAGACCCACGGAGAACCATTCTCGAGGATTCGTTTTTCTTTGTAGGCCTAATGCAGATCTTATTGCAAAAGACTAAAATCTGTCAAACTGTATTTGCATCAGTCCACAATATTAGAAAAACAAAACAAAAACACTGAGATGTTTTGCTACTTAAAGAGGTTTTTCAGTATGCACCTTAGCGCTCTACCTTGCGTGGTGTATCCTATAATCATGCAAAGTCTCTGACATTAGAGGTCACAATGCTGAACAAAAGCAGACAACAGTGGTCTGTGTCTTTTCTACCTCTGCTATCAGAACCAGAAAGAGTCAGTGGACAGCGTATAATGTGAGAAATCACCTTTGGGGTTAGCGCCACACATGCTAACTATGAACACACTATGTAGTAAGCCAGTGTGAAAACTGCTCCACAACCTGAAACAGTCAGACAGGGAAACATGACAGCATGACCTAGTCACAACCTTTTCAATCAAATTCTTTAAAGAAAGACACTTTCATTTACTTGTGAATTTTGCCTTAGTAATCCAGGTGGAGCACAGTGAAATGGTAGAGATAGTGATAAAAGAAGAAAGACCTGATGTTACAGATGAGGAGCTTCCACTGTACACACCACACTCTTCAATGTTTCCCTACTGCTTTTCTTTAGTCACCCTAAAGCCTCCGCGGTCACAGTTCTCTTTTGAGCGCTCTTGATTGATAATCACCAGAGGTGTCAATTAACGAAGTACAAATACTTCGTTACCTTACTTAAGTAGAAATTTTGGTTATCTATACTTCACTGGAGTAATTCTTTTTCAGACGACTTTTTACTTTTACTCCTTACATTTTCACGCAATTATCTGTACTTTTTACTCCTTACATTTTAAAAACAGCCTTGTTAATCTATTTCATTTTGGCCTTTTAATAAAAACTATCCAGTTAAATTGCTCCATCCGGATAGAGTGAATTTGGTTGTGGTTGTTTCAGATGTTCTTGTCCAGTTTTGTTCTTACATCCGTTCCCTCAGATTCCTGCAACTAAACTTGGATGTACATTCCAAAAAAGGTTAGGATAAATGATAACATGCCTCTGAAGTTTGACTTTTTGCACCATTACAATACTTATAGGCAACTAGTCATCATATCTGCTGCTCTCTGAAACATGTTAATGCTCAATAGTACACATATATGGTTCTTTATTATATTTGCATTATACTAAGATGCATTCATTTTCAATGAATGTCCTTAATGGCTTTTTTCCCCCTTACATTACTTTTACTTTTATACTTTAAGTAGTTTTGAAACCAGTACTTTTATACTTTTACTTGAGTAAAAAACGTGAGTTGATACTTCAACTTCTACAGGAGTATTTTTAAACTATACTATGTATACTTCTACCTGAGTAATGAATGTGAATACTGAAGACACCTCTGATAATCACCAGAAGGGCCTCGTGTACAAAGAGTGCGGCACACAAAAAACTAGCGTACAGCACTTTCTACGCTCACGGTCAGATGTTCAAAAAGTGATTTGAACGTGAAAAGTTGAGGTGCTTCACAAACACATCAAGGCTGGCATACGCACATTTCTGAGGTTGTCTTTTTATTTATACATTTTTTTTTCCGCAGCCGCTGTGCCGGCCCGAGGCCCGCCCCCCGGACCCGGACCCGGACCTGGACCCGCCCCTCATAGCGGACACCCCAGAAGCCCCAGAGCCCCCGCAGATGCCGGGGCACGCGCCCCAACGACGACCGCCCCCAATGCCCCCCTGCTAGAGAGAAAAAACACTCAGTGATCTGAAGAAAGAGGCTGAGACATCTTATTTTCTTGCATGCAGGGTAGACACACGAGCAGCGAGCTACCACCGTTCCTCCAGCAAAGTTTATTTAAAGACATGAAAAAATGGGTGCGTATTTACAGAAGAAAAGGGTGTAGATTTCAGAGTACGATCAGGAAGTAGGCGTGCTGTGGGTGTGGTGTGGATCACGTCATCGCACAGTGGATTCAGATGAGGCGACCTTGACACGGCTCACATGACGCAGCAAGGAATGGTGAGAAAAGCAGATAGATAAAAGAAACAAATCAAACAGGCCACATCATGAGTAAATATTTTCCCTCTAACACCCCCCCAGGGCAGGCAGCCACCCCCCACCCAGGTAGAGCCCGGCCCCCTGAGTGGGAGCTCCAGGCCCACCCCGGAATGGGAGAGTGGCTTAAGGCAGTGGCCACCACCCAGGCCCTCCCCAACCACCGCCCCCGCCACTGAGAGGTAACCCCTCCCATAGACCAGTGTCTCCCAACCTGGGGTCCGGGCCCCCCCTGGGGGGGCGCCAGAGATCTCTGGGGGGGCGAGAAACTTTGTCTGCTTTGAGGATATGCAGTTGTAAAAATTATATTTGCACATGTTAAATAAATAAAAAATCACACTAACACACCTACTGTAATGGAATACAGTAATCCAAGTCTGTATAAACCCACTTAGTATTTTAAAATGACCAAAATATATTTCTAAGTTATTTATCAGGATAAAAACTTAAAAACGTATTATTATATCATTATTCAACATTTAATCATACTACTACTCCGACAGGTTGTTAAAGGAAAAATGTTAAAAGATTTTGCTCTCATATTAAAAGAGACATTTTTCAGAAATATTTTTTTATGTCCTTGCAATTATTTTTTGTGTGTATTTTATACACAACTATTTTAGACACAAAAGGAAGGTGAGAAAAACAAAGTACAGGGTAAACCAAAGAGAAATGTATAAAAAAAACATAATTAAAGTTAATTTTTTTCAATTAAAGATTTTTAACGAACCACTTAACTCTTTTGGTGCTAGTACGTACGGGTCGGGGGGGCCGGCTGGTCTTAGACACAAGTAGGAGGGCTCCAAGGAAAAAAGGTTGGGAACCACTGCCATAAACCACCAAGGTCCCCTCCAGGCCAGGGACAGGGCTCCACCGCGACGACCGACGACGTTGTCTTTTTAAAATAAAACTAACACGTCACTGAAAGGTTGGTTGGTACGAACTGATTGGACTCAGCAATGAATGAATAAAGTTTTTATTCAATGTTTAGGCGACTTTTACAGTCTTATATCGAGTCGTCTACAGGTGCTGCAGGACTCCAGAAAGTGTTTCTCTGGTGACGGAGGCCGGGACCTACACCGATCTCTCCTCCTGGACCTAGACCGGTCTCTCCTCCTGGACCTGGACCGGTCTCTCCTAGACCGGTCTCTCCTCCTGGACCAAGACCTGTCTCTCCTCCTGGACCTGGACCGGTCTCTCCTCCTGGACCTGGACCGATCTCTCCTCCGGGATCTGGACCGATCTCTCCTCCTGGACCTGGACCTGTCTCTCCTCCTGGACCTGGACCGGTCTCTCCTCCTGGACCTGGACCGGTCTCTCCTAGACCGGTCTCTCCTCCTGGACCAAGACCTGTCTCTCCTCCTGGACCCGGACCGATCTCTCCTCCGGGATCTGGACCGATCTCTCCTCCTGGACCTGGACCTGTCTCTCCTCCTGGACCTGGACCGGTCTCTCCTCCTGGACCTGGACCGGTCTCTCCTCCGGGATCTGGACCGATCTCTCCTCCTGGATCTAGACCGGTCTCTCCTCCTGGACCTGGACCGGTCTCTCCTAGACCGGTCTCTCCTCCTGGACCAAGACCTGTCTCTCCTCCTGGACCTGGACCGGTCTCTCCTCCTGGATCTAGACCGGTCTCTCCTCCTGGACCTGGACCGGTCTCTCCTAGACCGGTCTCTCCTCCTGGACCAAGACCTGTCTCTCCTCCTGGACCTGGACCGGTCTCTCCTCCTGGACCCGGACCGATCTCTCCTCCGGGATCTGGACCGATCTCTCCTCCTGGACCTGGACCTGTCTCTCCTCCTGGACCTGGACCGGTCTCTCCTCCTGGACCTGGACCGGTCTCTCCTAGACCGGTCTCTCCTCCTGCGGATACAACACTCCAAGTTAAAGCAACTTTGTTCTTTATTCTTTCACGTTTTCACCTTGATAATCACGTTGGAACAACATGTCTTTATTTCTGCAGCAGAGGAATCAGATTGTGATGCTTCATGTATTAAATATAAGTTTATGTTGTTCACATTGTTATTCTTATGAGAGAGTGATCGCTAACATCCACAATGTGTAAGACTCAATACACATTAATCCGTTAGTATATAATACGCGTGACAGTAAAGCGGAACGAGGAGCCGTTTTTTCGTCCCACCAACTTAAGTTCTGGTGTCGGTTCTTAAAATACAGAGAAGAAAAGGAGAGTGTAATGATGCACTAACGCTAAATAAAAACATTCACAAACCCTTACAAACATAATAAAACCACAACTTTCCATGGAACGCATCACAAAGCAAAGAACAACAATCCCCATAATGCAATGTGGTCAACACAACTACAGCGTAAAAGAAAACTCTGTTTCCTTTTACACCTTAAATCAGAAGAAATGCCCCCGAATAAATTATTTGTCCAGCCTCAACTTCTGACAGGACTGTCTCCAGCTCATAGCTGATGTTTTTTTTCAATTTGTTTTACTTGTTTTTCTAAGTTCTTTGTTAGGATGAGCGTTTTTTAATGGATATTTATCCTCATTATCATATTCAAATTGATCTACTCGAGGGAAGAGACAGGGAGGAGTGTTTGGCTCTTGCATATTCCACGTTGATTGTGATGTTCAAAGAAACGTGCGTGGATTGGGGCGTACGCACAGTTTTGAATGTCTAATTTTTTTTTTGCATACGCAAGAATTCCACGCACCGATTCACGTTGAAATCCATGCGGCCCATATCTTTGACACCATCACAAATGATCCGTTGCTTTGCAAACTCTGTGCCGGACAGAACATCTCAAAATGATCATTTAGCTTGTTTTTTTTAAAAACTTTTCTCAATCCTCTGGCTGCATGTTTTAGATTATATTAGCTCAGAAAGTTGCAAAGGCTATGTGTGTCCTCAGGCCAGGTTTTATGCAGATTCTTGTGTGTTTTGAGTGTTCTTGTGCACGGGTGAAACACCTTTTAAAGCACTCTGTAAAACCTCAACAAGGTTTTATAAATGTTGACCTTATTGTCATACACTCACTGCCTCCAGAATATTTATCAAATCCTAAAAAGGACTAGTATAAATGATTTGACCTGAAATTGACGATGCATTTGAAAGAATGAACCAAAATGAAAAATGCTTCAATGAATGATGACTAAACATTGGATTTTCAATCCAATGTTAGAATTTAAATAACTCAGCTGTGACATTCAGTCGGTGTATTTACTTGTCAAATGTAATCATAGCTGAGTGTTGATTTATTCTTTTCATCGATTTAGAGAGCTGATCCTGCAGAGATTATAACCTCATCCCAAAATGTACTCTTATGACTTAAAATTGATGTTAATTAACAACTCGTCATGTAAATGTTGAATATCAAAATGCACTATGTTATATTAAACTATACATTCACAACCTATAAATACTGAATCATTTGTGTCTCTAAACTACATAATATCTTTAAACAATGCACTGAATCTGGTGAAATTTGATTTAATTGGGGACAAAACTGCACTGCAGACAGCACTGCATCAATAACATCAACAACATCTTGTATCAGTGCTCTTGGTAGAAGTCATTTACACTTTAGTTTCAGATACACTGCTATAAAACCTGTTCATTCTTCCCTTCTTAAAGCGAGACTGACGGACCTCTTTAATCACCATCTCTAAAACCGCCCAACGACACATCTGAAAAGTGCTTACGCGAGAAGAATTGACTTTAAAATGTAAAGTGCTTTGAGATGTCATGTGCTATAAATTGGTGTTGTATAAGTTAAAATGACCTGAAGTGAGTTTAATTAAACTGGCACCTTTCCTGTAAAAATACAGAGGAGGTCCTTCATGATCCTAAAGAGAGCTGAAGCCAGATCTCTTTCATGCTCACGTATGCACCCTCGGGATTTACTCCTTGTTCATGAGACTGTTTAATCTCTAGACCCGCTTTGATCTACAAAACTACCATACTCATTTGGAGCTACAATTGATAATTTTTGCAATATCTTCCATCCAAAACTGTTGCCTATGCCAGATTCTGCAACTCCAACCTAAATACACGAGCAGAGACTGAAAATCTCTAGACCAGTGTTTTTCTGTTCTGCATTGCGCAGCGTTGGTGACCGCGCTAATGCAACGGCCAGTAAGAAGGCTGGGCGTCGCCTGCCACGTGAAGGCGATGGCAGGTAAGGTGACCATGCGAAGGCAGGTAGGGTGACCACGCAAAGGTGAAGGCGAAGGCAGGTAGGGTGACCACGCGAAGGCAGGTAGGGTGACCACACGAAGGCAGGTAGGGTGACCACACGAAGGTGAAGGCAAAGGCAGGTAGGGTGACCACACGAAGGTGAAGGCAAAGGCAGGTAGGGTGACCACGCAAAGGTGAAGGCGAAGGCAGGTAGGGTGACCACGCGAAGGTGATGGCAGGTAAGGTGACCATGCAAAGGCAGGTAAGGTGACCACGTGAAGGTGATGGCAGGTACAGTGACCATGCGAAGGCAGGTAGGGAGACCGCGCAAAGGCGATGGCAGGTAAGGTGACCATGCAAAGGTGAAGGCGAAGGCAGGTAGGGTGACCATGCAAAGGTGAAGGCGAAGGCAGGTAGGGTGACCATGCGAAGGCAGGTAGGGTGACCATGCAAAGGTGAAGGCGAAGGCAGGTAGGGAGACCATGCAAAGGCGATGGCAGGTAAGGTGACCGCGCGAAGGCGATGGCAGGTAAGGTGACCATGCGAAGGCAGGTAGGGTGACCACGCGAAGGTGAAGGCGATGGCGGGTAGGGGCGACCACGTGAAGGCGACGGCAGGTAAGGTGACCATGCGAATGCGAAGGCAGGTAGGGTGACCACGCGAAAGCAGGTAGAGTAGCGACGCAAAGGCAGGTAGGGTGACCACGCGAAGCTGAAGGCGATGGCAGGTAGGGATGACCACGCAAAGGCAGGTAG
Organism: Cololabis saira; assembly: GCF_033807715.1. NCBI lineage: Eukaryota > Metazoa > Chordata > Actinopteri > Beloniformes > Belonidae > Cololabis > Cololabis saira. The sequence continues at coordinate 7,639,781 of NC_084588.1, read as the reverse complement.
GGTGACCACGCGAAGGTGAAGGCAATGGCAGGTAAAGTGACTACGAGAAGGTCAAGGTGATGGCAGGTAGGGTGACCACGCGAAGGCGAATGCAGGTTGGGTGACCACGGCAAGGCCAAGGCAGGTAGGGTGACCATGCGAAGGTGAAGGCGATGGCAGGTTGGGTGACCACGCGAAGGTGAAGGCAATGGCAGGTAGGGGCGACCAAGCAAAGGCGACGGCAGGTAAGGTGACCACGCAAAGGCAACGGCAGGTAGAGTGACCATGCAAAGCTGAAGGCGATGGCAGGTAGGGTGACCATGCGAAGGTGACGGCAGGTTGGGGACCAATTCAGTCCTAGAAGACTAACAGTCGGTTTCTTTGAAATATGATAAAAGACATGTTTTTCAGTTATATTTTCATTCTCCACAACCATCATTCTACCCATTTTCCCTCAAACTGCAGCTGCAGTTCTAAATTTAGCCTTTATTTCACTGGTAAAGGCTGCTGCACTTCAATAAGTGAAAGCTGAATAATTCTGCTACCTCACACCCCCATCCGTCTCCTTCATCGTTTCTCTCTCTTCCCTTCACCTACCTGAGCAGTGTTTTCCCCTGCTACCGACAGTCTTTTCATTTACTGAAACTTGTTAACACAGTGTGATATTATGCAAGTTCGTTTCATCATGTTCATTGGAACTAATGTGCATCAGCCTTGAATCTGTGAGCAATCTCGGCTTCAGCTGCTCACTAATTACCATAGTTGCACTTCGATGTAGTGGGGAAGCACTGGAGACGACTTGGACGGCATTTTTAACTAAGAGATAATGAATATCTAACATTACAGATGGGAAATTCTGTAATTACAGTGGGGCAAAAAAGTATGTAGTCACCAATTGTGTTCTCCCACTTAAAAAGATGAGAGAGGCCTATAATTTTCATCATAGTTACACTTCAACAATGAGAGACAGAATGGGGGGAAACAATCCAAGAAATCACATTGTAGGATTTTTACTGAATTAATTGTTAAATTCCTCTATAAAACAGGTAGTATTTGGTCACCTACAAACAAGCAAGATTTCTGGCTTTCACAGAGCTGTATCTTCTTCTTTAAGAGGCTCCTCTGTCCTCCACTCGTTACCTGTATTAATGACACCCGTTTTAACTGGTTATCAGTCAAATAATCTTTTTACCTTCCATAGGATGGCAGCTGAATGGGAACACGATCTCCAGGTCCAGCAACACGAACATCTCGCAGTTTTGACTTCTCCAGCTTCAGTTACAGCACCCAAGCTTCATGCCACGCATTGTTCAAACACTGGCTAGGCTTGACATTTGCTTTCAAATAAACAAAACGATCATGTTTGTATGAAATGACACAACCAACTTTGTCTCTGTGCAGATATTGATAAACCTCAGAAGCTTTCAGTTTGTCCATTGCGGATTGCAGGAAGTAGGAGCAGATCCTGCTGTCCGTTCTGCTGCTGTCATCACGTTATCCTCCCAGTTCTGCACTGAATTCAGGTGGGGAGAGTAACGCCATCTCCAGTCAAAGTAGTAGAACCGTGTTCCCATGACAAAGACATAGTTGTCGACATTAAAAGCTCACGAGCAGCGAGTCTTTGCTTTAGGTTTGTGTCCACGCCGCTGTGTTTACACCGGTAGACGCTGCGCAAACCACTCCCGCCGGAAATGACCTGCATAAATGCAGAGTAATGGCAGCGCCCGTGTTTTGGCGCGTAAAACTGTCTATAAAAGACACCTGTCCACAACCTCAAACAGTCACACTGCAAACTCGACTATGGCCAAGACCAAAGAGCTGTCAAAGGACGTGAGAAACAGAATTGTAGACCTGCACCAGGACCAGGACCAGGACCAGACCTGCACCAGGCTGGGAAGACCGAATCTGCAATAGGTAAGCAGCTTGGTGTGAAGAAATCAACTGTGGGAGCAATTATTAGAAAATGGAAGACGTACAAGACACTGATAATCTCCTCCATCTGGGGCTCCAAGATATCACCCCGTGGGGTAAAAATGATCACAAGAATGGTGAGAAAAGATCCCAGAACCACACAGGGACCTAGTGAATGACCTGAAGAGAACTGGGACCAAAGTAACAAAGGAACCATCAGTAACACACTACGATCAGGGACTCAGATCCTGCAGGGCCAGACGTTCCCCCTGCTGAAGACAGTCCATGTCCAGGCCCATCTGAAGTTTGCTAGAGAGCATTTGGCTGAAGTTGAAATTTTTCTTTGTGTGTGTGTTATTATGCCTTTACGGAAAAACAGACAAACATCAGCATCACATGTAAGTATGTAGAAAAACAGGCTAACTGTTAGAACAGTTGTTTATTTCAAAATGTAAAAGCATTAATGTGGATGTAGCTTAAACCCTTCCCAATATTCCCAGGAGTGGATGTCCCAGTGAGTAAACCACAAAGTCAGACCGTGCAAGAGCAACATCTTAAATGCTCAAATTCCTGAAAGTATATTAAGGAAAGCTCAAAGAAACGTGGCCCGTTTGTAGGGGTTGCCAGTCTGGCTGCAACAGTAAGTCGGCATAATCAGTTACACTGATTACTAAAACTGGTTAATGCAAATGGGGTGGTTTAATGGAAATGAGGTGTGGGATTGGGAAGAGCGGAGTAAGTAGACAAGCAGCGTTGCAGGACGGTGAATATCTTGCAGATTTCCTGCTGGTGGTGATGCCACTGAGGGCTTGCGACGCCTGGCTCCATCAGCTATCTTCTGTCGCTGCTGGTGCGACGCCTTTGTGAGCTGTGATGAACAGCTGTTATTTCTCAGCAGCACCCAGGCCAGGCGCAAGAAAGGTACGACGTCAATAAATGTCCACTAAATGGTTAGCTGAAAAAAATCTATCTATCGATTAGCTGACTACCAAGATAAAGATTATTGGCAGCCCTAGTAGCCAGGAGAAGCTTCCTCTCTCTAAGAACACGATGACAGCGCAGCTTACGTGTGCAAAGTTACATATAGGACAATATCCTTTGCACACAACATCAAAATGCACATTTTTTTTTTATTTTGTTGCAAAATGTTCAGCAAAATATGAGGAAATCAGCATCTCGCTGAAACTGGACCATGATACAGGACAAACCTAGTAACACATGTAATATTCAACACAATAGCTGGCAAAAATAAATGAATAAATAAAATAATCAATAGGTCGCAATGGCTCAATCAAAGTTTAATGATTCAATTGAAATGATACGGAGAAACCTGCACGTGATCCCTCCTCACCTCAATTAAGCAAAGCAACGTTGCAAAGAAGGACGAGGCAGAATTTATCTGTGACGTGCACTAAATACTCAGAGATCATAGGGGAAAATATTGACTTCAAATCAATCCAGCTGGACGTGTTGTAAAAATCATACGTTCTGTTTTTCACACATTGCTTCTGCATTTTGTCTTTTTTTTTGCAATAATGACAATATATCCATGTGTTTTTGTTGCTTCAAGGATTTTATTATATTTATTAACCAATCTTGTAGGTCTGATGCAGATGAATTATAATGGGGACTTTAACAACAAATGAACTGTTAAACAAACTCCATTTGAGCTTTAATGTGACTCTCAGAGGAACATCTGCCTGCAGCAGTTGAACCAGTTTATTTCATTACACTCAACCATGAATTGTGAAATGTTTTATGCACATAAAAATAGATTATATTTTCATGCTAAACTGCTGAAGGTTTAAAACACCTATATAAATAGAGATTTCTTTTTAAATATGCCTTTTTGTCTCAGTTTATGAAGCTGTGTGTGTGTGTGTGTGTGTGTGTGTGTGTGTGTGTGCTCTTTTGTGAGTCAATCATACAATTTTATGCACACAAGCCACACTCCCCTTTTAAATCATGAATGCATGCATGGATGCATACACACAAGTACTTTGCAACCTTGATATAAAATATTGTTTGTGGCAATGATAAACAAGAAAATGGAGGATGAGTCACAGAAAAGAAGATGTGCATGTACCGATTATAAAACTGAGATTCATCACCAAAGTGGAGACGAGTTTTATTTGATGATATTTGATGTTTGTTTGTTCTGGAAATACAAAAAAAAAAAAAAAAAACTCACAAAGGGAAAAAGACAAATCTGAAAAAAGCCAAGAGGAAAGAACACAAATAGAAGAAAATAAGTAAATAAATATGGTTAATCCTTTGTACTGGGAGTCATCACCATCAGCTAGGTCTGCAACTAAAGAAGCATTGTATATACGGTATATATATATATATATATATATATATATATATATATATATATATATATATATATATATATATATATATGTATTTGTGTATAGATAGATAGATCATTTATACATATATGCATGTATGTGTGTATAAATATTCATAAAGTGTAGTGTATAAATATAAATACATTCCAGATCAAAATCTTAAGAGCAGAATAAAACAGTCTTCCAGCTTTGAATATCCCATTTTTGGTGCTCCCTTGCAAAGTCAAAAAATAGACAATTTTGTGGCGCTGAAGGAGACGTGACCTTTGAAGATGATTTTTGTTCTGGAAGCCCTTCCCTCGAGACGCCGTCTGATGGTAATTGGGCTGCAGTCAGCACCAGTAATGGCCTTATTTTAGGTTGAGGATCATCCCGTGTCTTGACAGGCAACCGGATCCTCCAGCTCAACGCCGGTGAAATGTTTTTGGGTGTACCTCTTCATTTGTTTCCCCTAAAACCCCTCAGGATCTTTTAAAAAATTCAAAATGACTGTCTTACGCGTCCGACCTCAGGAGCGATGGCACGTTGTGAGAGGCCTTGCTTATGCAACTCAACAATCCTACCACTGTCAAGGATGCAAGCTTTTCTGCCTTATCCACCTTTGAAAGAAAATGACATGAAATCCAGTTTTTGGCTTTTAAAGACTGTGGTTAAACTTTTAATCAGCTGATGAACAGCCCATTTTAGTTAAATTGTTGTTTTTAACAAATTGACAGCTCAAAATGTTTATATATCCATTTATATTATATATACAGTACAGACCAAACAGACTTCTCATTCAAACAAATGGAGAAGTGTGTCCAAACTTTTGGTCTGTAGTATATATTTGTATGTATGTATGTATATATATATATATATATATATATATATATATATATACACACACACACATACTTAGTCAACTGTCAACCTTTTTTTAATCTACTTTAAGGCATCGTCAGACATCTGGTGAGATGTTTTCTACACTCACTCATCTAAAAATTCTATAGTAAACTCATGACAAAGATGAACCAGGCCGTTCTCTTATCGTATTACTCGGTGGACCTTCAGTGTATCAAATCAATGCACTGCATGGATCAAATGCATTTACCATGATGTTTTTAGTGGGATTGTGTTGTGTGCTTATGTCAATTATGTGAATCTGGTCCCATTACTCACACCAGCACCTGTTTACATGTTTTACCACTGCTTGCCATCTCCCATCTATGATTGTTTTCTTTTTCTTTCTATTATTCACTCTTTTTAAGCAGTAAAGAGCTCACCGAGATTATAGAAAATCTTTTACATGAGTTCCCTCACCAAGACAGCTGCAGGACATTTAACAAGATTACAGAATTCCAACTCCAGATTGATTTAATGTTTACACAACAGTGATTAGTTCCCCTGTTACAAACGGTTGAAGATACTGTGGAAGTTTAACCCAAGTTCTCATTGTTCAGACTAAAAGCCATCATGTGTCTGAAGCAGAAGCTTGTTTCACTGAAAAACTGGATAAAAAAACAAAACAAACCTAAAATCACTGATCTTTAATACAGGACTGTCTCAGAAAATTAGAATATTCCTTTTATTATTTTAATATTGCTGATTATGGCTTACAGCTTAAGAAAACTCAAATATCATATCTCAAAAAATTAGAACTTAAACTGTAAACCATATTCAGCAATATTAAAATAATAAAAGGCTTGCAATATTTCAGTTGATTTGTAATGAATCCAGAATGTATGACATTTGTTTTTTTAAATTGCATTACAGAAAATAAAGAACTTTATCACAATATTCTAATTTTCTGAGACAGTCCTGTATGTTAATGTGAACATGCTACTACTAACGCCTTGCAGACGGCAATGTGCGAAGCTGTGATTATGATTTTGAAAAAAGCAATTCTTTTGAGTAAAATAAAAGCGCCAGATGTTTTTCAAATAAAATAGATCTTTATTGACACCTGAACACATTTCATTTCTCATTATTAAATGAATGATAACTTAAGAGAAACTGGCTTTTTATTTCATATTCACATCTTTTTAAATACAAGAGAATATGTCAACTTTTGTTTACAACTATTAAATTATCATTAATGTAATGAGCTGAAACATGAAAGTGGTAGAACAGACATCACCCCTAGCTTTTTTTTTTATGTGTACGCGACTGTAGCAGAGAAAGAAAGAACCAACATGGCAGACGTGTCATTTTTAAGTGAGATTCTGCAATTTATTTTCCTTGCACCAGCTGCAAATCCTACAGAAAAACCGATGTGAATGTTTCACAATGTCCTCAACGTATCGGCAGGCAATGCGTGTACCCTTATCATGTTTCTGGCAGACTGAAAGCTGTAGTATAGAACCAGCCGTGTCTGGTGAGTGCTGCTTATCCCACTATCACCGTTTCTTCATCTGGAAACTCGTAGTAGGGGACCTCCAGGTTGAGTGGAGCGGGACCTTTCCTGATGCGGCCCGAGGCGTCGTAGTGTGAGCCGTGACACGGGCAGTAATAACCGCCGTAGTCCCCGGCGTTGGCGATGGGCACGCAACCCAGATGCGTGCACACTCCGAGGACGATGACCCAGCTGGGCTTTTGGACCCGGTCCTTGTCGTGCTCGGGGTCTCGCAGCTCCCCGAGGTTGACGGCGGCTTCCGTCTCGATCTCCTTCTCGGTGCGGTGACGTACGAACAGCGGTTTGCCTCTCCACTTGAAGGTCATGTTCTTGCCTTCGGGGATGTCGCCCAGCTTGATTTCGATCTTGGACATGGCCAGGACGTCGGCCGAGGCGCTCATGGAGGAAACGAACTGAGTGACGACGGTCTTGGCGGCGTAGACGCCCACCACGGCGGCGGTCCCGGTGACCAGGTAGGAAAAGGCTCTCCTGGATTCACTGCTCTCCTTGGAGGACTGGTTGGGGTCGATGACATCCTGACGCCTGTAGTCGGAGAAGTCTGGTACCCTGATGTCTGTGTGGGCAAACCGGACTCCGGAACAGCCTGAGAAAACCAAACACATGCCATTGGTTAAACTGGAGATGAACTACTGTAAAAGAAAAAAACAAAACATTGACCAACACACAAGAACCACTCAAGTTGTATTTTTCTGCATGAAGAACAGACCAAATCAATAATTCAAACACAATACGACGCATAACTTCCTCAATGTTTTCTGAACTACTGATCGTGTCATGTCTGTCCATTTCTGCATGCAAACGTACCTCTCCGCACCACACACACAAACACACACATAACAATAGGAAGAAACTTCAGCATCTAGTTAAATCCTGTAACAAATATTGAGGTCCCACCTCATTTTATGAACTTGTTTTAAAAACAGATGTCAGAGGTTGGTTGCCCCAATATTTTTCAGGGTACCTCCACAAGTAAAATTTTTTATGGACAATATAAATACCATGTTTTTTTTATTTTTCACAGAAATAAAGACTTCCATTCATTTTTTCATATAAGTGCAAGACAATCATTAACAAGAAAAATAGGAACTTTTTAGATACAGCTAAACACTATTAGAGCATGTCATATTGTTAAAGAATATTTTATTGTTTTTTCCTAGCCAGAGAACGGTTCAATAATATTGCTGGTCTTTTGTGATTACACAAACATGTAAAGTAGAAATATTTGTGCCACCACATACAGGAGGTTACAATCAATCAACGTTGCCAACAGGTGTGATGTGATATAGATATATAGATATAGATATATATATATATATATATATATATATATATATATATGGACAGTAAATTATATATCAAAATAAAATAGAAGGCTTGAGGTTTAAGGAGGAAAAATAAATTAATTAAAAAAAAATAAAATATCAGGAAATATTATATTTTTCACATAAGCTTCTCGTTTTTACCGCTTTGGGGTTCCTGCTCTGTTTAAGACTGTCTGAATATGATATTAATATAGCTTTGAGAATAATTATATTTGGACGTTGGCTAGCAAATTTAGTACAGTGAATATATTTAGCAATAATTAAGAGAAGGTTGATTAAATATACTTTGTCTGGGCTTGTCATATCATTTTTGATACACCAAATAGTACATGTTGAATTCTCAACTTAAAGGAAGAATCAACTTTAGCATTTATAAAATGATAAAGGTCAATCCAGAGACCATGAGTATATGTGCAATTCCAGAATAAGTGAGATATTGTTTCATCCACATTACCACAAAAAGGACATTGTCTCAATGTTTACCTTATATTTAATAAGATTGGTCTTGACTGGATAGCATTTATGAAGTATTTTAAAAGTAACCTCTCAAACTTTGTTTGTAATAATACATTTTCTTGACAAGACCCATGTGTTTTTACAATCTATCTCATTATATAAGTTCACTAGCGGAGCAGGCAGAGGGGGCGGCCACCCCGGGCCCACGCCGAAAAGGAAAAAAAAAAAAGGTGTGCTGAATAAAATAAGGAAAGTTGGACTGTATAACACTTGCGTTCATAAGGATAAAGGTGTTTAAAAAATAAACATAAAAGAAATAGTCCCCTCTCCCCGTGTGTGTCTGCCTGTCATGCATGTTCATGCGCGCGCATGTTGTCTGTTTACTTTTAGCCAGTTGTCGCATCAGAGCCTTAAAGCAGGAAAGTCATGCTGAGTTTCAGCAGCTGAAGTTGATTAAAAACTATCTCCAGGCTGCATGGATGAGGCCAGACTATCAAACCTCACCTTGCTCTCAATCGAGAGGGACATCGCCGTTGATGAGAGCAAAGTGATTGAAAGGTTTGCGGCGATGAAGAACCGGCTGATGGTTTGGAAATAGTTCGGATTTGAAAAAGTTTTAAAATTAAAGTTTTTGCATTTTGGATTGTACAATGTACTATCATTGGTAAGCTGTCATAATATTAATTATTTCTGATAACATTGTCATAATGCTGAATATATGGCCTTTCCTATATTGTTTGTTGCTGTTTGACCGCCGTGTCTGATTGTGTTAAATACATGTCGTTGCACATTGTAGTCTGTTGTCGTGTAGGTTGAACACGTGTGTCTGAATTGTGCTACTCGGCTATATTGAATCCGACGTCACTGGATGTGATTTGATTTTTATCTCCAGGCTTTTTTTTTTAGCAATTATGTTTTAACGGGGATGTTTAGGCCACAAGGGCCCATCTAGAATGCTTCGCCCCCCCTGGGCTGGGACCCCTGCTCCGCCCCAGTATAAGTTATTCCAATAGAAAACTGCTGCAGGTTTAGAAACAATATCTCTCTGTATAATATACCTAATGCAATGATTCGTAATTTTATCACTTAGTAAAGGGCAAATATTACCAACATATATGTCATCAGAATTCTATATATTGTTATACAGCAGGACAGCTGTACATATATATGATATACAGAAGTGTAAGTAACAAAGTACAAATACTTCGTTACCTTACAAATTACTTACTAATTTTGGTTATCTATACTTCACTGGAGTAATTATTTTTCAGACGACTTTTTACGTTTACTCTCGTTAGCCTCGTTACTCTATTTCATTTCGGCCTTTAATAAAAACTATCCAGTTAAATTGCTCCATCCGGATAGAGTGAATTTGGTTGTGGTTGTTTCAGATGTTCTTGTCCAGTTTTGTTCTTACATCCGTTCCCTCAGATTCCTGCAACTAAACTTGGATGTACGTTCCAATAAAGGTTAGGATAAATGATAACATGCCTCTGAAGTTTGACTTTTTGCACCATTACAATACTTATAGGCATCATCATAGTCATCATATCTCCTGCTCTCTGAAACACATGTTAATACTCAATAGTCACATATATGGTTCTTTAATATATTTGCATTATACTAAGATGCATTCATTTTCAATGGCTTTTGTCCTTAATGGCTTTTTTCCCCCTTACATTACTTTCACTTTTATACTTTAAGTAGTTTTGAAACCAGTACTTTTATACTTTTACTTGAGTAAAAAACTTGAGTTGATACTTCAACTTCTACAGGAGTATTTTTAAACTCTAGTATCTATACTTCTACCTGAGTAATGAATGTGAATACTGAAGACACCTCTGACAACATATATGTCATCAGAATGTATTGTTATCCATCAGGACAGCTGTAAATATATATATATATATACAAATATATAAATAAAAATATTGATCTCCAGCAGGACGGAGGCTGAGCAGCAGTGACGTCAGCAGCTACTTCCGGGAATCACCGGTGTGACTTTGAGACATAACTGGACTCTAATAGTTAGAGAATAATCACGCTTTCTGACTGATTGTCCTGCCAGCATGTGTGTAGTCATCATCACGCGGACAAACCAACTATCATCATCATGTAGCTGGATGCAGAACAGACCAGTTACTGCTGTGTAGCTGCGGGGCTAACGGCGGCTAGAGGACTCGGGAAGGTGGTTACGATCATCAAACTCTCAACACAAACCTATACTAACTACCTGCTCCAGACGGGACAGTACTGTTCAGTACCGGGGGTGGGGAGTGTGTTATATACCTCAGTTCTGAGGAGGACTGGTTGGACTCACCGTTGATGCTAACCGTCACCACGGGCCCGGTCCTCGGGCTCTGGCCGCTCAGAGACTCCCGGCACAGGAACGGCTTCTTCCGGTCCAGCAGGATCTTCTCTCCCTTCACCACCACCCCGGGGACCAGCGGCTTCAGCGGGCCGGCCACTGTAAAGGCGGTAGCCTGTAAATAAGGGGAGAAAGCCCCCGACCGGGCAGCCAGAGACATCATGGTTACAGCCCTGCTCACACGACCTTGTCCGTCTGCGCATGCGCTCCGGATGACGTCACGGCGGGACGTAGTCACGCTGCGTACGTATCATTGCGCAATCATTTTGACTTACTTTTGACCATGGACTAAGACCCCGTCCACACGTAGCCGGGTATTTTTAAAAACGAATATTTCCCCCCTCCGTTTATAAAAAAATTTGCATCCACACGTAACCGAAGATCTGCGTTTTCGAACACATTCATAAGCATTCTAACCTGTAGATAATCTGCGGCTCCCGGGGAAGCTCCGCGGGCTCCGCCGCTCCGCCGCTCCGGGGCTCCGGGGGGCTCGGCGGGGCTCCACGGAGGTTCAGCCTCCGCGGCTCCGCGGAGCCCTCTGTGTCGGTGTAACGCAGTAAGCGGCCGGTCAAGAGCAGAGACCATTTATTTAATAAATGGCTTGGAGAACAGATGCTGGATCATCTGTATTTCTATAGTAAACAAAAGTCGCACGTCAGAGCAGATTTGTTGTTGTTTTGGCGCATAATGTGACGTTCGAAAACGCAAATCTCCGGTTATGTGTGTCCACACGCATCTACATAAACGGAGTTTTCAAAAATCTTCACTTTGCCCGGAGTTTTTTTAAACCTTCGTTTATTTGCGTTTTCGTGTGGATGACAGGTCAAAACGGAGGAAAATATCTCCGGTTTAGCAGATATCCGCAGATATCCGGCTACGTGTGGACGGGTGACCCCGTCCACACGTAGCCGGATATCTGCGGATATCTGCTAAACCGGAGATATTTTCCTCCGTTTTGACCTGTCATCCACACGAAAACGCAAATAAACGAAGGTTTAAAAAAACTCCGGGCAAAGTGAAGATTTTTGAAAACTCCGTTTATGTAGATGCGTGTGGACACACATAACCGGAGATTTGCGTTTTCGAACGTCACATTATGCGCCAAAACAACAACAAATCTGCTCTGACGTGCGACTTTTGTTTACTACAGATGATCCAGCATCTGTTCTCCAAGCTATTTATTAAATAAATGGTCTCTGCTCTTGACCACCACTTACGCGGCGACGCGCACCCTAGGTGTAGGGCCCGCGGCTCCGCAGAGCCCGCAGAGCCGCGGAGCACGCAGAGACGCAGAGCCCGCAGAGACGCGGAGCCCACAGAGCCGCGGAGGTGCAGCTTCCCCGGGAGCTGCAGATGATCTACAGGTTAGAATGCTTATGAAGTGGTCGAAAACGCAGATCTTCGGTTACGTGTGGATGCAAATTTTTTTATAAACGGAGGAGGGAAATATTCGTTTTTAAAAATACCCGGCTACGTGTGGACGGGGTCTAAAACTACTGAAAGAAATGTAAAAGAAAAAAACATTTGGTAGAATAAATATGCTCATATAAACGCAGGGGCGTCTCCAAAAATGTTTCCTAGGGGCGGCCAGATGGGGCCACTTAAATCCTTGGAGTGGACACCAAAACTAAAAGCCATCATTACAGGATATTATTGTACTGTTGTACATACAGGCTCAGAAATACTTTTTTTTTTTTTTAACTTTCTAACTTGCCTGCATATATATTAATGGTTAATACCATGTTGGTAAAAAACCTAAGGCATATATTTTTTTCATTTTTTGTATACATGTATGTATATATAAAAAATAAATAAAGAAAATATTAAAAAAAGATATATATATATATATTTTTTTTTTTACTATTAGGTTCAGAAAAACTTGAAAAAGCGCATAATGATATGCATTTTGCCCAAATGATTTGGGATGAAACGCATTACTGACAGCACTTGGAGATTAACCATACTGGCCAGCAAGTATAACAGTAAAACACAGAAAAGCCTGAATTGGATGCAGTCAGATTAATTTATTTGCAGACATTAGGATGTATCTTGACCACAGTAACCTTTTTCAGGGACTCGGGTCTTTGAGAGGGTTCTTTCCTCATCCAGCTTCATTTCTACCAGGGGTCCGTTTCACAAAGCAGGTTCAACAAACTCCCAGTCTAATCCTGAACTCTTAGTTGATCTACTCTGAGATCGGAAACTCTGAGTTTTCGGTTCCAGAACAGCGGATTTGAGTTAATTTACTCAACTCTAAGTAGGTTCATCTGGAGTTAAGCGCGTGCGCCACAACTATAAAAAGCCAGCATCAATTGAGCCCCGATACAACGATTCACCATAGCAACCCGCGACAACAAAAGATCCACATACTTTTTTTTTTTTTTTTTAACTTTATTTAACATTTCAATTTACAAAATCCCTTTGAGGAAAAACTAGTTTGCATCTGAAGATCCACATACTTCACGCCGTGTCCTTTTTCACCCGAAAGGAATTAGAGATTTTAATGCGCGCATACGGCGAATTTGAACATGTTTTTTGAAAAAAAGAGTAACACCGCAGCACAGAATATAATATAAAATTAATTTAACAAATCTCTACATCATTCACCTGCAATCCTGTGGAACTCCTCCTTGATGGCTTGGACAGGTTTATGTAGGCTTGCCACCCGTCCCTTGAAATACGGAATTGTTCCGTAATTGGGAATTAAAAGTTGCGTTACGTATTGCAGTGTTTCCCAACCCTGGTCCTCGAGGCACACTGTCCTGCATGTTTTAGATGTTCCCCTGCTTCAGCACACCGTGATACAAGTACCTGTGTCATCAACAGAAGTGTCAAGACCTTGATGACAAGCTAATTAGGACCATTAATTAGAATCAGGTGTGATGATGAAGGGAAACATCTAAAACATGCAGGACATTGTGCCCCGAGGACCAGGGTTGGGAAACACTGACACATATTATGCTCTTATTTATTTATGTAATAATATACAGGTGGAGGTCGGAAAATTTGAATATATTGCAAAACTTCATTCGTAGTAAATTCAACTTAAGGTGAAACAAATGTTATTTCCCACTACATGCAAAGTGAGATATTTCAAGCATTTATTTGTTATAATTTTGATGATTATGGCTCACAGTTTATGAAAACCCCAAATAAAAAAATCTAAAAAAAATTTGAATATATTATGAAATCATTAAACAATTCAATCATCAAAATTATAACATATAAAGGATTAACATATATTGATTTGCGAGTACTGAGACTATGTAATATACATGTATTACGCGGTCTGATAACCATCTCCCGACGAATATTTAATTCTCTGCGCATTAATGCTGCACCTTCATCAATTGTGTCTTCATCAAAAGGACATGCCATGTTCGTGACAATGGACTTCTAATATATATACCGACTCTGTTTTTAATGACAGACGGCAGAACTTTGCCAAAACTCGCCTGCTGACTGAATGAATGAGGAAATCAAATGTGCGTGCGGCTCTGAAAGAGGCGGAGACGCAGAGAAACTCCAGGTTCGTTGAGATAAACCTGGTCCCGACCAGGTTAGGTTCAGAGCGTCTGTTACTACGGTAACTGACCAGGTTAGGTTCAGAGAGTCTGTTACTACGGTAACCGACCAGGTTAGATTCAGAGCGTCTGTTACTACGGTAACTGACCAGGTTAGGTTCAGAGCGTCTGTTACTACGGTAACTGACCAGGTTAGGTTCAGAGAGTCTGTTACTACGGTAACTGACCAGGTTAGGTTCAGAGCGTCTGTTACTACGGTAACTGACCAGGTTAGGTTCAGAGAGTCTGTTACTACGGTAACTGACCAGGTTAGATTCAGAGCGTCTGTTACTACGGTAACTGACCAGGTTAGATTCAGAGCGTCTGTTACTATGGTAACTGACCAGGTTAGTTTCAGAGCGTCTGTTACTACGGTAACTGACCGAGAGCTTAAGTTACCTCTCTTTGTGAAACAGGCTAGAGTTACCTCTCTCTCTCTGGTTTGAGTTACCTCCCTTTGTGAAACGGAAAACTCAGAGTTTCCCTCATTTCAGGGTTAACAGACTCAGAGTTTTCACTAAACCTGCTTTGTGAAACGGACCCCTGATAGCCATACTGGGAAAATTTGACACCCATGGTACAGTTGCCTTTTCCAAGTCAGATAAGTCTTCCTCTCCTAAGTCAGTCATTACAAAACTTCAATTAGTCATTTTCACATGATGTGTACTGGAGCAGGCTAAATAGCCATTTCACCTACAACACAGGAAGATGTAAACAACACAATTACGACAATAATAATTATCATACCTATGTGTACAAATGTTATTCATTTATTTCAAAATTAGGTCCCTATATTTCCACAGATTTTGAAAAGCACCGATGTAGAGCCTTCTAATTCTTTGACTGGTTTTGATTGTCCTATTGTTCATTAAAAATATTATAAACAATTGAACATGTGCTGTGTCTAAGGACGTGTTCACACTGACAATATTTAGCTTGGCCCAAAGTATGGACAATGGCACAATTTTTGTTGCACTCCTATCCAGAAAAAGGTGTATTCAGATCCAGAAAGACGTTGTGTCGAGACTGCTTGGACGATGTTATCTCGGTACGGCTATCAACAAACTCCGGTGCTGCTTTGGCACATCTACAGACACTGTATGTTTTAGTTTGAAAAGCTTGATTATTAGTATAAAGTAGAGAGACGACTCACAGTCGCAGTCAATTACAAACTATACAGTTATTGTGTAGTGTGTAAATGAAGCGTCAGACTGGTTGTCATAGCAACATCACTATCTGCCACCACTGATATTGACCAATGGCAGCACTGACTGTTGTCATTGGGGCTTTTGGTGCCATGTTTGGAAACAAATGAAAACAAAACTTATAAGCGCAAACCAAATTAAAGCTGCAAGCAGCGATGAACAGGCCCTCGCACCCTTGTGCACGTTCAGGCTGCAGTGGAAGCTTGTATGACTTGCATGTAGATTCTTCAGGCCTGGACATTTAGCGGATGACACTACCCATGACTCTCTATATCAAACCATTCAAAAGTCATGGCAGAAAGTAGGAACGATCAAATATGGACCAATCAGATGAAGGGGGGGGTGCGCTTTTTGGCGTCTATCGTTGCCACGGTAACGCTTTTGACTGAGAAAAGAAATGCGCGTCGTCGCAGGATCGAGACGCACATTTTGATGTATAACACACCTGGGTGCACGTTATGGTTCGGGCGAAGAAGCGGCCGAAGAAATGGCATAAATTGCACCAAAATTACACGATTAATTCAAAATGGCAAACCGTATTGTGGGGCTTGAGACACAAAGTTTTCTAGGGGGCGCTGTTGAGCCATTAGGCCATGCCCATTAATGCAAACCATGAAATATCAAATTTTTCGCTAGGCCTGGCTTGCGTGCAAAATTTGGTGACTTTTGGGGCACGTTTAGAAAAACGACGAGAAAACAAAAACGAGAAAAATTCCTACAGATACAATAGGGCCTTTGCACTGTCAGTCCTCGGGGCCTAATTAACCGAAAAAAAAAAATACAAAGTAATGCGGTTCAATTCAATTCAATTTTATTTATATAGCGTCTATTACAACAGAAGTTGTCTCTAGGTGCTTTCCAGAGACCCAGAACATGACCCTCGAGCAATTATTACATAAACATAACAATCTGTTGCTCACCAAGGACGGCCCTCGGGTGAAAACGTGTGAAAGCAGCCTACCGGTATTACACAAACTCATGGACTGCATTTCTATAGGTCCCCTTGCAAGCAGGCTACGGAGTGAGAGGTCAACTGAATAGAAACGTGGGAACGTGGGAATATATACAAGCATTTGCAAGTCAGTTTAAACTGCTGACAGCTGGAAGGACTTGTGGGGAGGCAACGCTGTCGACAACAGTAACAAAGCAGAGGGACCATCACAGTTTTTTTCCAGATATTTTTTCTTTCAGCTATATTTTCAGATATATTGTTTTAAAAGAGCACAGAAGCTCAGAAGGGTGTCACAACCTGTGGCGATAGCCCACACCGCAGATGAGAAAAGCTGTTTTGGAATAGTCTTTTTATGCGATGACCACAGACTCCAACATCAGCACCACACAGCTGTTTCAGAAAGAGCATAAAGCTGTCTTGTGTTGATCTTAGGCAAAAAATAGTCTCTTTACACTGTTAACTACCAAGTGTTTGCTGGTAGCATCCAAAAAGATATTGGAGGGTAAAAGTGTGTTGTATCTATCCAAATAACTATTCTATGACTTTGAATGACTGTGTAGCAGGCAGTAGTAAAGCAGAGGTATGCATGTTGAAGTTAAAATTTTCATTTATAATAAATTACATTATTTTTTAATATATAGAATGAAGAGTGTCCAAAAATTGCAAGGCGCAGTGATTATCTCCAAGTATCCTCATCCTCTTAGGATGGTGTAAAGTACCACCAACTGATAACACACTGGTTGTCATCACAGTGTTAGAAAAAAAAATACTCCTAAAGAGTGTAAACTGACCTTAAGGCAGGCGGATCATTGTCATCAGGAAAAAAGTCTTCCTTCATCACAGGTTTTTCCAAACCCAGATAACATCCAGACCAAATAGTCTTTTTAATGGAGAAGATTTGCTGTTCTGCAGAGTTTGGCTGCTATCACAGAAAAAAAAGAGAAACAAGAAAAAGACAAAAAACAGCCATATCATTGAATTTCATATTTTATTTGAGATTCTCATTAAAAATAGGAAAAGATTAAAGGCTGCAATAAGTTCAGAATGTGCACAATGAATGTGATTTACTGTTAAAACCCTCAAATAACCATTCTTATTTGAAAAACGAAAGAGTTTCAAATATTTGAATCAAATTTATACTAAATGGTCCCCGATGTGTCAGACCGAGGTAAAAAAACAGTTAATTATTGTCACAGGTACATCAACTATGTGCGCTCACACTCACTTACAGGCAATTTAAAATGACTAATCATCCTAATGTGCATGTTTGTTGGCATGTGGGAGGAAGCTTAGGTGCCCTGAGAAAACACAAAGCAGCACAGTGGGAACATTTAAAGCCCACACAGAAACGAGATTCAAACTGGTAACCGTTGAGCTCGCGACCACACCAGCACGCTGCCCTTGATGTCAATTCATTATATAAAGTAATGTTTTATAGCAGCAATGAATGCTTTCATATATTGATTTATTTAAAAATATTGATTCGGCACCAGAAGAGGTTTGTGCAAAGTAGATGCTATCGTTACATCACTTAATCAAACCAAAACAGAAACTGTATGAGGGATAGAACGATGATTTGACTATAATCCCTGTTGGGATGATTATGTTTAATGTCAGCAACAGTGATATAAAGGTTGCTTGTATTCTTTTTAAAACTGCAAATTGTTGCTTCGGTAATTGCAGATCAGAAACATGCAGATCAGAAGCGAAGCGTACCAGTACAAGTGCACTGTAAGATATAATGCAGAGAATACGGAACAGGACACACAAAGTTAATGGCATTCAATAATGGCATACAAAGTATGAGGAGGGAGGGGAGACAGGAGTTGATGGGAAGTGCTCAGGGCATCATACTCACCTTGCTAGCATTGCTCGTGAAGCAAAAAGCCTTTGAGATTGCTCAGTATAAAGAAAAGATCTCATCTCCTACTAACTGCCATCACCTGCTGCTGATATGAAACATAGGATGACCTCCCCTCCTCCATCCTCCCAGTCTTTATAGATTTTCCACATAATACATTTCTCTCCAGAGAGCTAAGGGCACCTTCAATTGCACTTCCTGTCTTTTGAGACACAGGGAGCCTTGGGATGTGGAATTGAGTTAGCAGTCGGAGGGGATGCACAGCAGGGACCGCAGACTATTTGCAGAGTGCCCAAGGGAAGGAAGTAGAGTGATTAGGAAAAGGCTGTAAAGAGGGTAGGAAACTTTTATTGCTGCAGTGATTTATGGATTATGGGTTTTTAATAGTTTGCCATATATGCCTCCAGGTTTTTCCGAGGCAAAAGAATATGTATCTTCGCGGATAGCTGCAGGGTGCAAAGAAAAATGACACTTCCGTTTTCCTTCCCCTAACAAGGTCAAGCACACTGTCCCCCAGTTTGTCATACTTGCCACGTGAAAAGCTAAATTAATTCAGTCCTGATGAAGCCATTGCTATTTATTAAGCTCGGACTAACAGAGGCACTAGCTTAAGTTAGTATTACATAATGTTAAAGGAAAATCTTCTCTTCTGGAAACCCTTACAAATAAACCTTTCTTTTTCCTTCTTTCGTCGTAAACCTTTAAAATTACCTGGCATGCAATCATGGTACTCAATGCTTTTTGTTTTGCGCGGTGCATCGTCTGACCAGGGGTTGAATTCGCTGGGACAACGATATCCGGGCAGACTGGTACCTCCTTCAAAAGGTTTCCATTTGAGAATAATCTTTTTCAGTGGGGAATGATGGACTCGTAATTGTATAGAAATGAGCTTACAGCCCCCATGAGACGGATTCTTGATGATTATTGCT
This sequence comes from Cololabis saira, assembly GCF_033807715.1. Taxonomy (NCBI): domain Eukaryota; kingdom Metazoa; phylum Chordata; class Actinopteri; order Beloniformes; family Belonidae; genus Cololabis; species Cololabis saira. The sequence continues at coordinate 7,620,492 of NC_084588.1, read as the reverse complement.
GATGTTTATCCTCCTTAGCATTTTGTTAGCACACACCTGAATACTCCAGACAAATAAACTCCCCAACATCTGCTTTCATAAAGGTGCTCACACTTGCCATTGGATCAATTAACCAAGTACTAAGTTAAGCAGCATCTGGCCCCTATTTAACTTCTTAATTAAAAATAATGCTGAAATAATAATGCAATAAGGCATGGGTTGTTGTTCTAATAAGATTTAAATAAGAATTTTAACTTCAATTAATTTAACTAAAAATGTATTTAGCAAGAAGCAAATATATGCAAATATGTATTATTATTATTAACATAATAATTTCCAATGCATAGAACCTGAGAACTTACAGTATAAATGTATACATTTTACGCTGTTCATCACATTAAATGAAATCTGTGTTTTTTTTCAATGCCCTAGCCAGATTTAAGTGATTATGTCATAAGATGTTTGTACATGAAGATTTACATCACTTCACATTGACATATTTATGTGAACATTGATGAAGAGTCCTGTTTGCATGAAATAAAAAAGCTCTCCTTTCACCAAAAGCCACATATCTTTGCAAGGATTGCTCCGTGGTCTCGTAGGTTATTTGCCTTTCAGTGTCGTGCAGCATCTGTCAGTGGAAGTAAATTTATCAAAGTGACACAAAGCCTTAAAAGTCCAGATGATAGTCTGTTTGCAGTGATGGCTGCGCGTAAGCAGCGCTGCAGGTGACAACTGTTTTCATCGCAGCGAGCAGAATGCAGAGCATGTTTGTGGGAACTTCACCGTCCTCTGTGACTGAACTTGTTTACCCAACCATAATCCCAGCTGTTTCTTGACAGAGCCAATTAAAACTTAGGGAACACGTCCCAGAGGACGAAGAACCTGACTGTGTGACTCAGTGAGCCCAGTGTCAAGAGCACAGCAGCACGCCGCCGGTAGTTACACGTTTTACCTGGTGAATTCCAGGTTCTAATGGTGACGTTCTTTGGAACGCTCCCTGTCAGAACACACAGACAGTTTAGGGCCAGTCCCAATACACCCCCTAGCCCTACTTTTCAGCCCTACCCCCTAAATTTTGTGGTGTCCCTGTCCAATTCCTGTTTGCATGTAGGGCTAGTGGACATAACGAGGGCTAGTGTGTAAGAATCTAGCCCTTCACAGCGAGGGATTTCAGATGCTGACTTTGCGACCGAGGGCCTGAGAAAATTTCCCAGAATGCTTTACGTCATCGTTTGCAGACTGAATCAAACAAAAAAACATGGCGGACATTTCTTATTTTTTAGTGAATAAAATCAATATTTTGAGTTAGTTTCTGCATAAAAATGCGTGTTAATTACATTTCTAGCAAGAAATATATATTTACTTTCATAATATTCACTCAGTGAATGTACATAATCATTCGCTTGCTCGTTGTTGCGAAGTCTTTTCAGATCTCGCCAGAATAAAGGCTGATTTATGGTTCCGCGTTACACTAACCATAAATCAGCTCCCGAGCCGGCAGGCTCTTCTCATCCCCCGAAAACATCGGAGCAAATTTCTTAACAGGCGTTATTTGGATAAACTGAGCCCAGGTTGGGGATCTTAACGGTTACTTTTACGCCTGAAAAAATATTAAAACTTAATAAAGTGGCATATTAACAGCGCTACAGTGGAAATTAAAACAGCTTTTAGCTCTCAGCTTCCTGATATGGTGTGACGTATGTGCAAACGTAACTACGCAGTCGCTTACGTACCCGAACGTAAACCACGCAGTGACGTAGCAAGTGGTGTCCCAATCCCTAGGGAAGATTACAAGGGCCCTACGCCTTGTGGCTTCATGTTTAGAGCTAGTGGTAGTGAGTGAGGGCTAGTGGTAGAAAGTAGGGTGAACATTGGGATTGGCCCTTAGACTCCCATGCATATCTGCTCTCAGGTTGCTTGATAAAATGGGAATAAATGGGAAATGGTTTGTATCCAGGTAGCACTGTTCAACCTTTCACCTGGCCGAGCACTCGCATACCAGTCGTGGTGGAGGTGCCATCTTACTTTGTTCAGTGATGCTTTGGAAAAGCTGGGAGGAAAGCTCTTCTTCTGTCACTCTTGCCATATTCTTCATGTACTCCCAGCGCTGCTTGACTTCAGGAATCACAATAACTACTTCTTCTTTAAGTCTGGTCAGCAGCATAACCTCATCATAGACCTTTTTCTTCTGCACCATATCACCATGACCCGCAAATCCATCACAAAGTGTTGTCAACTGCCATTTATGGCAAGATGTGCACATTGCCACTTGTATTCAGTGTCTTTCAATGTTTACTTATATTCCCATGGCCAGGAGTAGTTGTTCTCAGTCAAGAGCTCATTAGGAGGAGGAGGTTTTTCAGCTTCCCCCACAACAGCATTGTATTCAGTGATGACATCTTCAAAGGCTTTTTTTTCTACAGCAATCTTTTTCCTGAGTTGATGCCTCCGCTTATTGTGATCTAGAATGTGAAACAAGATCATTTAGTGTATTATATCGAGCAATCTCCCCCCCACTGCACAATATGCACTGCAGTACACTAACACCATCCACAATAACCTTAATAATAAATAAAGTTTAATGATCACCTTTCTGACAATGTCAACAAACAGAAAATGTAAAAGCTTCTTAAAAGTAGAATGTACGGCAGAGCTGTTGTTTTGGATTGCATTAGATTGCACAGGTGTACATAATGAAGTGGCCAGTGAGTCGGCCTACACATTGCTCGAATTACCACTTACCACCAAAAGTCAGCTCTGCACTATAGCTTTCACATTTTATGTACACCACTTTTCATACAAATATTTTTTTTAAAACAAGCGCTTCACCAAATTAAAGAGCTTTTTATAACACTCTCATGTCTGTAGCCCCTTTTGTTGCTGAATTATAAGCTTTCAAACATGCACTATGGTTAAGGTTCAAAGGTCAGTATGTCAAAGCAGAAGCCATGTAAAATCTTCATATTGACATATGTTGCTCTCCGAGTCAAGACCCTTCCAATGATGTCTTTGGTTTAGCTCTTTGGCAAAGTTTTGATTTTCCTCATGTTACGCACACAGGCTATGCCATGCATAGTTTCAGACAGCACTTTCAAGGCCTTGCAGATGATAAAATTAAGCTTTTTCTTTGTTTGTTGGTTTGTTATTGTTTTTAGTGTAAATAGTGACAGAATCAGTCACTTCTGAGATTACAATACTTACTTTAGGCTTTAAAATGTGAATTTTGCCTGAACAGGCCTATCCAAATTAAATCAACAATATATCCACAATTATGAGGACAATATCCTATGCATAATATTGGTCTCAATGGATAGCTAAGACCTCACAGCATACATTTACAGTGTCAGAAAAATTGTGAATGCACATGCTTGAGCAAATTGTGATAAACCAAAGAAAAAAAATGAAATTTTTACTCTTGTCTAATGTTTTTTTAGTTTGCCCAGTGGAAAACACCATGGTAACAATGCATATAATTATAAAGACACACTGCGTGGATTGAGCAACTCCTTGACTAAAACTGTACCAAGTTACATGAGAAAAGCTTAAAGCACATAGATTTTATAAAGGTTTTAGTGTGGATAGTACCTGGCAGACTGGGCACTTGGATACCCATACATACCAAAACGTGCCAAATGGGTTTTTTACCCTTTTTGAAGGGAATATGGCAATAAAATACTTTGATGATTTGATGATACATGATTCCGTAAATGTAAAATCTCAATCCAGAAATCACTGCGCTCTGTGTGGGTCTTTCTGTGGGTGTCGCTTTATGCGCTGTGCAACTGTGCGCCACTGATCCAAGATGGCTGCCGCGCCCCAGAGTTTATGATCAACGGTAGAGGCCTGATCGATGAAGTCTCGTTCAAGTGTAATATCTCGTTTGAAAGCGTGCGATATGTAGAATGTCAACAAACTTTATGTAAATTCTCAAAAGCCACGAGGAGTCAACAAAATGGCCACGACCAGCAGGATATGAAATAGCGCATGAAGCAGTTTCACTACTATGAAGGATTAAGCCGTGAATTCTGGTCAAAGATGGTGTGGATAGACTGAAAATGACAACGAAAGACTAAGGAAATAAAATATACTGTTTTTGTTTGGAATAGTTTTGGGATTTGCTGACGTATTATGTGATGAACACACAATCTGATGTGCTGGCTGTGAAATGTGAATTTTGGCTCTCGGTTTGTTTTGAGATTGGCATGAAGTGGTCAGCCCATATCTTGCGTTCTGTTGCGTTTTGTTGCGGGTGTTGCTCCTGTTGGGGGCGCCATCTTTGTTGCATATGTATTTTGAAGTTGTTATAAATCAAATACTTTGTTGACAAAACGTACTTTGGAGTTTTGACATATTGGCTTTAGGGCTTTTTGTTTGAGAAACAGTTGAAAGAAAATACCCTGACAGCACTTGAGTAACTTTTTCCACACATGAACTGGTGCATCCAGCTGCTGGACCCGGTACCGGGTCCATCGGGGGGAACGGGTAAATCAATTATCTGGTCAGTAGTATAATCCTTGGCTTCCCCACAGCTTCAACGATTCTGAACCCACATTACCCTTCATGCATTTGACTATGGGTGAATATATTTATGACAAAGAGAGGCATTGTAAATTAATCCTGTGTGAATGGGTGGGTTGTGCATGCTCTTTCAGAAAAAGTGCTACATAAATGCAGCTAAATCACGCCTCCAACATTTAATATGAAAAGAACATGTTAAGTAATTCACTGAACAAAGAACCATGGATTTCACATGCAGATTGGCCAACTTGTTCCAGACAGCCTCTAGGTCGGTTTCTAACATAAAAGACCAGAAATCTCTCATGGGAGCAGGTGGTTTTAACATTGCTGCAGGCGGGAGTGGGAGGTCAAAGAATAAAACACCGGAGTTACACAAGCTCCAGGTATCTAGCCAGGTTTAATCACAGTGATGGCGTGCAAAAAAATAACAAATGAGAAGAATATTGAAGCAGGACTTTACAGTACAACAATTAAAGAAAGAAAGAAAACAAAAGCTAGTTGAGTGCTTTTCAAACATTAAATGGAAGGTGGGAGAAGTACAAAAAAGAACAAAACACAACACAGGGTCATTTGGTGATGGACAGGAAGTTACAAGAAATGAAAGAGAAATGTCTCTTCTTTGATATTCCCAGCTGGTGTGGGCAGTGTTATGCTGAGGGGAATTCTGGCACCTTTAACTTTAACATGATAAAGGAACACAACAACTGTGTTGTGCCACCGAAGGGGCTGCTGGTTCAGTTATTAAAAGAGTTATTAATGACTGTCGGAAGGCAGTCCTTAATAATTAATAAAGTAGATTTTTCAAATTGAATTATCAAAATGACTTAATCAAAACGGGGCACCACCTGATGTAATCAGGAAAATGATAACTAACAGCAAAAATCAGTCTCAAGATAAATTATTCGACAGAATAATAATGAAGGAAGGAAAGTCCGAGCACAGGCTCCGGCAACCAACATTAGCAGCAAATATGTGTAAAATAAACAAGGACGACTTCTTTCAATCAGAATTTATTTACACACCCGCCCTGCTCTGAGCTTTGACAGGAAAACCGTGGCCCGAGCCGCTTCAGCAGTGAGGGATCACGTGACAGACGCAACAGCACCGAGACAGTCGACGCGTCGCAATAATGTACAAAACACCCAACAGTAAATGAAAAACAACGCAAAATGCTTTAAACTAACTCTGCCCGGACACTAAAGCCTCTTACTTTGGATTGAACTGGGGTGTCGGCAGCGTCCTGGGGGGCGTTGACTTTGAGAAAAAATAACACAGGCGGCGTTTGCAGAACCGGGGCGATCTCCCGTTTACCAGCGCTCACGAACTCTCACGGCTTCTCTTGCGGCCGGGGGCCCGGTCCCTGAGTCGGGATGCTGCGGGGAAATCCGTTACCGCTGGTGGGCGCGCGGGTCGTACGAGCCAGCTGGGGGGTGCTCCGGGGCTGATGCGCGTCAGGAAAAAAGATTCCTTGTGGGCCACAGCCGTCCCTAATGCAGGGACGGGATCGGAGTGGCAGAGTCTGGACGGAGGTCCACTTAGGACTAAGACATGACGCAAAGTTTTTGGGGGAGCCGCCTCTATTTATCTGCTCCTGACGTAAAACAGCGCCTGTGGGCTGCTTTACTGTAAATACTGTCCTCGCATCCTCTCCTGCGCGTCTTTTCCTGACTCCGCCCCCTCAGCGGACTACAGATCCCCCGTTGGGCTTGGAAGTTTTTCCAGTCCCTTTGTCCTCCAAGCCATGTGCTTCAGGTCATAAACTTTAGTTTTGGTCTCAGGTGAAGGCCCAAATCGGGCCTAGAGATGGTCAAAGCATGACTGTTCACATAAACACACATTTCACATACATGAGTTCATCATACATGACTGTGGCCCAACAACTGAAAGTTGGTTACATGTCAGAAGTGCAGAGGTTTCAACAGACCAACTAATGACCAAAGTAATGTTATTAATATTATTAGAGACATGATGGACAGCAGTAAGGGCTAAGTTCCAAATTAAGTGCTTTTGTGAGTACTTTTATGAGCAGAGTACTTTATGAAAAGTGTTCTTGCATGCGCATCGGGCACATGAGAGCGGTCCCAATACAAAAGTGTTGTGCTCCTATCACAAATGAGAAGTGCAAGTTGTTCTTTATCTGCTTCACCCAAATAAATGCAAAGATTTAAATTTTCCTCAATTGTACATTTTAAACGAGGTTAACACATTTCCTTTTATTTGCATCTAATTGCTTCCTTTTTATATGGGATATTAAAGGTGCGCTGTCGCTGGGACAGTAGTTGGACTACCACCCTCTTTATGACTGAAAACGTGACAAATGAGGAACCAGACATTGAAACCATTGAGGGCGTGGCGTGTCCAGCATTCTACATTCAGCTCTCCCACCCGTGTGAGTTTATGTTCCTTACTTGTAGAATACACCACAGTGACAGAATTGGCGGTGTGTGTGCACTTCTGCTCTGCTCTGGATCTAGACGGCGATAAGGAACGACCAGATCCACCAGGAGCTCTGTCTCTTCATAGCTGCTCACGGCTCCAGCTGACTTTTCAGCAGCGCCGAGACAAACAAACAAACAAAAAAAAAGTGTTGCCGCTTGAAGCTTCTCTCACTCTCATTTTTTAACTTGATATCGAACACAAGCCACAGACCCAGCAGCACATCTATCATCTCCTCCAGGTTCTACATCTTTAGTGTTGTTGTCTTCTTCGTTTAGATACACAATCAAATACGTCACAGCAGCTTCTCCAACCTCCTACTTCTGCTCCAGGTGCTGAATTGTTATGGAAAAGAAACCAGGCTGAGTTGAGTCGAGCCGAGTAGGTACTAGTGGAAAAGCGCCATTAGAGCTCTTGTCTGGACCGATTTCAGACAAACATACTGACATAAGACTTGCGATGGTCCAGCCGAAAATTGAACTACTGCCTCTTGAGTGAGTTTCACCTGTGCTGCCTGGATGCTGGATGTGACGTCATAGGATCAGTTGTTGCCGCTTCCAGCTATCCTGGATAGCTGGAATGTTTATTTTAATTTTACCAGATTTCTTATTTTCCTGTATATTTTCCCAAATAATTTACACTCCAGCAATATAATTTCCCTTTGAGATGAATTAAGTATTCTTAATTTAATTGAAATTCAGTTTGATTCCATGTCATATATGAAACATGCATTACATTTCCTATCACTGAATCTGAGTTTTCGATGGTGATGGTTAAATATCTTCTTCTCGGAGCCACAGGAAAACAAAAACGTGAAAACATCAGCTGTTACACCTCGAACAAGATAATTTGATTGCACCTCTGCCTTCTGCTAAGGATGACTGGGAGGATGTTGCGAAATTCAGTGAAGCAATGAACAATCTGAAAAGGTCAGAGCTGTATCAGTATTTCCACAGTAATAAAGTCAGTTAGGTTTGGCTGAATTGAAAAGGACACAACCTCTTCCACTTGACGGCAGACCCAGACTGCAGTCACCTTTAAAGCCCCACATTACTGAGCCTGGGTTTTATTGTCAGCACCAGGTGAAATACATACTACAGGCTGCTCATTTGTTGCAGCAAAAGAGTAACATTGCAGCTACAATACATTAGTAAAAATGTCACTTATTCTGAAAATCCTATTTTTTTTGCAGTGCTGTTGGAGCTGCTCACTTTATGTTATATATTACATTTGTTCTAATTCCTTATTCCATTTTCTAAATTGGGTTAAAGATAGAGATATCATGTCCTAATGTGCAGCAGAAGTGGAATGCAGGCACAGGGAACAATGTTGAAAAAGGTGAAACGCATAAATTTCAAACGTCATACAACTGACCACATTCATCCAGGCTAATCAGCATTGACATCAGACGCCATAAATCCCCGGCAAACTTCCACAAACTTTTCAAGGATTACGAAGAATTTAAAAGTTATGTCAGTTCCCCTGTGATGACCCCACTATTTCAGCGGCAGACAGATGGTCGATCTCCTTTCATAGGGTTACAAATGCAGAGAATAATAATGAGTGCTCTTACTCAGTCAGAGCTACAGAATCCACATACAAACCACAACACAACAGTGACCTTCACTGGCATCTTACTTTTTTTCTTCAAAAAAAGACCTTTGTTCAACCTCACCTTGTTCCAGTGGAGAAATTGAGACTCAGGCACAAAGTGCCCTGTGGCATGATTTAAGGGAATTGGGACTGACCACAAGCATGACAAAGACACTCCGTAGGAGAGGACTACCAATCAACAACAGTTCTTGACATAGCTGATATACTGCAACTAAATATGGAGAAGAAAAGGAGGACACACAGTGCTTATGGACATCCAAGGGCAGACTGTGTAAAGGAGAAGCCTGGGGCCTCATGTACAAAGAAATGCAGCTATCATACAAAAAGATGGCGTATGCTCAAATTTGGAAAAGTTTCTGAGACATTTTGGAAGTATGAATCTGTGCGTACGCTTGCTCCTACGCACATTTCCTTGATGCATCCTAACTGATGTGGAATTCAGCATACTACCTGGACCGTACATCCCATTAATAGCTATGCAAATGAGTGCAAATATGTGACACGCTTCCACTTTTTGTCTAAATTACAGTGGCTAACGCAGCAGAAATGCCATAAGGGAATAACATTTTCACAGAATGTGAAATGAATCTATTTGTTTGGGAGTTGAAGGCAAAACATTGTTGAAGGCATAAATATTTAAATGCTTCCCAGTCCTCAGTTCTATAGTGATAATATAACAAAGAAAGAAAAAGTGCTTCTGTGCAAATCATATGTACAATTACATATTAGAGAAGATCCTTACAAAAATGTATCACATATAACTTCACACCTGGCAAAAGTCAACCTTGTTTCCCTTATCTTACACTGTGAACATCATTTCATATCTTTATACCTTTTTCTCTTAAATTGTTTTATGTTTGGACATTTGTTGAACTCCACATTTAAACTATTCCACAGTTTCACCCTTTTAACTAAAACACTTTTTCATTTAGTGGGCACCCTAGTGACACTAAACTGAAAATTTCCTCCGAAATGATATTCACCTTCCCTTAAGGTGAACAACTTTTGGACTGAGAAAATGCTTGTCAATTGTGCTGGATCCCAAAAACAAGATCACTCAACTTCTTATCCAACAGTATCGTGACTAGCTTCAACACCCTGGAAATGAACATGTGTTTGCAGAATTGAGAAAAAAAATCCTGAGGGGAAGAACAACTATTTGACAGTGCCACTGTTTGTGCATTCAATTCAGGAAGTGGCACGGTCAACCAACCATCCGAAGAATGGCAGATCTACCTCCAGCCCAGCTGCCTACATCAGCCCTCTTTTGTTATGGTCTTGGGCTTTTGTTTTCCAAGTCCCCCTTGAAGGCAACTCACCGAAAGCTCCACTCTGATCACTGATCCCTTTCACCTGTGTTGCTTCCTTTTTAAGCAGCAGTCTCACCTCTCCCCAGGGTCAGATTGTCACCATTCTTACTCTGTACGTATCTAGCCTTGTGGTTTCAATATCATGAATCTCTTCGTGCATGAACTGTTTCCATGCCTGGGTTTCCCTGCCTGAGCGCACATGGGAAGTTTGCTTCACATTGGTGCATCTCTGTGTGGGGAACATCAGAGCAGTTTAGTTTTCTGGTGGTGAGAAGTTATTCTAGTATTTTGGGTTTTACTCTCTTCTCTTCTTCCTGTCATTCTGTCCTACTAACCCACACACACAAACTCTTATCTTGGCCACCATGCCTCTGATTTTAAATCATTTATAACTCTTTAATAACTACACAAGCATTCCCTTTGTTTCACAACCATATATACCTGTGAAGATACTGTTGCACTAGTGCTCTGGTTCTGGTGGGCTGTTTGGCCCACCGATCAATCGTCTGAGCTGGATACAGAGGTTCTTCACTCGTCGCTTGTCTGACACTGACTTTGCTCCAGATATTTTGGTAAATTAATCTCCTGACGACAGGCGCGTGCACGCTCCACCTGGCTGCTGCAGCTGGACAGCTCATCCCCGTCAGGTAGCGCAGGATGACAGCCAGCTCTTTGCTGCGGTCTCGGACTCACCTTGTCAGGTTTTGAGCTGAATCAGCAGGACAATCCCATGTAACAAGTCGTCAAACAAAATGGAGGAAATGCAGAAATATTACTCCTGTTTCTCATCATCAGTTGCTGCATCGGCAGGACGAACGAGCTCTGCAATCTCCCGACGGCTCTGGTTGAACGGCCTGACAAACCATCTCCGATCGCGCTTTTCTTTACGAGATCACAAGAAAAGCAAAGCAGTGATCTCCTCTCCATTCCATGTTGCTGTCTTGTTTATTTATCTTTATTCCACCAGCTGGTTTATTAAACTACTACAAAATATTTAATCCTTTTTCTAAGCGAACTGACACGAACGCAGGCTCAAACAGCATGTATATCCAGTAGTAGTATGGAGTACGCTGCCTTCTTGGAGTCTCTGGGAAGAGTACTTGACAGTGCTCCAACTGGGGATTCCATTGTTCTAATAGGGGACTTCAACACTCATGTGGGCAATGACAGTGATACCTGGAGGGGAGTGATTTGGAGGAAAGGCCTCCCCAATTTGAACCCAAGTGGTGCTCTGTTATTGAACTTCTGTGCCAGTCACAGTTTGTCCATAACGTACACCATGTTCAAGCATAAGGGTGTCCATCAGTGCACGTGGCACCAGGACAACCTAGGCCGGAGGTCAATGATCGACTTTGTTGTAGTTTCATCTGAATTTCAGCCGTATGTCTTGGACACTCGGGTAAAGAGAGGGGCTGAGCTGTCAACTGATCACCACCTGGTGGTGAATTGGATACGCTGGCGGAGGAGGAGGTTGGACAGACCGGGCAGACCCAAATGTATTGTGAGGGTCTGTTGGGAATGTCTGGCTGAGCACTCTGTCAGGGAAGTCTTCAACTCTCATCTCCGCGAGAACTTCTCACATATTCCCAGGGAGGCTGGGGGCATTGAGTCCGAGTGGACCAGCTCGAAGTTGTGGACGCGAAGTCTCTGGTGCCTGTCGTGGTGGCAACCTCCGAACCCGTCGGTGAACACCGTAAGTAAGGGAGGCTGTCAGGCAGGCCTACCAGGCAATATTGACCGGTGACACTCCTGACGCAGTAGATAGGTACCGGCAGGCCAAGCAAGCCGCAGCTCAGGCAGTCCTGGAGGGAAAAACTCTGGGACTGGGTCTGGGAGGAGTTCCGTGAGGCTATGGAGGAAGACTTTCGGTCAGCCTCGAAGAAATTCTGGCAAACCGCTCAGCGTCTCTAAAAAGGAGAAGAAGTACTCTGTCAAAACTGATTACAGTACAGGTGTCAAACTGTTGACCTCGATTGGGGAAATCGTACTTCGAGAATCTCCCCAATCCGACTCACGTGCCTTCCATTGAGGAAGCAGAGACTCTGGACTCGTCCATCACCCAAGCCGAGGTCACTGAGGTAGTTCATAAGCTCGTCAGTGGCAGGGCACAGGGGGTGAACGAGATTTGCCCTAAGTACCTCAAGTCTCTGGATGTCGTAGGGCTGTCTTGGCTGACATGCCTCTGCAACATTGCATGGAAGAAGGGGAGAGTACCGCTGGAGAGGCAAATTGGGTGGTGGTCCCTCTTTTTAAAAAGGGGGACCGGAGAATGTGTTCCAACTATAGGGGGATCACACTTCTCAGCCTCCCCGGGAAAGTCTACGCCAGGGTACTGGAGAGGAGATTACAGCCGATAGTCGAACGTCAGATTCAAGAGGAACAATGCGGTTCTCGTACCGGTCGTGGAACACTGGACCAGCTCTATACCCTCCGCAGGGTGTTTGAGGGTTCATGGGAATTTGCCCAACCAGTTCACTTGGGCTTTGTGGATCTGGATAAGGCATTTCACCGTGTCCCTCGTACCATTCTGTGGAGGGCGCTCAGTGAGTAGGGGTTCCAGGGCCCTCTGTTAAGGACTGTTTGGTCTTTGTATGATCGGAGCAGGAGTTTGGTTCGCATTGCTGGCAGTAAGTCAGACTTGTTCCCGGTGCATGTTGGACTTCGGCAGGGCTGCCCTTTGTAATTTTTATGGACAGGATTTCTAGGCGTAGTCAGGGACCGGAGTGGATCCGGTTTGGGAACCACAGGATTTAATCTCTGCTTTTTGCAGATGCCTTATTCAAGATGGCGCCGTGGACGGTCGCCACGGTGTTTCACTCTCTGGTACTTTTTAGCATTTTGTGTGTTTTTCCTGTTCTCTGCTGTCAACCATGGATCACCTTCAGCAGAGAACAACTCCTTAACATTGGGAAGTCTTCTCCCTGAACTTTTTACCCGGTTTTCACGGAACCTGACGGTTTTAAGGAGATTTTGGTTGAAGCAGCAGCAGCTCTCTACCGGTTTTGCAAAAGACACAGACGTGGCAAGCATGGGGGAGCACTCTTGAAGCTGAGGGAGAGAGGCTCCCGTACTCCGCTACCCTCCGCTACCCTCAATACACCTGGGGAATGTCTGCTTCCTAGCAAACAAGACGGGTGAGCTGCAGCTACTCATCAAAGAAAAACCTGATCCGGGAGGGTAAAAAGTCCGTGTACAGACAGGAGGTGGAACAGCTGGTCCACTGGTGCAGTCAGAACCACCTGGAGCTGAACCCACTCAAGACTGTGGAGATGACAGTGGACTTCAGGAAAAACCCACCGCCAGGACCAGGAAACGGGCAGGTACCATCTCTGCAGACCCTCACACCCATGATTCTGATTATGTTGTCCTGTTGGCTTCATCAAGCCGGGGCCTTCAGCATGTGCAGGGGTGGTTTGAAGCTGGGTGCAAAGCGGCAGGGATGAGAATCAGCACCTCCAAAACCGAGGCCATGGTTCTCCAACAGGAAAGGGTGACGTGCCTTCTCCAGGTGGGTGGAGAGGTCCTACCTCAAGTGGAGGAGTTCAAATATCTTGGGGTCTTGTACACGAGCAAGGGAAAGATGGAGCGTGAGATTGACAGACGGATTAGTGCAGCGTCCGCAGTTATGTGGTCGGTGTACCGGACCGTCGTGGTGAAGGAGGAGCTGAATCGAAAGGCGAAGCTCTCGATTTACCTGTCAATCTACGCTCCCACCCTCACCTATGGTCATGAACTTTGGGTCATGGCCGAAAGGACAAGATCGCGGATACAAGCGGCCGAGATGAGTTTCTTCCGCAGGGGGCTGGACGCTCCCTTGGAGATAAGGTGAGAAGCTCAGTCACTCCAGAGGAGCTTGGAATCGAGCTACTGCTCTTTCACATTGAGAGGATCAGCTGAGGTGGCTTGGGCATCTGTACCGGATCCTCCTGGACGCCTCCCTAGGGAGGTGTTCCAGGCATGTCCCACCGGAAGGAGACCTGGGGAAGACCCAGGACGCGCTGGAGAGACTATGTCTCTCGACTGGCCTGGGAACATCTTGGACTCCCCTCGGAAGAGCTGGAAGAAGTGTCTGGGAGGAAGGAAGTCTGGGCATCTCTGCTAAGAGTGCTGCCCCCGCGACCTGTTAACGAATAAGCAGAAGAAAATGGATGGATGGATGGATGGAAGTGCTTGGAATTATTTTTTCTGCATCACACTGAGATAGGATTTTCCTTTTGCATATCAACGATTCTCTGTATGGTTTACGTCTGGACTCTGGCCTTTGACCAAGTCCATGTAAGGACATTTTTCCTCATGTTCCCTGAACAAATCATTCATATTTTGAGCCCTGAGTCGCCATTTAATGTACCCAGAGTCAGGGAAGTAAAAAATCTATTATGAAAAAAACTCAATCAATATAATTAATAATCAATATATTAATGTAATTAGTTGACCTCATTTTTGAGCAAACAATATTGTAAGTAGTTTTGACCAACTGAAGCAAATCCAGATAAAACTACTGTAGCCTCAGGCTTTGCAGGAGACACTAAGAAAGGATTGTGTCTATTTCACAAGCAGCAGACATTTTTTTACCCCAGCAAGTTGGATGGGGTTGGGTGTATGGAGAGGCAGGTCCCCCCTCTCTGCAGCAAGGTCCCAGGTCCTACGCAGGGCCAAAACATGCTGACCAGGTACCCAGGTTGGCCCGAGGGAAGGCCGTTGGGCAGAGCTGTGCATGACTGCCACCGACCACGCACACTTGAGACGGCATCCCACATTAGCCCCAGCCCTGCCCTGCCCCCCCCCAACAGTGGCTCATAGAAGCCAAGCAAGAAAAGTGAATTTAAGACACAATGAAATGATAAGACTTAATGGTATGCCAGAACAAGCTAAAGTATTAGTCAGAGATATTACCGATCTTAATCAATACAAATGAAAATCATTGTGAAGGAGTGGAGGAATGTCAATTAATTATTTTCTGTTGTGTTAAATGGAGTAAATATAATTTGTGGGTGATATTTCTCACATAAGATGTATAAATACACACATGTTAAGCCTTTTGCTATTCAAAGTCATACATATGAACCAGAAAGTAGCATTGGTCCAGATGCTCACTTCTATCAGGACATTAATATCAACTAGTAGCCTATTATTTTGACAAGCTAAATTTTACAATGATTGGTCTGTCATACATTTCAACAGTAGGAGTGTTTATAATATCTTCTCCAAAATAAAAATGTACTTGCACCAGTTTCAGGAAACAAAACAAAACACAAAAGACTGAGATTGAGGAATGATAACTGCAGGATGGATTAGATGGCCATAAAATATTTGAGATAAATAGGGTTGGTATGAGGAGAGGAGTTGGATAGGAGGATAACGAAGGCTAGTGTAACCTTGAAAATATTTTTGTAAACACAATACATGTAAAGATAAGTAGTGATCTATTTGTGTATTGGAAACAACTGAAAGACATTATTTGTAACATTTGTAGACAGGACCCGCGGGGAACCACAGACTCAGGAATTAGAATGAAGACAAGAGTTTATTTGTGATAACAGTCCGAACAAGTTCAAAAACCAAATAATCCATCCGATGCTGTGCAGAATAATCCAGAGAGCCTCATCCAATACTTGAAATACAAATCCAATGTCCGTGTCCAATAACCACCAGTGTTGTCCAGGGATGCAGAATAAACCGGTCCAGGAGTCAACAATCAGAAAAATCCAATGAAGGCCAAGCAGACCAATCCAGAGGGGCTAGACAATAGACAAGTTCCTCACGGCACATGTTCAGATATATTTCTGACACTGCATGATCAGCATTGCTGATTGAAATTCTAGTAAAAGGAGAAAACCATGGTTAAAGGGTCTATAAAAAGTTTGTAAAAGGAAAGAAAGAAAAAGTTATACATGGAATTCATGAAGTATAGTACAAAAAAGGAGGATAGAAGAATACATAAAAAAGATATAAAAACGAATTAATATGTATAATACTTTGTTAACAACAGACTTATAAGGATAAACTGCTGCAAAGGTTTGATAACCAACCTGGAATGTTCTTAATAAATTGACTAAAAATCACAACAATGCACAATTTTCATCCTGCATTGTTAAAACCGATAATTCTGTTACCGAAAATATTGAGGATATTAGACTCACAGGCCTCATGAGTTTAATGAGATCAGTTATTATTTTGTTAATGTTTGCCCAAATCTGGCAAAAGACTCTCTGACTTTGAGCAACCCACATCTGGCCCAGCACCCCCCACTGGTCTTGCCGATTGTTGGCGTTAACAACATCCAACAGCTAGAGTATCACACCACTGTATGGTACTAAAATATATTGGGCATCCTTCCTAGAAATAAATTATTCACGAGAGTCATCATCCACGCTAAAATCGGTAACAGCTAAGGCAGTATACGAGATAGATATACAGTAGATGAGGATGAAAGAAAAAGAAAGGGAACTTAATCAAAAGATAAAAAAACTGGGGACATTGAATTAGAATAACCCAACAAAAGAAACAGAAAGAATTAAGACAATATCAAGTTCAGTTATATGAGATAATAAACCAAAAAAATAAATTCCTAATTCAGACTCAAACAGGAAAAATTTCATGGAAATAAATCAGACAAATATTTCACTAATGACTAACCAAAGACTAATCAAAGGAAAAAAAAGAGAAAAAACCCTGATTCCCACCATTAAGGAGTCGGGAAGGAACCTGACCAATTCATTTCAAAATTAATATTAATATTATCCATCCATCCATCGTCCGCCGCTTATCCGTTCCCGGGTTGCGGGGGCAGCAGCCTCAGCAGGGATGCCCAGACTTCCTTCACCCCAGACACTTCCTCCAGCTCTTCCGAGGGGAGTCCGAGGCGTTCCCAGGCCAGCCGAGAGACATAGTCTCTCCAGCGTGTCCTGGGTCTTCCCCGGGGTCTCCTCCCGGTGGGACATGCCTGGAACACCTCCCTAGGGAGGCGTCCAGGAGGATCCGGTACAGATGCCCAAGCCACCTCAGCTGACTCCTCTCAATGTGAAGGAGCAGCGGCTCGACTCCGAGCTCTTCCCGGGTGACAGAACCAGCCAACCTGCGGAGGAAACTCATCTCGGCCGCTTGTATCCGCGATCTCGTCCTTTCGGTCACTACCCAAAGTTCATGACCATAGGTGAGGGTAGGGGCGTAGATTGACCGGTAAATCGAGAGCTTCGCCTTTCGGCTCAGCTCCTTCTTCACCACGACGGTCCGGTACATTGACCGCATAACTGCGGACACTGCACCGATCCGTCTGTCAATCTCATGCTCCATCGTTCCCTCACTCGTGAACAAGACCCCAAGATACTTAAACTCCTCCACCTGAGGCAGGACTTCTCCACCCACCCGGAGAAGGCACGCCACCCTTTCCCGATGGAGAACCATGGCCTCGGTTTTGGAGGTGCTGATTCTCATCCCTGCTGCGTCACACTCGGCCTCAAACCGCCCCAGCACATGCTGAAGGTCCCGGTCTGATGAAGCCAACAGGACAACGTCATCTGCAAAAAGCAGAGACGAAATCCTGTGGTTCCCAAACCGGATCCCCTCTGGCCCCTGGCTGTGCTTAGAAATCCTGTCCATAAAAATTATGAACAGGACCGGTGACAAAGGGCAGCCGTGCAGGAGTCCAACATGCACCGGGAACAAGTCTGACCTACTGCCTGCAATGCGAACCAAACTCCTGCTCCGATCATACAGAGGACAGCCCTTAATAGAGGGCCCCGGATTCCATACTCACTGATTCCCATGAACCCTCGAGCACCCTGCGGAGGGTGTAGAGCTGGTCCAGTGTTCCGCGACCGGGACGAAAACGCATTGTTCCTCCTGAATCCGAGGTTCAACTATCGGCCGTAATCTCCTCTCCAGTACCCTGGAGTAGACTTTCCCGGGGAGGCTGAGAAGTGTGATCCCCCTATAGTTGGAACACACTCTCCGGTCCCCCTTTTTAAACAGAGGGACCACCACCCCGGTTTGCCACTCCAGCGGTACTGTCCCGACATCCAGAGACTTGAGGTACTCAGGGCGAATCTCATCCACCCCCGGTGCCACTGAGGAGCTTATGAACCACCTCAGTGACCTCGGCTTGGGTGATGGATGAGTACGCCCCAGAGTCCCCACTCTCTGCTTCCTCAGTGGAAGGCATGTCAGTCGGGTTGAGGAGATCCTCAAAGTATTCCTTCCACCGTCCGACGATGTCCCCAGTCGAGGTCAACAGCTCCCCACCCGCACCATAAACGGTGCCGGCAGAGTACTGCTTCCCCCTTCTGAGGCGCCAAACGGTCCTCCAGAATTTCCTCGAGGCCGACCGAAAGTCTTCCTCCATGGCCTCCCCGAACTCCTCCCAGACCCGAGTTTTTGCCTCCAGGACTGCCCGAGCTGTGGCTCGCTTGGCCTGCCGGTACCCATCTACTGCGTCAGGAGTCCCACAGGCTAACATAGCCCGGTAGGATTCCTTCTTCAGTCTGACGGCATCCTGTACTTCCGGTGTCCACCACCGGGTTCTAGGATTGCCGCCACGACAGGCACCGGAGACCTTGCGACCACAACTTCGAGCCGCCGCGTCGACAATGGAGTTAGAGAACATGGTCCACTCGGACTCGATGTCCCCCGCCTCCCCCGGGATCTGAGAGAAGTTCTCTCGGAGGTGGGAGTTGAAGATGTCCCTGACAGAGGGCTCAGCCAGACGTTCCCAACAGACCCTCACAATCCGTTTGGGTCTGCCCGGTCTGTCCAACCTCCTCCTCCGCCAGCGCATCCAACTCACCACCAGGTGGTGATCAGTTGACAGCTCAGCCCCTCTCCTCACCCGAGTGTCCAAGACATGTGGCTGAAGGTCAGATGAGACGACAACAAAGTCGATCATTGACCTCCGGCCTAGGGTGTCCTGGTGCCACGTGCACTGATGGACACCCTTATGCTTGAACATGATATTAATATATTAATATTATATTATATTTCATTAATATTATAAAATATTAAGATAATTCTTTAAGATAATAAATCATACTCATCTCAGAATGACCCAGGACAGGAAGCCATCGACTTATTTTTCAATAGTATTGAATTATCTCAACTTAACCAAGAAGAAATTGACAAATTGGATGCACCATTAACAGAAAATTTACTTTCTGCTCGGTCTCATGCCAAATAAGAAATCTTCAGGACCTGACAGCTTCCCTGCTGAATTCAACAAACAGTTTTGGAATATCTTGGTTCCACTATTCATCAGAGCAATAACCAAAAAAAATAGAGAAAAGATTTCCAGCGTGGACACAGCAGGTATCTCACTTCTCCCAACATTCAGCAAAGACCCAAAACTTCCATCAAATTATCATCCAAACTATTAATGTTGACTTAAAAGTCATTAGCAAAGCTGTAGCTCATAGGATTGAAAAAGTCACCCGTTACATCATCCATCCAGGGCAAACATGTTTTATTAAAGGAAGACAAGCCTTCTGTAACACACCCAGGCTTTTTGATATAATTCATTTTTCATCTCTACAGCAGGAAGACGCTATCACAGCCACTTAAGATACAGAAAAAGCATTTGACTAAGTCAACTGAAGTTTTCTCTTCACTACATTGCAAAAATTGGCTTTGGGGAGTCATTTAGTAATTGGATCAAGACTCTATAAAATACACCAGACACAGTTACCACCAACAGAAGGACATCACAAAACTTGACATTGAATAGGGGAACTAAGCAAAAATGTCCACTCACCCCCTCTTTATTCATTATATTTAATGAACCCTTAGCAGCAGCAGCTGTCCGTAAGACAGGAATCCAGATATCTCAACATAAGTTCAGCTAAAATGCTGATGATATTTGACTGTTTTTACACAACCCTTAATCATCCAGGTAGTAAAACCCATTAATATGTACTCTAAAATTGCTGATTAGTCACTACATTGGAATAAGTCTTTCATTTTTTCGTTGCACAAAACTAAATGGCGTCCTGGTGTCCTTTCCTGGTGTTGCCTCTTGTTGTGGGTTGTGCCCTCTTGTTTGTTGCCGCTGCTGTGTTGGGTTCAAGCAGTGGGTGTCTGCCTCCTTCCCCCATTTCCTCTCCACTGTCATCTTCTCTTTTAATCTGCTGGTGTCTGATGGGTGGAAAGAGTGGTGCTGCTGCTGTTGGGCGACTCAGGTTTGTGGTCTGATGGGCCAGTGCTATGGACTCTGGGGAGCCCCCACGATGGGGGGCTCATAGGGGACTGGGGGCAGTCAGAGAAGATGGTGGTGGTGTTGGTGGTGATGATGATAATTACCCTTGTTAGTGTTCACAGTACTACTACTAATTATAATATCAGCATATATTTTTAATATTGTTGTTGGCCTTATGATTGCTGTTGCTGTATTATTAAAGGAGCATGAGGCGCCTTTTAAGAAATGAGACTCTCTAGCGCCACCATTCACCACAACGGCCGTTGGGGGTACTGCAGCCAACAGTGAAGCCGGCACGGGAGAACGGGGAGAACGCACATGCAGCGTCATGTGACGTCACATCCGTAGGACAGCGCGGGAAATTTGGCGACCGAATTGCAGCACATTTTGCAGCACACAGCCTGTTCAAGGCAACGGAGAGATACACTAGAGGGCTCATTCGTTTTGGTTTGGAACGCTTCATCTGACATTATTACTAGAAAACTTAAAATGTATACAATTTTTTTTCAGAAATCCTGCCTCAATCCTGCCTCATGCCCCTTTAAGATTATGTAAAAAAGAGGTGTTATTGTGTTAAGTGCTTTACATTTTCTTTTAGGTGGGTGTGCCTGATGGACATGCACACTGCTTGGTGCCTATTTCAGAAAGCAGTTTTTGTGCTAGTAAACTTGATATGAGTGTTCAAATAACGTTTTTCAGTTAAAAAAAACAAATTAAGAGGGTTAGCTCAAGCCCTTTTCAGAAACTGAGTTCATTTATCCTGTGATTTTGTTGCCATGGTAACTAACTTACTCTGACATTAACCTGCTTCAGAGCAACTTGGGTTTTTTGGCTTCTGTCTTCTCTCTTTCATGAAGCTGAAACAGGATTAATTAAATTATACAACCATTCATAAACGCATATTTTGAAGACATCTGAACAATGAAAAGTCCTTTCAGTGATGAAGAGGCTGCTGATTAGAACAGGAGCCATTAAACAAGAATTTCAGAGGGTTTTTGGTAGCCTACATGATTTCAAAACTGACATCATTATTGGTTTACACTAAAACATTTTAAGAGCATGATCCCACTTCTGTGAATGAAGAAGTTTTATTTTAAAAGTTCCCAGAGAGATTGGATGTATTGATGGCATACTCTCATCAAAGCTCCTTCTATGATTTTTTTTCCTTTGCCAGGGAAAATATTATTAAAGTGATTGAACCCTGAGCCTTTTATGTTCTAGTTACTTCTATGGAAAATGTCTTTATGTTTCATCTTTAACTAGATTCATTTTTTTCCCACGAGTAGGATTGTGCCTGCATTAAAGTGAATGTTAGGTTTATGCCTGTATTTCACCACATGTCACTCATGGGTTACTGTAAGTATCATTAAATGTTTAAATTATACATTCACTTCCCATACAGTTTCCCCCATGCCAATTCTTTTTCCTTTGCTGCCTCAGTTGTGTTACTATTCCACAGAAAGATGTGCTCAAATGTTTGCAATAACCTCTCTAATTCTTATAAAGAAAAGGCTTTTTAGTTGGTGGTGCTGTGGTGAATCACTATAGCAGTTGGAGTGCACTCACGCCAATCAGTCTACAGAACCAAATCTATAGGCTACCCCTGAATTTGCCTTTTTATATATATAAAAAAACATTCATCTATTAATTATTTATACCTGCTTATTCCTTCAAAAAACCACAGTGATGGCCTCCTTGTCCAGAAGAGTGGCTATTTATTGCCCCAGAACATGGGCCCTCAGTGGATCTGTGACTGAAGTCACTCTGATCTCCGAGAGGTGGTGGAGGCCGGTAGCGGAACTGCAACCTGTAACCTTTTTGCAGGACTCACAGGTCTTGGGTGTGGGCTGCTCAATAGTGCAGGTGTTGCTGCACTATTAAAACCTGGGGGCTGCCAGCCTCAGGCCCTCATGCTGTGTCTCGGCATTTCTTCGGAGGCCCGGGGGATTCCTGACCCGGGCCCAACATCCACATCCATGGGGCCCATCCGGCAAATCCCATGTACTGGACACAGGCACCAGTGTTGTGGCACTTTTACACTAATACCTACTCAGCACGACTCGTCTCGACTTGACTCGCCTTGCCCTCGTTTATTTTCGATACCCAGAGCAGAAGTAGGAGGTTGGAGTGAAGCTGCTGTGACGTATTTGTTCGTGTGATCTAAACGGAGAAGACAACAACACTAAAGATGTAGAACCTGGAGGAGATGATAGATGTGCTGCTGGGTCTGTGGCTTGTGTTCAATATCAATTTAAAAAACGAGTGAGAGAAGCTTCAAGCGGCAACGCTTTTTTTTTTGTTTGTTTGTCTCGGCGCTGCTGAAAAGTCCGTTGGTAGCTGTGAGCAGCTATGAAGTGACAGAAGTAGATCCTGGTAGATCTGGTCGTTCCTTATCGCCCGTCTACATCCCTTTTTAATTCTCTCCTCAGCACCAGGTTTATGAACATCTGCACCTCAGAGTTGGATCATGAAACAGACTTTTTATGCTGCCATTGCCTGTCGAATAAAATTAACAAGAAGCCGCGAGTCGGTCTTTCGCTGATTTCCGCCTCCTGACTCAGACGTATGACGGCCCCGCCCCCCGACCAATCGGTGGCCTGTAGTGTGATGACGTCAAATGCAGCCCGACTCAGGCCGCTTAGAACCTTGGCAGAATAGATACAGAAAAAGTATTAACTCGGCACGCCTCCACACGCCTCGACCTCTAGTGGAGAAGCGCAAAACCGAGGCGTGGCGAGTCGGGCTGAGTAGGTACTAGTGTAAAAGCGCCATAAGTGACTGGGACATGACCAGGGCCTTCAACTACTCTACTTCTGCTCATAGGGCTTTCACCTCCTGGTGAGAAGGAGCCTGTGCCTTCAGTCTTTTTTCGCAGAGTGCCATGGCCCATGCCGGACAGGCCCCTGAGTTTGCAATGCTGTCTGTGTGATCCAGCACCGGAAACATGTGGAGGCTTAGCAGAAGGGCCATTACTCCCAAATGGGAGGCTCTCCACCTGACACAACCACTCCTCCCTCACAGAGAGGAACTGAAGGCTTCAGCCCAGACAGGGCGTCCCAAAGGTGACCCAGGCCCAGGCACTTGGGACATGATTTGTTTCCATTCCCCACCTCAATCGGATAACACACATAATGCACTCTAGAGCATTATATCTCCACTCTAGGGGGTAGAAACCAGGGAGAAGTTCCATGGGGGGGACAGGTTTTTCCCGCACCTATCTGGCGAGCGACGTGACCACGTGCAAATCCTGGCTAGGAGTACACAAGTGAAAACGATCAGAGGTAGGACCATTTGTCAACCACAGTCTTAGAACTGCACTCCGGCCACAGGCAGGATGACGCCTGTAGATCCAAAGCATAGATCAATGGAGCAAATCGACCTGCGAAAAACGCCAGGCCACATCTTGAAAAGATGTAAGAGACTGGACACGTCTACTACGCAGCATTTACAGCACAAGTGCAACTGTACCTGACAGGTCACATGCTTGATTTGGTTTACCTAAAAACCCACCCTGCATGCAGTGCGACAGGATATATCCCCTTTGTTTACTTCCACTTGCAGTCCGGAGGGGACGAAACAGAACTGCTATTATTACCAGTTACCAGTTATAGCAAGCTATTTTTTAATGGAATTAAAATATCTCGGTCTTAGTGTTTGGTTTTCTTTTTCCTGAGGTAAAACAACATACAGCGCAAAAATACACGCATAGCTGTATCCCGCTTTTTTATGTTAAATGAATAAAACATGATGAAGTGGAAATTGATAAAAAACATAAAAGTTCTGGTAAATGGTCCGCGCATATACAACCCCTTCTTTTTTTCCTTCCTTTTTCCTTCTCTTCCTTGTCTAAGTTCCAAATAGTTCTTTACAGTTTGTTCCACCCACCAGTTCAACAGAAACACTTATGATATACAATAAATGGGTGTTTTGAATTCACTTTGTTTCTATAATCACACATGAATGATCACACCAGGGGCAATGACGGGGTCCAGTGTGTTGCCCAAGGACACATTGACACGTGGCAGGGCTGGGAATAAAACCGCCAGAAGAAGAACCGTCAGAGGACGATCTACTTTACCCTCTGAGTCACATCCACCCCCAAGTGACAAATGAAAAACTAATAGCTCCATGTTTTGCTATGTGAGCCTGATTTATCCTCACAGTGTGGTTGGTTGACTTTAGCAATTGAATTTCCAGCCATTCTGAAAAAAGAAGAGCTCACTCTGCTTCAGGGAGTGGACTGAGAGTGTTTCTCTCTCTCTCTCTCTCTCTCTCTCTCTCTCTCTCTCTCTCACACACACACACACACACACACACACACACACACACACACACACACACACACACACACACACACACACACACACACACACACACACACACACACACACACACACACACAAATTATAGTGAGCTAGCTGGAGCTAAACTGTTAACAAATCTGTTTTGGTTTTAGCTCAGAAATTAGAAACACATGGCTGTGTATTGAAAGGTAATTCATTAAGTTGCAACCAAACACAAGATAAATTCTGGTACATATTTCAGTGCGTCAGAATTTAAATTAATTACCTTTGATCTTAATTATTACTGAACAAGTCAGTCCTTATTAATCCTTCAATTTGTTCTCTCCTCTTCTAATGGCAGCCTAACAATGGCATCACGTGATTTAAAGCTGACACTGATGTGAATGTACTTACAGGCAGATTTTATTCGCAGCAGCTGCTTGTTTTGTACACCACCATATGCATATAGGTTCCTGTGACATCATATTCTCACAGTTTGTTCATTATTTCTCTTTAAACTGAAATCTTTGTGTAGAAATATTTTGCCTTTCACTGCTTGTGATGCACAAGCACAATGGTAACCTTAGCATAAGAACACACACATATGTATATGTATATATATATATATATATATATATATATGTATATATATATACATATATATATATATATATATATATATATGTATATGTATATATATATATATATATATATATATATATATATATATATATATATATATATATATATATATATATATATATATATATATATATGTATGTATATATATATATATATATATATATATATGTATATATATATATATATATATATATATATATGTATATATATATATATATATATATGTATATATATATATATATATATATATATATATATACATATATATATATATATATATATGTACGGTTCACGGGGTCACGGTTCGGTTCACGCAGTCATACGGCGAATACGTCTGACTAGTTAAAAAAAAAAAAAAAAAAAATCAATCATCGTTTTTTTTCCCCCTTATAAATATCAACAGTCACGTTCCATTACAGACCTAAATGTATGATAGTCTGTGCATATCAATAAATATATGTGCAATTCATATATCATCATAAATTGTAGGCTATAATAACGATAAAATGTTCTAATTCTTAATTTACAACTGTCCTGAACGCATCAGGGCCGTGTGCCAACGCGGATTGGCTGTAAAGCCTGATTTATGGTTCTGCGTTAAATCGACGCAGAGCATACGCCGTAGGGTACGGCGCAGTCTACGGCGAGGTAATGCGGCGACGCGCAACCTTCGCCGTAGGCGCTGCGTTGGTGTAACGCGGTACCATAAATCAGCCTTAACAGTCACAGTGAAGGAGATTAGCGCTAAAGTTTAAAAGAGGACTAAATTTGTACAAAGTTTTGAATGTTACCCCGTTTTCCACGTTACCTGGATTATTTTGGGTTATGGAAGAGTCAACTACCGTTGGTGAGTGAGTGTAACCTTCATAAATAATTTATTTATCAGTTTCTTGACCAGCTGCCTATTTTAATGAGCTTGTGTTGTTGTGAACGAGACCGCCGAGTCTATTCTCTGTTATAGAGCTCAGAAATTATGTTATAGACCGCTGTGTCTATATCTATCTAAATAGATTGTGTAATTTAGACCAGTTATGTTTTTTTTGTATTTAAATTGTATCAAAGAATGAACTGAGTCAGTCCGTGACTACCTGAGTTTTCAGAGCCATGTGATTGACAGCTGTCAGGCCTGTGTGTGTGTGTGTGTGTGTGTGTGTGTGTGTGTGTGTGTGTGTGTGTGTGTGTGTGTGTGTGTGTGTGTGTGTGTGTGTGTGTGTGTGTGTGTTTCTGAACAAGTTTGTGACTTTACTCTGCTTTCTGCAGCATAGGCCTATAGGCTTGGTTCAATAAAAGTGAGAATAAATGTTGTTTGATGGGTAGGATGATGTTGTTGAGCGTTAAAATGACTATCATAAGGCCCATGGAGAATGCTCCGCCCCCCGGCGGCTCTGCCCATATGCAGCAGTAGAGGAGCCCGGGTTCAAGTATTTATGAAAAGTGCTCGAGCCTCGTTACAATGTCCCATACCGCGCTCACATAAACCAGTCCGTGGTAAAATTAAAAACACTAATGCACAAGTTAAATGTTTTATTCTATTTATTTTACACTTTAATAAGAGATGCTTTTTAGTTTTGTAGCCAATTGAACAAACTTTAACTTTCAAATGCTATGATCAAAATAAAGGAAGAAAAAACTCGTCTTATACATTTGGGACTTTTTGTATTTTTTTTCCCGTTGTACCGAACCCGTACCGAACCCGTACTGAACCGTGACCCCTGTACCGAACCGTGACTTGTGTGTACCGTGACACCCCTAATATATATATATATATATAGAGAGAGAGAGAGAGAGAGATATCGCAACATGATTATAGCTGGACCAGAATGTTTTATTCAGGTCAAAGTACATATGTATATATTTAATCAGATGTTCTAAATGCAGTATATATATAGTGTGAGTAATGGTAGAGTTCAACGCGTAGGGGCTACACTTCGAAAGTATCAGAAAGTTTATTTCTAATGCAACTTCCTTCACGCAAAAGCTGATATTTTTCCACCATAACTTCCTCTCTCCATCTAGTCTCACTTCTACCTTGCTTTCACCCTCACAACCTCTTATTGGTCACTCTGACGTGAGCTGAATGTCCATGGGGGAAAGTATGCAGTCCAGTGAAGAGCAGCACTTTCTCTGCCCTGACAGGTCAAGTTTACCTCTGGGCCCGCGGTGTGCTCTGCACAGCCTGCCAGCACTTTCTGGTTCTACAAAATTCAAAATGTCCAGATAAAGTTCCACTGAGAGCTGAGGTGGAGCTTTTTTATCTATATGTATGTGTGTGTGTGTGTGTGTGTGTGTGTCTGTGTGTGTTCGTGTGCCGTGTGTGCTTTTGTTTCTTTGCTTATATATATATATATATATATATATATATATATATATATATATATATATATATATAGTATGTTTGTGTTGCTTTGCTTTTATATGTTTCATATGTTCAACAAAACAGTGCTTTGGCTTTCAAATCAATACTTTGAAGAAGACGAATACATTTTGTTCTGTGTTTTTCTTTGGCTTACTTCTGTTTGAAAGATATAAATATATAAAAATATAAATGTAAATTTTAACCTGATATATGGAATAATTAAACTCCTACGTTACATTTTCTCTTCATTGTTGCTGCCAAACTGGCCGCAGCTAAACACTCCTCATGTTTGTGAGTCATGGTTCACCTTGTAGGTCAGAAAGCAAAACCCGGTTAAAGTAGGTTAAAATTAAAGCAAAGTATTTATCCATTGCAAAAAAATGTAGAATGTTTTTAAGCTTGGAGTTAAACAGACCGTAACCATGCTATACTATGATTTAGTGTTAAAGAAACGGTAAAAATATAATTTTAACAATAAAAATCATAGATCCAATGTAAGGTTTTGATGCAAAAGAGATTAAAAATGTACACATAAATATACAACCTCACACCAATGAGGTTTCTCAGCACAAAATATATGAGGAAAGCACAAAGAGTGGGAAAAAAGAAGAGCTATCAGCGAGTAATTTAGTGGTGTAAAGACGCGTGGGGCGACCAACAACCCTGCAGGCCTGCGGGCGGATCAGCAGGTCAGGCATGTTTGCTCGGCTTAATACAAAATATGGCCATTATCAGTAGACTCAAAGTCAGCATGACAAAGCAGTGTGATCAATTGCATAGTTTACAGAAAAATCGAGAACAAAATTATACCTTCCAGTTTCATATGCCCTCCGTCTGCGTCTTTGTAAAAAATAGCTACAGGGTCAGACATACACCGGACTTCGATTTACTCAACATTACAGACATAAAGTAACCCGAAACCTAAATCTAATTCACATTTCTATTCAACCTGGCAGTTTGTAAGGCCCAACCTTAATAAACCGGATGAAATACAATGTCAGCTGCAGATTCACTGCCTGGAGGAGGGATTCACTGGTGTATCCAGTTCTCTGCAGGCTGGCCACAGTGAAACATCATCCAAGCTGCTCGGGGAAATGGGCCGATTCATATTTACATTTTAATATTGATGAGAGAACTGTAGCATAGTCATAGCTTATGATTATTGTGATGATGATAATTATTATTGTCATAAAATTCCAATACAATTTAAAAATGCTTCATGAAACCCCCAAAAAGGGAAATTGATTAAAGATAGCACAAGCAGGCTTATGTAATACTGCAAAGATGTATGGGTTTCAGGTCTGGTTCAGTGGTTCTACAGTATTTACGGGTCAGGTGGTTTAGAAAACAAGCATTCCTCACGCGTTGTGTCCTGCGTGTTGTATTGTGTGAAATAAAGAAGGATGTGAAAAATAAGAAAAAGGATGTGAAAAATCTCTCTGTCCCTGGTGGACTCCAGGTTGCCGTGACACATCTGGTGTCTGGTCGTCCCACAGGGGCAGATGTAACCTCACTGCACCCTGAACTCCACTGGCAATCCCCGGCCAACTGAAGCACATTCAAGTCGTTGCAGCTCGCCTGCAGAACTAGCTCTGGGTCTGCACTCAGTTAACACAACCCAGTCAAAGAGGCTGCTGTTTTTAGTGTTTTTATTTATTTTATTAGTTGGATAAAATGGAAATGTCTGACCTGAAATGTCCTCAAATGTTCGTAGCGAATTTAGCCCTTTGACTTGTCTTGAACTGCTACAAAGAAGAGCAGTCATGCAATTAACAAGTGTAAATGGAATTATCCAAGAGCAGATGTGAGCGTGGGGTTTGTTTACTTTGAGCCAAACTTCCCTCTGAGTGCTGCTTTTTATGGTGATTTTGTTCTCATGTGCTGAATTTTTAAACAGCAGGAAGGTTTTTTTTACTGGAAATAAGCGCATGAACCCCCGCTGCTCCCTGCAGAGACTTGTGAGAGCCGAGCAACCTGTTATCGTGGAAGGGTGACAGCACACCGGCGCACTGCACCTCCTGCAAACACGGGGCTTTCCACTTGTGTCTGCTCCACATCTCTGGCCAAGGAAGCGTTTTCTTCAGTCATGTCTCAGGTTAAAATAAAAAAAAAGCTTTTTAAAAACATCTCCCAGTGCAGCCACTGGTGAAGGAGGCAGATGAGGCTGGGTACCGGGGGAATAAGCCAACTAACGGGGCTGATGCCTGGAAGCATATCCGCACCTTGTCAACGCAGCGGCCCCCACTGAGTTAAGTGTTTGTGACATTCTAAATGATCCTGACAGTGTTTATTTTCAGTCGGGGGACTACATATGTAAGGGTTTGATTGATTAGGTCTGCCATAAAAGTGGAAGTAAATTCAAAGGTAGGAAATCTAACCTCTGAGGGGGTAAAATATTTTTTTTCCTGAAAATCTTAGACAGCTTAGACAGATCAAAGGATTTGAGGGAGTGTGGGTAAATAAATCTGTGTCCGTGTTTGTTGCCCGTCCATATCAGTGTCAAGCTAGTGCTTTCCTCTTGAAAATATCTTATAATTTTTGTAAATTATTATGTTTTTATTATATTTATTTGTTGAATGTTCCTGCCTTTCACATGCAAATGCTTGCAGCAATCCATCTATAGTGAGAAACACTTTATAAAATGATGTTATTGAAAAAGGAATGATACAGTTATATAATATTTCATGAAAAATATTTATTGTAGACTTCTAAAGCGTGGCAAAGTCACACACAGGCCTTTTTCTAGCCCCAACCTTTTGCATTACACTGTGTCCCCTTCTCCACTGATAATATGTATATATAATATTACTTCTGACCCCTTGTTTTCCTTACGTCTGTTTTTTTTTCCCCCTTTCGCTTTGCAGATTCCCAAACAGCAAATACATTAGTGTCACTTTAAAAGAGATGCAGCTTCCCTCTCATTTTGCAGAACCAAAAGTGGAAAGTTCAAACAAACTTTAAATCAAAAAAGTGATCCGGTCCCTGCTGAGTGCAGAAAGGACAGAGACAGACTGTATCAAAGAAGCAAGAAAGCAAGCAGCAGCAAAGTCCTATCTGCAGCCTAATTATACTCATTAAGAACACTGACGTTCACAAATTAAGTGTTAAATAACTAAGAAAAGGCAATTAAATCTTCTAACCTTGGAGAGGACAGATACTGTAAGAGCTGTTGTGTCACTGTATTCATTAGATTAAAGTAGATCCATTTTCCCCCCATAATAGTTTCATTTTATTTGTCAAGACATCTAGACAGCACACAAAATTGTTAATATAATACACACAACTATATGTCTGCAAAAAAAATGACAGAAAAAAAGCAAAGGAAGAAGCATGTTATGCTTGCATAAACACATCTTAAAAGCATCCTTTTGACCTTTTATTGTTGCCTCCACAACGAGGCCTGGCTGTGATTTGTGTTGGCTGTCAGCATTTGCAAGGAAAGCCCGGCAGCACCACCTCTGCTCTGGTGGGTGAGACTTCTGCTCGCTAATGAGTGTTTCTCACTTCCAAACCAAAGATTAAAACAAAAAAGTATCACTAAAAAAAGGGCCCACGGTTCATTAATGTCTGATGTTCCGGGAAAATTAAGATGTTGATGGATGTAACGGGATTGTATTTGACTCCGACGTTACGTCGTATTTAACAAATCCTGCTGTCTGTGACATGTATGAGGCCGTGCTGTTGTTTTGGCTTGATTAATAACTAATTTGGTTCCCGTATTTGACGAGAAATTTTCATTCTCGCTCTCATTTACTTGACAACACACACACACACACACACACACACACACACACACACACACACACACACACACACACACACACACACACACACACACACACACACACACACACACACGCACTTTCCTCCTCTGTCCCCAGGCAATACATCCATATCAATTTAATGCAAGCTGACTTTCTAATTACACTAATGGCCTGAACCAGAGCCATAACAAATGTATTATTCAGACAAAATATATTTTTCAACATTCTCCAAAGTGACTGATTATCTCCTGAGGATGGCTGATGGTACCATTAAAATCATTGGCTGCAGTCCTGCTTCATTTTAGAGCAGCGGCCAACATGGTGGTTGGAAGCAGCGTTTGAAACACGGACATTAGCATGTGCATCTTCTCTTGTATGGGTTGTTTTTTGACAGTGTAAAACATCACATCATCGTGTCCAAAAGAATAAGAAGAAAGAATATTTTAAAGAAGACTTTTTTCAAATGTTAACACAATTTCTTAAGGTCTTAATGAAGTGTGTTTGACAATCTTTGGTTAGACAACCATGGCGACGGCTCTGATCCCAGTCCCTACTCCCTACAGCTTGTTTCATGGTGGAGACTGACCGATGTCACTTGATTCCACACCTTTCCTCTGCTTTTTCCTCTGTTTTTTTAACGTCACTTCTTTGGCTCCACCCACTTTGGAGGAGCACTGAACGCGTGACATGAATTTTAGTGGAGTAACAGATGGGGAAGCTGGATAAGTGTACTCTGATCTCACAGTAGCCAGCATGAAATATTTTCACACTGAATTACAGGGCTGTGTTACATTGAAGCTTTTGATTTGGTAGTCACTTTAAACACCCAAATGAATGCTCCCTACCAGAGAAAAATACATTATTTACTATGTCCCTTAAAGGCAGGCAGATTTTGTCTTTTTTTTTTTTTTCCGATCCCGAGATATGTCTTGTCTTGCATGTAGTGTAAATTATGAATGGGCAGACCCATATTGATTGATGACTCTTTGACCAGCTAGTACTTGACAGCTGCAGAGTAATAACACGTGGTAATCGTGCATGCATGGATGCAGGCAAAGGCCTTACATTTGCACTTGAAAGGCTCAGACTGCTGGTCTAAGCGTCTGAAAGTGTTACAGAAAGGATGAAGTCTCACTCTTAGCAGAACACCCTCTTTGATTTTTTTTTGTGGTAGGTGAGGTTTTGCAGGAAATGCAAAGTGCTAACGTGGACGAGAGCTGGGGGGGGGGTGATGTTCTGAACTGCTTTGGGGAGAGCTGATGAGTAACATGAAAATAATTTATGAAATGTAACTTTCTCCAATAAACAATGTTTGTGCTCGCTGGGGAATTAAATGCTGAAGATTTTTGACTTTTACTTCTAAACACAAGAAAAATGTTACCTTAACATATGACACCGTCTCACATCTAAAGACAATAAAGCAAGAGTTTTCAGTGTTTACTCAACTACACCCACATTTGTTGTAAATCAAACACAAGCTGCATCATAGAAATGTTGAACTGCTGCATGTTGCTGCTCCGTACACGGAAGAGTATTAGGGCCATGCAGGAGAAAAATAAAAATAATATTTTAGAAGAGGAAGATTTTTTTTTCATTATGCACTTCGAGAAAAAAGTCGAAATGTCAAGAAAAAGGTTGAAATGTCGAGAAAAAAGTCGAAATGTCACGAAAAAGGTTGAAATGTCGAGAAAAAAGTAGAAATGTTGAGAAAAAAGTCGAAATGTTGAGAAAAAAGTAAAAATTTTGTGAATAAAGTTGAAATGTTGAGAAAAAAGGTGAAATTTCGACTTTATTCTTGAAATTGTATTTCAACATTAATCTCGACATTTCGACTTTTTTCTCGAATTGCACAATAAAAAAAATCTTCCCCTCTCAAATATTTTTTCTCCTCCTGGCCGTAATACTCTTCTGTACTCCACCATCTTTTCACTCGCCATATTTCCTAAATACACAGGGTAAAACAAGTGGCAAAGACCGTTCACTGTTTTAGCATTGCATCTGGGGTTCATTAATAATCAAATTTGACGTTGAACGTTTACAATCTCAACAGTTCTCATTTCCAGCTGACAGGGAAGGTTGTCTACGTGCAGTTTAGCGCATGCTGCCTCCAATGGGTCAAAAAGACAACGCATTTACTGTAGCTCGGATAATATACTTGCCTTTTAGCATTTAGCAAAGTCAGTGAGATCCAATCACCAGCTACAATTAAAGATAGATGAAAAAAGGCACGTTATTGGCAGGTGTGAACAGCATGCTTAAAGCTGCCCATCACTCCGGATGGGCGGCGATTCACTGTGGAAAAACATTTTCAAAATAAAACAGGAACTCAACCAAAAACAGGGTTCCTAAAGCAAAAGAGCATTAGTAAACCAAAACTACAAGTAAAAACTAAACAGGAAAATTGATCAAATTGATCAAATCCTGAAACCGCAGCAGCTTGTCCATTAATCAACATTCCTATTCTCCAATTATGTTGATTGTTTGTTTGAACCTTGATTGTGAAATAAAACCACAATGGAAAAGTGTTTTACAGTATGTCTTTTTCCTTTTTTTTTTGCTACACCATTAAAGTTTGACAACAATAAAAGTGCATGTAACTGCAGCTACAGCGTTACTCATCAACAGCTGTCTTGCGAAGCAGGACTGACGTGAATTTTATGGAGAAATAAAATGCTGCGAAAAACTTAGTTTGCCTGGTTTCAGATCTTCTTCAGGAACAACGGAGAGGAGGTGAACCTTGGCGGAAGTGAAAAATAATCTTTCAGGGTGACAACAATCATCTAGTTTAGGTAGTGCAATTATCCTGCTATATATCACACAGTTCTTCTGTGCTTGGCACCATTTTAAACATTGTAAAAGTGATCTTACATGCTGCTGTGAGAGAAGTGACAGGGAGGACTTTAATGATACGTACATCTCCTCATCTGTGTTGTGACACCAGTTAATAGACTGTGCAGACGATTTGGAGGGTTTTTGATGTTGTTGCTTATTTGGTGCCAAATCTTAATAAACAAGACTCCAGCACATTTTTTATTCTCTTTGAATGTGATGATAATGCAAAAAAAAAAGTTTTTGGGATGCAGAAATAGTTCTTCCTGCACCCTCAAAGAGACAGCTCAAAAAGGTGAAGAGGATTTGAGTCATGACAGGTGGAGTTTAGTTGTGATAAATGTGCACACGTTTGCTATGTTATATATCCTATACAGTATATGTAAATGACAGAAGCTGCTGACTTGGCTGGTTGCAGCGAGATATTTGTTTTAGTTAAGGTGTCTTGTGTCATAGGGTGTTAAAGACGGATTCATCTCTGAATCACGGCTGCCTTTTTCACCTGACTCTGAACCGGGGGGGAATTTGTGTTAATGTAGGATGACTCGCTGGGTTTAATTCCAGTTCTTTGCTTTAATATGTTCTGGACTTTGAGTGTGTGCAGGACTTTGCTGATGTTTGACAAAGAGAGTACAGTATGTTATGGGCAATAACAAGGCTGATTATGCTGTGTAAATTTGATTTTACCGTATTTTTTCCGCAATTTTTTCAAAAGCTGACCATGCGCCTTATAATCCGGTGCACCTTATATATGGATCAATATTGAGCCTTATATATGGATCAATATTGAGCCTTATATAAGGATCAATATTGAGCCTTATATAAGGATCAATATTGAGCTGCAACAAGTCTCGCAACCATAGACATATATACGTAGACGCCTCATGACATGCTGGAACGTAATCCAGCGTGGCCGCCATATTGGATGGGTCTCCTCACTCCAGGCTAAATTAACTACACTGGAGTTACAGAGTTACAGTTACAGCCGACACACGCAAGAAGCTGCAAAACAGTTCTTTTTCAAGGGTTTTAGCTCCCCAGCCCCAGTTTAAGCCTAACAGGGTAGTATAAGACCCTGGAATTACCCGGATTTATTTATTTAAAAACATTTTTTTTATAGATATATATATTTATTTATTTATTTATTTATTTTGGTCTAATGGATGCATAACGTAACCCCAGCCTCTACTGTAGCACCTTATAATGCGGTGCGCCTTATATATGGAAAAAGTTTTAAATACGTCATTCATTGAAGGTGCGCCTTATAGTGCGGAAAATACGGTATCTTGTTTATTATAAGAATTATTATTTCCTTGTTAGGTCAAGAGCTTCAGGGACGTTGGATGAGTGTGATCTGGGATTTCCAGTTCATGATGTGACAGAACCACAGAGCAATAACCTTTCTGCCTCCTGGTTTAACCTGGATTGGACTGTGTTGAAGAAACGGTGCCTGTTGAAAATGAAGCTTCACTTCCTGATGTTCCCACCTTGTGGCGGTCGAAACTGTAGGTAGGTGTAGGATTTATTTAACATGACCAAGTTCCCAATGAGTAGTGTGTTCTTGGAGGCAGAAGACAGACGTGAAGGAAACCAGT
Organism: Cololabis saira; assembly: GCF_033807715.1. Taxonomy (NCBI): domain Eukaryota; kingdom Metazoa; phylum Chordata; class Actinopteri; order Beloniformes; family Belonidae; genus Cololabis; species Cololabis saira. The sequence goes on along the minus strand of NC_084588.1, from coordinate 7,584,983 downwards.
AGGCATTAATAACTCGGAGGTAGGAGTATAATCTTTTGGGACAGTAAATCACATGCCACATTTAAGATGTAAGATTTTAAACTTGTTAAAGATGCATGTTCACGATGGTGATCGGGACCAGTGAAGCTCACTGGTTCTAAGCTCCCTTCCATTTAAACTACCTCCCTAAACTGTGTGAGTAAATTACATGCGTGTGCCAGTCCAATGCATTTTCACTCAACTTCCAACACACGTCAGGAATTTAGCACACACAGATTGATTTTTCAGACGTGGATTATGATGAGCATCTTTGATCGTGCCATGATAATAAGACGGGGCGATTAAAGTGAGTGGCAAAGCATCCTAGCAGCAAAATTCAGAGAGGATGGTGATCGATGGTTCATGCTGACTTTCCTGCTCTGCGTGACTTGCTTGTAGATTTGCCAGATAAGCTCACTGATGCACTTTATTGTTTTTAATTAAAGCCCATACAGTGTCTCTCATGACTGAGTTTGGATTTATAGTGGGATTATTGAAAACTACTGAGTCAAAGTATTGATGAAATACTCCATTTTTGGGAATGTCAGTTAAGATAGAGTGACATAGAAGATGTATTTATTTATTCATTTATTCAATAAACCACCATGTTCAGGTAAGAAGATGATGTCAAAGTGAGATTTCCTGACTACATTTCTCACAACAAGCTAAGGGTCCATTAGAATAATTGTCTACATAAATGAGGCTCATATTATACAATTATATTATATACAGGACTGTCTCAGAAAATTAGAATATTGGGATAAAGTCCTTTATTTTCTGTAATGCAAAAATGTCATACATTCTGGATTCATTACAAATCAACTGAAATATTGCAAGCTTTTTATTATTTTAATATTGCTGATCATGGTTTACAGCTTAAGAAAACTCAAATATCCTATCTCAAAAAATTAGAATATTCTGGGAATCTTAATCTTAAACTGTAAACCATAATCAGCAATATTAAAATAATAAAAGGCTTGCAATATATCAGTTGATTTGTAATGAATCCAGAATGTATGACATTTTTGTTTTTTTAAATTGCCTTACAGAAAATAAAGAACTTTATCACAATATTCTAATTTTCTGAGACAGTCCTGTACTTTTTTCGATGGGTATTATATTTGCCTCTTGATTGACAGTACACAGTGGGAGAAGGAATGATTGCGAGGAAGCAGAGGAGACGCAGCAGGATGGAGACGGAGCAAAAGAGAAGGAGAGACAGTTGAAAGACGTTCCTGAGATGAACCTGAGGCAACAACACTTCCTACAGGAGCATCAAATGTCAATATCAGAGCGTTCCTGTTGTGTGTAAATGTTAATCAGCCTTAATAATGTGTGTGGAAGCTATCATTGTTCGAAATGTTGCCAGCTAACAAGTTTATCCATACCACGTGTTTCAGTTTCAGCAGCAGCTGCATGATGGTATAGAATAGTGGGCTTGAAAACTGGCATTCAAGTGAAAAAGTAACTATATTATATCAACAATGTAAATACATACGGATGCACTGATAATACAAAAAATATGATTTGAAAAATAAGACTTGTATTCCTGTAGAGATTTATGGCTACTTACACTCCGGAACCTTGGGTGAATAATTGTTAATCCTCCCGGATTGTTGGAAGGGTAACCTGGAGTCTCTCTTGATGATTTACAAAAGACAGAGACCAATAAGCTCCATCGATATCCAATAAAACATCCACAATAAAGTTAACCAATGCAGTGTTGGGTCATTTCAGGGAAAAACCATCATAAATGTCCCATTCTTTAGCGCGGTCCAGCGAGGCCGGGGTCTCCATAAATGTCCCTGTCATTGTTGCAGTAGGTTTGACTCATGGATTGGTGGGGAAGTGGGATCACTGGCATTCATTTATTACCAAGATTGCAGAGAAAATCCAAAGATTAATTTCATGAAACTGGGGAGAGAGAGAGAGATGGAACATGGAGGAAAGTAAGACCCAATTAAATTTTGTTGCGGATGGCAACAGTTTTATATTGGTCTTGGCAGAGGACAAGGTCTGAGAGTGCCCTTCTCTGTGTTGTATTAACCTGTATCAATGTGCACTACTTCTATCTGATTTGTGTAATTTGGAGCACTAATAGGAGCCGGTTACTTTGTTTGCTTAAGTCCTGGCAGCAGTCTAATCACCTTCTCTGCTCTTATCAACAAAGATGACACATTCTTAGCTTGTTATCCTTCCTCCAGTTTGGCTTAATTTGGATTCATAAAATATTTGTTGGTAGTTTTTACTTTTTACCTCTCACACACCTAATCTTGCAGTAAGACTTGTTAGGGGATTGATTTCCATTCATTGTGGACGGCCTAATGCAAACCCGAGCTCTAGCCAGGACCCGTGAGATGACGTTACGCCTCATTAGGACTGGTGTCTGACAAGGTCAGTGATTACATCAAAAGAAATAAAATTTATACACACACATATATATTCTGAGCCCTAACATTAACTAAATCTCAATTATGTTCTCTGAATAAATTACCCTGCTGCCCTAAAGTACTGAAGTCTGATCCCTGGTGGCGTCCAAACATTCAGAGCTTGTTATTTTGTCTAGGTAACAAGACTTTTATTTTGTGTTGTGAATGGAAAGCAGGCACACTGACAGGTGAATTCAGGTCATCTGAAGTGCCTGGCCTGATTAGAATAATACGTTTTTAACAATAAATATTGCTGAGATACTCTGCTATGTAGAATCAATTATAAAATAGAATGTGTTGTGTCAAGAACCACGGAGGTGCTAAGATATATTTTGGGACAGTATTGTTTGAAAGTTTGTTGATGTGTGAAACCGAAACTTTATGTATATTTTTACATTTAGCTTATATTTATATTTGTTTACAAGCTGAAGAGAACATTTATTAAGTGTCTAGGCCAGGGGTCGGCAATACAAAATGTTTTAGAGCCATATTGGACCAAAAACACAAAAAACAAATATGTCTGGAGCCGCAAAAAATGAAAAGTCTTGTATCAGCCTTAGAATGAAGGCAACACATGCTGCATGTTTCTATATTAGTTAGAACTGGGGGAAGATTTTATTTTCATTATGCACTTTGAGAAAAAAGTCGAAATGTTGAGAAAAAAAGTCAGAATTTCGAGAAAAAAGTCAAAATGTTGTGATTAATGTTGAAGTACAATCTCGAGAAAAAAGTCGACATGTCGAGAAAAAAGTCGAAATGTCGAGTTAAAAAGGAAAGGAAAAGGGAAGAAAAAAAGAAGAAAAAAAGCAAAAAAAGAAGAAAAAAAGAGAAAAAAAGGAAAAGAAAGAGGGAAAAAAGAGGAAAAAAAGGAAAAAAAAAGGTCAAACATTTTTGAAAAAGCTCCAGGAGCCACTAGGGCGGCGCTAAAGAGCCGCATGCGACTCTAGAGCCGCGGGTTGCCGATCCCTGGTCTAGGCAAAAACATGTCCCTCCCAGAGCCGTAAGGAAAGTCTTTACACTAGCTACACCTGACAAAAAACACTTCGTAAAGTTCTCACAAAACTTTTATCAAAACCTGAAGGACATCACTTTTCATCACAATTTAAAAAACAGAAAGAGTGACAGTCTAGGTGGTAAAGTATCCCGCGTAATGAAGCATGTAAAGTTTGCTGTAAGACGAAACAACACAATGACACTGATATACAAGCTGCTTTACACCTACTTTAAGCTTTTATCTCTTATAGTCTTTCCATAAGTTTATTTAGATCCTTGAGGTTGCATGCATTCATCTGTGCACAGCCACAGTCTTTCAGTCCGGTTGAAGTATGGGCTTTTAAAACGCACCGTTGCAACAAGGTCATTCTTTTCTCCGTTAGTTAGTCTGGTGCTTTGCTGATGTGCTTGGGATCAATTTTCTGTTGCATGACCCATTATTAGCCCGTCTTTAGCTGTCAGATACACGGCTTCAAATTTGGCTCTTAAACTCTTTGGTGTACAGATGTCAGTGACTCATTTTTGTCAAATCGATGATTACAAGTTGCTCAGGTCCTGTGGCTGCAAAACAAACCTCCACCACGACGGCCGACAGATTCCCTGAAGAATGTGTGTTGCAGGACTTTTGCTGTTTGTTCAGATGTAAAGTTGCAAACCAAAGCTGTGCTACCATCTGCCATTTAAAACAGATGAAACTGCCTTCTGACAAACTTTTAAAACAAGCCATATTTCTGCAGCCTTTAAATGTGTGTACTTGGCACTGTGTTAACATATACCCAGCAACAGACCCCAACCTTTGCATTTATAAAAGGGAGCACACACTTTTGCTGATGATGAATTATTTAAATGCATTTGATAAGCACCATCTTGTTAGTTTTTCTGTTCGAGTACATTATTACCTCACGTTCTTCCTCCTGCGAAAACAATAAGAGCGTACTTCACTCTTCACTCACTGTTTCTGCATACATTAATTTTAATCCCCATATAACTGTTTGTATAGCAACATTAATGGCAACAGCTGTACACTAATTGACTTGAATTAGACAGAAATATGTATCTTGTCTTCTTAATCTCTCACGGTTGGTACACTTGTAGCTTGAATTGACAGGAACATGTTCTTTTGAAGGTAGTCGTCCATCATGATAATAATCTTTTCTCCTCATTAAGTTGGAGTAAATGTACCATTATGTTAAAGCTGAATTGGGAAGCTATGTGCAGACATGGAGGCTGGAGAGAGAGAGATCTACAAGCAGTTTATCTAGGGTCAAATGGTTTTGGTGAGGGGTGGCGGCAGGAGACATGCAGGATGAACTCTGGGGGACATCACAGATCAGATAGGTATTTTCTTGTGGAAATACAAGCAAGGGAAGGGATGAGTTGATCCACTGGTGTGCTCAGGTGTGGCAACAGCGAGACAATTGAAGAAGTGAAACTGGGGAAGGCTGCAGGCAAACGGAAATAGAGATTGGTTATGGGAAAAGTAAAAGGCTTGAATGTGACTAACAGCTTGACTGAGTCTTCGATCTGGCAGCAAGTAGAGGCTAAGCCAGATGTTTATAGCAGAGTCAGGATGATTACTGGCAGCTGGCGCCCTGTGTCCGACACACTTGTCTGTAATTCTTCAAATTAAGCACACGCACAGTCAGATACTCAGAGGGAGAAAGCCTGCCAACTAGGGAGTGGCATTGATAGTGGGGTGAATGACGTGTTTTGTCTTCATTCAAGTCATCCAGCTTCATCATCATCAGTCTTCTTTTCTCATGCTGAGCTGCGAGCGTCTAATTTTCTCTTCTCTGCATAGTTTACAATTTTGCTTTGGTAATTTTTTGTTAAGGAGCAAAAGGAAGAAGCCCTCATTGCAATGAAAGGAAGTGCAGAGCCGGGGCTTTTCCATCACTATCATTTTTAATATGCACAACCAAATTAGAAATGGCTTTGATTAATGTCTATGCAATGTTCTTAATTTGATTTATTGTAGACTGCAAAACCACGCAGGAGTCAAAGACCGCAGCTCGGTAGAGAACGAACTATCTGTAACTGAGGTCACTCTTTATGAAAACTGGCAGAATTCTGCAGATGTAAGTGGACACAGATCCTTTATTGCACAGACGTCCGTGCAAGATATTAAAGTTATTGCATTTCAGATATTACCACTTCAGTCTGAACAGCTTTCATCAGAGTTGCATGCTTTCCAACTACTTACTTTGTTGGTTTTACTCCTAATGTGCCCTCCAAAAATAATTACTTATTGCCTACATTCAAAAACTTGTGCATGTTCAAACAGTTAGGTGTATTTACTGTACAGTATAACACCAATCCACAACCAAAGTGATCAGGTTTTTTAATTACCTGACATGTGGTATGACGGTAGCGATGCAGATGTGCTGTGTGTGAGTGTGCAAGGTGTGAGTGGGCGAGCGAGAGAGAGGGTGCGGGTGCATCCCTGGTGATCAGATCACACCATCAATCCATGTTAGAAACAAATTAGTGGACCAAGGAGAACTCCACTGTTGAAAGCAATTCAGAGGTCAGGCTTCCCCTCATTAAATTAAAAAAAATTCTATTTCTCGGGATGGGAATTGATACGATTTTTATGATTCCAATTAAATTTTCGATTCTGCTTAACAATTTGTTTCTTTTTCTTATCCTATTTTCTTATCAATTCTCATTTGGAAAAAAAAGACAACAATGAGGCAAAAGGCGCTAATATGATAGCCAGTGTTTGTTAGTTAATTAGTTAATTCCAGTATTATTAGCCAAGGACATGCCAACGTTGCTGCTGCTGCTGGGTTGAGAATTACTGACGTTAGTCCCGAGCGAATCATAAACGCGACATTCATTCATTGTTATTGCATGCTGTAGCGCAAATGCTTTTGCATGTAGGTAGTTTTTCCTCCTTTTCGAACGTTTTCATCGCTTGGGTGCCATGTTTATTATTGACTGTTGGCTTATGCATGTTGCCCCGCCCCCTCCCCCGGTTCTGAGGAGGTTTCTTCAGGGCCGTTCCTGACCCATTTGGCGCCCTAGGCAAAATATTTGCTGGCGCCCGCCCACCCCGTTCCCGTCCTGTCCCGTCCACTACCACCACACACACACACACACACACACACACACACACACACACACACACACACACACACACACACAAACGGAATGGCAATTTCTTTAGGATGTATTAAATAATTAAATATATAATATGTAATAAATAAGTAATACAACAACTCAGAGCAGCAATTAAATAAAGAAACAAGTGCAAACACAAACAAAATTTCAAATAGTAAAATAGGTCAAGTAAAAGGTATTGCACACAAATAATAACAACTACTACCAATAATAACTATATACAAAATACCCTGTAAAAACCTCAATTTAGCCCACAACATCTTACAATAACAATTTTAACAACAATAACAACAGCATTATAGCCATTGACCGGCTAACATGTTAGCATCGCTCCCGTTTTCCCAACAATTATCTAGATTTTCAGCAGACAATCAGAAGTAAGTTTAACAATAAAACGTGAAGATTACTTAAATGCCCATGATTGTCAAGGTCAGGTGCGGAGCAGGGGTCCCAGCCTAGGGGGGGCGAAGCATTCTAGATGGGCCCTTGTGGCCTAAACATCCCCGTTAAAACATAATCGCTAAAAAACTGCCACAGATCAGCCGCTCGACACACAACCACAGCAGCAGCAACACGGTCAGAACCTTCACATGAGGTTTCAGCACCAGGGACTTACCAGTCATTATGTCAAACCTAATTATAAGCCTAATGCAGACTTTAAGATATAAGTATCAAACTGGAGATCAAAATCTAATGACATCCAGTGATGTCTTTGGAAGCTCATTTCTGCCAGTAAAAGAAAAAAATAAGATGAAATCTTAGCCTTAAAAATAAAAATATCCCCATGGTAAGTCATAATTATGACATAAAAAGTCATAATTTCAACCTTTTATCTCATAATTATGACTTTCTATCTCATAATTTCGACTTTCTATCTCATATTTATGACTTTCTATCTCATAATTTCGACTTTATATCTCATATTTATGACTTTCTATCTCATAATTTCGACTTTATATCTCATAATTTCGACTTTATATCTCATAATTTCAACTTTATATCTCATAATTTCGAATTTCTATCTCATAATTATGACATTCTATCTCATAATTATGACTTTCTATCTCATAATTATGACTTTCTATCTCATAATTTCGACTTTCTATCTCATAATTATGACTTATCGTGGGGATATTTTTATTTTTAAGGCTAAGTTTTCATCTTAGCCATAGATGTAGGATTCGCTGAGTAGATCAATTCAGACACGTGTGTTCAACCTACACAACAACAGTTTACAATGTGCAACGACATGTATTTAACACATGACAATGTTATCAGAAATAATTAATATTATGACAGCTTACCAATGATGGTTTCATCCAGGGTCGGGCAGAAAATCACAACAAAACATATTTCCATCCACATCAAAACATATTTCCTGCTTTAAGGTTCCTTCTGATACGACAACTGGCTAAAGGCTGATTTATGGTTCTGCGTTACAGCAACGCAGAGCGTAGTGGGTGGGGGAGGGGGCGCCGCACGCGAGTGTGTTGAGGTGAGGGACCGCAGCAAAATTAATTGTGGCTGCCAGAGAGGAAGAAGGATGCAGGCAGGCAGAAATTAAAATTTTAAAAAAAGATTTCATTATTATTTAAAGACTTTTGGCTATATATGTACTGTTGTTGTTTTTTAGTGTATTCATTTCTAATTTTTCAAAAGTTTATTAAAAAAAAAAAAAAAAAAAAAAAAAACTGCTTGTTGCATGGCGCCCCCTGGCATGCTGGCGCCCCTAGCATTTGCCTAACCTGCCCTATGGGCGGAACGGCCCTGGGTTTCTTCCTGTTTGGAGGAAATTGTTAAGGATGAAGACTGAATCTAACTTGAGAGTCGATGCAAACTCTTGGTTTCTGTATCTTTTCTGCTTTTGGTGAATTAATATTATTTAATTATAATGGAATGGAATGAATGTTATTACGAAGGATTATAACCAATGAGTTTCAAAGGGAACATAAATGAAATGAATTGGGCTGTATTTAATTTGGCTTGTGTTGAATTCTTTTGTTATCTCAGAAAAGTGCCTTGGGGTGACTTTTGTCATTTATTGGCATTATACCAATAATCTGAATTGAACTGAGTACAAGGAGAAGGGGCTCATACTCGAGACAAATAACATGTTCACACACACTACAGTGCATATGAGAGCTGAACAGAGCATGTTTTCATAGAATTGGACACATTTTGAGCGTTAGGGCAGTATTTTGAGAGAGAGCAGGAGAACATTTAAGTGTACAAGAAAAGGAAACCTGCTCTCACTTGGAAATAACACTTTCTTAGAGATAAACACACCAAAGCCTGATCCAGAGGTCTGTAATAATCCTTGTTTGTGTTCAGCAAGTTTCACTGTGTTGACTTACGTAATTTGTGCAGTTTCTGAGTTGTAGCTTGTTAAATGCCTGTCAAATGAGCACGGAAAACATTTTAAGTGTTACAGACTCTCCTCAAAGATCATTAACGTGTTTCTCACACAGTAACACTAATTGCACATTGAATTGTCTTATAAGAATTCAATCATATTAACCTAGTTTTACTGTTGAAATGTATTTTTCTTGAAAAGGATTGTATATGTACTGTAAGACAAACATTAAACGCTATATGGCTGTCTAATTTTAAATTATAACACTATTAATCATACAAAAAACCCTTTCTGATGAAGTAGGCACCACGTAAAGGTGAGAATCAGTTTTATCTCTGCTTTCACCGGAGGAACAAAGGTTACAAAGGGCCCTACAATTTGAATAATGGTCAGAAGCTGCATTAACAAATGTATATTTTAATGGGTGTGTCATCAAGTCTTATTCAAGGCAATAAGGATTAGATTTTTCTTGTGAATAGAACCCAAAGCAGATCAACAATTTCCCTTTCAATAATTGCATTTCTCTTTACCTTGAGTAAAAAATGTAAACAGTACAGTGTGGAAATTGCAGAAAATCGAGCAGACAATTTCACATGTAGAGCACACAAAAGCATATATCGTTTAATGTTATACCTCAGACTAACCACCTAACAAAATGGCGCTGTCCCGCCACCCAACCCGCATCGGGCTCAACGTCATCACACCATTTAAAGGGACCACGATCCCTGAACAGTCATAGTTACATGAAGTAACTATGGACAGTAAATTAAAGGCAACATATTAATTTGGCATTTTATGAAAAAAAACATGCTGCTTTTATAAAGAACGGTGTGTAGAACCACACTTAAACAAGGCTGAATTATGTGCGTAACATTCACTACAACAGAAACAATTCCTCCAAGAACAGCCATCCCGTTTCTCCATCTAAGTGTTACTTCTGCACTACACCCTCAAAAAAAAAGAAAAAAAAGAAAAAAGTGTGTGAGCTAAGTGTGTGGGGATGCTGGATCAGCAGAAAATCTATCAGCTTTTAACACAACAGAATCAATCACACTGTGGGGCTGCCAAGGCTCAAAGCTGTGCTAAGTTGGACTGACAGGAACACTCTCACTGCGACATAAAACTGCAACAACCTCCGTCTCACCACTACTGTGCTCAGATATTAGACAAATATTTGTATTCTCAAATACACAGACACAGATACAGAAAACATTTAACATTTTAGACTCTTTCTTACCTCACCAACCCTATGTTCACCGGCTCGTTGTCCATGATGTCAAAGACTGACCCATTTGTGTATGTCACGTGTTGGGGCAAAATAGACAAATTCTCGTGACACATCACAGAGGTGCGTGGACGGGGGGACTGGGTCGACTACGCAGAGAGGAGAAGCAGCTGTTTCATAGTAACCTGCACCTGCTGCCAAAGAGATGGATGGAGTGTCCTTGTGGTGATAATATTTGTTAGTTCTGGGTGAAGAAACTTTGAGGAATCTGGACATTTAAATGTCTGATTGGGTTCCCAATGGTTCTTAAGTCATGTGAAGACAAAATGCAAAGCTCTGATCCTTCAAAATTGACACGTACGTGTTGTATATGACCACAGAAAAATACTTGTAGTATATGTAGTATAAAACTAATTTCTGGCCACATGGATCTTCTTTTTTTTTCTTGAACTATACAGAACTAGAACTAAAAATGCATTCTTGCAATTCATTCATTACAACTGAATATTTATGAAAACATTTTAGTTTTTGCAGTCCTGTGCAAGACGGCTGCAGTTTTATTCCCTGAATGCATATGCACCAACTTTGCAAAGCAGGAAACCCATCTAAAAATGTAACTTTATTCTATTTACAAAACATTTCATTTGTAGTATAAGTAGGTTGGATGTTGCATGTCTCCCATTCCATCTTCAGTAGACTTTGAAGGAGGTTTATAACGTTTACCCTGTTTTTACTCATGGCACTTTTAATTTGGTTATTTTCCAGCATCAAAGCAGAACTTGATAACTTCAAGGAGAATGTGAAATTAGCTTGAAAAATTGATTAAATTATTAGTTATTCTTCCTACAATTTGATATGAGTCTCCACTGAACCGGCCTCCACTGAACAGTCATTAACAAGAAAATACAACCTCTTTCAAATTTAGTTTTGCATATCAGGACATAAGAATAAACCTCCTGGTCTCAACTAACTCTTCAAAGGCTGTGGGGCTGTAAGTTAACAACGTTAAGTACATCAATTGCTCAACAAAAGAGGAGCTGTTGGTGGGTCAACACCTGGTTGAAACAGGTGGGGTTTTTTAGTTGTAGCCCGTCTGCTGCAAAGTTTGACGTGCTGAGCATGCAGATCTGGTCCTCTTCACCCATTGGTTGGAGCAAGGGATGAAGAATATTCTTGCATAGAGCTCACCAGCTATGTATGTTTTAAGTGTAGCCCTCAATGCAGTTTCAAGTGCTGAATATGAGTACCAGTCAAAGTTCTGGTTGCATTATGACATGTGCATGTCCGCCAGAAGTGTATATTTGCATTGTACTCATGAATATTCATGAGTTTGCATATCTCCCTGATGGGTACCAACATCAAACTCCAGAGAGCCAGCAACCTCTGTTCATCTGGCATTAGGTGACGATTACGTCCCTACCAATATGGAACCTCTGATAAGTTGTTACATCAGTTTTTATTAGTAAAATAAAACACTATCAGGTATAACGTATCGATGTTGAGTGAACATAACTAACTTAAATCCACAATACTTTACTCTGGTTCTAAAACAGATATTCCAGTGTGACTGAGTTTGTGCTGTTGGGCTGGTTCTGGTTGTAATTAGCACTAAACATCAATAATGAAATGTCATCGGCCGACATGAGCTGCTCAGTTGTGTCTGTGTAGATGTCAACTGTAAGCAAGGCTGATAGAAGGATATTTTTTAATGATGAAAAGTGGAACACAGTTGAAGAAAATAATAGTTTCTGAATTGTTAATGAATAATAATAGTAATGGTGATATACTCAACGTTTCATGTGGATCAGGTTATTAATCATGTGTGGTTCTGACAGACAGACAGGTTGTTTCTAGGTTTCTCGCTTTTTGGGGGCCCAAAAAAAAAAATCTGTTTGAGGGTCCCTCTTTTGTTAAACCTCAATGTAATATGGAGAGGAGGCTGGTAAAAAAACAACTTTCAAGATAATTCATAATAATGATGCATTAATTGGTTCCACTTTAAGAAGAAAACAAGCTATTTGTGGCTCTTAGAAATCTTAGAAGTTAAGCTAGCAGTGTAAGCTGGTTTAGATGAACTCTGCTGAGGCCTACTGAGGTAGATAAATGGTTTATTAGTGTATTGAGGCCATTTGAGGAAAAAATGTGATGGGATAAAATTTCAAGAAGAAAAAAGAACAAATTAATTCTGACTATAAATTCATACAATTTTATGAAAGAAAAACCCTTTTGGATTACAACACAGAAAGCACATATATGTGCTGTATATATACAGTATAAGGCATAATTGGGTTGCTTAACATTGAAACACTGAAATGTTTTATTTAGGATGCTAAAAATATAAGACGGGTGATTTTATTCCTCATCAAATACAATATATTTAGTAGATGGAGGTATATGAATTAATGCATAATTAATGCGGATGATGTTGTCCTGTTGGCTTCATCGGACCGGGACCTTCAGCATGTGCTGGGGCGGTTTGCGGCCGAGTGCGACGCGGCAGGGATGAGAATCAGCACCTCCAAAACCGAGGCCATGGTTCTCCATCGGGAAAGGGTGGTGTTCCTTCTCCGGGTGGGTGGAGAAGTCCTGCCTCAGGTGGAGGAGTTCAAGTATCTCGGGGTCTTGTTCACGAGTGAGGGAACGATGGAGCGTGAGATTGACAGACGGATCGGTGCAGCATCAACAGTTATGCGGCCGATGTACCGGACCGTCGTGGTGAAGAAGGAGCTGAGTCGAAAGGGGAAGCTCTCGATTTACCAGTCAATCTACGCACCTACCCTCACCTATGGTCATGAACTTTGGGTAGTGACCGAAAGGACGAGATCGCGGATACAAGTGGCCGAGATGAATTTCCTCCGCAGGGTGGCTGGACGCTCCCTTAGAGATGAGTTTCCTCCGTAGGGTGGCTGGACGCTCCCTTAGAGATGAGTTTCCTCCGCAGGGTGGCTGGACGCTCCCTTAGAGATGAGTTTCCTCTGCAGGGCGGCTGGACGCTCCCTCAGAGATAGGGTGAGGAGTTCGGTCACCCGGGAGGAGCTCGGAGTCGAGCCGCTACTCCTTCACATTGAGAGGAGTCAGCTGAGGTGGCTTGGGCATCTGTACCGGATCCTCCTGGACGCCTCCCTTAAGCCACTTTTGCACTAGTATCGGATCAGCCCGGCTCTGCTCGGCGCGGCACGGCACGGTTCCACACGTGTGTTTTCGCACTGCCAGGGGAGAAGTGTGCAGGTTGGGGTGAAGCTGCTGTGACGTACTCGATTGCGCAACCGCTTTGTTCATGTCGGCGCTGATGAGAAATCAGCTGGAGCCGGGAGCGGCTGAGAGTAAAACAGCCCGTCTACATCGCTTTTTAATTTTTTTCTCGACAGCCACCAGGTTTATGAACATCTGCACCTCAGAGTTGGATCACCAAACAGACGTTTTGCGCTTTATAATAAAATCGCTGCGAGCCGCAAGTCCCCTCGCGCTGACTCCCGCTTCCTGATTCAAACGTCTGCCGGCCCCGCCCCCCGACCAATCAGTGGCAAGGAGGGTGATGACGCCCCCCCCCCCCCGACCAATCGGTGGCAAGGAGGGTGGTGACCTCAGAAATAGTCCCTGCTCAGCCCGCTTTCAGAACCTCACTGAAATGGTTACAGAAAAAAGTATCGACTTGTAGCGGCTTTACCCGTCTCAGCCCTAGTGCGAAAGCGCAAAATGAGGCCGTAGCGGGTAGAACCGAGGAGAAGTGAGACTAATGCAAAAGCGCCATTAGAGATGAGTTTCCTCTGCAGGGCGGCTGGACGCTCCCTTAGAGATAGGGTGAGGAGTTCGGTCACCCGGGAGGAGCTCGGAGTCGAGCCGCTGCTCCTTCACATTGAGAGGAGTCAGCTGAGGTGGCTTGGGCATCTGTACCGGATCCTCCTGGACGCCTCCCTAGGGAGGTGTTCCAGGCATGTCCCACCTCCCTAGGGAGGTGTTCCAGGCATGTCCCACCTCCCTAGAAAGGTGTTCCAGGCATGTCCCTCCTCCCTAGGGAGGTGTTCCAGGCATGTCCCTCCTCCCTAGGGAGGTGTTCCAGGCATGTCCCACCGGGAGGAGACCCCCGGGAAGACCCAGGACACGCTGGAGAGACTATGTCTCTCGACTGGCCTGGGAACGTCTCGGACTCCCCTGGAAGAGCTGGAGGAAGAGCTGGAGGAAGTGTCTGGGGTGAAGGAAGTATGGGCATCCCTGCTGAGACTCCTGCCCCCGCGACCCGGGAACGGATAAGCGGCGGAAAATGGATGGATGGATGGATGGATGGATGGATGGATGGATGGATGGATGGATGGATGGATGGATGGATGGATGGATGGATGAATTAATGCATAATTAACGTACTGTATTGTATTTAACAAAGTTATTCAGAAAAGCATAACAAAAATATCAATTAACAACATTAACATAAGCCAGTTCAAGATGTTATATGACATATCAAGAATTGAATTATACTGTAAAATGAGATTTACCCCTGCCTCTCTCCTGTAATGAGCTGGGGTAAGCTCCAATTGACCCCCGTGATCCTGCAAAGCGGGTATAGAAAATGGATGGGGATGGATGGATGTAAAATGGGGGTGAGGGGTTGTGTTTCCACTAATGTCAACAGCAAACCTACTCCTTCGTCAGTAACTAACTAAAACAAGATACAGGATTCAAAACAACACCAAGATGATAGAATACAGCATTTCAAGCCAACACCCTCCAGTGACTTTGCTTCAGCATCAGCAGGTGAACTGCTGGCTGTTGCTTCAGATTGGTGATTTCACAGCTGCCTGAGCAAGTTGGGACAAAAGTAGCTGCATTCTCGCTGTTTGTATTCAGACAGACAGAACAGAACTGCAGGAATCTTGTAGCATGTTGAGGCATTCTGCAGACATAGACTGCTTTAAGACTGTCGTGGGGGAGCAAGGATATCTGGGTGTTAGGCATACTGAACATATGAGAGATATTTTACATTACTATAGAAATTACTATAGTTATTTTATGTAAGGATTGGCATCTTTATTGAATTTCTATCTTTTCTTTTTAGATTAGCCTATAATCCTGTTATGCATTATTTTATCCAAAAATTGAATAAAATTAACATAAGATAAACCAAATTCATTAACATGCTAGAATGCAAAAATCTCACATTCTCCTATAAACCCCTTTACAGCCAGCCTATGTGTTTATTGTTGAATTTGTTAAGAGCTAATCTCACATTTTCTTAAGTTTCAAATTTGTTCAGAGGACATTATTATGTATTACATTTTTTTCTAATTTCTTCCAGAGGAAAAAAAAGACAGAATACATCAGATCCATTAGTGTAAGAGTGCATTAGCTTAACTTGGCATCTTTTAAAGATATGCATGAATCTAGTCAGTTGATTAGATACTTATTGATGAGTGCATCAATTAAATATTTGCTAAGAACAATAAGAAGCATGACTGTCATGCCAAATAGATCCGAGCTGTACCTAAGCTTTTTTGACATAGTCCTAGCTCTTGGCAAAGAGAAGAGCCATTCAGCCTGAGAGACAGCAGATGCAATCCTGATGCAGTGAAGTGAATCTATATGATTCTCCGTCATCCCTCTTAGACATTTGCCTTCAAGAAACAGTCCCTCAACACTAATTCAGCCCTTCAACATCCATGCATAATTTCCTTGGCGAGAGCTGGTACTGAAGGCTATTTAGTCAATTGACTTACAAAATGCATCTACAATTAGCTGATTTATAATTGCTTCTGGTGCATTATTGATTCGCTGTCCTTTGCTATGCTTCCTTCATTGCAGTGCGGTTGCACTCAATCAAAAGTGAAATAATAATCATGACGGCGTACGCCAAGCCAAAGAAAAACAAGCGTTACGAGGGAAAGATTCACATTAAAGCTCCGGTGGTGATATCAGATCAGACTGTGTTAAACAGAAAGATATGAAAATTACGAGATATTTTTCATATTTCACACTCCACCACTCTTTAAACGTCTCGTGTTACTGATAATTTTTTATAGTGGTGTCATCATGAATATGGTAATGTTAATAAACTTCAACAAACACATAACTGCAAACTGTAGCAGAGTCTACAAATGAATTAAACAGAAATACTTGCATTAGTCAGTCAGACTGCCTCTGGCATCCTTTACTGACGCCTCAATCTGCATTTATTTTCTGTTAAACCATTATCCAGAAGAGCCGGGTTCTAAACCGAAACAATTGGTTTTCATGTACAGAGGCTCAAAGTTGAAGATGTTTGAGTTGTACCTCTCCACCACTACCCATCCATTCCTGCTTCACCCTGGCCTGTCATGACGCCTGTCAGGCTACAAATCTGATGGAACCCTGAATAAACAAGAGCGGACAACAAACAATATACAGAGCAGCTAACCTTTGGAGTCACGGCGTTGTTATGGCCCAGCAAAGCCAAGACCTCAAAATGACTGAGATGCTTCAGCAGTTGGGGAGAGCTGAGCATGAACAGATCACAAACCTTGATGATCTGAAGCAATGCCAAGAAAAGGGGGGCAAGTTTCCTTCCTTGAAATGTGAGATTGATAACACCATACAGAAAACAGTTATGTCAATTTATACTAAGGTTTCTTTTTTTCAGACAAAGTTCCGAATTCTTACCTTCAAACCTTGACAGTTATCTCAACTTATTTGCTGTTAAAAGCAGTGCTACATGTTACTGAGGCAGAGGGCCCTTGGCCTAAAATTTAGACCCTCCTGCAACTTGGTCTAGTTTTTTGTTACATTATGCCGCGTTCTATTTGTCCTCGGAAGTGGGGATTTCCCAGTTCGATTTTTCAACTGGAACGCCCTTCGAAGTGGGATTTCCCACTGGGAAAGTGGGAGAGTCTTCACCACCCCCGAGTTCAGATTCCAAGATGGCTGCCCCGGTTGTAAACAGTAGAAGAGAGCTCTGTAAAAATTCGTAGCACTTCATTCTAGTTTTGGTCACACTAAATCAGTCGTATACAAGTATTGTTCGGCATATATATGCTGCTATAGTGTAATTTACATTTTTCATGTGGTATATGCGAACTACAATCTTGTTTTCCTACTTTGTAACTGGAACGCTGATAACTCGGCTGTGACGTCATTCCCAGTTCCCAGTTCCGACTTCCGAGGTAAATGGAACGCAGCCTTATTATAAAGTGCAATATGTTATTTATTGCTGTTCATCCGAGGTTGTATTCATAATTTTAAGATCTTGTTTTGGCCTGATGGCTTTTCTTTATCTTTTTTTATAATGTCCTGAAAAGTAAACTTTCCGTCTCATATGACTGCATAATGCTTCAAGATAGCAGACAGCAGTGTTTGATTATTTTTGTAATAATTCAAAACAAATTATCCTCCCCTGCAAAGACGATGAGCTTAAATGACTGTCGGCTGAGATGAAAAATGTCAGCGCTATGACTGAACTCAGCTCTAGACAATGATGAAATAGCAGCATATCAGCTGCCACTGATGGGCATAAGATGGCCTGTCGGAGAGCAGCACTTCCATTATTACTGTCCATACTTTCATTTCAGTCTGCACATTTCTCATTGGGTTACTCTTCAAGCCACCGCCTGCTTCTTTTTTTTCTTTTTTGGTCTGAAAGAAGAGTGCAGTGCAGTGAAGGCAGTACCACCCACTGTGAACCTTACTGTGGGGCAGAGCATCTATTATTGAGAAAAGATTACAGTAATCCCTGATCAATTTCCTGATTTCTCTTAACCCAAACATGTAAGCCATAGATCATCTTTACAGCATTCAGATGCTGGATTGATCAGGGCCTGCAGCATAAAGAGGCTGTTGGAAAGCAGCAGCTGAATACAAATGACTTTACAATGTTGAGCACCATAATGCAGGAGGATGGGACCTTGAACTGAAATGCAGAAGGTCTTGCGTAATTATGTAATCCTAATTAACAAAAAGGGGTCACTGGCACTTATTCTAGCAGAAAAGATATGACAGTGCATTAAAACCCTGGGCAGCTGGATGCTAAATCCTAACCAGGATAATGATTCAATGCATGGAGTGCATAAATCTCACATTTATTTCCCTGCAGGGAGTTTGATTGCTTGCCATAACATTTTAATGGCGTGAATTAGAATAACAATGAGCTGTTGGAGTGTAAAAGAACTATATGTTACAACAGCGCCAATCACTTTGCGGTCTTGTCACTTTTTTTTTTGTCAAATGGCAAATTTTTTACCGCGATTCTTTATTAAATATTGGATCTGAAAAGTGGTTTGGCTTGAAAGGCCGCTTTCAAATTAACCTCTGGCTGAGTGATCCCTCACAATTCTTCATTAGTGGCCACGTGTGACAATTCTTTGATCCTTACACTGACCATATATTCTTCATATGACGTCATTCTTTCACTGGAATGCTGTCAGAGATTAAGCTAAAAAATGGTACATTCCTCCATGTGTGGAAGTACTTTTTTATATTCCATAGATGCCATAGGAAAAAAGAGGTTTATTCTATATGTCAATACTCTACTTTTCTTCTAGGTGCCTCACTGCTCAAAGCTCAAGGGTCTCAACTGAGCATAAATTATTAAAAATGCACCATCCGTAGGGCTAAGAATAGACCCAGATGATGAAAGCTGCTTCACATTTTCTACCAAAGGGTGACAGAGGATGAATGTGTAAAAATCTAAAGGGATTTCCAAATGGAGACTGATGAACAGTTGATGGCTGACCACGTCAGCATTGAGGTGTACAAGCTCCAGAAGAAAGCAGTGATGGCAGGCGTAACCAAACCACTGTAACACTGATAAAAGGAACACAGAAAGCTTAAAAGGAGAGAGTTAAAAGAGGAAAAAAGAAAAGATGTACAAAAGCGAAGGCAACAGTACAGTGTTAATTGGAGCACTCGGGGCTGGAAGTCTGTTGGAAATTGAGAAAGTAGCTCCACAAAAACGACCTCTGATGTTCATCTCTGAAATTTTTCAAGATTTCTTTTCCCTTTTAGCCATAGGGAAAATGTCATGTACACAAAGCTTGAGAGTCCAGTCTGATAGTAGATAATGTTATCTATACGGTCAGGTCAGTCTCAACATTTCGAGTCTTAGTTTGTCAATGGGGGAATTAAACACATTACTTCAGCAAAGATATATGTTCTGCAAGGAAAATTGGCTCCTGTGGCTCTCTGACATTTATATCACTACAGTATATATGTAAATGTTACATCTAGCTTATTCAGCCTTAGTTTTATGCTTCATACAGCTTCATACACTGGTCCATTCCTCCTATCCAGGCCTGCAACACATTCCAAAATAAAGTTAGCAAAATAATGCTTTGACCACTTTGCAATTTTTTAAAATAAGACAGCAATTAAAAAAAACATATGTTTTATGGCATGAAATATTAAAGATATTTTTTTTATTTTAAGGTGTTCAATTATACATGGGTTGTCATTGCATTTTAAGTGAATATTAAATAAAGTGCATGTTTATAGGTGTGCATGTGGGCAGTGCTGTAAGAAAATGAAGAAAAGCTAATGACGCTGTCATTTTGAATCCTTAGTTGCCAACAGTCGTGGCTGTGTGGGTGTGATATGGCCCTGTGCACACAATGTTTAAACTGACAAACAGTTGCCAGCACAACACAATAAACTTAGCTCTTCCTGTTCAGAGTGATGGGGTTATAGTATTGGAGGAGAAACAACTTTCAACAATAACAAACCACAGAAAAAGCCTTGGTTTTTCTGCAATTCCAGCAACATACTGGGCCTCCATTGAGTATCACAAAATAAATGAATTAAAAATAACAATAAATATACACTCAACTGTTGGCGTGGAAACCCACGCCAACATTCATGGCTGACTAACTTTCCCTCATTGAAAAAAAAGAAAAAAGAAAAATCCTTTGAGATATTTTGGAAATAAATGCAAACTAAATTAAAGCTGCAAGCAGCGATGAACGGGCCCTCGCACTCACGGCCACCGTCCCCCATAAGCATATGAGAAATGACACCACCCACGACTCTCTTTGTCAAACCATCCAAAAGTTATGGCAGAAAATAGGGACAACCAATCAGAAGGGGCGGGGCTAATTTTCACTAATTATGGTCAAGGACTCAAAACCGAGTCTAATGACACCACCCACGACTCTCTATGTCAAACGATTCAAAAGTTATAGCAGAGAAAAGTATTCTAGGGGGCGCTGTTGAGCGATTTTGCCACGCCCATTCATGCAAACCATGAAATATCATTTTTATCGCCAGGCATGGCTTGCATGCCAAATTTGGTGCCTTTTGGGGAACTATCAAATATGGACCAATCAGATGAAGGGGGGGCACGCTTCTTGGCGTCTAGTGTCGCCACGGACGTTAATGCTTTTGAAAGAGAAAAGTAATGCATGTTGTCGCAGGATGGAGATGCACATTTTGATGTATAACACACCTGGGTGCACGTTACGGTTCGGGCCGTATTAATTGCCGAAGGAATGGCATAAATTGCACCAAAATGACACAATTAATTCAAAATAGCAGTCTTCCTGTTTGGTTTTCGGCCATGGCGCCAAGAGACTTTTCTTTAAGTTGTGACATGATACAGGTGTGTACCAATTTCCGTGCATGTACGTCAAACAGTATTGTGGGGCTTGAGGCACAAAGTTTTCCTGGGGGCGCTGTTGAGCCATTTTGCCACGCCCATTAATGCAAACCATGAAATATCAAATTTTTCGCCAGGCCTGGCTTGCGTGCAAAATTTGGTGACTTTTTGGGCACGTTTAGGGGGAAAAAAAGGCCCTCTTTTCGTCAGAAGAAAGAAAAATTAAAAAAAATTCTACAGATACAATAGGGCCTTCGCACTGTAAGTGCTCGGGCCCTAATTATAAGACGTTTCCGGCAGATTTACCGGGATTGGCTTGCTGTGAAGTTATAAACGTCTCCTTTTAAAATGACCACAGGAACTTTTGCTCTTGTGGATGCACACTACATCGAGAATATGACAATACAAGGAAATTCTCAGCCTCTGGAGGTGTGACGGAGGATACTTCATAAAATGAAGAATATCATGGACAACCCTGAGCATCCTGAATTCCACAGGAATTCAGCAAAAGTGTCTTCAGATATACTTCAACACGATGTTGTAGGAGATTCCATCCTGCCCACAGGTATAAACCTCTACAATGAATCTTTGAAGACACTTAAATCATGTACTACTGTAATAATTATTTAGGGGGGGCGGTAATTAAGATCTCGGGATTATGGTGTTGAACGTCGAGCTGTAATTCACAAAGGGCATCCTGGCATAGCTCCGTAGTTGCTCCAGATGTTTCAACACAGTGTGCAGAGCTATGGCGATGGCGTCCTCTGTGGATTTGTTCGCTCGGTAAGCAAACTGATGGGGGTCAAGTATGAGGGTGACACAGTGCTTGATCTGCTTGAGAACCAGTCTCTCGTAACACTTTATGATTACGGGTGCGAGGGCAACATGGTGGTAATCACATACACACATTTGGGTAACGGGATTATTGAGGCAGATTTCAGGTGGGGATGACTGCTTGGGCTAGGGAGAGGTTGAAAATCCTACAGAAGACAGCTGGTGGGAAATAAATAACTGATGTGAAAATACTACAAAAAAAAAATAAAGAAACTTTCTCAGCATCCTGAAAACTTTTTACTCAGATATTTGCACTGGCGTCTCTGCATTTGGGGCCAGTGGGGCCAGGCCCCACTAGATGTCGCTATAGAGCAATATGCGCGTGTGTAACAGAATTTGTCATTATCGCAGATGTAATCCTATGAAGACTCTTACAAAAAAAGCTGTTTTTTATATGTATACATATTGTCAAAGGTATTTGTCAAAATATTGACATTCCTGGTAAGTTTATTCCTCACAAAGCACCTGTAAATGGGGCCGGCCCTGTGACACTTGTTTAAGTAATGAGCCACTTGAAATCATGCTTCATGAATTTGAATATGTTGAAGTCCACAGCGTGCCGAGTCGAGGAACATTTGTACGATATCTCTATGATAACCTGTTGCCTAGCAACAAGCGTCCAAAGTGAAATGTAAATAAAAAAAAAGAAAGGTAAATATCTCAAAAACTGTAATAATTGGCATAATGAGGTTGTACGGTCTGTTAGTGCCAATCGGGCCGCATTTTTTTTTCCACATCAGATCGGGGTCATGCTGTACACCTGCTAGTGCACAGTGGGACTTTTGCGACTTTAGCTTGTTAGCAAAATGCTAGCAACATTGCCCTTTGGGCCATTCTGGACGATTGCAATATGGTCATGCCACTACTTGGCATGCCCATAATAAACCATATGAAATGATACATATGAAACCATATCTATGTTTTATGCCTCACTCAGCGCCCTATCTAAGGAAAAGTAGCCAGTGCAAAAACAAACTGAGAACTACTGGTGCTGTGTCTTGCTACGTGCAGTGCTTCAGGGGATCAAAGGATACTTTTACAAACAGTAGACATTACTGGACAACCCACACTATGACCGGACGTGTGTGTGTGTGTGTGTGTGTGTGTGTGTGTGTGTGTGTGTGTGTGTGTGTGTGTGTGTGTGTGTGTGTGTGTGTAAAGTGGAAACAAAGTTTGCGTTAAGTTAAGTTGGTCACTCCTTTGGTCCTGGGGGCCGCTTTCGTGGGGGCGGGTGAACCTGCCAACGTCAGCGGCTGGGGCGGCTCTGTCTCTCTCTCTTTGCTTGGACTGTGAAGAATTAATTAAATAATTAACATGCCTTTTCTTTACTTAAAGAAATGCTGAATCAGGGACTGATGGTTGCAGGAAGGCAGTAACCTCTGGACACTCATGACTATCAATGAACAAACTGTTGAGAGAAAAAACAATTATGCAAAACTAGGTGGCCGATATCTGCTAATGTTTCTATCAATGATCACGTCCTGGTTTATTTTGCAGTACTTGTAGTGTGTGAGTGTAATTACCACAAATGGTAACTAATAACTCTGAATAGGAAAACAAAAATTTGAAGATCTTAAAATGAAGTACAAGCTGGAGGCATACAGCCTATCATCCTGCGAATGGTCCTTCTCTATTATACATATGTGCAGTACAGACCAAAGGATTGGACACACCTTCTCATTCAAACAAATGGGGAAGTGTGTACAAACTTTTATATACCGTATATATATATATATATATATATATATATATATATATATATATATATATATATATATATATATATATATATATATATATATATGATGAGTTTCCTTCACAGGGTGGCTGGATGCTCCATTAGAGATAGGGTGAGAAGCTCAGTCACCCGGGAGGAGCTCGGAGTCGAGTCGCTGCTCCTTCACATTGAGAGGAGTCAGCTGAGGTGGCTTGGGCATCTGTACCGGATGCCTCCTGGGCACCTCCCACTGGGAGTGCTAATGCTAATCAAATTGTGATGAAAACTGTTATGAAAACTGGGAGAAAACCCCGGGGAAGACCCAGGACATGCTGAAGTGATCTCTTCCGACTGGCCTGGGAATGCCGGAAGAGCTGGAGGACGTGTCTGGGGTGAGGGTAGTCTGTGCATTTCTGCTTAGACTGCTGTCCCCGCGACAAAGTAATGGATAAGCCGAAGAAGATGGATGGACGGATGGATATACACACAACTCCAAAACTATGACTACATTAAGTGGTAACAGTAACAGTAACGCTTTTGAATGAGAAAAGTAATGCGCGTCTTTGCAGGATGGATTGACATTTTGATGTATAACACACCTGGGTGCACGTTATGGTTCGGGCCGTATTAACGGCCGAAGGAATGGCATAAATTTCGCCAAAATTACACGATTAATTCAAAATGGCCAACTTCCTGTTCAGTTTCGGCCATGGCGCCAAGAGACTTTTCTTTAAGTTGCGACATGATACAGGTGTGTACCGATTTTCGTGCATGTACGTCAAACCGTATTGTGGGGCTTGAGGCACAAAGTTTTCTAGGGGGCGCTGTTGAGCCATTTTGCCACGCCCATTAATGCAAACCATTAAATATCACATTTTTCGCCAGGCCTAGTTTGCGTGCAAAATTTGGTGACTTTTGGGGCACATTTAGGGGGGCAAAAAGGCCCTAATTTCGTCGGAAGAAGAAAAAAAAGGATAAGGAAAATTCCTACAGATACAATAGGGCCTTTGCACTGTAAGTGCTCGGGCCCTAATAACAATGAAAATGAAGTCATTAAATGAGCTGGGATAAGGTCTAGCAAACCCCCGTTACCTATATACTCACTTATTTACACAAGGTCAAGGGGTGAAAATATGATAATGAATTGAAAAACTTCCTCACACACCTCATGTTGACCTTTCTGTAAGGCAGGACTGGGTCTGCATCTGCGACACATTTCCTCCTGATGTCCGGCGTAAGCTTTTAGGTCTTTGTGGTGTGCAGAACAAAGTTGTTCTCTAAACATCACACTGACAGTTGGCTAAGTCTCAACACAAGCCAGGCCTCGTCTCTGGCCTGCAGATACCAGACTTTTCCTAGACGAAGGTTTGACATCAAATAAAGTACCAAGAGAAAAGCCTCTCTTCCAACAATCTTAGTTCTCTTAACTGACACTTAGCCAGTAAGTTCCCAAGACACTGTCAAGGACAATCATCTACCTGTTGAAGACAGCCTCTTTCAATCTTGTCATTGTTGCCAATATCCAGCCTGGTCCTGAGTCATTAATGCAGCTCCATTCCCTGAGTGCATCTTCTCTGTTGACACCATGCCAGAACATTAAGTTGACTGTTTCCATTGCCATCTGCAATGACACACTCTTCCATTTTACTTCTGTTCTCATTTGTATTCACATTGTCTTTTTAGAAAGAAGTAAAGAACAAATTGCATGACCTTACAAAAATTGACAGGTGATTCTCTGAGTGAATGATTTTTTGTGATTTAATCCTTGTTTATTTATCAAAGAATCAAAATTACAATATCCAGATTAATGTTATACCCTGTTGTATTAAACTGTTATCAGAATAATTCAAAGATATAAAGGCTTTGTACGTTTTTTATGGGTCTGTTGCAATAGTTTGGAAAACTGATTGCATGTCTGTTATGAACACACCATCCAGCATGCGTGTTATAATCCTGACGTTACCATGTGAATTAAGGGAAAGCTAATGATACACTGCTTATGAACAACAGCAGACACATCATTGCTAAGCAGATTTCCAGGACACTTTCAGTTTTATTAAAAGAGAATTGTCTCTTTCTTTCAATCCACTCTGGAAATATTCACATCTATTTCATCTACATAACAAAGTTCGGAACAAAGTTTCACAGGATTCGCATAAGGGAAAAGAAAGAATTTTTGTGCCTGATCTGTGACAGCTGTTTATGCTGCAAGCAAGATTCAAATACAAAAGGAAAGGAACTTGTATAATGAGCCTCCAAAAGTATTTAGTGCCAAGTGCATTGGGTCTTCTTTCTCCATGAGCGTGGGTTCCCTGGAGAGCTGCAGAGCAGTAAATTAATAGGTAAATTTACACATATTTTGTAAAATGTTCCCTAACACACATCATTGTATGTTCATGTTGTAATGATATGTTGTGATTCAGACAGCTCTAATTTTTACCCCAAGCATTCTTTGCTGTTGTCTGCAGTGCAAAGCGAGGTAATGCTAGTGGCTCTGCAGCCACCCGCTGCTACTCTTCTTGGCCAGCAAATTAATGTACATGCTGTACCACAGAGGGGGTGCTGGTTCAGTTATCAAAGAGTTATTAATAATTCTCCTTCGACAATTATTACTAATTAATAAAATTTATTATTTATCAAATTTAATTATCAAAATGAATTAATCAAAATGGGGCACCACTTGACTTATCAGGAAAATGATAACTAAACAGCAAAATCAGTCTCAAGGTAAGTTATTCTTCAGAAAAATAGTGAAGGAAGGAGTCCAAGCACAGACCTTTGCAACCAGCAGTTTTGACAAATATGTGTAAAATAAGCACAACCAACTATATATATATACCCCATACATATATATATATATATATATATATATATATATATATATATATATATATATATATATATATATATATATATATATATATATATATATATATATATATATATATATATATATATATATATATATGTTACGTGTACTAGTATGGGGGGGGGCAGTTTGGTGTTTCTCCTCTTTACTCCTGCTCCTCTCTCTCTCCCTCCATTTCTGTCTCATACTCACAGGTCCAGCCCATTCCCTCCACTCGGTTCCACCCGTCTCCACCGGTTGGGCCACCACTCAGCGGTCCCACCAATCATCTCAGCTCGTCACAAATATAAATCACCTGTGTCCATCAGGCTCTTCTCCTCCAGCTGCAACCCTCCTGTGCTCCAAGCAGCCAACTGTCTAATTAGTTTATTCAGTTCTTAGTTTGTTCAGACCTCAGTTGAACTTCCCAAGCAGTACATTTTCAGTTGCTACTTTTTTCACTCAGTTCCTTACGGGGAAGGGACAGGGTAAGATGGGGTACCCTGTACACTGCATCACGTAGGGAACCTTCTGTTATATACACCAGGTTAGAGGTGAGTGCCACATGTTGTAACTTCTTTTTTTTAGGTAGAGTAGGACGTTTTGTTTTGCTAGGTAGGTTAGATTTTGTTGACTACAATTAGAATAGCATTGTTTGATTGTACTCTTTATTTGGCACCACCAGCCCCTCCTCTTAACCTTTTGTGTTGTTGGATTTTCAGTTGCTTTAGATTATAAACAAGTCTTTTCTGTTCACTTTACCGGATCCCCTCTAACAGACTATTACAGCTCCACTGTCGAACAGACAGATACAAGAAATCTTTGTCACATGCGATCCATCACTCTGTACAACTCTCAATAATAAATATTGATTATAGCACACAACCAACTTCCTTGCACAAGGCAACATTTGCACATTTCATATTATTTATAATCTCTGCTGCACACTTATCACGTTTAGGATGTAAATATGTATAGACATTTTTAGATGTTACTTTTCTACTTATATATCTAGGTTTTATGTTGAGCTGTTGATTCATTTTTGTTGATGTACATTAAGTGGCTGCTGCATAATAATTTTCCAGTCCTGGGATCAATAAAGTACATCTTTATCTTTTATATCAGAGGGATGGATGTAATGAGATCTGACCAATCAGCAGTTGTATGCCACATTGAAAACTTTACACTAAAAACAGACAGAAATTAACATTTTTGAGATTTGTTCTTTTACAACAACTTTTCTGTACTATGGACCTGCGGTTGACAGGGACTGATTTATTGAGGATGGGAGCTCAGATAATAGATGATGTTGCTCATAAGATGGAGTTTGAGGACTCGAATCCAGTTCCTATTGGAACTAGACGACCATGAGGGACAAAAATGAACCGGATGGTAATGATACTTTTTTCAATCAATCAGTCAATACAAGGAAAGGTTGTCAGAAACTGTTGACATTTTTTTTAAAAGAGGCTCAAGACCTTCCTTTTTAGTTTAGCTCATAACGAAATTTTATTTATTTTATTAACGTGGTTTAGGTATTGTTATCTAGTTAAGGCCCGAGCACTGACAGTGCGAAGGCCCTATTGTATCTGTAGGAATTTTTTTTCTTTTCTTTTTTCTTTTTTCTTTTTTCCTTCTTCCGACAAAATTAGGGCCTTTTTGCCCCCCTAAACGTGCCACAAAAGTCACCAAATTTTGCACGCAAGCCAGGCCTGGCGAAAAACTTGATATTTAATGGTTTGCATTAATGGGCGTGGCCTAATGGCTCAACAGCGCCCCCTAGAAAACTTCGTGCCTAAAGCCCCACAATACAAAAGGATACCTCTTATGTTGTTTACAGACTTGAGTGCCCTTGTGGACGCTTCTACATTGGGAGAACAAAGCGTAAATTGAAGGCAAGATTGGCAGAACATAAGCATGCCATTAGAACTGGTAATCTACAGTACCCCATGGCTGTCCATTACAAAGATGTAAGTCACGGTAGTTGTGACTCTTTAAAAATATCAGGCATAGAACATATTGAAGACTCTATCAGGGGAGGAGATAGACTCAAAAGACTCCTGCAAAGAGAGTCATTCTGGATATACACATTAAAGGCCACTTATTATCCAGGGTTGACTTTTTCTCCTTTTCTGTGAGTGTATTTTGTATTCTGTGACTATTGGTGTGTTCTGTTGTCCTTTAAGATTGACTCTGATGACGGTTCCTTAGTCTCTTGTTAGGCTCAATACTTATTTGTATGCATTTTTGATTTGTTGAATTGACTAGGTAATGTTTAAATGTGCAATGTTGACTTATTGACTCTGTGATTTTTTTCTTTCTGTACAGAGTCTCTCCACCTCTGCTTGTCATTGGCAGGTCTTGCTCTTCAGGTCATGTGACCTCCTACCTGCTCACACTGACCAGCTGTCTGCAATTACCTATTTAACTGTGAATTGAGCTGTCTGACAAACATTTCACTTCTGTCCTGACGAAGGCCAGTTTGGCTGAAACGCGTAGACACGCTTTTAATAGATTAGCCATGGACCAATAAAGGCATTTTATTAATCTTACCCTCATGAGTGCCTCAGTTCTCTGTCTACAACAAGCCCCACAATACAGTTTGACGTACATGCATGAAAATCAGTACACACCTGTATCATGTAACAACTTAAAGAAAAGTCACTTGGCGCCATGGCTGAAACCAAACAGGAAGTCGGCCATTTTTAATTAATCGTGTAATTTTGGCGCAATTTATGGCATTCTCACGTGTCGTACTTTAACAAACTCCTACTAGCAGGATCGTCCGTTCGACATAAAACTCGCTGAGTAGACACAATGGATGTTAACGATGAAAAGTTATCAAAATCATGAGTTTTCGTGAAATGGCGTGGCACCGCGTGAAACTTCAACGTTAAACAGGAAGTGATACTAGTAGCTGATTGGTCGATATTTGATAGTTCCTTTTTCTCTGCCATAACTTTATGTTTTGACATAAACAGTCGTGGGTGGTGTCATCGGACTCGGTTTTGAGTCCTTGAACCTAATTGGTGCAAATTAGCCCCGCCCCTTTTTCTAATTGGTCGATATTTGATAATCCTTATTCTCTGCCATAACTTTTGAACGGGTTGTGATACACACGACATGTGGGTGGTGTCATCGGACTCGGTATTGAGTACTTAACCTTCATTGGCCTGAATTAGCCTCGCCTCTTCTTCTGATTGGTCAATATTTGATAGTCCCTATTTTCTGCTATAACTTTTGAACGGGTTGTGATACAGACATGTGGATGGTGTCATTGGATTTGGTTTAGAGTCCTTAACCTTCATTGGTGTAAATTAACCCCGCCCGTTCTTCTGATTGGTTGATATGTGATAGTTCCTATTTTCTGCCATAACTTTTGAATGGTTTGACATAAAGAGTCATGGGTGGTGTCATCAGACTTAGTTTTGAGTCCTTGACCTTTAATGGTGAAAATTGCACGCGCGAGGGCCTGTTCATCGCTGCTTGCAGCTTTAATTATTTATTATTTTTTTAAAGGCTTATTTTTCAATTATTCTATTATGTACTTATTCTTTTCTATTACATTTTGATTTAATTTTGTTCTTAGGTTTATTTTAATGTTGTTTTTACTTGTTCATATGTTAACTCCAGTGCTTTTTCCTCATGGGGATCTTCCACACCGGGGACTCGCCTACTTGCCCTGTGGGGTCGTTGCTGTGGTGATCACCCTGTTCAGGGTCGCTGGGGAGTCCTGCACTGTAGCCTTGGCTGTGATGTTGATGCCGTCCGGCCCTGATCTGGGCGGTTACCCCATGGTGATGCTCTCATTAGTCATTGGTCGGGTGGCTCCTGGTGTGGATAGATCCCCAATATATCATTCCTCACCTCAGTGTCAAGCCAGGTATTTATTTATTTATGATGTTTATTTATGATGTTCATGAATATGTTTTAATGTCTTTGTGGGGGAGGGGAGTGGGGTATACCGTATGTGTGCTGTGTGGGTATTAAAGTGAGGATGTGTGTGAAAATTACCAGATGTGTGTTTTTAACCATGAGTGTGTGAGTTTTTATATGTTAAATGTTGATTTTATCATGTAAAGCACTTTGCGTTACTAGTGTATGATTTGATTTGATTTGACTGGTGACCCTTCCAGGGTGTACCCCTGCCTTTCACCCAGAGAGAGCTGGCAGCAGATCCCGGTGACCTCAGAGATGGAAGCTTGCTGATAACATGTAAAATGGAAGAACATACAAATAACTGGTATATGGGTGTCAGAGATTTGAGCATATAGTAGCAGTATTCACTTCATACCAGGACTTGAAATGTCCTGGTGACCACAGATTTTAAGAGTAAGACAAATGCTGTAATTGTTGTGGACAACATTGAGTTGCAATTGGTGGTTGTGAAGTCAGAAAGGGGGCAGCGAAAATACAGAATGTGAAAAAATGTACAACCTTAGCAGTGAAGAGAAAACAGGAGCGAAAATGGAAGAGATCAAACTATCATTAACCAAATCACAATCAGAAGTGGGTCGAACACAAGAAAACAGTAGCCTACTGGAGCAATGGATAAACCAATCCTGTTCATGGCTTATATTAATTTGTGCTGACCAAGTCAAACATTAAGCAGAGAAAAATTTAAATAATTGTCAAAGGAGCAGAGAAGATTTTGATGTGAAGTATTTGAATTAGGACAATAGACTTTAAGTAGATGGGAAGTTAAAAGGCTCAGGTGATAAGGTATTTTGATTATTCCACAGTGGTATGCATGCAGTTCAGTTGCAAATGGTAGTTTATTCAACAGCTTCAAGATAAACCAGATAATATCTACTTAGGAAACCTGGCGTAAAACAGAATTTGAGTTTCTTATTAATGGGTATGCAAATTATTCAAATGGAATGAGGGGGAGGTGGGGAGGCGGGTCAGTGGAGACAGGTGTGTCATTTTTGTAACACAATAAACACAATACAGAGTTTTAGGAAAGGTAGAATATATAGTGGATATCAGAGGGAAATGTCAAAATTGTTCAATTTTATATTCTATAAAAGGAGGCCAACAAAAGAGTTAGTGGATGAGTTCAATGCAAACTTGCAAGGGAGAGAAAATGGGTGTGGAGATTTTAATGCCCACAGCGCATTGTGGGATGATCACAATGACATTAATGGAATGGTAATAGAGGAAATTATAGAGATAAGAAATTTGGTGTGCCGGGGTGATGGAGGTGGAATGAGATTTAATATCAAATCTGGAACAAAGTCAGTTATTGATCTGACATTAGTGACTAATACATTAGTTAGTGTTTGTGCATAGGAGGTGGCAGAGGAAAAACGATAGGAAGTGATCATTATCCTGGAACAATTAGATTGGGTCTAAATATGGATCATTTATGGGGTTGGGTGGGGTGGGGGGTTATGATAGAGCTGATTGGGAAAGGTTTAGGAGTATTAGTGATCAAGAGATGAAAAAAAAAGATTTTAATAAATGGTGTTGACTTAAATACTTTTGTTTGTCATGCTGTTCTGGCAGCTACAAAACATTTTGTTCAGAGGTAGGGGTAAAAAGAAGATGGTACCATGGTGGACAAAGAACATGTGGAAAAGCTATTAAAATGTGAAATAAAACATCTAAAAGATTAAAACAGAAACGCATTGGTTCGACTTTTATTGAATGTAAAAGGTTACAATCAAATCAAATGTCAGGAGAATATTTGAAAAGGCAGGGATGAAAAAAATGATTTTTGGAGAATTTTTTGGTGATTTTGATTTGGAAAAGGAGACAAATAGATATAATCTCTAAAAATCAAAAAATAATTACATGTGATTAAAAAGTAATATTGGTATCCAGTCTGATGGAGAATCAACAGCTGACAGCCGACAGAGAAGACGAAGGGATAGATGCTGGCAAAAGCCTTAGTAACAAGTATTACAAGTTCCAAAAACATAAGTGAAGAGGGGAAAAGCGGGAAACTTTTTTTTTTTTTTTTACCTTGTCTGCACACATATTGATACCATGTGATTGATACCATGCCGGTAAAAACCTAAGGCATATATATGTGCATTATTACTATATTTAGTATATATACATATATATACGCATACACATACATATATATACACATACAAACCTTTTTTTTTTGGGGGGGGGGGGGGGGTGACATCCACTGCCAATCCAGGAAGCAGGGACACACGGAGGCACACGTCAAGCACTGGAAATCTGCAACAAAAACCACAAACGAAACACAAAAACGTCACAGAGCCGACCAAAACACAGCAGCAATCGACCCAAATCTCGAGATCCGATCACAGTCTAAGCTAAGCTACCGCTAACTAACCCCAAAAATTACAGAGCAAGCATGCAGGTGAACAAGCCAGTGCATATATCTATGTGTGTGTGTGCGTGTGTATGTATATGACTATGTGTGTGGGTGTGTGTATGCATATGTGTGTGTGTGTGTGTGTGTGTGTGTGTGTGTGTGTGTGTGTGTGTGTGTGTGTGTGTGTGTGTGTGTGAAAATTATATCAAAGCTCCACCTGAAGTGTATCTATAGTGGGGGAGGGGAGGGGGCAACCCCGCCACCCAGGGGCCGACGAGGAAGAACCCGGAACCCCGGCCACCAGCAACCCCACAGAGGGCGAGAAGAGGGCGGGAGGCAACCCACCGCCGGCGAGGCCCCCCCCCGGCAGTGGCCGAGGGGGCCCGCGGACAGGCCCCCCACGACACAGGAAGAAGCAGCCAGAAAAAAGAGGGGAAAAAATTGATGCTGGAAGAAACCACAATGTCAGCCGGAAAACCCCAAATTTGGTATATTGCTTAAACATCATAGTGATTCTTCAAAACATATGTTTTACTTGAACTATAAAATAAAGTCTGAGAATGCGGAAAGCTGGCAGTGTTGTAGGGGGGCTGGGGAAGGTGGAATTCAAGTGCGGACACAGTACTGGTAGAAATAATATACATAAAGGAGATGAGTGGAACAGGAGAATGGTAGGGGTAGCTGAGCCAGGATAGGGAAGGACTGGAGGTCCACAAGGTGAAGGAATGATATCCGATGAGATAGGTAGTCCAGTAAACATATAGGTGCGGAGCACGAGGGGGATGGACGGTAGTGATGTGCCTTGCCGTGTCGAGGCTTCGAAGCATGTGTCGAGTAATGCAAGAAGTATTTTGCGAAGCGCATATTGATGACGTAGGCAATGACCTCTCCCCACATCTTGTAGTATTCCTGCATCGATTGTGACAGTGGTTTGCGTTTCAAGATTATTATCTCTATTCTGTTAGGGAGCCAGTAAGAAAGAGGAAGATTTCTCCAGTTTGGACATTTTTGATTCAATATTTCCCAACAACAGTGTTCATATTTCTCATGAAGTAGTTCAACATTTTCACTTTGAACTAGTTCAAATTCAGTTAATTTCAATATTTTTAGGTGAAACATACGAATGAAATGCCACCCTATCCTAAAACTGTTCACTGTATACAATAATTTATTGTCCTAGTTGCTTTTCAACTTTACTCAGAGGCTGTAAATCTCCAACAATGTATTCCATTTTCAAGGTGTCTACCTGTTGCTGGGAAATCAAACCCCTGAAGGTTAAGCAGTGTGACTGGGGCGTTTGGGGCTGTTGGGGGTTTTCTTGGTCTTTCTTGGTCTTTCCTGGTGACTTTTTTTTGATTGTCAAGGACTTGCAGATATTTTCTCACACTGGACCGATGCTTTAACTCTACATGATGTTTCAAATTTGAAGTGTACGAGGCAGACGTCCGGACTTCTTTTCTCAGCGCAGGTGGACATAATATGCACAAAAAGGCTAGATGTTTACCATTAGACTCTTTGGTAGACAATGTGTAAAATTCCCGCAGATAATCATTAGCGGTGTTGTGCAACATAGGTAGCACTGTTCAGTTATCAAGAATAATTAATAATTTTATTTAACAATTATTAATAATTAATAAGGTAGATTACTTATCAAATTGAATTATCAAAATTACTTGATTTTGCAGGGGCACAACCTGTATATACCCAAATATATCCTGATGGCACACTACGTTAAAACATAAAACACTAATTATCAAAAAATCAATAAAACGTTAACTGCATAAGGAGAATAAATCAAAACAATAAACATGTGATACAAAGCTCCTCATCTGTGTCTCCAGGCAACTGGCTGCACGTGGCTGAAAAGACATTTAAAGATGGCGGCGCCCTGTGGTATTTAAAGATGGCGGCGCCCTCGCCACGCCACGTGCAATCAGACGGGATGACAAAACACAGCGTTTAAAATGTGAACAACTGGCGGAAAATGGCGCCACAAAATAAACAAACGACGACAATGCTGGTAGTTGCCGGCGTTACACAGTAGTATGCGTACAGTAACTTCATTAAACACAAATTTAGCCCTGAACCGCTCTAGATTAAACTGATCGCCCAAAAACACATAAACCTCACGCCTACCGGTCTCCGGATCTGGGGCTGCGGGCTCTGTCGGGGGTGATCAGGTTTCTGCCGGGGTTTTCCCGGTGTGGGAGAGCTTCGTCTCGGCTCGGCTCCACCATGCGGCTTGGTTCCTCTGTCCGGCGGGGGTCCCACCAGCAGTTCGTTCCTGCAGGGGTCCTCCAGGAGCGGGCAGCCGCTCAGATCTCTCTCCTGTTCCTACTTTGAAAAGAAAAGACAGTCTTGCAGCGTGCAACAGCCGGGTAGATCTCTCCGGATCTACGGAGCCTATTGACGCGGCCTTCAGGTGCGGGACAGTCCACTGTAATTAGGGCCGCCCCCGTTTCATCACCGAGGCGCGGGCTCACGGACGCGGGAGGATCTAGCTCTCGGGCTGATGTGGAAGTGCTGCCGGAGGATCGGACCCTCCTGGAAGAGAACTCAAAGAGAAAAAGTTAGGAGGAGCGGGAGAGAGCCGAGAGCCGAGAGCTCGGCAGTTCCGACGTGCTTTTGGCACGAGGCCAAGCTGGAGCGAGGGGATTCAGAGATGATGAGGATCAGAAGAAGAAGAGAGAAGAGGAAGTTTTGGGGGATACAGAGATTTTGTGCTCTGCGGTCTGCGTGACGTAATAGGCGCAAGGCCAGTGATTGGACGCGCGCCGCCTCAGGCGCCGCCCCCCCAAAGCACACTGGTCCTTGTAGTTTTTCAAGGCGGCCATTTTAGGAGGCACATTAAAGCCGATTTCGGGTTGAGCCGGCTTTAAAGTCAAATTCACATTCACAAA
Source organism: Cololabis saira (assembly GCF_033807715.1). Taxonomy (NCBI): domain Eukaryota; kingdom Metazoa; phylum Chordata; class Actinopteri; order Beloniformes; family Belonidae; genus Cololabis; species Cololabis saira. The sequence continues at coordinate 7,549,702 of NC_084588.1, read as the reverse complement.
ATGTTCATAAGCATTCATAAGTTCAGAGTTCACATGACCACATGAACGGTAGTCCAAGCATCTCTCCCGCTGAGGCTGCGTCCGTAACGTCTCTCTCTTCACGTGTCATTCATAAAGACTGCACCGGGCTCAGGCCATCGTTGCCATGGAGCTGGTGCCCGTTGTTATGCTAGTGTTTGCACTGCATTGTGGGTAATGTAGTGTGAAGTCGTCTTCTCGTCGAGTATTTTAAATGTGCGCGCAGCCCGCTGCTGAAATGTATTCCGTAATAATTGGACCTAAACAGTGAAGGCGAAACTCACATAATCTGAACAGTTCAAGTTCCAGTTCATTATCTGCAGATCTGAACAAGTTCACTTTCAAGTTCTTTATTTGCGAATATGTTGCGTTCAGTTCAACGTTCTCACAGAAATGAACGTGTTCAATGAACGCGTTCATGCACAACACTGCCCAACAAGGTATGTACTAATTAATTACATGAGATGCATTTTCCAAAAATATTAGTGATAATAATGTACTGTTTTTCTTATTTACTCATTTACTTAGTTTTCTATTTCTCTTTTGCAAGTTGAAGTGTTTGTTGTAACGCAGTCAAGAAGACATAATGTCACTGCTGATGCCACTGTAAAGGTCCAAAGGTATATGATGGAGCCAAACATTGGCCGACAAGAAGATCCTCTCAAGTACTGCGAACGATAGAAACACCTCTACCCCAGCTTGGAACAAGCTCGCAGTTGCTTTCTTGAGCATCCCAACATCCTTGGTGCTTTGTGAAAGAGTATTTCAAAAGAAGGAGAAATCCTTTGCAAGAAAATAAATTGCCTTAATCCAAATACTGTTGAAAAACTGTTATTTCTCAATAAAAATGATTCCATAAGTTCCACAAGCACATTCAATGTCGTACAACTCACGTCAACACACGCATATCCATTTTCTTCACCCCCCATTGTCACTTTCCCTTATGACTCTTCAACATTAATGACCTATTTTAACCAGTACAAAGTTCATAATATATATCTACAGACCACTAATATCGTTGTAATAATTTTTCCTGTTCAATTTCTTCTGGCCAGTACATGTCCTACTAGAGCAAATGCAGCTTCCAGAAGCTTTGCGCTAGAGTGAACCAATTGGATGAAAGGCTTCAATGCTTCATCAAGCTTCATCTGCCCATCACTAATGGACTGTAGGGTCGTTTTACAGGCAGGAACTGCCGACAGGACAGGCGAAGGAGAACGTTACTAGGTAAGTCAAACTTTTGTTTTTCGAAATACTGAGAAGAGCTCGGTAGTCTGAGAGTGTACCATGATTGGAAAAGAAACAACAATCTGGATCCTGGCAGGAAATCCCTCGAGGCTTAAGTAGCGCTGAAGATGATGATGATGATGATGATGATGATGAGAAACAGGTGTGCATGTTTCTGCAGCAGAGACACGCCCCGTGGCTTGTTGCAGCTGATGAGTGGCACAGGTGTGTGTGTGTATATATTTGTGTGTGTGTTGGAATCAGAAAGTAAAATATATTTATGCAGGCAGCAGTAGGAGCCCTTTATTGTTTTTGGTCATGATAACTGATACTCTTGTGGCATAGAAAATGGTGTTCACTGTTTGCAGATGATGGAGCAGTCTGGTAGAGGGAAAGAAACTTGGATTACATTGTCAAGAAGAGTGGAAGGATGGCACTTGAAGGTTTAGTAGGTTAGTCAAAGACAATTTTCTTTACATGAAAGAAAATTGTTAATGAGGTAAAAGCATAATTATATAACCAAGACTGGGGAGATTGACACATTTGAAGTTTTTAGGAGAAATGTTTTGTTGAAAGAATAAAAAGTTGTCTACATACATGCAATACATGAATATATGGTGTTTAGTTGGAAGGGGAATGGGGAGTGTGTGGTATACCAGCAAACACTTGGCTAAAAAGGTTAGACAACATATTAAACTCTGAAATTATACAGAGGTGTATATTCAAGCAGCAGATTTACAGGGGAATATGGGAGAAATGCCATGTGAAATGAGAAGACTACAGCTAACAATTAATCACTAGGCCACGGGGTCACAATCCAGATCACCCATCCAGAGAAACCCTGAACCCTGTTGGGGAAAAACGAAGAAGCAAATAAGAAGCTTGGTATGGACAGCAAGGGCCAATTTTGAGCTGTCATTCCATAGAGACATATACAGTATAAACAGCCACTTACAACTATGTTCAGAGTGAAACACATCCAAGAGTTTAGTCTACAAAACAGGAGTAACAGTCGTCACGTAAGAATTTCGTACTTAAATAGGAAAAGGAATCAGTGATGACTTGTGATTATACTTGGGAGAAATCGTGGCAATATTTTTGGAACTACAGTGGATGGAAACAGCAAGGCCAGATCATTAATCTGCTCAGGCTCTAGCTCGTCATTGCTCAGTTTACAAACCAATCAGTCAGATAGCACAGCAAAAATGTTATTGGAAATTCAACAGATATTGAATAAAGTATGCATGATGGGTCTTTCAGTTCAATTTTCTTAGGTCCCAGCCAATACAGGCGTAAGAAGAAATTTAACTACGGATCAAGTAGTAACAGAAGTAGCAAACAGCATTCATGCTGACTTGAGTAAGTATCAAAAACAAGAACCAAGACAGTTATTAATCTAAAAGTAAAAGAATGATAGCAAAAACAACACCAAGAGGGGGAGAGGTAGGAAATACAGTGGGGAGAAAAAGTATTTGATACACTGCCGATTTTGCAGGTCTTCCCACTTGAAAAGCATGTAGAAGTCTGTAATTTTTATCATAGGTACTCTTCAACTGTGAGTGATGGAATCTAAAAAAAAATCCAGAAAATCACATTGTATGATTTTTAAGTAATTAATTTACATTTTATTGCATGACATAAGTATTTGATCACCAGTAAGACCTCCGGCTCTCACAGACCTGTTAGTTCTTCTTTAAGAAGCCCTCCTGTTCTCCACTCATTACCTGTATTAACTGCACCTGTTTGAACTCGTTACCTGTATAAAAGACACCTGTCCACACACTCAATCAAACAAGCTCCAACCTCTCCACAATGGCCAACACCAGAGAGCTGTTTAAGGACATCAGGGATAAAATTGTAGACCTGCACAAGGCTGGGATGGGCTACAGGACAATAGGCAAGCAGCTTGGTGAGAAGGCAACAACTGTTGGCGCAATTATTAGAAAATGGAAGAAGTTCAAGATGACGGTCAATCTCCCTCGGTCTGGGGCTCCATGCAAAATCTCACCTCGTGGGGCATCAATGATCATGAGGAAGGTGAGGGATCAGCCCAGAACTACACGGCAGGACCTGGTCAATGACCTGAAGAGAGCTGGGACCACAGTCTCAAAGAAAACCATTAGTAACACACTACGCCGTCATGGATTAAAATCCTGCAGCGCACGCAAGGTCCCCCTGCTCAAGCCAGTGCATGTCAAGGCCCGTCTGAAGTTTGCCAATGACCATCTGGATGATCCAGAGGAGGAATGGGAGAAGGTCATGTGGTCTGATGAGACAGAAGAAGACAGACAAAGAAAGAGTCATGGACATTCGGATTTGGACAAACAGGACCTAATAATACATAGGAAAACATACATGTGGAAATGTAATCACTGTGGCCAAGAAGAAACACTGGAACATGTCTTGATTCACTGTCAGAAATATGAGCTCCAGAAAAAAAAGGACAGTTGAACAACTTAAGAAATTAAAGGTAAGATTGGACTTAATGGATGTTGTACAATAGAATTAAATAAGAGTGTCACTGTACTGTAATTGTTCTTAGAGAAACCAAATTGGTTGAAAGGTTATAAATTGTTTGTTTTTGATTGTTTTTCCATAATTCTGAGATTACATAGCACCAGGGGTCTGAAGGCTGGGATGTTGATCCACTATCTTGGAACTGGAATGGGAATAATTAGGTTTGCCCTTTCACGTTTTGTCTACTAAACCAACTGAAGCCAGTGTGTGACACAGATGACACAGAGACAGCAAGAGGAGGGGAGATAAAGTTGCAAATGCTGGCAATATTGAATTTAATGATGTGTCAGAATATTCACTCATTCTTTATCTCATGAGATGGAGCCCCCCTCATCCAGAGGGAGAAAATGGCAAATATCAGTATTGTGTTAGGGAAATCAATGTGGGAAGCCTGAGAGTTTTACTGCCTCTATTTGTAAATGAAAAATACTGCATCAGTGAATGCTTGTTTTTGTTTTTACGGCATACAAAGTGATGTTGCCCATGTTAGAAAAATTAAGGATCAATGTTTTTAGTAGTGTTTTCCCTCAGTATGTCATTGTAAAGGTGAGTACTAAGCATTAACAGATCTCAAAACGATTTAGAAGAAAATAAAGGCTGATGGACAAAAAGCAACCCCTGACCAAATATGTATTGTGTTGGGTCTGGAAATGGTAAACAAGGAAATGTTACTGCTCCTGTGCCATCTTCTGATGGCCATAAAAGGCATTCAGGAACGGAGGCAGTCTTTCCCCCCACAAGTTGAAAACCAGTGAGGCATGTAGCTCCCCAAGTAGTAGACATGAGGCCCGAGGTCATGGTTAAGAACAGGGTTTAATTCTATATCAGACCAACCCGTGAGAACTGGGTTGAAAGAGAAAAATAAAAAATAAAGATAAAATTAACAAAAAATGCACATATGTCCTCACAGCTATATAACAGGTAGTGTATATCATAGGAAAAGAAAATACACCTCACACACGTCACAGCACAGCCTGCAGCTTAACCTTATTGTTCACTTGCAAAAATATAATTTGGCCTTAACACTACACATCACATGTAAATTATGCATTTCACATTAACTCACTGAAAATAGTAGTTGTAGCATTATGCTACTATAATTACGACACATTTTCACCACATATATAGAAACAAAACCAAACAAAAACTCGTAGGCTGCTTACTACTAAAGAGGGCTAAATCTTGCTTGCTTCTTCTGTATTTTTATCGCTTTTCCTTCTTTAAGTGTTTATCTCTTTTATCTGTAAACTTTGTTAGAAAGCTCATCTATTGTTTGCTTCGTTCGCGCCATTTTTACAGGGTGCGTCACTTAATTGTGTCGTGCGGAAACTAGGTCTGCAGTAAATAGTTCCGCCTCTAGGAATACTGCATTAGGCTACAGGTAGGAACCAAAAAACGGGAGGATAAACAAATCTAAACTAACTGACAAGTTACAAGGCATGATAACATTTGTGTGTGTTTCTGCAATGTGATTCATCTAGATTCAGAGGCCAAATGCACTACTAATGTTTATTTTTTCTTTTGGGCTTTAATTTAGAAGAAGCATCCAGTATGGCACTAAATGAGGTGAAATACTATAGCCTATTCAAGTGATTGTGTAGATGAGATACGTGCCTGCTTGGGCTAGAAATATGTTATTGGGACATGATAAGTTTAAAAACTAAGCATCGTCTTTTGACATCATGTAGTTGTCTATGTATGTGGACGTGAGGAGTCCATTTCACATAGCGGGATATGTTGAAACTCAATGAGTATGTTAAACCTGAACTCTAAGTTTTCCGTTTCACAAAGCAAGGTTACTTAACCTTGAGCAAGAGGGTTCAGTTAAACTGGTTTTAGAAACCAAAGTAACTCATACTCGGAGTCTGTTACCATGGTCACTGACTGTAAAGTAATTATTTCAACATTGCCCAGATTTACTTTCGGCCTCCTCCTCTTCATGAAGCTGAAAAGAGTTCAATTACATCAGATAATCGCTCTTAAAATGTACATTTTAGAGACTTCGGAACCATGACATGTCACATTTGCATCAGGAAAGCCTTTTGATAATTTAAATAGATAATTTAATGCAGTCAAACCAGCCATGACTTGTTCTCATGATATCCAAATGGTCTTTTTTTTAAAAAGTGCTACATCTTTTCTTTTTCCTTCTCTCTTTCTTTTTCTTTTTTTGTCGCAATTAGCCTACATGTCCTCATCCTTCTACGCATAACAAATAGCACCCACTGTGTGTATCTTGGATAATAATGTTATTAGCCGTTATTTATTTGAAAATGTCCATTTTCTCAATAACGATATGGATACTGAACACACTCTATTCTATTCCATTAGAAAGTGAATGATGCAGAACTGAGAAAAAAGTGACCTGACTCACAAACATCCCTCACCCATTTTTTTGTTCTCTTTCAGCTCACACAGCTCATACAATGCGTGTCCCAGTTTTTATTCTTTTACCAGTAGCCAATGATTTAAAAGTAGTTCCTACAGGAGCAACAAGTGGAGCTCACCTTTGCAAGATAAAGCGCTGTAAATGTCTTCCAATTCACTCCAAGTGGCATTTTTTTTGATGGTCCAATTGCCACTAGCTATTTGTATAATTATTTTTTTTGAGCATCTAAAACCAATCCTGACTTGAAAGCCTTGAACAGGTAACTTGTTGGGAGTTATATATTTACATTCATGTTTTCATTCATTCGGTTTCACTTTCCTGAAGAATGTGAAGGATATGGAGAAATGTTTTCATGATCAATGTTTAAGAACTTATTTACACTTACAATTCTGATATCAGTTATTTTTTTTCAAATATGTAATGTTCTACAGAATTGGGATGAAATATCTCATTGTCAATGAAATAATAGACAGTTATGGCTCTCTCACTTTCTTTCACTAGAATTCCACAGAGCTAAATTTGATCTAGTCTGAAAGATCAGTGCTCTTCCTCCCCAACAAGGGTTACTACACTACATTTGTGTGTACTGCTTCAGAATGGGTGGCACATTACATGAAGCACAGTGCATTGATCATCTTCCAGTTGTTGGGGTTGATCAGACTGTGTAACCTGAATTCTGCCATTCTCGCACACCTTTAGAAGATCTACTGTGAAGATGACATAATTGGTGCACTCCTGCATGAGAACTGCTTGAGGCTACTTGTTATACTCTTGAAGCTAATAGTGGATTTACGTACAGGGGTTCTTCAACCTGATCTGGAGTAGAACATTATTTCCCCTTTTCACAACAGTAACTGGTCACAGCAGTAATTATGGAATGTATAAGTAATAACTATCATTACACAGTAGAACCCTGATGCACAACTATGCATTTTGCTAAATAAAGTAATTAATCTTGTGTGACTTTTGGATCTGTACCTAATGAACAGAGGCTGTGACAGGGAAGAAATATACATCTTTACCCTATCTCTAAGGTGGACTCTAGGCATGGGCGTAACCATGCATTCTTTGGGGGGGTCGTGTCCCCCCCCAATACTGGGAAAATACCAATCTGTCCCCCCCAATAATATTATGTACAAATTTGTTAAATATTTCCTAATTTTATGAAACCTGGCTCAACAGTCCGTCTCTTGTTATTTTCGATAATTTACCGATCAATTTATTTCCGTTTATAAGGAAAACTAAAGTGTGTGACCACCCCCCTCCCAATTGTACACTTGGTTGCGTCCATGTAACGGCGGCTCGGTTTGAACCACCGGCTCCGACCGCCAAATGACAGAGGAAACAATAGACAGCGTTGTGTGAAACAGTGGAGGGAGCAATGAGTCCTTCGTTACCGAAAAAGCGGAAAAAGCAGGACATACGACGTTTTTTTCAGACAGTAAGCAACTACATAGCTAAAGAGGAGTGATGTTGTCAAACTGAGTGTGTTAATATTTGAATTAATTTGAAATATTTAACTCGTTAAAAAGGGCTCAGTTTGTTAGTTGAGATAGCTAAGTTAGCTTGAAGTAAAGAGACTGGTATCATATGAAGCTAGAGCAGTGTCTCCCAATCATGGTTACGCCCTTGACTCTAGGTCCCCTACAGAGAAATCTTCTTTCAGCTGCTTGTGATCTTATTCCATAGGTCACTATCCACAGCTTGTGATCATAGGTGAGGGTATAAAGACCGACCAGTAAATTCAACTCACTCTTCCCCACAACAGACTGGTACAGAGTATGCATTACTGCAGACAATGCACCAATCCAGCTTTCAATCTCCCACTCCATTCTTCACTCACTTGTGAACAAGATTCCGAAAGACTTAAACTCCTCCATCTGAGGCAGGACCTTTATCCTACCAAGAGAAGGCATTCCACCCATTTCCAACAAACCATGGTCTGAGATTTGGAGGGGGTGATTCTGATCCCCAGCACTTCACACCCAGCCATGAATCACTCCAAGGCTATCTAAAGATCATGCCTTGATGAAGCCAAAAGGACCATATCATCTGCAAAAAATCAGAGATGGAATCTGTTTGGAAGGCTCTTCCCCCCACTATCTGATCCTACTCACCACTCTCTTGAGTGACCAAAAACATATGGCTTCAAAGATGATACAATTATTAAATCAATCATTGAACCATGACACAGGTCCTGGTGCCACATGCAGTTATGGGCACCTGTATGTTAGAACACATTGTTTATGATAGACAGGTTGTGACTGCCCTTTACCTTTCTTGTCAGCTTTTTGTTGCAAAACCTAAAGGTACACTGAGCTATAGTGTGGATGATTTCAAATTCTGTGGCATGAGGGACTAGAAGACTGCATGAATTCAATTATACACATTCACATTTGGACATGTCACAAGTGCGTGTGTGTGTGTGTGTGTGTGTGTGTGTGTGTGTGTGTGTGTGTGTGTGTGTGTGTGTGTGTGTGTGTGTGTGTGTGTGTGTGTGTGTGTGTGGGGTGGGGGGGGTCAGAGTTGGGGTCTTCTGGAAGAGAAAAAGGCGACTTAATTTCCTGCATCCAACATACATTTGGACAAAATGTCACACAATGACACAAAATCAACAAAATAATTAAGTTGGGCATATTCACATATTCTTCCAGAAAGCATGGTTCTAAAATATTCATGAGAAAAAGCTGTCCTAAAACTGATCAAGAATTGGGAGAATGTTTTTAGAGAAATCCTAACCTTTTGTTTTCATTTTGAGTGTAATCTGTTTTGAAATAAGAATAGAATAGAATAGAAGCTTTATTAGTCATTGTTTTACATACAGTGTATCGACACAACAAAATTTAAGCTGCTACTCCGATCAGTGCTTTAAAATAAAATAGAATAAGTAAAACTACTAATAAATACAACGTATGACAGACAAGACATCCCCCCAGACATACATGCACTTCTCACTCCCTTCAACCTCGCTCATCATCCTCACCCACACAACCATACATACAGTATCTCTACGCTCACAGTACACAATGTGTAATATAGCAGGAAAAGCAGCAGCAATAGATAAAGTGATAGGTGCAACAGTCCGAGGTCGTGTTCATGAGGGGAGGTATTCACCAGCTATGAGTTATTTAGTGATCGTATGGAAAAAAACTGTTCGTGAATCGGGTGGTGCGTGCCTTCTTTGACCTGTAGCACCTGCCAGAGGGGAGCAGGTTAAACAGGTGGTGAGCAGGGTGTGCAGTGTCTTTGAGGATGGATCTAGTCCTGTTTAGGCAGCGGGAATTGGCAAACTCTAAGGTGGGCAGAGGGCAGCCGATGACCTTCTGAACTGAGCCTATGACCCTCTGTATGGCTCCCCTGTCTGCCGCTGAACTCCCTGCATACCAGGCTGTAATGCTGTAGGTGAGTATACTTTCAATGACTGACCAGTAGAAGGACACCAGCAGCTTCTGTTCAAGGTGGTTTTTCCTGAGGATTCTCAGGAAGTGCTGTCGCTGCAGGGCCTTCTTTGTTATTGCTTTTGTGTTAGTGGACCAGGAGAGTTCTTCGGAGATGTGTAGGAGTGGAATTTGAATGATGGCACCCTCTCCACGCAGTCTCCATTCAGATAGAGTGGTGCAGGGGCTGGTCTGTTCCGCCTGAAGTCTAATATGACCTTCTTTGTTTTCTTGGTGTTTTGTAGCCGGTTGTTGGAGGAACACCATGTTGTCAGCTGCAGGACCTTGTCTCTGTACTTAGCCCAACCAAAGTGCTGTCATCTGTAAATTTTATAATGAGGTTGGAGGGGTGGGAGGGAGAGCAGTCAGATGTGTATTACGTGTACAGCAGAGGACTCGGCACACAGCCCTGGGGAGAGCCAGTACTGAGGGTGATGGTGGAGAAGAGGTTTGGGCCCAGTCTCATGATCTGTTGGAGAGGAAGTCCTTAATAGGGCTGCAACGATTCGTCGACGTTGTCGACAAAAATCGATAATCAAAATTGTCGACAATGAATTCCATTGTCGACAATAGTCGCCGGACGTGTTTTTCCAACGGAGTGAGGCATCTCACTTCAATACGTTCTCTGCCGAGAGTTGCGCATGCGCGATAGCGTCTCTGCCAACCGGTAGCGAGTAAACAATAATGACGGCGTCCCGTCCTGTAGAGCAGCTGCATGTAACAAAACTTCTAAAGTTTTGGAGCCTTTTAGCCTCGATACGGTATATAAAAACTTGCAAGGTTTGCAAAGCAGACCTTGCTTATCACGGGAGCACATTGGTAATGCACAAGCATTTGAAGAGAAAGGACGTCGGGTCTGGGTGACTGGTTTCAACAAATGATACACCAGTTCAACCCAGAGCACGTCCTGCCATCCAGAACCCATTTCACCCACTTGATACAGAAAAAATATGAGACGTTTTATTTTATTTTTTATATAACACATTTGCCTGTCCTTAAAAAATGAAAAATAATGGATAGATGTTTATTTATTCATGGATTTATGTCTGACTGATCACTGTGCCTGTCCTTGGTTTTAAATAGGACATTTTATTAACTTTTTGTATGAACAGCGGCAAAGTTGAATAAAATATCTACAGGACTGTCTCAGAAAATTAGAATATTGTGTTCTTTATTTCTTTGTTTTCTGTAATGCAATTAAAACAAACAATGTCATACATTCTGGATTCATTACAAATCAACTGAAATATTGCAAGCCTTTTATTATTTTAAAATAGCTGATTATGGTTTACATTTTAAGATTAAGATTCCCAGAATATTCAAATTTTTTGAGATAGGATATTTGAGTTTTCTTAAGCTGTAAGCCATGATCAGCAATATTAAAATAATAAAAGGCTTGCAATATTTCAGTTGATTTGAAATGAATCCAGAATGTATGACATTTTTGCATTACAGAAAATAAAGGACTTTATCACAATATTCTAATTTTCTGAGACAGTCCTGTATTTTTCATTGAAGTACCCATCTTTCTCGTGTTTATTATCATTTGCCACATAATTAAAGCGACATACTAAATTTAAGAAAAAATGACTAATTATCCGATTAGTCGACTAATCGTTTCAATAGTCGGTGACTAGTCGACTATTAAAATAGTCGTTAGTTGCAGCCCTAGTCCTTAATCCAAGCGCAGGTGGAGCGGGGGAGGTGAAAGCCCAAGAGTTTGTTGATAATGATGGATTATTGTGTTGAACGCTGCGCTGAAGTCTAGTAAGAGCAGTCTTACATAGTTACCTGGGTGTTCGAGGTGGCTCAGTGTAGAATGGATGATGATGGCAATGGCATCCTCTGTGGAACAGTTTGCTCTGTAAGCAAACTGGTGAGGGCCGAACGATGGGAATAATGTGAATAATGTGTTCCACTGTTTTTTCCTATTTATTTCTATAACTTTTTGCATGAACAGGTTAATGTAACCTTGTGCTTCTGCTTCTTTTTCTCTCGAACGGTTTCGATCCAGCTCCTACTCATCTGTCTTCTGATGGTTAAGAAAACACAATAACATAAATGTTGAAGGGAAAACAGGAGCCGTAAACCATGTTTGAAACATCATTACTGTAGGCCTTTTCCCCTTTAATTCAACTTTATATTTTCATCAATCCTGTGTTCACTTCGGATGTAAACTCTACTTTACCTGTCAATTAATCAAAACCACCTTTTTACTGCAGATTAACTTCCCGCAGATCTGAGTTTCTGCTTCTTTCTGACCTTTTGTCTCCATTTAACAGGGCAGGGCAAAAATTCATATAAAATATAAAAAGTGTTCAAATGCAAACTAAGGAGCTGGGGTTTAGAAAAATGGGGAGGACATGTCCCCACTGGAAATTACGCCAATGTCTGCTTATAATTATTTTTCAGATGCAAGTGAAGATGGCCTTCATCCTTGGAAACTCATGAGGTGCTCTATCAAATAAGGTATGTTTTTTACTATATATACTTATTTTTTACAAATAAGGTAAGAAATGTACTACTGCTGTACAGTACTTCCTGTGTGCATTAAGATGGCCGATGCAGTTACAAGTGGAGTCAAGTCACAACTTCTCTAAAGTATATCAAGAATATCATGCCTTTGTGGCCAAAAACATATGCTATTTTAGAAGCCCTCTGTAGAAGTCTGATTGGCCATTAATTACAAATTTTCATTGTCCTTTCATTGTTTTTGATTGTTCTTACTTTGATTGTCCTCCTTTTATTTATTACTCGCTGTAAAGCATTTTGGTACACCGAAAGGTTGTTGTAAAGTGCTGTATAAATGAAGTACATTACATTACCAGGCTTTTGTTAGCATCATAGTAAAAGGCTACAAAAAATGCCGGAGCACTTAAAAAAGGGAACATTGAAAGTGTGGTACATGTTTCAAGGAACCTCTCAACAATTAACTAATCCTGTGGTCTATTTGGACTAAATCTTTGCCTGGAGTATTCAAAATTTCCACTAGTACCGGTGGCAGTGATGACAGAAATTCAAGCAATGCACTCTCAAAGTGGAAGAAGTCCTCAGGGAAGCCCACAGTGACACACTCAAAGACTATTATATGGGGATCCCTCTGAAGTTCAGCAGCATTCCAGTTCCTTGAAAAGAGCTGGGCAGTGGAAAATCAACCTGAAGGGAAGAGGTGGTAAATATTTCCAGGACCCCATTTGTTTCTAGGTGAAACAGCTAAAGATTACAAAGCTTTAAGTAGTACACACAGGTTCTTGGTGGAATAATACCTATAGCCTATGTAGCCTCTGCCATAAACAACTAGAGAATAAGAATAAGAATAATAAGAAGCTTTCGTTCGGCAGAATCCTCCAGGGACAGCATCTACATTCACAGTCGGAGTCCCAAACAACAAAAACTAAAGTGCAAGTCGAAATGATTTACATTGGACTGGTGTTATGAGTCCTGTAGCAGCCTTTTCACAGCCGTGGGGAAAAAGCTGTTCTTCAGACGGTCAGTGCGGATTCTCAGAACTCTGAGTCTACCAGAGCGGAGGCTGGAGAATAGAGAGTGTCCTGGATGAGCGGGGTCGTCTCAGATCTCAGATTCGGAGGAGATGGTTGGAATGGATCTCCTCCAGGCGTGGGAGTGGGGAGCCAATGATCCACTGGGCAGTCTTGATTACCCGCTCCAGTTGTTTTTTCTCAGATGCAGTGCAGCTGGCCAACCACACCGTGCATTCTTAGGTCAGGACACTCTCTGTTGTGCAGCGGTAGAAGGTCTTGAGCAGAGGTGGAGGGAGTTTGTTTCTCCTCAGCGTTCTCAGGAAGAAGAGATGCTGCTGGGCCTTTTTAATTATGTGGGTGGTGTTCACAGTCCAGCCCAGGTCCTCTGAGATGTACAGTCCGAGAAACTTGAAGTTTCTGACCTGCTCCACTTCTTCCCCGTTGATACTCAGGCCTGAGTGCAGTGTGGTCCTTGTTCTCCTGAAGTCGACAATGATTTCCTTCGTCTTCTTGGTGTTGAGGTTGAGGTGGTAGTCGCTGCACCAGGCAGCCAGTGCTTGGACTTCCTCCCTGTACGGTGCCTCATCATCATTGCTGATCAGTCCAACAATGCTTGTGTCGTCAGCAAATTTGATGAGGGTGTTGGATCCGTGGGTGGTGACGCAGTCGTGGGTGTATAGTGTGTACAGGACTGGACTGAGGACACAGCGCTGGTGATGGTGGAGGATGTGGAGGTCCCATCCTGACATGCTGGGGTCTGTTAGTCAGGAAGTCCTTGATCCACAGACAAAGGGAGGTTCCAAGCTGCAGTGTCTGCAGTTTTTTGACCAGTTGGCTGGGGCTGATGGAATTGAATGCCGAGCTGAAGTCAACAAACAGCATCCTGACGTATGTCCTGGGGCTCTCAATGTGGCTGAGAGCACAGTGGAGGGCGATAGAGATGGCGTCAGCTGTGGAGCTGTTGGACCTGTAGGCGATCGGATGTTGGTCAAAGCCAGGTGGGATGTGGGCCTTGACATGCTGCAGCACCAGTTTATCCATACATTTCATGATTACCAGTGTCAGGGCCACGGGCCGGTAATCATTCAACCCTGTGATGGCAGAAGATTTGGGCACAGGAATTATGGTGGCGGTTTTCAGGCAGGTGGGGACTGTGGCTTGCTGTAGTGAGCGGTTGAAGATGGTGGTGAATACAGCAGCAAGCTGATGGGCACATGACTTCAGCACCCTCCCTGGTACTCCATCCGGTCCTGCTGCTTTGCTGGTGTCGATGATTCGCAGGACCCGCAGTACCTGGTGTTGTTGGATGGTGGGGGGCTGATCGTGCTCTGAAGGTGTCAGCTGTGTGTCCTCTGCCTGTCTGCTGTCTTCTTCAAAGCAGGGGAAGAAGGTGTTAAGTTGGTGCAGGAGAAAGGTGTCGGTGGGGGAGGGGGTGGAGTGGCATTGTTTGTAGTCTGTGATGTTCTGGATGCCTTTCCACATGGAGCGGGGGTTGTTTTCCCTGAATTTGGCCTCTATCTGCTCGCTGTATTTTGTTTTAGCAGCCTTGATAGAGGGCACTGAAAGAAAGATTTGGTACATTCTACTTACGGTGTGTGCGACGCCTACAAATGTGTGGTCACAAATTTTGAATTATTATGTTTCATGTGTTTTTTTGGTATGAAAAGGCAAGCCAGTTTATTTTTTATTTTTTTTTAAGAGAGTATCAGAGTGTACAGTAAGACTCTAATTCCGCCACAAGAGGGAACATCCTCTTGCGTGAGCGCATGTTGCGGTACCCCTTGTCAGGCTGACGTTCCTCGGACAGCTACCAACCTGCCATGGAGAACGCACGGAATGACTTCTGTCTCTTCTTTTCCTGTGAAAACAGGGCATTTTATCTTCTGTGGCCACGACTCAACCCGAGGCCTGTAACATGTGCCCCATCCTAAAAATGGAATCAGAGAGTGGTAATGACCAGTGGTGCAACCTCTCAACACTCAGGTACTCCAGGGACATGATTTGACTAAATCCTTGTTTAGTGTACAATATTTTCACTAAGAACCACATGCAGTGATGAGACGTTCAAATAATGTTCCACAACACAGTTTACAGATTTCTTCACTAGGGAGAATTAACCGAATCTGGTTCCATTATCAATATTGCGTAACTATTTGGTTCCTTATTAATTCTCATCATTTCTCATCCAGTTATATACAGTGCAGATATAGTATAAATGACTTTGGTTGCATTAACATTTTAATTTCAAGCATGCACCAATATTTTGCACTCAACTTCAACTAAATAAAAGCTGTCTCAAGCTGAACCTTTTCAGGTAAACATTGTGACATAAATACAATCACAATGATCAACTTTTAGACATTTAATGTGTGATATAAAATCCTGTTAAGAGGTTGCTAAACCTGTATCTGGCTTAGCTCATATTGTTGGAGCCTTGCCTCAAAACTAAACCTGGCATACGCTGACGTAACATTACGTAGCATGAATAACTGCCTTTAATCCACCTCGTAATCGGAACAAATCAATTCCTTTACTTTGGCTTGTTATTGGATGAAAGACGTGTGTGTGTGTGTGTGTGTGTGTGTGTGTGTGCGTGTGTGCTTGTGTGTGTTTGTGTTTGTGTGCGTGTGTTCTACCAAAGATGTGTCATTGCAAGGATTCTCTTTGCCTCTACACATTTCACGTGAATGTAATTTTAATTCAAACAGTCATCGACATGTCACCGAAAAAGCAGCTAGTAAGCAGGTAGGAAGAAAATTGTTAAACTTTCTTGTGCCAAGTGAAAGACATCTTGAAAAACTGTTCCATCACAAAGATGCCTTGAAATCCTACAGATCTTAAACTGTTGATTCCAAATCATATCTTTTTTTTTCCTCCCAAAAAAGGTGTGCAGTCGGTCAAAATGTAAACTAAATGTAACATGATTGCACAACCAGTGATGATAATGTATTTTAGCCCTTGCAAGGCACCATGGCTCAGGTCAAAATGACCCAAGCCACAGCAAATGCCCTCAGTTGCTCAGAGGCCTTGCCTATCCCTTAGCGCTTTGCTAGGGTTAAAAAGAAGCTAAATAAAGACAATATATCTTGATTATCAGGTTATTCCTAACTTATTCAACATGCATGACGGTAATGGAATGTGTTGCCGGCACACCTGAGCGCATGGATTGTATTTGCCCATGCCATATGGATGAGTCTTCTATATCCATGCATGTGCCCTAGCCAGATTCAGTTTTTATCTAGTGTATTACATTTTAAGTCACACAGTTAAAGCACTAACAATTTCTGTGATGTGTTTTTAAAATGGGACTTATTAAAGGAAGATTAAATGTGGACCTTATCTTTGCATCACCAGGTGTTGGAAATGTCCTCCAATTTCCTCCAAGTGGCTGTTTTATGATGGTCTGATTGCTACTATGTTTTATTTCATTGTGTTTTATTTATATATATATTTTTATTTTATATTGCACGATACTACAATTACATTGCTATCAAGCATGACACCAAGGGGATATTTGACATGGCCCCTATGAGTAAGCAGCAGATCTGCTGGAACTCACATGAGAGAGATGCTTTTATTGACATTGTGGACTAGCTGTCTGATATCTGCTAGATGAGCATGTAAAAATTAGACCCCTTATGAGTATTTCCTATGATAAAATAGAAGTTATGAAATGTCTATTGAAACATTTAAAAGGGATTTCCCTTCTTGATAGGCAGAGGCATCTGCAAGGCTCTTGGAATTCACTTGAGTCTGGAAACATGGCACAGTGCCAAAAAAGCTGTAAATTACATGAGTGTGTTTATTTTTCTTCTGGACGATAAGACTAATTATTTATTTACGACCTGGAATGGTGTGCAATACTATGTCTCGTTAATTTCACAGAGAGCTGCACTGTCAGCGCTGAAAATGCTAGAATTACAGTGTTGTGTTGTAATTTCTTTTCCACCTAAGGGCAGCAGGGGTGAGAGGTCAATCCTTTCTCCTGTACAAGCATTAGAGGAGTTGAAGACAGCTGACAATGGAGCAGTTTCTTGTAAACAGGATTATTGTAAATTTTGTAATCCTGACACTATGTACCACAAGTACTTGACTCATTTTCTTAATGTATAAATAACTTTGTTTTGTCAACGAACTTTGGACTGGAGTTTTTTCACCATGTCTGCAACATTCACACCTGGAAAAAGGGAAGCTGCCAACATGGTCATCTTGATGAAGTGCATGTGAGATAGTGTATCCAGAGAATCCCAGCCCCACAAAGCATTAGTGGATATCATTCTCGACAAGCAATGCTACAGGATGTTCATGGTCAGGTCAGTCTTGAAGTGATGGGTAAAAAAAATACAAATAGCTGTAAATAGTTTCCTCATACGCATGTTAGGATATGGTTTTGTTTCTGCTCAAGCAATTCAATTGCTATCCTATAGTCCAGTGGTTCCCAAACTGGGGGGGCGCTATTGCAGGGGGGGCGCGGTGAGGTTGGAAGGTAGATTAATTAAAAAAAATATATATATGTTGAAATTAATGCATACTGTATTGTACAGTAAAATGGAAAAAAAAGAAATATGTTGCACACATGAAGCAAGCCCACTCACATCACTGAAAAGATGTGGGGATTAAAGGTGTAATTTTTGTAGAGCAAATGTTCAGATTTTGACTCCTGTTTGTATTGTTGTTGTTTCAATCTCTGTGAGCTGGTCAGGTTGAAAATCTATTTTTACAGAGATGGAGTTTTTTCGCACATATGTTCAATATATGAAATAAATTGCAGTCGCATTTGAATGCAAAAGGTGTGTGTGTCTGTGTTGGGGTCGGGGGGGCTTGAAAATTCTGTTACGTACAAAAGGGGGGCCGGGCAAAAAAAGTTTGGGAACCACTGGTATAGTCGGATCCAAAATTTCATTCTGACTTATGTTGGCAAGAACAATGCCGTAACCCATCACCCAATACATACGTCACATGATGTACGAAGAGAGGGTTGCGATGCTCCTCTGGATATACACATTCCACTGCAACCAACCTGCAATCTGATGGAAAACAAATGTACGTTTTGCACCGCCAACATTCCATAGAAAGGTAGACCTAAAGGTCAACTGGGAACTTTTCTGTAAAGTTTGTGTTGAGTTGATTAAGCATATTTTTACGAAGTCTCTCTTTTCTCCTCTTCAATAAAATAATTTGTTACTACAGTTTCAGAAAGGTGTACATTTTTATATTTTTTTTTAATTTATTAATGACCACACAGCCAGGCTGGTGGAATTTGTTTCTCTGCATTTAACCCATCTCTAATTAGACTAGAGAGCAGTGGGCTGCCATATAAACGGCGCCCGGGGAGCGGTTGGGGTTGAGGGCCTTGCTCAGGGGCCCAGGGTGGTTGACCCGGGTTGCATTCTGGGGACTTGAACCTGGTCCTCCAGACTCCAGTCCACTTCTGCAACCACTAGGCTACCACTCCCCTAAAAAGATGAACCATGTGTTACCCGGTTAAAATATCACATGTGATAGAGTTGATGTTTAAAACAGTTACGTATCATAATTAAGGTTAAAATGTTATTTCATGAGAGATTAAAAAGTGTTATGGAATAAATACGTTAAAAAGTTACTGTGTAATAGCCCGACTGAGTAATTGGTTTATTTTGAAGACGGTAATGGCAGTAAGAGGATGTGGTGTGTTTATTGGTCATTGAGTGGCGTTAACAGGAAGTCTGAGCTGGTATGAATGTGTGTTGCTTGACTAGCTGAGTCACGGCGTAAAAAAAAAAGTCTGTTAAAGTCTGTAAAAAGTATGTAGTTGGTGTTTTGAGGCTGTCTGCAGGACGGTCTGTGCCTGAACATTATACTGCATACCTTCTGTGAGAGGCTGAAGACATTTCTACTGGAAGTGTGGAACAGTTTCCATGAGACCGCTCAGAGTATTTCTGACTGCACGGCTCAGGCCAGCCATTGTTGACCACCTAGGCCATCATCATCCTCACCAAGGACCGGAAAGTGTATGGACACCTGCCCTCGCCTGCTGGTTTGATTCTTACCACTAAACTGACTTCACTGTTGGAATAAGGTACCATATTTATCTGATTGTTTATTGTAGTGAAGTGGTCATACAGTTTTGGGACTCGCTGTACACAAGCATCGCTTCAGGCCTGCAACAAGTGTATTATTTGCTGGTTTGTGAGTGTGTGTGTGTGGGCCCACTGAAATTGTGTTTATTCTGTTTTAAAAGGGATAATTGAATTTATTTCAGAATAGTTTATTCTGTTTACAAGGGATAATTGAATTTCTTTTCAGAATTGTGTTTATTCATTTAGAGTATTATTGCCTGTATTCTATTTGAAGCAGATTCATCTGCATATTATCTATTTTATACATTTTCTAAGTAAATAATTGAGATTTATATTTCTTACCACTGATTCCAGTGTGATTTTTGGTTATTTCATCTTTCTAAGGTGTTTAAATACAGGGTACTAAATAACTGGGGTTATAAAGGAGTGAAACACAAAGATTTACAGTTAATTTGCGACACCCTGCAGTCCCACCCCGCTTGACACGAGTCTGGGATTTGAGACTTGCCTCTAAATATGTGTCCCAGACCGCATCCACTCTTGTCGTCCTGTCAGTCATCAGGCTGCGGCAAGTAGCGTAGCAAGTGCATTTGAGTGTACTCTCAAAAGACTCTGGCACGCTGGGTCTTGATGACATGTATTACTGTTGCCATATCAAGCACAACTACAGTCTCTTTGGCTGATGGAGAAGGGCCAGGACCAGGCATTCCTGGTAGGCATCCAAGAATATCTGACTTGGTTCCTGACCGGAGCTTGCCTTGATCGGACAAGGATGGAGGCTCACGCTGATTTTCGTGCTCAAATAATTCATTGATGTCTAGATCAGGACGGGCTTGTAGGGACAGGAAGAGCTTGGTGATTAGAGCTGTATTTGCCTTGGCAGAGCCCAGCTTGCTAGCACCCTTCTTCAGATCCACAGGTGGCTGGTTGGTGAATGTGAACAGGGTGGCTTTTGGAATGACATCAGATTAGGGTTTTGGTTGCTTTTACTATTCCGAACCTTACAAACTCTGTGAACATGGTTTTACCAATGTTTGGTGCTTCCCTGAGGCAGTTCGAGATCTCATGATCTCTACCATCACCGGTATCCAAGGTGATGAGCTCTGTACCCAATTCTTTGAAGAGATTGACAACTTTGTCATGCTTGACAAGATCACATAGAATGTTCAGATGAGGAACTTCTTTTGTTCAGCATCTGCAGACTCTGGGTGCTCCAGACTTTCCTTGTTCCTTGAGGCAGAGAAACAGGCCACCTCAAATTCATCAATGGCCCGTAGGACTTCAGGTTTTGAGAGCTCGATGATCTCCTTCTCTTCCAAAGTCATCTGGAAGCTTGATAGTGGTGCCTTCAGAAGCTTTCATGGATGAGAGGTGGAGGGTCTACCCCCATGTTGTCACATGTCAAATGGTTAGTCAGGGATATAGCGGTGCCATGGAGCTCAAATGGACCACACTCGTCAATATTATCAACTCCACCAGTAGTGAAGAGTCCTCGCTTAACATTATGGGGGGGATGGGGGGTTGTGCAAAAAATGACCTGGAACATTAAATTTGACCTTCAACATGACCTTGAAATGTTAAATTTATCTCAGAATTTAATTCCTAGCAGCGGAAAAGTAGAGAAAGTGACAATATACAACAATCTAGAACTAAGAGAAGCTGAGATATGACCTTTGGTCTTTTCAGTGGGAGCCAGTGGGCCGTCCCAATTTGTTTGCTGTGGTTTTTGAAAACCTTATTTCCATAACACCATGCCAATACCAAAACTTGTCACCAAGTGCACAATCTTTATGATTTTTGACCTATTCCCTCCCAGCTAATAGTTCTGAGAAAATGGTCAGAATTCTGACTTAAATTATCTGCTCTATCTTGTGACATATTAAGAGTGACAGGGGCATGGACTGTATATTAGGTTGTCTAAGAGTTAACCTTCATGTAACAATCACTTTGCACCCACAATGAATGAACAGAAAGCTAGAAATTAGATAAAAAGCTTAACATAAGATAAACCTTTATTTATCAACCACAGAGAAATACACAATGCTACAACAGCAAGACACAAGATACTCAGCAATAAAAACAGAAAATTACAAATAAAATATTCATGATAAATGTATGTTTAAAAATAACAAACCAAAACAAAAAAAAAAAGATCCGACAAAGATCTTAGGGTGGCCCGACTGTTGAAAAAAAAGGTGCGTGTTTGTATGTTTATAGTGTTTTTATATGAATATGTACATCTCCAACGCCTCCGTGGCCTCCGACGCCTCTCGCAGCTCGCTTTCATTGAAAATGAATGGCGACTGGACGCCTGTGGCGTTTTCAGTGTAATCCAGGGTAAGACGTTTGTGGGAGCCTGTGGCATGGCTTTATGCTGATTGGACAATAACACACAGAGGTGGCTCAAATTGTCATATTAAAGTTTACATGTATACTATAACAGACACAGCTAAAGCAAGCACATAAGAGAGCAGTGCAAAAGGCCTATAAATTAGAGCAGAAACAAAGCAGCATATTTTTAGAAGCATGTAAGCTAATATTGAGTATGCTTTCCTTGTTATAAGCTACAGCATGCACTGAAGAACCTTTTAAAACATAGGATGTTTTAATGTTTATCTTTCAGAAAACATCAGTTCAATTGTCCCGACTGTCCCCAAAAACTTAATGTATACCACTTATTACTGAATGCTTTCTCTGAAAAACATTTTCACAGCTGGTGAACAAGAAGGAACAAAGAACAATTTGTGGCTTTAAGAGACTTTTAAAAATGGCTTTCTTTGTAACTACATGACTATTCATGTCGTGTGGCAGCAGAGCAAAATTCTCCCTAGTCTGGAGCTTGTTCTCTGCATATGCGTGGGAGATTCATTCATTCACTGATTAATCAAAATGAATAAAGACTATATATTCTGTTGGGTTATTCCTAACTTTATCAGCATGCATGAAGATAATGGACTGGAAGTATCTATTATATAACATTTATCAACCCTACAACTGACTCACTGCTTGTGTCAGCAGCTTGGGTATCTGACAGGCACAGAAAATCTAAGATTTACCTCAGGAAAGAAAAAGAGGCTGTTCTGTTACTCTTTGTAACAGCTTCAGCTGAAAGATGTGACTATTGCTTGGTGAAGAAGAGCTGCTTCTTGATGGAAGAACATTTATAATGAGAATGATGTTACCCCAGGTGGGTGCGGAAAATGGAATGTGTGTAAGAGCTGGACAAACCCCCTGTGACGTCACCCATCAGCTTTCTGAAGAGTGCTTCTAGGCCTGTTCTTACTTGCACTGCATGGCGCTGTTACAAATTGGCAGAAGGTTTTAAGTTTGGTTTTAAAGGTGGAGGTGGTGTCAGCCTCCTTAACCCAGATTGGAAGTTGGTTCCATAGTAATGATGCCTGATAGCAGAAGATATTGTTTGTGTTTGAAGCACAGCGTCATTCAGGACTCTGGTGCTGCTGGTGCTGCAGCAGGACACGCCGTGCCGGGAACCTCCTCGTCACCCACCAAGACAACTGGAGAGTGACTGAGGACAGAACAATTGAGTGCCAGGCCACTCTTTGGAGCCCCTAAAGGGACTCAGATTTTTTTAATATATATATATAATGAGTTTTACGCGCACATGAAACCTTTACGCGCGCGTAAAGCCTAAATTATGGTTCCGCGTTAAATCGACGCCGTAGGGTCTGCGTTGGTGTAACACGGACCATAAATCAGCCTAAAAGGTTTCACGCGCGCACGTAAAACTCATTATATATATAAAAAAATCCATGTCCCTTTAGGAGCTCCGTACCTCTTGGCCTCCACCTTCAAATCACACCACTTCTTTTTTTTTTCTGAAACAGATCTGTCCGTGGACCTCGTGGCGTTTAGCGCAGCAACGACATGCTGCCACTCATTCGCTTTATTTTATACTATTTATACTTTTGCTGTGACCACCAAATAATGGCGTTTTCCTGGCCTCCACCTCATCCACAACATCTCGATCTCGGTCTCCGTGAAATTTATTTGCATGGTTGCCTGGCTCGATACGTCTCATTCATCCTGACACGCAGCAGAAACAGGCTGCAGGTGGCGCTGCGCATGCTCAGGAGGCTCTTTTATATGCAAATTAGGGCTGGGAATCGATTAAAAAAAAATTATCGAATTAATTACAGGCTTTGTAATTAATTAATTGCAATTAATCGCAATTTGATCGCGTATCAATTTTAGACCTGAGAACAATGAGATTTCCTTTTTTTGTTTGTTTCAAATGGATTTTTGTATATTAGTGAATGATTGACTAGTGAAAACATATGTTCAATTTATGAAACAGTTTATTTTTATCAAGGTGGTGCTTCACCAAGAACAAATCAGTGCAATTTGCTATAAAGTGCAGTAAATTAAATATATGCAGTATTCACATTGAATGAGACAGGTAGCCTATAGTCAAGGACCTTCTGTAAACAACACTTAAATATAACAAAATACTTTCAACTGTTTCAAGTACATTCCAGAACATGGAAACACATTAGAAAACAGAGCACGCTTCCATCCATCTGTTTTTAAAAAAAAAATGTCCCATCCACGGGACCAACAAGAGCCTTTTCGTCTGTGACTTGATCTCGCCGCGGAGCTTACAATGGGAGTCGACGTAAGGGTCATAACTCTCTCGGTGCGTCCGAAATGCCATACTAAAAAGTATATACTAAAAAGTATACTTAAGTTCGGCACACTTTTGAGTAAATATCAGTAAATATCATTAGGGTGGAAGTATGTGATTTCGGACGCAGCCTCTCTCTCAAGGGTCTGGTTGGTTGGTGCACCGTCCGTGTGAAAGTCGTCCCGTGAGAAACGTTCCGAGGGGAAAAAACTAATGCGATTAAAATGCGCTATTTTTTCTAGCGCGCTATTTTTTCTGTAATTAATTAATCGAAATTAACGCGCTAAAGTCCCAGCCTTAATGCAAATACAATCATCATGTAGTTTGCATTGCCCATTTATGGTAGAAAGTGGGCGTGTAGAGGGCGGATTCACGCACTCTTTTATAAATGAGGCCCCTGTTGATTAGTTTTTCTTGATTTAATGATTACACTCTTTCTCCTTGTATCAGGGTCATCTCAGGTCATACCAGGGTCATCTCAGCCTGATTGAAGAGCATATAGTTCCAATCGAATCTATAGTAGAAAAACAAGTTGTTATTTTAAGTTTGAATTATGTGTGAAATGTGATCATGTTATTAATATAGAATAGAGTGGTGATGATTATTCAACTAATCGATGATAAATTTACTATTGAATTAATCGCCAACTATTTCGATAATCAACTAATTTTGAGTCTTTTAGTGAAAATGATCCTATTGCAGCTTCTTAAATATAAAAATGTTCTGGTTTTCTAGTCAAACAGTAAATTGAATATATTGGGATTCTGGACTGTTGTTTTGTACAAGATAAGAATTGAGGACGTCTTTTTGGGCTTCGGGGACCAGTGATCAACATTTTTCAAAGTTTTCCATCATTGTATAGACCAAAATCCAAACAGATTGTTTATTTTTAATTACTTTTTGTATTAGTAGCAGCTAAATATCAGCAGCAATTTACTATAGTAATCTGACAATGAAATAATTTACAGACAAAATAATATAGTTCCTGTATGTTGTTGAGAAAAACACTGGACTGAGTTTTGTTCTAATGCTTTTAAATTTAAATTGGATACAGAATAATGAGCTTTTGGTGATAACTTGCGCATATGTGTGTGCCTGGATTCATGGTTGTGTGCAGCACCTGCTCAACTGTGAGCACATGTGTGCAGTGTATGAGTAGGGGTGGCCTGAGTGAGTGCATGATTCTCGGCCTGACTTTTTGTCCCAGTCCAGCCTTGAAGGTACTTGTGCTGATTCATCACTTGAACTAGCTCTGCATGTTGTTGGCGGAACGTTCTTATCGTCATGAATGAAAATACATCTAACTGGGAATGCTGCCTAGACTTCAGTTCAAATCTAGGAGAGCCTTAGAGGTTTTGGTTCCACTAATGTTGAGGGAACATCGTGCTTCTGTACTTTGTTTTTTGTCAATGTAACATGCATCTTGAGCTAATGTTAAGTTTTTTTGTTAGCTGAGATGGATTTTTATTAGCACATAAGCTGCATGTCCTCCGTCCATTCTGCATTTATCTGAATTAATCATCAGTTTGGTTAGAAGATGAGATCCATCTTATCAAAAGGGCTTCGGTATGTTTTGCTTGGTGTTCACCAACGTTTGATCACAGCATTCATGCCTCAAGTGATCCACAGCTGCTACAGACTGGAAAAGAATCACTGTCCATAGGTTTGCTATATTCCTTTTAAATGCAGTTTTGGTTTGACCTTGAAACAACATCAATTATTGGGAATTTAACTACCTTTTTTTTAATTGAGGAGCATCTGTTAACAATGCACATAAAACAAAATGTGTCCTTGACATGAGATAAAAACTGAAGCGTTCAACCACAGCAGGAGTTTAAACTGCAACAGGTTAAAGTTCAGGTGAAGTTTTTGCTCAAGGTTCTCTCTTTGATAGGTTCCTTTGTATAATTCTGCCTGACCTTACTACATAAAGTATATTCTCCTGATTTCAACTTGAAAAGAAAAATCCAGCCTTTTTATCAATCTTTGCAGCAAAGATTGTGCAATATTAATCCATTTGCATGGAATTCTTTTGTAGATTTTAACCTAAAAGGATTTTTTTTTCTCCCTCCTTTCTTGAACACCATGAGACTGGTACTCTAGTGGCCCATGCTGAAAGCCCAGAACAATGTTTGAAGATCAGATTAAAACAATCTATTCATACCAATACTTCTTTGTCTCACAAGACACTCTCACTGAGTAAAATGCAAACATATTTGATGAAATACTGTACATCTGATGACTGTGTCGAGAGATTGTAATTACATTTCTTTTTCCGAGTTCTCTCAATATTTCACACAAACTTAAAAGCAAGGGAGTTGAAACCCCAGACGTTGTATAATCACGCCATTTTAAAGTAGCTGCTGCTGCTGACTAACCCTGCGTTACATAACAGGTTGGCAGGGTGGTTCCCACACACTCTGCTTCCTTGTCCACTTTGATTATATTTCTCTCCCTCAGTCTTGACTAAAATATGCTAAAGATCCAACATGCAAACATTTGACCCTGATAGAAGCAGCCACCTCTACTTTGCTGAGCCTCCCTCGCCAGACCTGCACTGAAGAGCCAGTTGCTTCTTCAAAGGGACCCCACTCAAATTTTTTTTATATATATACACTCAGATGTCCAAAGTGCAGATGCCAAGACAAAAAGAACAGCATGCACCTAACCCTTTTTTTCAAGCTGCAATGATTTCCAACATGCCTAATGGACATGCACATGTAATTTCTGCAACAACTTTAGCAACTTGCGCTCTCAATTGATAAGAAATAGTTATAAGTTGAAAAGTATTTTATAAAAACTGTTTACATGCAAATAAATCAGAAGTTATTGATCTGAGAGTGGGTTGGTTGTCTATTATGGATCAAATCAGCAGACTTTTTCTTTCACAGTGGTAAACTCATTAGCTTTTTAGACCTTTCAGCAAATTTGTTATCAGGTGAAGGTAAATACAATTTTTATGAAGACATGTCCATGAATTATATTCCAATTCAGTCCAATTAATTGCAATTGAGTTGTATTCCAATTCATTTCAATAGAGTACAGAACTGATTACAATGAACCTTCACTTTGGTGCTGTCCCTCATCCCGAGCAAGAATGAGGGGTTAAAGTAATTATAACTCTTAATATAAGGTCACATTACACAGGTTAGTTAATTGCAGCAAATTGAGATGAATCTTCAATTTGATATTTGGCATATATAACACAGGACACAGCTGTGGAGAGGATGGAATCCTTTTGGTGACATTACACAATACGCTTCATGACTTACAGCAGTTTCTAAATAATTGCCATACAACCTATGGTGTAAAATGCTTAAATGCCAAAGTGAAGGCACAGAGAAATAAGGGAGCAACAATTGTAGTTCGAACTCAAAAAATATAAGTAACATCTGACAAAAACTAGCAGTAGCTATTTAGAAATCATGTACTGGAGTCAGTTCTTGTGGTCAACCAGCATGCTGGCCCAGTGGGTCTCAAGGGGACAGACCCTGGGGTCCATGCTCATTTGGGTCCCTGCAGTCTAGAACTTCCTTTTGTTTTTTAGCTCCTCAAATTTCAAATGTACACAATGTGAAATAATTTAGAATCATTGTCATACCTTTCTTGTAAACATTAAAGAGTTATATATGGAATTGGAATTAAAAAGTTGAGGAAAATGACATGCAAACTAATCAAGGAATGGATGCGGCTGTCACTAGCAAGCCACTTAACTCCTAAAGGGAAGTTTTTCCTTGCCACTGTTTGGCTTAAGGTTTTTCCTCCCACGGCCCAGTGTTGCTTGGGAAAAGTCCTGTAGCTGGTTGCGCTATCCTAACTGATCATTGGACCAATACCTTCCATAACAAACTAACAATCTGCTCTATTGTCAGCTCCCAAACAGGGAAACATTTTTCTCAAGCCTCTCAAGCCTGAGATTTTATTTTCTTTACTTTGCCTGCATGCGTTTGTCAGAAAAAACTAAATGTAAGTGTTTTTCTCTGACTGGAAACACCCCGAATGTGTGGGTGACCTTGAGAAAAGCACAGGGAATTTTAAGTGTGCATTAGTGCTTCTTTGATACTCATCTAGGAGGGGGACTGGGAACAAAGAACTTGTGCAATAGCTGGAGTGAGAGTACTGGCCAGAGGTCCTGAAATATGCTTGATTGATAGAATCACCACTCAATGGTGACTTCCTTGGCATTTTGTAGGTTATGTCTCAGTTTGTACCTGTCTTCACTGAACACAAATAAATATGGACAGAAGGGTAGAAGGAGCTCATCTAATTTTTCATCTAGGAGATGTGAGGGGTCTGGAAAAGAGGAGGGGAGAGACATACGGAGAAACTGGCTGCTAAGAGACTGGAAGAACATGCAAGCCATGAGCTGAGAATGGGAAAATAAAATAGAGTCAGACAGGAAACAGACAGTTACAGATATATTTGTATTTGTTGGATGTTTGCGTAATTTATGGAATTTGAATTATAGAACTGGATTTAATTCAATCCAATTTTATGTTTTTATTTTTTTTATAGCAGAGAATAGTCTTAAACCAAACAGTGGCAAGAAAAACTCCCCTTTAGGAGGGGGAGAAACCTTGAGGAGGACCTGCATCATAAGGGGGGACCCTCCTGCCGGAGGCCAGCTGGGAAGAGCAGGAAAAGAGATCAGACAGAGAGGATGAAGAACAGAAAGAAGAGAGAGACAGACAGTATGGTTAGCTAGTGCACTACAGGGATAACTATATAGACAGATATAGACAGCAGACACTGAGGTGGTCAGGATGTCAGTAGGCATCCAAGAGACATCTATACAAACAGGTGGAAGCAAGCAGTGGGATGATTAGGGGGTGGGACTGCGTGGCAGCCTGCAGCTCCTGAAGCTCTGGCCTTCAAACATGCAAGGAAGAGAAAAGTAGGAGGAGGGAGACCAGCACAACAAACTACAAGAACAATGGAGAACAATGGTTATGACTAACCATGGCTAATTAAGAACGGAGGGAAAAAGAAGGAAATCTGAAGAAAGGAAAAAGAAGAAAAGGAGAGAAAGAGAGGTGATGGGCACTGCTGATTGTTACACAGGACACAATATTAATTGTAATTACTTCCGACTGGAGCAGACGGGTGTCATTAGCACCGACATTTATGATAACTTTGGTGACTTTATGATTACTCTTTGCCAGTAGCTTCAAATGTGCGTTGATGTCACCCGCTCTGGCCCCTGGGATGCACCTAACTATGGTCACTGGAGTTGGCTTCACATCTCAAAATAGAGTTTCCAATCACTAAGGTCGGTTTCTCAGCAGGTGTGTCTGTGATTGGGGAAAACGGTTGGAGACGTGAAGCGAGTAGTGGTGTTCCATGTGTTTTAGGACTACGCATCGTCAGAACCGTCACCCACCCATCCTGCTAGGGAGCTGCAGGGAAACGGCTAACAGCAGCCACTCTGGGTCGGTGCGCTACTTTAGCCTGGCTAACTGCCGAGTCTACCAGACTATGGTCGAGTTGGCGGATCCGGAACTCTAACTCACTGAGCCTTGGCTCTAGTAGTTTATACACCTTACTTACCGTCTTCACTAAAGAGGCAGAGGAATAACTAAATATTTCACACACTGAGCAGTAAGAGGGAGAACCGGTGGCAGAAGAGGAGGCTATGCTAAGAGGTTAATGGCACTTTTCCACTAGTACCTACTCAGCTCTACTCATCTCAGCTTGGCTCGACTTTACTTGATCACACAAATCATTAGATTGTGTGATCTAAACGAAGAAGACAACAACACTAAAGATATAGAACCTGGAGGAGATGATAGATGTGCTGCTGGATCTTGTGTTCGATATCAAGTCATAAAATGAGAGTGAGAGAAGCTTCAAGCGGCGACGCTTTTTAATTTTTTTTTAGTTTGTCTCGGCGCTGCTGAAAAGTCTGTTGGTGGCCGCGAGCAGCTATGAAGTGACAGAGCTCCTGGTAGATCTGGTCGTTCCTTATCGCCCGTTGTAATGTCTCAAGGTGGTGGTAATTGGCTCGATGGGGACATTAACATGTGTATACCCAAAAATGAAAGAAATGGAATAATGACAGCTGGGTAAAGTGAACAGAAAAGACTTGTTTATTAACTAAAAGCCTCTGAAAATCCAACAACACAAAAGGTTAAGGGAAGGGACTGGTGGTGCCAAATAAAGAGTACAATCAAAACAATTCCATTCTAATAGTCAATAAAATCTAACCTACCTAGCCAAAATAAAACTTCCTACTCTACCTAAAAAAAGAAGTTACAACATGTGGCACTCACCTCTAACCTGGTGTACATAACAAAAAATTACCTATGTGATGCAGTGTACAGGGTACCCCATCAACCCGATCTGGATCTGGTCTTGCTTGCTGATTGGGTAACGTATTGCGTCACGCATCGCGTCACTTCCTGGTGTTTGCGGTCTGTGCTGCTGCCGTTTCACGGCGTTGCAGGCTCAGATCTCTCCCGACTTTTTATCTAAAACTTAGACTGTTTTCTGGTAAAATAGCACTATATCTGGTACATTACTGTCTTTATTTCAACACTCGCTCATTTTCTCTTCCGTAACTTTCACTGTCACCAATCACCGATACATTTTCTGTCCGTTAGCCTCCGTTAGCATCTTAGCATGGCCGCTCCGGCTCCCACCGCTTCACCTCTTTCCTGCTCAGTGTGTGAAATGTTTAGTTATTCCTCTGCCTCCTTTAGTGAAGACGGTAAGTGCTTAAAGTGTAGTTTATTTGCAGGGCTGGAGGCGAGGCTCAGTCAGTTAGAGGTCCGGTTCGGCCAACTAAACCATAGTCCGAGAGCCTCCTCAGCTAACCAGGCTAAGCTAGCGGCGGACCGGCCCGTAGCAGCTGAGCGTAACCGCTCCCCTGCAGCTCCCGAGCAGCCGGCCAGGCAGGGCAGCTGGGTGACGGTTCGGAGGAAGACTAGTCTTAAAGGGCTC
This sequence comes from Cololabis saira, assembly GCF_033807715.1. NCBI lineage: Eukaryota > Metazoa > Chordata > Actinopteri > Beloniformes > Belonidae > Cololabis > Cololabis saira. The sequence continues at coordinate 7,518,992 of NC_084588.1, read as the reverse complement.
ACAGAACACCACCACCCGCTTCATGTGTCTAACAGATTTTCCCCACTTAGCGACACATCTGTTGAGAAACCGACCCTGGTGATTGGAGACTCCATAGTCAGACATGTGAAGCCGACTCCAGAGACCTTAGTTAGGTGCATCCCGGGGGCCAGAGCGGGCGACATAGAAGCAAATTTGAAGCTACTGGCAAAGGGTAATCGTAAATATGGTAAAGTTATCATCAATGTCGGAGCTAATGACTCCCGTCTTCGCCAGTCGGAAGTAACCAGAATGAATATTGTCTCGGTGTGTAACTTCGCCAAAACCATGTCAGACTCCGTAGGTTTTTCTGGCCCCCTCCCCAATCTGACCAGCGATGACATGTTTAGTCGCATGCTCTCGCTCCGCCGCTGGTTGTCTCAGTGGTGTTCAGAAAACGACGTGGACTTTATTGACAACTGGGAGACATTCTGGGGAAAGCCCGGTCTGATTAGAAGGGACGGCATTCATCCCACCCGGGATGGTGCAGCTCTTATGTCTAGAAATCTGGCCAATGTTATTAGACACTCCCCCTGACAATGCAGGGTCCAGGCCAGGATGCAGAGCTGTAGTTTAACAGGGCTGGAGGCGAGGCTTAGTCAGTTAGAGGTCCGGTTTGGCCAACTAGACCATAGTCCGATAGAATCCTCTGCGGACCGGCCCGTAGCAGCTGAGCGTAACCGCTCCCCTGCAGCTCCCCGGCAGCCGGCCAGGCAGGGCAGCTGGGTGACGGTTCGGAGGAAGGGTAGTCTTAAAGGGCTCAGCGACACATCTGTTGCTTCTCAAGGACCAACGCCTGCCAACAAAACTGTAGGATTGCATTATGTAATTAGCGACTCTAAAACTGTAGGATTACATGATATTGGCGACTCTGGCCAGGTGCCTAGCAAAATAGAAGTGGTTGCAGTTCCCCGCCCTCCAAAAGTTCACCAGGTGCAGCGTTATAGAGGCGTTAACCAAGATAACCTTGTAAAAATTAAAACCAATGCACATTTGGTACCAATTACAGACCGAAAAATTAGATGCGGACTACTAAATATACGATCATTAAGCTCTAAGTCTCTGTTAGTAAATGATATAATTACAGAGAGCAGGAGTGATATTTTCTGCTTAACAGAAACATGGTTACAGGAGGAAGAGTATGTTAGTTTGAATGAATCAACTCCGCCCGGCTACTTTAATCATCACATTCCTAGAAGCACGGGCCGAGGCGGAGGAGTCGCAGCAATTTATAACTCCGGTCTCCAAACAAAAATTGAACCCAAGTGCAACTATAATACATTTGAAAGCCTCATGCTTGGTCTGAAATTTCCGAGCCGGAAATCAGAGAAGCCAGTTGTGTTAGTGGTAGTGTACCGGCCCCCTGCTGGTGCGTATCTGGAGTTTTTGTCTGAATTTTCAGATTTCCTTTCTGGATTATTGATCAGCACAGATAAATTCATCATAGTGGGTGATTTTAACATTCATATGGATGTTGAAAGCGATAATCTTAAATTAGCCTTCGATTCTCTTCTAGAATCAATGGGTATCTCACAAAAAGTGGATAAACCGACGCACTGTTTTAATCATACTCTCGATCTCGTTCTCACCTACGGTGTTGAAACTGATGGTCTGTTGGTGTCACCTGTAAACTCCCTTTTATCCGACCATTACTTAATAACGTTTGAATTTAATTTTGTTGATGTTGAAGTGCAAAATAGGAGGTATTATTTTAGCAGATGTTTGTCTGATGAAGTTATTGTTAAATTTAGGGAGGCCATTGCTTATCTTGCGACAGTGCGAAATAGTGATGTAGTCGAGGCCAGTGACCTGGGTTCTACCTCTGCAGATGTTGATTTCCTTGCTAGTAACACTGCTGATTTGTTGCATTCAGCTTTAGATGAAGTTGCTCCTTTGAAAAGGAGGGTTTCTAGCCACAGGAGCTTAACTCCCTGGTACAATTCAGATATCCGCATGTTGAAACAAAACGTGCGTAAAATGGAAAGGAAGTGGTACTCTTGTAGGTCTGTAGACTCTCATCGTGAATGGAAAGATATTCTAATAGTATATAAAAAAGCCATTCGCAAAGCCAGAACAGCTTATTATTCAACGCTGATAGAGGATAACAAAAGTAACCCACGTTTTCTGTTCAGCACTGTAGCCAGGCTGACAAAGAGTCACAACTCTGTTGAGCCGTGCATTCCTGCAGCTCTCAGTAGTGAGGACTTTATGGGCTTCTTCAACAGTAAAATCGCGAGAATTAGAGAAGAAATCAACCAGCCGGTTGTAGGTGTTTCTTCAGCTTTAGCGACTTCCCTAGGCTCTGACTTGTCTCTAGACTGTTTTGATCCTATAGACCTCCCTGAGCTGACTTCACTCGTTAATAGAGCTAAGTCAACCACATGTATGTTAGACCCCATCCCGACTCGTCTATTCAAACATGTTTTTTCTCTTATTGGTACGACAATACTGGACCAAATTAACCTATCCCTAAGTTTAGGATATGTACCACAGGTTTTCAAAGTCGCAGTAATTAAACCTTTACTTAAAAAACCTTCTCTTGACCCGGACACCTTAGCTAATTATAGACCAATTTCCAACCTTCCATTTGTGTCTAAAATTCTGGAAAAGGCAGTTTCAAGCCAGTTATGTGACTATTTGTATAGAAATGATCTGTTTGAAGTCTTTCAGTCAGGGTTCAGAATGCATCATAGCACAGAGACAGCACTTGTTCGAGTCACGAATGACCTCCTTATGGCCTCAGATAAGGGATTAGTGTCCATACTGATTCTACTGGACCTCAGTGCTGCTTTTGACACTATAGATCATGGCATTTTACTGCACAGGTTAGAGCATGTTGTTGGGATTAAAGGGACAGCTCTATGTTGGTTTAAATCATATCTATCTGACAGGTTCCAGTTTGTTCATGTACATGAGGTTTCTTCAGAACAGTCAAGGGTCTGTTATGGTGTTCCGCAGGGTTCAGTGCTAGGGCCAATCTTGTTCAGTTTATACATGCAGCCGTTGGGAAGTATAATCCAGAATCACGGCATACACTTTCATTGTTATGCTGATGATACGCAGCTCTATTTGTCTATGAAGCCGGATGAAACAGAACCGTTAGTTAAACTTCAGGCATGTCTTAGGGACATCAAGGACTGGATGTCCAGAAATTTCCTGCTTCTAAATTCAGATAAAACAGAGGTTATCATTCTTGGTCCAGAGCATCTTAGGAAGGGATTAGATGGTGTTGCGATGGCTTCCAGTGCAACTGTGAGAAATCTTGGTGTTATTTTCGATCAGGATTTGTCGTTTAAACCATATGTCAATCAGGTTTGTAAAATAGCCTTTTTCCATCTCCGTAATATTGCAAAGATTAGGAAAATCCTCTCACAGAGTGATGCAGAAAAACTAGTTCATGCGTTTGTATCTTCTAGACTAGATTACTGTAATGTGTTGTTAGCAGGATGTCCAAGTAATTTGCTGAATAGGCTCCAGCTGATCCAAAATGCAGCAGCACGAGTACTGACAGGAATTAGCAGGAGAGACCACGTCTCTCCAGTGTTAGCGTCGCTCCATTGGTTACCCGTAAAATTCAGAATCCAATTTAAAATTTTATTACTTGCGTATAAAGCCCAAAACGGCTTAGCTCCGCATTATTTGCAAGACCTGATAGTGCCTTATGTTCCTGTCAGAGCTCTCCGTTCTCAGAGTGCAGGTTTACTCGTAGTTCCTAGAGTATCTAAATGTAGATTTGGAGGGCGGGCGTTCTGCTATCAGGCACCATTACTTTGGAACCAACTTCCAATCTGGGTTAAGGAGGCTGACTCCACCTCCACCTTTAAAACTAAACTTAAAACCTTTCTGTTTAGTAAAGCCTATAGTTAGTGTTTGGTAAGCCTCTAGCTGGTGTTGGTAGATCTCTAGGTAGTGTAAACTTTAGTGTGTCAGAGTCGCTCCTGTAGTTTCTTGTGCTGGCCCCCCCTTCTCCTCCCTTTTCTCTCTTTTGTCCATGTTGCAGCATCCTTTGCCGGACACCGGAACCTGCAGGTGGTCGTGGGTGGCTTGTAGCTTGCATTACGGAGCACAAGTCTTTCCCTGACCCTGCACCCCAACCTGGGACTTGCTGATTGGGCCGGAGCTTCGGGAGCTGTGTGCTGGCCTGCGGTCCCCACCCCTGGTCATCCCGTTGCTGCCCCCCCCTTCTCCTCCCTTTTCTCTCTTTTGTCCTGCAGGTGGCCGTGGGTGGCTTGTAGCTTGCATTACGGAGCACAAGTCTTTTCCTGACCCTGCACCCCAACCTGGGACTTGCTGATTGGGCCGGAGCTTCGGGAGCTGTGTGCTGGCCTGCGGTCCCCACCCCCGGTCATCCCGTTGCTGCTTCCACCTGCCTGCTGTGCTGTTGCCGTCCCTGACCCACCAGTCTGGCCCTCGGCAGGAGGGTCCCCCCTGATGAGCCTGGTCCTGCTCAAGGTTTCTTCCCTCCTAAAGGGGAGTTTTTCCTTGCCACTGTTTGGCTTAAGGTTTTTCTCCCACTAGGGGAGTTTTTTACCTGCCATTGTTTATGTAATATCTGCTCGGGGGTCATGTTCTGGGTATGGGTCTCTGTAAAGCGTCTAGAGACAACTCTGTTGTATTAGACGCTATATAAATAAAATTGAATTGAATTGAATTGAATCTTACCCTGTCCCTTCCCGGTAAGGAACTGAGTGAGAAAGTTTGCAAACTGAAAATGCACTACTGGGGAAGGTTAACTGAGGGCTCAAACTAAGAACTGAGAAACAAAGTACTGAGACTGTTGGCTGGAGCACAGGAGGATTGCAGCTGGAGGAGAAGAGCCTGATGACTGGGACACAGGTGCTTTATATATGGTGACGAGCTGAATTGATTGGTGGGACCGCTGAGTGGTGGCCCAACCGGTGGAGAGGGGTGGAACCGAGTGGAGGGAATGGGCTGGACCTGTGAGTATGAGAGAGAGTGGAGGAGCAGGAGCAAAGAGGAGAAAACACCAAACTGCCCCCCCCATACTAATACACGTAACACCTCCCACCCAAAAGACACAAACAAACTGTTTGTGACTCCACAACTAATCAAAAACTAAACCAAAATCAGCCCCAACAGCAGGACAGAGCATCTGCCATAAAATTCTCAGAACACCTCTTATGGCGGCTGACCAAATTATAATTCTGTACAATAAGGGCCCAGCGCATGAGGCGCTGGTTCTGGTTGTACATCCTGGAAAGAAAAACCAAGGGGTTATGATCAGTATAAACCACCACAGGAAGCATGCTCGATCCCACATACACCTCGAAGTGCTGTAAGGCAAAAAGAAGGGCAAGCGTTTCTTTCTCTATAGTGGAATATTTGAGCTGGTGTTTGTTGAACTTTAGAAAAGTAACAAACTGGATGGTTGATTTCCTGGTCATCTGTTTGCAGCAAGACTGCACCGGCTCCAGTACCTCTTGCATCTATTTCCAACCTAAAGGGACGATTAAAGTTAGGTGCAGAAAGGACAGGTGCACTACACAAGAGATCTTTGCTGCTCTCAAAAACATTCTGGCACTCACCGGACCAAACAAAGGGCTTGGAGATACTGGTTAGAGCAGTGAGAGGAGCTACAACAGTGGAAAAGTTTTTACAGAAGCCACGATAGTACCCGGCCATACCTAGAAATCGTCGCAATTCCCTCCGAGTAGTAGGCCTTGGGAAAGCGGTGATGGCAGAAACCTTGGCATCGATGGACCTCACTTTACCTTGGCCTATTTCTTCACCGAGGTAGAGAACTGTGATTTACCAAACTCACTCTTGGCTAAGTTGAGGGTTAATGAAGCACTTGCCAAACGGCCGAAAACCTTTCTCAGTGCGGACACATGTGAATTCCAGTCTGACGTGTACACACAAATGTCATCCAAATATGACTTACAATGTGGGATGTCCCCCAACACCTGATCAACGAGCCTCTGAAAGGTAGCAGGGGCGTTACACATACCAAAAGGCATCACTGTATATTGGCAGAAATGATCAGGAGTAACAAAAGCAGAAATCGTAGATGCTTCAGGTGTCAATGGGACCTGCCAGTATCCCTTGAGCATGTCAAGCTTAGTTACATAGGTGGATGGACCAATCTCATCAATACAATCATCAATAAGTGGTAGTGGATGGGCATCGGCTACAGTTACTGAATTCACTTTGCGAAAATCAGTGCAGAACCTTGGGGTTCCATCAGACTTGATGTCTAACAAACATGGGGAGCTCCATGGACTGGAGCTGGGCTTAGCAAACCCATGGTTTAATAAGTATTCAACCTCTTGTTTCATAGTCTCTCGCTTGACAGGATTAACTCTATAGGCCCGCTGCTTGATGGGCATAGCAGTGGTCAACTTAACATCATGGCTGAGAATTGACATTTGAGATGGAATATCACTAAACAAGCATGGAAAATCCAAGACTAGCCTCTCAATCTCCGTCATGTGATCTTCAGGGAGGTGAGACAAAAAGGGAAAGGTAGATTCAACAACATTAAGATAAGATAAGATAAGATATCCTTTATTTTCTCCCTCAGTGGGGAAACTTATTTTTGTTGGCTGCAGTACACTTAGCACACACATGCAGGGGAGGGGTAAAAAGACTGAAAAGTCAGAAAAAAAATATAGAGAGAAATACAAAAAATATATATAAAATATGTATAATCACAGAATATGAACAGTATGTACAGTTGGTTGGAGGAAGAAACAGTGCAAAAAAAAGCAGGTGGAGTGTTGTGAGGTAGACTGGCAGATATTGCACATCTTATATTATTGCACATATTATTGTCCACTGGCTACTGAGAGCAGGCCTGGTTATACAGTCTGATGGCAGCGGGGAGGAAGGACCTGCGATGCCTCTCGGTGGTGCATCATGGGTGACGAAGCCGGTCACTGATGGATGCACCACCGAGAGGCATCGCAGGTCCATTTCAGAGTTGGCAAGTCTTGCACCCTGTGGGGTGGCGTTGCGCAAGACTAAACCATCATCATCAGGTTGAGAATCACCAACCGTGGAAGTTAATGCCACACCTAAAACTGCAGGTTCTGCATCTGGAGAGTTGGCTGGGAACTCACCTCCAGTGTGGTACCGTTTTAGTGTGTTAACATGGCAAACACGGGTCTTGCGCCTCCGGTCAGGTGTGCGGATGATATAGTCAGTCTCACCGAGTTCCCGTTCCACAAGGTAGGGACCAGAAAAACGCACAGAAAGAGCAGAACCAGGTATGGGTGACAACATTAACACGTTATCTCCTGGGTTAAATGAACGAACAACAGCCTTCTTATCATAATGCTGTTTCATGGTCACCTGAGAAGAGACTAATGCCTTCTTGGCTAAGGCACAAGCCTGCTTTAAACGCTCATTAAACTGGGTAACATATTCAGGAACTGACTGGGGGGTTGCCTCAGTATTAACCTTGAGAGGGCCTCTGACAGCATGTCCAAAAACTAGGCTAGCAGGACTAAAACCTAGTGACTCCTGAACAGTTTCACGAATCGCAAACAAAACAAGAGGAACACTCTCATCCCAACTTGTTCTTGACTCAAAGCAATGTTTACGCAGCATTGATTTCAGTGTCTGGTGAAATCTCTCCAATGTCCCTTGTGTCTGAGGGTGGTAGGCACTGGACACATTATGCTTAATGCCCAAGGTTTTTAGGACCTGTGCGAACAGTCTCGATTTGAAATTAGTGCCCTGGTCTGTTCGCACTTCTTGAGCCAGGCCAAAAGTAGAAAAAAACTTAATTAAAGCTTTAATGACCCCTTTTGCAGTAATTGTGCGCAAGGGAATGGCTTCTGGGAACCTGGTTGCGGCACACATGACAGTCAAGAGAAACTGATTCCCCGACTTGGTTTTGGGTAAAGCACCCACAGAGTGAACTATGACAGACTCAAACGGTTCTCCCATCACCGGGATAGGGTGGAGAGGAGCAGGCGGAATAACTTGGTTTGGCTTACCCACAAGTTGACAGGCCTGTCAAGCACGACAGTACTGAGCAACATCACGTTTCAACCTTGGCCAGTAGAAGTGTTTCAGGACCCGATCATATGTCTTGGTGACACCAAGATGACCGGACCAGGGGTGGTCGTGAGCCAGGGACAGCACTTGCTGACGATGTTGTTGAGGTATCACCACCTGGTGGCATACACCCGAGTCCATTCCTTCTGCAGCAGGGTTAGACCAGACGCTGCATTAGCAAACCATCTTCCAGATAGTAAGCTACTCTCTTGGCTTTGCTTCCTCTTTGCCTAGCATGGCAGCCAGACACTTTGCAAGGGTGACACCACACTGTTGCTCTGCTATGTACTGTGCACGGTCAACAGGCAGGTTTAAATCACGGACATCTTGAGGTCCTGCTCCTTCAGGCTCAACATTAACTGTGGTCTGTGTTTTTTCTACCATGGCCTCCTCTGGCTCAGACACTAGGAAAGACTCAGACAAATCAACACCAAATTTCTTTCTCTGAGCTCTGGTAACTACACATGCCGGAAAGACACCATCAGGGCATTGCTGAAACACATCAGACACTGAATCAAGGGCTGGCTTGTCTATCACCTCTGGCACTGGTACTACTTTACCCCCAGCAATATCATTAGACATTATGAAGTCTACACCTTTCACAGGTAAAGCATGGCAGACTGCAACTTTGAAAACTCCACTCACCAAATCAGATTGAATATGGACATTATGCAGGGGTACTGGAACAAACCCCATTTCAATACCTTGCACAATTGCATTAGACTGGCAAGAGGAACCTTCAGACAGTGGCAAAACATCAGAAAGGATAAAGGACTGTGACCCTCCAGTATCCCTCAATATTCTAACTGGCTTCTGGTCTTTAGGATCTCCAGTCAGAGCAGTGTTTCTCAATCCTGGTCCTCGTGGGCCCCTGTCCTGCATGTTTTAGATGCTACCCTGCTTCAGCACACCGTGATAAAAGTACCTGTGTCATCAACAGAGCTGTGCAGACCTTGATGACAAGCTAATGAGGACCTTTAATTAGAATCAGGTGTGTTGGTGCAGGGAAACATCTAAAACATGCAGGACAGGGGCCCACAAGGACCAGGATTGAGAAGCACTGAGTTAGAGAGACCAAACCTTTAAAGATGAAAGGCCTGAAACAAGCATCTAATGCCTGATGAGGGGGGGGGAGCCTCTGTAGAGGACCCTGGAACAGTTCTAATCAGACTCACAGCTTTTGGTTGTGAAGGGTTTGATGAAGAACCTGACGAGGACTGTTGCTTTCTCTATAATGTCAAACAATCAGCGATGATATGGCCTTTCCTACGGCAAAAGAAACACTCACGTTCCTCCTTTGAGGACGAAACATCAGTTTTAGTTCTGTCAGGCTGTGAAGAACTGTGATCCGTTTTCACAGGCCTAAACACAGAGCATTTTGGGGCTTGGTAAGACACAAACACCTGTTTGTGTGTGAGAACAAACTCATCGGCCAAAATGGCCACCTGTGACAAGGAGGACTCTTTTCTCTCATTTAGATAGGTGACTATCTTGTCTGACAGTGAACTTTTAAAATCTTCCAACAAGATCTGTTCACGGAGAGAATTAAAATCCCGAACCTTGTTAGCACAACACCACTTGTCAAACAAAACCCCCTTTTCCCTCGCAAATTCCACATAGGACTGAGCGCTGGTCTTTTTATGGTTTCTGAATTTCTGGCGGTAGGCCTCAGGGACTAATTCGTATGTACGCAGGACTGCACCTTTAATTTTATCATACTGCACTGCATCCTCCAAGGACAGTGAAGAAACAGCTTCCTGGGCCTTGCCACTTAACTTGCACTGAAGCAAGATTGGCCAAACATCCTCTGGCCACTTTAAAGACAGCGCTATTCGCTCGAAGACACTGAAATAGGAGTCAACCTCTGACTCCCGGAAGGGGGGTACCAAAGCAATATTCTTTGCAACATCAAAGGAGGGCGTGGACACATAATGAGACTGTTTTACTTTCAGGAGCTCTAATTCAATTTGCTTCAACTTAACTTCCTTTTCAGCCTCAATTTCTAACCTCCTCAATTCTAACTGGTACTCATATTCTGCTTTCTTAGCTCTTTCCTCAGCCTCCGCCTGAAGGCGGGCAACCCGGACCCTTATCTTGGCTTTCTCACTAGTACCACCTAATTCTGAACCTGCCCAGCTATGAGGGGTGACAGGAGCCACAGGCTCCCCTTTGTCTCCCTCCGGTGGCAGAACAGTGGCAACATTCTCTGCACCCTCTACCTGCCCTCCAGGAGATGGGTGTGGAACAGACAACAGACCCAGATCAATAAGTTTGTCCAAAACTCTAGTCCTAACATCCTCTTTACGTATCGGCTTTGTAACATGCACTCTAAGATGGCTTGCAAGGTCTCTCAAATCCTCCTTCAAAAGCTTGTTAAACGTTTCAAAGCTTGGCTGAGCCAGAAAAACTTCAACGTCAAACATGACTGGCTACTTAAACAAAAATTCAGTTCACAATATCTGTCACTTTTGGGTATACTGATTGGATAACAAGGTGTGTTCCCGGACGAGCCCCCAAATGTAATGTCTCAAGGTGGTGGTAATTGGCTCGATAGGGACATTAACATGTGTATACCCAAAAATGAAAGAAATGGAATAATGACAGCTGGGTAAAGTGAACAGAAAAGACTTGTTTATTAACTAAAAGCCTCTGAAAATCCAACAACACAAAAGGTTAAGGGAAGGGACTGGTGGTGCCAAATAAAGAGTACAATCAAAACAATTCCATTCTAATAGTCAATAAAATCTAACCTACCTAGCCAAAATAAAACTTCCTACTCTACCTAAAAAAAGAAGTTACAACATGTGGCACTCACCTCTAACCTGGTGTACATAACAAAAAATTACCTATGTGATGCAGTGTACAGGGTACCCCATCTTACCCTGTCCCTTCCCGGTAAGGAACTGAGTGAGAAAGTTTGCAAACTGAAAATGCACTACTGGGGAAGGTTAACTGAGGGCTCAAACTAAGAACTGAGAAACAAAGTACTGAGACTGTTGGCTGGAGCACAGGAGGATTGCAGCTGGAGGAGAAGAGCCTGATGACTGGGACACAGGTGCTTTATATATGGTGACGAGCTGAATTGATTGGTGGGACCGCTGAGTGGTGGCCCAACCGGTGGAGAGGGGTGGAACCGAGTGGAGGGAATGGGCTGGACCTGTGAGTATGAGAGAGAGTGGAGGAGCAGGAGCAAAGAGGAGAAAACACCAAACTGCCCCCCCCATACTAATACACGTAACACCTCCCACCCAAAAGACACAAACAAACTGTTTGTGACTCCACAACTAATCAAAAACTAAACCAAAATCAGCCCCAACAGCAGGACAGAGCATCTGCCATAAAATTCTCAGAACACCTCTTATGGCGGCTGACCAAATTATAATTCTGTACAATAAGGGCCCAGCGCATGAGGCGCTGGTTCTGGTTGTACATCCTGGAAAGAAAAACCAAGGGGTTATGATCAGTATAAACCACCACAGGAAGCATGCTCGATCCCACATACACCTCGAAGTGCTGTAAGGCAAAAAGAAGGGCAAGCGTTTCTTTCTCTATAGTGGAATATTTGAGCTGGTGTTTGTTGAACTTTAGAAAAGTAACAAACTGGATGGTTGATTTCCTGGTCATCTGTTTGCAGCAAGACTGCACCGGCTCCAGTACCTCTTGCATCTATTTCCAACCTAAAGGGACGATTAAAGTTAGGTGCAGAAAGGACAGGTGCACTACACAAGAGATCTTTGCTGCTCTCAAAAACATTCTGGCACTCACCGGACCAAACAAAGGGCTTGGAGATACTGGTTAGAGCAGTGAGAGGAGCTACAACAGTGGAAAAGTTTTTACAGAAGCCACGATAGTACCCGGCCATACCTAGAAATCGTCGCAATTCCCTCCGAGTAGTAGGCCTTGGGAAAGCGGTGATGGCAGAAACCTTGGCATCGATGGACCTCACTTTACCTTGGCCTATTTCTTCACCGAGGTAGAGAACTGTGATTTACCAAACTCACTCTTGGCTAAGTTGAGGGTTAATGAAGCACTTGCCAAACGGCCGAAAACCTTTCTCAGTGCGGACACATGTGAATTCCAGTCTGACGTGTACACACAAATGTCATCCAAATATGACTTACAATGTGGGATGTCCCCCAACACCTGATCAACGAGCCTCTGAAAGGTAGCAGGGGCGTTACACATACCAAAAGGCATCACTGTATATTGGCAGAAATGATCAGGAGTAACAAAAGCAGAAATCGTAGATGCTTCAGGTGTCAATGGGACCTGCCAGTATCCCTTGAGCATGTCAAGCTTAGTTACATAGGTGGATGGACCAATCTCATCAATACAATCATCAATAAGTGGTAGTGGATGGGCATCGGCTACAGTTACTGAATTCACTTTGCGAAAATCAGTGCAGAACCTTGGGGTTCCATCAGACTTGATGTCTAACAAACATGGGGAGCTCCATGGACTGGAGCTGGGCTTAGCAAACCCATGGTTTAATAAGTATTCAACCTCTTGTTTCATAGTCTCTCGCTTGACAGGATTAACTCTATAGGCCCGCTGCTTGATGGGCATAGCAGTGGTCAACTTAACATCATGGCTGAGAATTGACATTTGAGATGGAATATCACTAAACAAGCATGGAAAATCCAAGACTAGCCTCTCAATCTCCGTCATGTGATCTTCAGGGAGGTGAGACAAAAAGGGAAAGGTAGATTCAACAACATTAAGATAAGATAAGATAAGATATCCTTTATTTTCTCCCTCAGTGGGGAAACTTATTTTTGTTGGCTGCAGTACACTTAGCACACACATGCAGGGGAGGGGTAAAAAGACTGAAAAGTCAGAAAAAAAATATAGAGAGAAATACAAAAAATATATATAAAATATGTATAATCACAGAATATGAACAGTATGTACAGTTGGTTGGAGGAAGAAACAGTGCAAAAAAAAGCAGGTGGAGTGTTGTGAGGTAGACTGGCAGATATTGCACATCTTATATTATTGCACATATTATTGTCCACTGGCTACTGAGAGCAGGCCTGGTTATACAGTCTGATGGCAGCGGGGAGGAAGGACCTGCGATGCCTCTCGGTGGTGCATCATGGGTGACGAAGCCGGTCACTGATGGATGCACCACCGAGAGGCATCGCAGGTCCATTTCAGAGTTGGCAAGTCTTGCACCCTGTGGGGTGGCGTTGCGCAAGACTAAACCATCATCATCAGGTTGAGAATCACCAACCGTGGAAGTTAATGCCACACCTAAAACTGCAGGTTCTGCATCTGGAGAGTTGGCTGGGAACTCACCTCCAGTGTGGTACCGTTTTAGTGTGTTAACATGGCAAACACGGGTCTTGCGCCTCCGGTCAGGTGTGCGGATGATATAGTCAGTCTCACCGAGTTCCCGTTCCACAAGGTAGGGACCAGAAAAACGCACAGAAAGAGCAGAACCAGGTATGGGTGACAACATTAACACGTTATCTCCTGGGTTAAATGAACGAACAACAGCCTTCTTATCATAATGCTGTTTCATGGTCACCTGAGAAGAGACTAATGCCTTCTTGGCTAAGGCACAAGCCTGCTTTAAACGCTCATTAAACTGGGTAACATATTCAGGAACTGACTGGGGGGTTGCCTCAGTATTAACCTTGAGAGGGCCTCTGACAGCATGTCCAAAAACTAGGCTAGCAGGACTAAAACCTAGTGACTCCTGAACAGTTTCACGAATCGCAAACAAAACAAGAGGAACACTCTCATCCCAACTTGTTCTTGACTCAAAGCAATGTTTACGCAGCATTGATTTCAGTGTCTGGTGAAATCTCTCCAATGTCCCTTGTGTCTGAGGGTGGTAGGCACTGGACACATTATGCTTAATGCCCAAGGTTTTTAGGACCTGTGCGAACAGTCTCGATTTGAAATTAGTGCCCTGGTCTGTTCGCACTTCTTGAGCCAGGCCAAAAGTAGAAAAAAACTTAATTAAAGCTTTAATGACCCCTTTTGCAGTAATTGTGCGCAAGGGAATGGCTTCTGGGAACCTGGTTGCGGCACACATGACAGTCAAGAGAAACTGATTCCCCGACTTGGTTTTGGGTAAAGCACCCACAGAGTGAACTATGACAGACTCAAACGGTTCTCCCATCACCGGGATAGGGTGGAGAGGAGCAGGCGGAATAACTTGGTTTGGCTTACCCACAAGTTGACAGGCCTGTCAAGCACGACAGTACTGAGCAACATCACGTTTCAACCTTGGCCAGTAGAAGTGTTTCAGGACCCGATCATATGTCTTGGTGACACCAAGATGACCGGACCAGGGGTGGTCGTGAGCCAGGGACAGCACTTGCTGACGATGTTGTTGAGGTATCACCACCTGGTGGCATACACCCGAGTCCATTCCTTCTGCAGCAGGGTTAGACCAGACGCTGCATTAGCAAACCATCTTCCAGATAGTAAGCTACTCTCTTGGCTTTGCTTCCTCTTTGCCTAGCATGGCAGCCAGACACTTTGCAAGGGTGACACCACACTGTTGCTCTGCTATGTACTGTGCACGGTCAACAGGCAGGTTTAAATCACGGACATCTTGAGGTCCTGCTCCTTCAGGCTCAACATTAACTGTGGTCTGTGTTTTTTCTACCATGGCCTCCTCTGGCTCAGACACTAGGAAAGACTCAGACAAATCAACACCAAATTTCTTTCTCTGAGCTCTGGTAACTACACATGCCGGAAAGACACCATCAGGGCATTGCTGAAACACATCAGACACTGAATCAAGGGCTGGCTTGTCTATCACCTCTGGCACTGGTACTACTTTACCCCCAGCAATATCATTAGACATTATGAAGTCTACACCTTTCACAGGTAAAGCATGGCAGACTGCAACTTTGAAAACTCCACTCACCAAATCAGATTGAATATGGACATTATGCAGGGGTACTGGAACAAACCCCATTTCAATACCTTGCACAATTGCATTAGACTGGCAAGAGGAACCTTCAGACAGTGGCAAAACATCAGAAAGGATAAAGGACTGTGACCCTCCAGTATCCCTCAATATTCTAACTGGCTTCTGGTCTTTAGGATCTCCAGTCAGAGCAGTGTTTCTCAATCCTGGTCCTCGTGGGCCCCTGTCCTGCATGTTTTAGATGCTACCCTGCTTCAGCACACCGTGATAAAAGTACCTGTGTCATCAACAGAGCTGTGCAGACCTTGATGACAAGCTAATGAGGACCTTTAATTAGAATCAGGTGTGTTGGTGCAGGGAAACATCTAAAACATGCAGGACAGGGGCCCACAAGGACCAGGATTGAGAAGCACTGAGTTAGAGAGACCAAACCTTTAAAGATGAAAGGCCTGAAACAAGCATCTAATGCCTGATGAGGGGGGGGAGCCTCTGTAGAGGACCCTGGAACAGTTCTAATCAGACTCACAGCTTTTGGTTGTGAAGGGTTTGATGAAGAACCTGACGAGGACTGTTGCTTTCTCTATAATGTCAAACAATCAGCGATGATATGGCCTTTCCTACGGCAAAAGAAACACTCACGTTCCTCCTTTGAGGACGAAACATCAGTTTTAGTTCTGTCAGGCTGTGAAGAACTGTGATCCGTTTTCACAGGCCTAAACACAGAGCATTTTGGGGCTTGGTAAGACACAAACACCTGTTTGTGTGTGAGAACAAACTCATCGGCCAAAATGGCCACCTGTGACAAGGAGGACTCTTTTCTCTCATTTAGATAGGTGACTATCTTGTCTGACAGTGAACTTTTAAAATCTTCCAACAAGATCTGTTCACGGAGAGAATTAAAATCCCGAACCTTGTTAGCACAACACCACTTGTCAAACAAAACCCCCTTTTCCCTCGCAAATTCCACATAGGACTGAGCGCTGGTCTTTTTATGGTTTCTGAATTTCTGGCGGTAGGCCTCAGGGACTAATTCGTATGTACGCAGGACTGCACCTTTAATTTTATCATACTGCACTGCATCCTCCAAGGACAGTGAAGAAACAGCTTCCTGGGCCTTGCCACTTAACTTGCACTGAAGCAAGATTGGCCAAACATCCTCTGGCCACTTTAAAGACAGCGCTATTCGCTCGAAGACACTGAAATAGGAGTCAACCTCTGACTCCCGGAAGGGGGGTACCAAAGCAATATTCTTTGCAACATCAAAGGAGGGCGTGGACACATAATGAGACTGTTTTACTTTCAGGAGCTCTAATTCAATTTGCTTCAACTTAACTTCCTTTTCAGCCTCAATTTCTAACCTCCTCAATTCTAACTGGTACTCATATTCTGCTTTCTTAGCTCTTTCCTCAGCCTCCGCCTGAAGGCGGGCAACCCGGACCCTTATCTTGGCTTTCTCACTAGTACCACCTAATTCTGAACCTGCCCAGCTATGAGGGGTGACAGGAGCCACAGGCTCCCCTTTGTCTCCCTCCGGTGGCAGAACAGTGGCAACATTCTCTGCACCCTCTACCTGCCCTCCAGGAGATGGGTGTGGAACAGACAACAGACCCAGATTAATAAGTTTGTCCAAAACTCTAGTCCTAACATCCTCTTTACGTATCGGCTTTGTAACATGCACTCTAAGATGGCTTGCAAGGTCTCTCAAATCCTCCTTCAAAAGCTTGTTAAACGTTTCAAAGCTTGGCTGAGCCAGAAAAACTTCAACGTCAAACATGACTGGCTACTTAAACAAAAATTCAGTTCACAATATCTGTCACTTTTGGGTATACTGATTGGATAACAAGGTGTGTTCCCGGACGAGCCCCCAAATGTAATGTCTCAAGGTGGTGGTAATTGGCTCGATAGGGACATTAACATGTGTATACCCAAAAATGAAAGAAATGGAATAATGACAGCTGGGTAAAGTGAACAGAAAAGACTTGTTTATTAACTAAAAGCCTCTGAAAATCCAACAACACAAAAGGTTAAGGGAAGGGACTGGTGGTGCCAAATAAAGAGTACAATCAAAACAATTCCATTCTAATAGTCAATAAAATCTAACCTACCTAGCCAAAATAAAACTTCCTACTCTACCTAAAAAAAGAAGTTACAACATGTGGCACTCACCTCTAACCTGGTGTACATAACAAAAAATTACCTATGTGATGCAGTGTACAGGGTACCCCATCTTACCCTGTCCCTTCCCGGTAAGGAACTGAGTGAGAAAGTTTGCAAACTGAAAATGCACTACTGGGGAAGGTTAACTGAGGGCTCAAACTAAGAACTGAGAAACAAAGTACTGAGACTGTTGGCTGGAGCACAGGAGGATTGCAGCTGGAGGAGAAGAGCCTGATGACTGGGACACAGGTGCTTTATATATGGTGACGAGCTGAATTGATTGGTGGGACCGCTGAGTGGTGGCCCAACCGGTGGAGAGGGGTGGAACCGAGTGGAGGGAATGGGCTGGACCTGTGGTCCAGCCCATTCTCCCAGTATGAGACAGTATGAGACAGAGTGGAGGGAGAGAGAGAGGAGCAGGAGCAAAGAGGAGAAAACACCAAACTGCCCCCCCCCCCCATACTAGTACACGTAACACCTGTCTAGATCCCTTTTTAATTCTCTCCTCAGCCACCAGGTTTATGAACATCTGCACCTCAGAGTTGGATCATGAAACAGACTTTTGCGCTGCCATTGCCTGTCAAATAAAAGGAACAAGAAGCCACCGTCAGAGTCGCTCTTTCGCTGATGTCCACATCCTGACTCAGACGTCTGACTCCCAACCCCCTGACCAATCGGTGGTGGGGTGTAGTTTGATGACGCTTAGAACCCCGGCAGAGTTGTTAAAGAGAAAGTATCTACTCGGCACGGGTAGACCCCTAGTGGGAAAGCGCTATAACAGACTGAAAGTGTACCGGTGATTGGTGACAATGAAAGTTACAGAAGGGAAAAGGTACAAGTGGTCAATCGAAAACAGAAGTTTACCATGCAAACTCCAACAGACTGCAAACAACAAACAAGAAGTGATGCAATACTGCCAAGAGTAAATAATCTCAGGAGGTTTCAGGATTGGTGGAAGTGAGCAAGTATGTGCATACATATGCCAACACATAGATCAATGTTCCACTAGATTAATAGATTCTGCATATTGTTGCTGCACATGAAAGCATTTTTGTTCAACTTTGGTGTAAATCCTATATGATGGAGGATGTCTACAAGTAGCCTGCTATTGCATGTCCTATAAGTGACTGGTGTTTTCAGCAAATCGTGACCTCTAATTATAAATCTTTAATGTGTGCAAGGGGGGCCTCTGCATTTTTAATCCGGCCCTGCCAACATGCTTTTTTTTTAATTATGTTTTTAGCAGTGAATAGTTACTAACATGCTTTGGATTTTTATCCATCAATGGTGTTTGTTGTATTTTGTATTCCCACAATTTAATAGTGAGGAAAAAAAATTGTAATTCATTGATTGGTAAAATTGGGTGTCAGTGCTAAAACAGTTAAAGGAGCATGAGGCTCCTTTAAGAAATTAGACTCATTAGCGCCACCCTTCGCCACGACGGGCGTCGGGGGTACTGCAGCCAACAGCGAAGCCGGCACGGGAGAACGGGGAGAACGCGCATGCAGCGCCATTTGACGTCACATCCGCAGGACAGCGCGGGAAATTTGGGCCCGGAATTGCAGCACATTTTGCAGCACACAGCCTGTTCAAGGCAACGGAGAGATACACTAGAGGGCTCAGTCTTTTTGGTTTGGAACGCTTCATCTGACATTATTACTAGAAAACTTAAAATGTATACGAATTTTTGCCTCAATCCTGCCTCATGCTCCTTTAGGATAAACCATGCTTAGCTGCACCTAGTATTAGTAGTAAACCTTCATTTTACCAGGCAAGAATTGCTAAGAATACATTCTTATTTAAGGCAATGGCCTGGTCACCTTGGTCCATGAGCATCCAGTGAGGTTTTAGCAGTGCTTGCTGGTGTGTCAATAAGAAAATGTTTAAATATTTGGCTGTCAATAGATTATAATGAATAATATTGACTTTGTGAATCACACTTGCTATTTGAGATGCTTTGTTTTCAGATTGTAGTTAAACTGGCATCTCTGCTACCACCAAGGTAGTGCAGGATGACTTGGGATTTGGTATTTGTTCTAAAGTTCAGGTGTTCAGCTTACAACCCATTAGATATAGTTATCCTAATGATGGACACTAGGACAATAAGTGAGCAGGCAAGGTCCAGATGAACCATAAAATGCTGGACCTCTAGCAGATGAACCAACTTCCCTCAACAGTTTCTTAAAAACTGTAGAACACTTAACCCTTTAAGACAAAAAGTATCCAGTGGTTTATTGAGATCCAAAATTAACACTTCTGGCTTTTCTTGCTGTTTCTTCGTTGCCTGTAACATTTTATTTACTAAGGAGTTTTTAATTGGTAATGCAAGGGTTCAGAACACCAACCTTCTAACTGATAGATGGCCACTCAATCTCCTGAGCCAGAGAAACAGAAAATTCAGCACTCCGACTCAAGAGAACACAGACAAAGAACATCTCTCAAAGTGATCAAAACACCAGGATTGTAAAAGACATGTGCCATCTCACCTGCAAAAGAAAATGCAATGACACATTCTAACAATGAGTAAAAGTATTAAGTATAGTGAAAGGTAATTGAGTGGCGTCCTATGATTGGAGGGATGACATTAGGAGATTCAGAGTGGGGATTTGGTTTTAGGAGATTATTAACCCAAGAAAGAAAAGAATGGATGAGTGATACAGTATGATGAGGGATGAGAAGAGTAAAAATATGATATTGGGATGAGGTGGATGGATGGAGATAGGAAGTATGGATTGATGGTTGGATAACCAGACAGATGCATGCATGGGTGGATGGATGGATGGATGATGAACAGATGGATGGATGAGGGAGGTTGTGATTGAAAGAAATTGAAAAAAGTTGGACCGGATATTCAAAGGCCCGTCGGGTGGTGAGGAGAGTATTAGAGGGACGGCCGTGGTCCCAGGCCTAATTTTATGTTCACGTCATGGTGTATTAACTTGGGCTGAGTGCATGTCTTGCATCCAGAACTCCCAAAGCTGAGGAATAAGCAATTCAGCTAGATCTGTGATGTGCATGACTGGGCACATATTTGTAAACTGTATAGTTCTGACAGATGTCAAGAAGAGGAAGCATTAGACATGTGGCAGTGGGAGTGACTGCAGAAGTGGATTTTAAGTTAGAGTGAGAATTGATGACTGATACAGGACGCCTTTGACTTGGTTGCTTTGTTTGAAAGACTTGCTGTAATAGAGGCAAGCACTGACTGAGTTAATGATGACCCATTAATTATTGCTTTGGCAGAAGGATACCCAGCGGCTAAAAGTAGATGAGAGGAGGCACCTAATGAAGGCTGAAAGCTGACATTAGTTGCTGAATGACAATGACTGAAGGAAAGAATGAGGTGGGTGTGGCTAAACAGGCTTAAGTTCCAGTGACAATGAAAGTGGTATTTACTCTGCCTGTCAAGGAAACTTAAATCACGTCCTTCTTAGTATTTGTAGCAAGCCTGAGCCAAATGATATGACTGTGGTATGAAGCCAGATGTAAAAAAAAAAGTGTATGGATTTTAATGATTAAAGATTTTCTTTAAAAATCATTTCATTTGTATTACATTTTTCTGTAATTCAACAGATATAATTTATCTTGCAAAGAGATCAGACAATAGAGTGTCAAAAGCTGTCCCAATAGCCTTTGAGGAAGCTCTGCTGCTTCTTAGGCTGGCATGACATTCCTACCACTTTCAATGGGCAAAAGACAATGCATAGCCAAAAAACAAATCACCACCTGGGATTAAGAAACCAAAACAGTACAACCATTCAATTGGAAAAAGCACTGCAGTATCATATCATGTTATGTCAAGTTATTTAACCCCTTCAATCTGTTCTTCTGAACCCTTTACGAATCTGGAATAACTGCTTATTATAGTACTGGCGTCATATGTTGACACATTGGTTTTAAAAAGCCATGCAGAAGGAAAAAAAAGAAGCTGGCTGAGCCACAAAAATGAGGATTTAGAATCTTTAGCTTAAATGACTGTAAAAACTGAATTGATTTGAACTGAATTAGATTGAAGGTATGGCTAAAAAAGTAGGTACAAAAATGTTTTATCTTAAAGACCACACTGTCATGCACATTATAAAACCATTTTGTTTTTGCCCTAAAAATGTCTACATGGTAAGAATTTACATGTAAATACCAGGCATGGTCGCACATCAATATGCCACTACTTCAAACTGATCGCTTGGCTCATGCATCCTGATATGAAACTACAGAATCTCCTCTTTTAATTGATACCAATTCCACTGATTTAAGTTTTCTTAAATCAGTAAATCAATTCTTTATTCATTCCAGCAATATAAGTGAAATGGTTGAATAACGGCGAAAGTCGATCCAACATCCAGACCACCACATGGTGCTATCACAGAATTGTAAAGTTATACAAAAAAAATAACTGTCTTCTGGAATATTTTTTCAACGTCAAGTTTTTAACGTCAAGAGGCCGGACAAACTCGGATGGTGGGCCGGTGGTTGTGAGAGGGAGGGCAGCAGTGGAGAGGTGCGAGCAGATGTTTTCAATTTTTTGTTGGAAAAAAGGGATGTGCATATTACACCTATGCTCGGTGGCCTCAGGATGGACAAGTGAAGGTGGTTTGAGAAGATGATTTACAGTAGAGAAATGCTGTTTAGAGTTACCGGGGCTGTTGCTGATAATTCTGGAATAAAACTTCGACTGTGCATCTCTCAGAGTTTCTGCATAGACCTTCCTGTGCTCTCTATATGCCTGTTTGTGAACATTCAGTTCAGAAGCCTTGAGCCACCGCTCAATGACACGGCCAGCAGCCTTCATCTTGTGCAGCTCGCAGGTTTACCAGGATGCTGAGCGTGAGAAGGACACTGACCTGGATTTTATGGGGGCGTGAAGATCCAGAAGACTGCTCAGGGACTGGTTGTAGGAATCCAATAAGTCAGCGCAAGAGAGGAAGTTGGTAGAGCCAGAGGAAAGAAGTTGAAGGTCCAGAGCCAGGGAATCCATGTCAATGTTTTTCAGATTTCTGAAGTGGATCTGTCACGTGGGGAGAAGGGAAGGGCAACTCCATTGATATTATTTTGTGGTCAGACACACCAAGATCGTAAACCTTTAGGTTGGTGATGGGGGCGGAGTTTGTGATGACCAGGTCGAGTGTTTGAGTGCATGGGACATTTTGTTGTAGGTTGAGGGAGTCCAGTAGCTGAAGGAAATCTGCAGCGGAGTGGCATGAAGGGGTGTCGACATGAATGTTTAAATCTCCCAGGATTATGGTATTTGCAGATGTAGTGCAGAGAATTGTGAGGAGATAAGACATATTCAGAATAAAAGTGGAGTTGGGTTTAGGGAGCCGGTAGATGAGGAGAACAGTCATGGGAAAGGGGAGCTTACATTTAAATGCAAGACACACACAAGATGTTGTTGCGGGCAGCGGGATTGGGGACAGCTCCAGGGGCCTCATGTACAAAGAGTAGGTGGATTTCAATGTGAATCCGTGCGTGGAATTCTTGCGTACACAAAAAAAAAGTCAGATTCTCGAAACTGCGTACGCCCAAATCCACGCACATTTCTTTGAACATCACAATCAAAGTGGATTTGAGCGCACATGCATGAGCACAACACTCCACCCTGTCTCCTCGCTCAAGTATAGGAAGATGCAGCGTTGATGGTGCTGGTGGGGGGTTTAGTCCTCTGACCAAACGTGTGAGCTTGTTACAGAGGTTCTTCAGTCATTGCTCGACCGACACCGACTTTGCTCCAGATATTTCGGTAAATGACGACATGCGCGTGCACGCTGCAGCCACTGGCCGCTGCAGCTCGTCCCCGTCAGGTAGCGCATAAGGACAGCAACTCTCTGCTGCGGTCTGTCAGGTTTTGAGCTGAATCACCGGGAAAATCCCATGTAACACATCGTCAAACCAAAAGCTTGTTGATGATGGGGATGTTGAGTCCCGGAGTAGTTGCGGGTTTTAGTCCGCGGAGTTGTGAAATGGAATAGCAGACAGGCATGCTAGCCAGGCCTAGCCACGGTAGCTGCTAGCATGAATGACTCTTGGTGGAAACTAAAATTAAAGTTTCAGATTAAAGTCTCTGATGGAGAAGTGGCGAACAGACAACACCAGCTTCTTCTCCTCATAAAACTCATGACAATGTTTATTAGTGATCGCCCCTTCACAATGCAAAAATACAGCTGTTCGATCTCTTTTTGAGGGGCAAGGGAACATAAAAACTGTATTGAGGCAATGGAACCATCACTGGATTTACACAGTGATGGGAACATCAGGGTAAGAAAGGTAGCAGATTCTTCACATTCACACTCATCACACACACTCATGCCCCCAAAACATTTTTAAAAATGTTTAAATCTTATTACTTTAAAATACTAAATGTTTCCATTAATGATTTGTAATGGAAAACATTTTTAATGAAGAAATGAGAAGAATAAAATAGCATACAAAGGTTAATACTTTATGAGGACTCCTTTTGCAGCATTTCTCGTGGAAGTCCCTTGGGATATACTGTATCTCTGTACATCTAGACACTGTGACTTTGGTCTATTCCTAAGGAAAACCCTACCCACATTGGTGCTGCCACAATGCTTCAATGTTGGGATGGTGAATTAAAAGTTTGAGCCACAAATGTGTACCATGGTGTCAAAAAAGCTCAGTTGTAGTGTGAACTGTCCAGAATGCCGTCTGCTGAATATTTGGGGGTTCTCCTAGATGCCGCTTGGTGAACTGAAGCATGATTTATTTTATGTCATTTTTAGTTTTTCCCCTGGCCACTCTTCCATATAGTTCATGGCTTAAAGTATTCATCTTGACAGACTGCTCTGCTGTGGAGCTTTACAGCTCCCTACAGCTTACCTTTGACCCAGTTGTTACCTCTCTGTATAGTGTCCTCCTTCTCTGGTCAGATATTTTTATGTCAGTTGTGCCATATTCTTCCTGTTTTTTAGATTTAATGTTCCTACACAGAATATTAAGTCCTTTATGTTTTAATAACGTTGTACCAACATATGGTTTTCCCCAGCTTTTTTCCTGGTATATGGGACATATGGTATTTGGAAAGAAAGCCCAATAAGAAGGAAGCCCATGCTTATTGGTGCTGCAAATGCTGTTCCGTTTCATAAAAAGGTCTGTATGTACCGAGATCATGCAATTAGATTCCAAATACGTAGGTGGACTAAGATCAAATAATTATGACTTTATAAAATTTATTTGTCATATCACTTTTTTTTAAATATCCTTTATCCTGATTTTTTTTTCATCCCAATCACCCAGTGCTGCTACGGGCATTGCTCACCCTATACCAACCCCGGGAGGGGCCTACACTGAGCTCAAGTCTCCTCCTTACTTGAGAGACTACGGGGGGCGGGGGGGACGGTTGGAGGGGTGCACCCAAGGGAACATGGAAAGAACATGAAAACTCCACACAGAAAGGCCCTTTTGCTAATCTCACCCAGGGTGTGGGTGCTGAGGTCATGGAGGAACTCACAGCTTCCCCGGCGAGAATTGAACCCAGGGCCTTCTAGCTGTGAGATGGCTGTACTACCAGCGGCTCCACCGTGCCCCCTTATGCACACACTCTCGCTGTGTTCACACAACTCACCACATTCATTCTGATATGAAGATTCCTATTCATGACTACAGAAGTCTTGCATCAGACTTTCATGTGAATGCAGCAATCATGAATATGCATCAGATCCCTGTCAGCATGTGTCAACAAAAATGTCCCATTTGTGAGACCATATTGAAATGGAAGAGTTGACCGAGGCAGGATTCCAGCAGTTCAAAATGGAAGCACTCCCAACTGTTAACGTTTAGCTCCAGAGAATGGGAAAGACATGTCCAACATGTCCAAACAATGTTTGGGGGAGGGCCAATCAGAAGAAGGGGCGGAGCTAATTTACACCAATGAAGGTTAAGGACTCTAAACCAAATCCAATGACACCACCCACATGTCTGTATCACAACCTGTTCAAAAGTTATAGCAGAAAATAGGAACTATCAAGTATCGACCAATCAGAAGAAGGGACGTGGCTAATTTGCACCAATTAAGGCGAATGAGTCAAAACCAAGTCCGATGAAACCACCCACGACTCTGTATGTCATACCATTCAAAGGTTATGGCAGAAAATAGGATCTATCAAATATCGACCAATAAGAAGAAGGGGCGGGGATAATTCATGCCAATGAAGGTCAAGTACTCAAAACCGAGTCAGATGGCACCACCCACGACTCTGTATTTCAAACCATTCCAAAGTTATGGCAGAAAAAGGGACTATAAAATATCGACCAATCAGAAGAAGGGGCGGGGCTAATTTGCACCAATTACGTTCAAGGACTCAAAACCGAGTCAGATGACACCACCCACGAGTCTTTATGTCAAACCATTCAAAAGTTATGGCAGAAAGTAGGAACTATCAAACATGGACCCATCAGATAAAGGGGGAGGCGCGCTTTTTGGCGTCTAGCGTTGCCACGGTAACGCTTTTGACTGAGAAAAGTAATGCGCATCGTCGCAGGATCGCGACGCACATTTTGATGTATAACACACCTGGGTGCATGTTACGGTTCGGGGCGAAGAAGCGGCCGAAGAAATGGCATAAATTGCGCCAAAATTACACGATTCATTCAAAATGGCCGCCTTCCTGTTTGTTTTCGGCCTTTCGAGACTTTTCTTTGAGTTGCGACATGATACAGGTGTGTACCGATTTTGGTGCATGTACGTCAAACCGTATTGTGGGGCGTATTTTTCGCCAGCCTGGCTTGCGTGCAAAATTTGGTGACTTTTGGGGCACATTTAAGAGGCCCTCATTTCGTTGGAAGAAAAACGAGGATAACGAGAAAAAAAATTCCTACAGATACAATAGGGCCTTCGCACGTCAGTGCTCAGGCCCTGACTAAACTTTTAAACACCATTGCAGAAATGTAAAACTCTTTTCTGAAATGTTTTAAAACATAGCGATCAGCCTTCTCTCTCAAAATAACTCTAAACTCTTGAAATACATAGCCTCGACTCCTTTATCATCATCCATCCATTTTCTATAGCCGCTTAATCGAATCCTCTGTCATGGGGGTCTGCCAGTCCTTTGCACCCTGTCACATAAAATAATGTTGTTTTCATTTGAGTTCTGCTACAGGGGGGACATTTTGCTGCAGACACACAGAACTGGACACGACACCTGCAGGTAAATGACGACAGCGCTGGGCACATGTGCATGTGTCAGAAGACATTTTTACATTGGCTAAAATTCCCGCTAATATCGCTGGACGATGAAGGTGTGTTTAACGCAGATTGGCAATGTAAACACAACGCGTGTTATTTGTCACCTCGGCCCTTGTAACAGCTTATTACGATCGTAATGCCATCTACAAGGCAGGTCTAGGGCACAGAAGAGGGCACCCTCTCTCCTTTTGTGAGCCAGTCAAAACCCCCTGACCCAGACAGGCTCTTCTTCGAAGGCCTTCTCCCTGATTTCAAGGCCATGTCATCTCGGAGGAAAGCAGAAATAAAATTTAAAATACACTTGCTGATTTTTGAGGCAACCTGCCAACAGGCAGATAAGCAGCAGGGGGAATTCAAGGATGCTTTCTCTTGTTTTTAATGGTTGTTGGTTGAGAAAATTGTTTTTGAACTCCCTTTGAACTTTTTAAATAAATTTCTTTCTTTCTTTAAGTTCTTTGTTCAACACTGAAGGGTTTCTTTTTGCATGGATGTGGTATCAGAAAATATAACTTAGTTTAGTCAAAAGAGAACCTGAGGAAAAGTGAGTAAATTAATTAATGAGACAATATAAGCATTTAGAAGACAAAATGTTCACTACATACATGTGGAAATAATCTCGTATTCATGGTAAACACTATATTAAGCAGAGTGGGTTGAAAATGTGACACCACTGCATATAAGTTACTACAATTAACAGAAGATCAATATTTGGAATTATAAATGTTGACACTTGTAATTAAACTCTGTCTTTTGTAATAATGACGCTAAACTATATAACTATAAATGGTGGAACCAGACGATGAGGGAATAAAAAAATTGCTAACACGAAAAGGAAAATATGCCACCTAGTTTAATGTGGCTGGTTCTCTCATGTTACTCCACCCTCAGCTGAAAAGTAGAAGCGTAGATCTCCCTCAAACGGATTGTTGCTCCCTGCTCTTCGCAAGCCCTGCAGCGCTGAGACACCCCCCTCTGACACTGGCACTGGTTCCCTCCTGGTCCTGCTGTTTCTCCTGATGAAATTATGAAGGATACAGGTAGCCTTCACACATGCCTCCACATTTGCATGCGCCACTAAGGGGACAGAATACCAAAAGTATTCTCCTCAATCATCCTTGCTCGGGACAGCCTGTAGTTGAAGACCCTTTTCCTGGGTGCCTGAACAAAGGTGGAGTTTGCCAGGATCCCTCCATTTCTGGTTCTCCCATAACCACCAACGTCGATCACAGGGACGCAGTATTTAGCATCCACAACTGCCAAGAGGACAATAGATAATGTCCCCCTGTAGTTCTGGAAGAGTAAACCAGAATTCTTTGGAGCCTGGATCACTACATGCTTTCCGTCTATCGATCCCATACGGTTTGGAAAGTTCCACACTCACGTCCACTCTTGTGTCAGCGTGGATGTCAGTTGGCGCCACTTCTACAAGGCATAGCATCCTCACAGTGGATAAAAGACCTCCGGGCATCGAGAATACCAATCAAAAGGAATTAAAATGTCCAAAAATTAACAGCTTGCAATAGTGGTCTGAACTCAGTGTAATAATGTCATAATGACCTCACAGAGAGACTGAACATTTCCATCACAGAGACGCTAACAACTTACCTCCGCTTGCAAGTTTTTGGCGCTCTGACGTTAATGTAAGGTGCTGAGTCATTCAGTAGCCAGCAATCTACTAGATTTTGGCCATGCCTCATCTTCCCGATGTAAACTGATGTGGCACTGATTTCCAAATTGAACCCCCCCAAAAAATTTAATAAAAGCACAACTGAGAAAGATAGTTCAAAAAGGGAGAAGATATTGGAAATGATGGGGAGAAGTTGATTCTCAGTTGAAGACTTTGATTTCATGGTTATAGATTCTGGGTTTTGGTTCTCAGATTTGAGGTTTTGATTCTTGGGTTTTGAGTTTTGATTGTACCTCAGATTGTGGATTTAAAATTCTCAGATTTTGGGTGATGATTCTCAATAAATTTGGCGTTGAATTGACACATTAGATATGGGTCACATCACTGTAAAAACAGATATAAGTAACTTCTTGTAGGTAGTGTAAACAGTTTGGTTTAGTTTCATGAAAGACGTCCACTTCACTATTTTCAACTATTTTGTAGGTGCATTACAAAAACTCCAGTAACAGGTTAAATTCTTCTTCTTTCTTATTGAACCTCTACAGTGGATTGTTCATTTCCATCTTAGCCTTTCTGTATCTTCTTCTGTCAAACCAACCAAGGAATGACATATTTTCTTCAACCACATCAAGAAATCTCTTTGGTCTTTTTTCTCATCCTTTCAAGTTTGCAGTGCTCTCCCACTAGAGAAAGATGTTCTAGTGTTCATGCCAGTGTTTGAAATGTTTTGTCCCCACCAAACTTTTTTCTGTTCATCATTTTCTTTTTCTGTCTAATATATTGTTTAATTAGGAGGCAGCAGTTTTCTGTTTGCTTTTTCTTACTATGATTTCATCCTGAAGGTGCACATTCTGACTTGGACAAAGGGAGAGTCTTTTTGGGAGTGGGGGATTGAGGAGTGTGTCCAATTAACGCCTGATACAGGTCAGACACTTGACTAAATTTATTTTTTAATGTAGGCATGAAGGATTACTACAGGATTCTTGTCAGTAATTGGCAGCCTGTAAAGGGTTTCTCTTGCCTCTTGCTCAATGACAGCATGGATAGGCTCCCTAACCGGGATGAAGCAGGTGTCAAAAATTGTCATGAGTTGGTTTGTTAGGACCAAAACGCAGGCGAGACCAGGAGGCAGGAGTTCCAAAAGATGGAGATTTATTCCTCCAAAAACAAACATCAAAGAGTCCCGTTCTTGAGCTGCTGCTGAAGCTCATTGGCCGTTCTCAGTTTGTTGCTAAGAGACCAACGTTATTGACACAGGAAGTGCAGAAGCGGGGAGACTGTTTAGCCAATCAGAATGCAGAAACACAAGGCACAATGCAAATACACAGTACCAGTACAGTACCATGCTGAAATGAAGGCTAGAGGGGCATTAATGGGAGCATTTAAAAAAATGTTTTTATTTAAAGTAACTAAATAGTTACTTTTCACAGTAACGCACTACTTTTTGGTCTAAGTAACTGAGTTACTAACTGAGTTACTTTTTTAATGAAGTAACTAGTAACTGTAACTAGTTACTATGTTTCAGTAACAAGCACAACACTGTTAACGAGACACAGGTGCAGACGATCAGGGCAGATGGGAACAAAGGAAGTCAAAACAGCACTGAAACACAAAGACACTGGTTTCAAAATAAAACAGGAAACCCAAACTGTGACAAAAATGGATAGATTTTTTTGTCAGTGGCAATAGGAGTGCTAGAAGAACTAGAAAGAGCTAAGTTAATTGTTTTTTCCCCCTTTTTTAAAATCTCTCAGTTATAGTGACAGTATAAGTATATTAGAACTTGTGATTCATGTTTCTGTCATGTTTTTAAATGAGTTCAGCTTTAACTGCCGTTTCCCAATTACATTGTCAGCTTGAGGAAATGGATAACTAGAATAAACACAGCATTTCTTTTTTGCTTATCTTATTGTGTTTTGGGAGGTTTTTGGGTTGAAACATTTGGGCAGAAAGGGATTAGACACTGGCGGAGGGTGGCACTGAAAAGTGACTCTTTAAAAGGATTTAGAGTAGACTTTAATGCCAATATCATAGTACAATTACGTGCTTCTTAAAACAGGAATATTAAAATGCTAAAAATGTAAATACAACATATTGATATTAAAATAATACTAGCATAAATATCACAGCAGTGTTTGTGTAAAGGTAACATGAGCAGTAAAGTGACCAACAATGCGGGGGGGCTATGAGTGATATTAAAAAATCCTGATATTGAACAGAGCTACATTTTTTAAAGGGGTCAAATTAGCGTGTTAATTGCAATTAATTAACAGGCATAATTAGCGTGTTATGTTTTTGTATCGTTTAATCTATTTTTTAATGTCTAACTTTACTTTTTCTGTTTGCGTGATGCGTTTATAATGAAATCTGTTGTGCAGTGGGCTTCTTGTGCTTGAGTTGTGGGTGGAAACAATGGTACGTCACACCTTGAAGTCGACATTGATTGGCTGTCCCTGTGTGTGGGCGTCTTTAACATACACTGGTAGGCTCCCATTGTAGCTGGACAGTCATGGGGAGGAACAGGGAGAAGTGGAGAAGAGAAGTGAAAATGGAGGAGCATGTGAAAGTTGTCGGTCCAGTGAATGGGGAATTTACATTTTTTTAAACTCCCACAACGGCACCATTGATAAAGGTAGAGTGATATGTGTTCTTTGTAGAAAGGACTTTGCTCACCACCGAAGCAGCTCAAGGAACGCAAAGCACCCAGTTGCGAGCGCAGCCGCAGTTAACGTTAGCAGCAAAGATGTCAGCTATTTATCAAGCCACAGCAACGCTCCTCTCCAAACTAAACTGGAGGAGATCACCCTGCGCATGCACATGCATGCGCACGCATGCGCGCGCATGCGCATGTCTGCAACCGAGAGACTGGCGAATGTTCTGCCAAGTGGATGTAAACGGCTAGGACTGCATCTGTTCAAGTCTGTTACAAAAATTACTTTATAAAGCCACTTTTTTTGTTGTTATATATCAATCTTTTGATCTGCTACAAAAATATAATAAATTTAAAGGAAAACACCTCCAGTTGAGGGCTTTTCTCAGCATTTTTTAAGTGAGATTAAAAAACGGATGAATTAGATGAATTAATTACAGATCTGCAGTATACAGCTATTGGTGTTGTGTCTGAAGAAAGAAATAAATGAAGCCAGGAGAGTCCCCTGGAGGGCAGCCATCCAGCTGGTGAGCAGGTCAGACACACGGTTCCTGATTCTTACAAACTGTGGTTGGTCTGTGAGGTAGTCCAGAATCCATGAAGACAGCTGGTTCACATCCATCCTCTCCAGTTTGTCCCTCAGAATCACCGGCTGCATGGTGTTAAACACACTGGAGAAGTTAAAAAAGGTGATTCTCACAGCTCTGCTGGGCTTTTTCCAGGTGAGAGAGAGCTTGATGTTGCAGGAAGAAAGCAGCGTCTTCCACTCTAACATTAGGATGGTAGGCAAACTGTAGTGGGTCCATGGAGGGGCCCACCTCAGAGTGGAGATGTCCCAGTAGCTGCTGAGATCTTTTGGGTGCAATGTTTTAGGCACCGGAACCAGGTCTTTCAAATCTGTGGTACCACTCTCAGCTCAACGCTCGTGTTGAAGACATGCTCCGTAACTCCAGACAGTCCGTATGGACAGGAGCCTGGAGCTGATACCATTTGGTCCAGCTGCTTTCCTCTCTTTGATCCTCCCGAGCTCTTTTCTCACATGGTCTGCTGTGGAGGTCTGGGGTGGGGGGTGAGTGGCTCCATCTTGCTGTGAAGTGGTCGTATCATCTGATGAGTCAGAGGTGTAAAGGGCTGAGTGAGGAGGGCAGTAGCCAGGTGTCGGCAAGTGAGAGACTGGCTGCATTGGTGGGGGAGCGGGTGCTTGATCAAACCTATCGAAATCTAGATTTATGGCGCTTTTACACTAGTACTTACTAGGCTCAACTCAACTCAGCCTGGTTTCTTTTCCATAACAATTCAGCTGGAGCAGTAGTAGGGGGGTTGGAGCGAAGCTGCTAAGACGTATTTGATTGTGTATCTAAACGAAGACAACAACACTAAAGATGTAGAACCTGGAGGAGATGATATTTGTTTTGCTGGGTCTGTGACTTGTGTTCGATATCAAGTTAAAAATGAGAGTGAAAGAAGCTTCAAGCGGCGACGCTTTTTTTTTGTTTGTTCATCTCGGCGCTGCTGAAAAGTCCGTTGATAGCCATGAGCAGCTATGAAGTGATGCTATGAAAAGCTATGAGAGCTCCTGGTAGTGGTCGTTCCTTATCGCCCGTCTAGATCCCTTTTTAATTCTTTCCTCAGCACCAGGTTTATGAACATCTGACCCTCAGAGTTGGATCATGAAACAGACTTTTGCTGCCATTGCCTATTGGCGCTCTTTTGCTGATTTCCTCCTCCTGACTCAGACGTCTGACTCCAACCCCCCGACCAATCAGTGTCCTGTAATGTGATGATGTCGGATACAGCCGACTCAGCAGCTTAGAACCTCGACAGAATAGTTACAGAAAAAGTATCTACTCAGCACGTTAGACCCCTATTTGGAAAGAACCAAACCGAGGTGAATCGAGTCAAGCTGAGTAGGTACTAGTGGAAAAGCGCCATTAGATTGTTGGTCCACTGTCGACCCCCCTCAACCTGTTCACGAGGTGTTTTGTAACATAAAATAGTTTCCAGGCTTTTCCACACCCCTCTGATGTCCTGCCGCTGCAGCTGCTCCTCCATCTTCCTCCTGTAGCTGGCCTTTCCCTCCCTGATCTTCCTTCTCAGCTCCTACTGTACGGTCCTCAGCTCCTCAGCTCATCCTTATTACCTGATCTGAAAGCTCTCTTCTCCTTCTTCAGCAGAGCTTTAATATCAGGGTTAATCCACAGATTATTTGAGAAACAGCGTACCACCCTGGAGGGAACAAAGCAGAAGTTTATGTAGTCCGTTATGCAGTCTGGCATGGCATTGACGACACATTCGTTAAAAGCTTTACAATAAGTTTATGTTTGACTTTTTAGCTTACTCTTGATTTATTGCTTATTTTGAGGTACTGTTTGTAAAAGGAGTTTAGTGCATCAATGTGTAGTAGATGCTCTGTGATATTGTTCATTGTATACATTCATTGTATAATAGTGTAGACACCAATCTATGAAAACAATCTTGGAAATCTTGTTTTGTCCTATCACATAGCCCTCCTTCAACTTTGAGAAAAAAATGAAAGATTAATGTGTGAACTGCTCTTCCCCTATGAAGATGTGACATTAAAGAATATTAAAGAGCTCATTGCAGAACAGAGAAAGTCATGCAGTGATATTTGAGTATGTCACCACATTAATGCCCATCGCACAGTTGGTATCTGTACGTGTCTCTCCTCCTTGCCCTGCCCCCTCATCACGATCACTTCTTGTGGCCTTTCAGTGGAGTTTCAAAGTGAAGGCAAATAGAATGAGCCTGAAATGAAAGGCTCATTTCAGATACATTAAAGAACTCAGATAGTCTGCCATTAGCTAGTTAATCTGCTTCACACTGGCAACCTGCACATATTTATGCAGAACTGAAAAGTTACCCCACTCCATCAGGTCAAGTTGTCTCGGAGGATTTTATGTTTCACTCATTTTCCACTGACTAGCAAGGACAGCAACTTGCCAAATCCCATTTTGAAAGCATGATCTCTGAGGCCTTGCATATTGAAAATGCAAATGCTGCTCTGAGAATGAAGGGGAAAGAATGAGCTGCTGGACATAACTCATACACCAGAAAAATCCTTTAACCACCAGGAAAGGTGAGTAAACAAGTTAAAAACAACGAGTGTACTTCTGGTTTCTTCGTATGGTATGCCCTGCTTTGTATGACAGCAGGGCATACAAATACCCTGCTCTCACCAGTCTCCAGCCACCAATCATGTTCTTTAACCGTATCATCCCATGACACTGTTATTGCATTCAACATGATATTATATGAAGTCCCCAGGTTCGGGCACACAACCAACCATGAATTTTGGTGGGGGACGACAACACTGTTTTATATATTCCCTGTTAAAGTAAAGACACATCAGTGGTGTTTTGGGGCTGAACTTATGGCGCTTTTGCATTAGTACCGCCTTAACTCGGTTCTACCCGCCACAGCCCCGTTTTGCGCTTTTGCACTAGGGGCTGAGGCGGGTAGAGCCGCTCCAAGCCGACTCTTTCTGTAACCATTTCAGCGAGGTTCTAATCAGGGCTGAGCAGGGACTATTTCTGACGTCACCACCCTCCGCGCCACTGATTGGTCGGGGGGCGGGGCCGTCATCACCCTCCACGCCTCTGATTGGTCGGGGGGCGGGGCCGTCAAACGTTTGAATCAGGAAGCGGGAGTCAGCGCGAGAGCGACCCGCGGCTCGCAGCGATTTTATTATAAAGCGCAAAACGTCTGTTTGGTGATCCAACTCTGAGGTGCAGATGTTCATAAACCTGGGGGCTGACGAGAGAATTAAAAAAGGGATGTAGACGGGCTGTTTTACTCTCAGCCGCTCCCGGCTCCAGCTGATTTCTGATCAGCGCAGACATGAACAAAGCGGTTGCGCAATCGAGTACGTCACAGCAGCTTCAGCTCAACCCACCCACTTCTCACCTGGCTGTGGAAAAACACACGGGGACAAACGGGAAGAGCCGCGACGAGCCGCGCGGAGCCGGGCCGGGCTAAGGCGGTACTAATGCAAAAGCGCCATTAATGTCTAATATGTTGGAGTAAACAACTGCTGCTCTAATATGACTGTTAATATGACATTAATTCTGTTAATGTTACTTAACTTCACAAACTGTATTTTGAACAAAGAGAAATGCATCAAGGCATGTTGCCTGTCAGAAAGAGTTATTTTTCAAAAAAAGTCTGACCGCATGTCCAAAAATTTGAAGGAGGAACTGATCTGATCCAAATTTCAACAGAAGCGTTTATTGTACAGAATATCATGAGCTCATGGGTTTTCACCGACTAGTCCTCAGGTGAAATATAAAAAAGCGACCACCACATGGCTAACATGTAAACGTTTGTACTATAGGTGGAGAGGGCCTGGTTTAGACTTTGCCACTCCCGTGGTCGGCTGGTCCTGGAGGCTCGTCCCCTTCGTCCAATCCGGTGCCGCCGGAGAAGATAAGAAACTACAACCCCAGCCTTCTATCTTGGTCTCTCACATGTACTTTGCTTCAAACACGTGGTCCATCAAGCGTAACTTGAGAAAGACTTATTGGCTACATTTATGATACAAAATGAAGATGGCGGATACACTAATAAGTGCAGAAAGATGAGGAATAATATTCAAACATGATTATAATATTTGACAGGAAATTTGAGTTTGAGGCCTCCAGCACACAAATGAGATCATATAGTGGACGATCAGGTTTATATTTCATTTTGCTCCTTTTCAGAATAATGACAGGTTGGCTGGCTTGCACTTGTAGGTAATTCTTTATTTAGCCCATGTTTCAGCATGCTACTGCACTGAATACAGTTAATACAACTGTTAGATTTACAGTTACATTCAGTGTTCCCGAAGCCCAGTCCTCTTCCATCAACTTTAAGCAAACACCACTTTAGGTTGCAAAAGCAGTATTCCTTAAAGGGGACCTATTATGAAAAACAGGTATTCTCTTGCTTTAACATATATAAAGTGGTCTCCCCTCAGCCTGACAACTCAGAGAAGGAGGAAAGCAACCAAATTCTGCAGTGTCTGTACAGCCGCCCGGATGATCCGTCCAGTGTGATGTGGATCTACGAGCCGTTAAGATTCTGCTCCCTTTCGTTACGTAACGAATTTACATCGGTTGGCCTCCGATACGTGAAACCACGCCCACAACTAACTCCGCCGGCCGGAACTTCTGCCATTTTTTCGTAGCGGTGTATCGCGTCATTCAGGCAGCCAATCAGCACAGAGCCTCATTATCATAGCCCCGCCCACTCAGAATCCCACATAGATAATGAGGTTAGAGAATGGGAAGATAAAGACATGGATCAGACTCTGAATTTCTAATTCATTTAGCAAAAACAATCAAAAGCTTTTTTAAGACATTAAATGCCTGTTTAAAATAGGTATTAGATGCCATAATAGGTCTCCTTTAAATCTGAACACTTTATAATAACATGGCTATTGAAACTGCTTCTGCAATACAGCCTCCTGGCTCTGAATCTATTCTCAAAAGTTCATCATGTTAAGATAACACTGAAAGTCATTAACTCAGGGCAGAGTTAGCACTGGCTTTTAATTTATGTTCCTAAATGATCAGATTTCAGTCAGTTTGCAGCAAGAGCTTTATCGGCGCATAGCAGAAGTCAGACACCAAGCAATCACCAGATGAGGATAAATGTACTTAAAAGTAAAAACAAAAGTTTCTCTACTGAAGGAGTCTGTCTAATAATAATAATAACTTCATTGTTTATGAATAAACCATATATATTTTAGGTGTAGGAAGAACATAGAAGAACATAATTTGAATGGTTTAGTGTGACTTCACTTCTGTTCCCAAGTTTTCTGAATGATTTATACCACAGCAGTTCCTTTTATATGTCTAGTCCTAGCACAACATTGCTACAGCAGGACATGACTGAACATTATGGGGTTTTCAGGTGCAGTTCAAATGTTGCTAGCTCATACGAACAAAGTGCAAAGTCTGATAAGCAACACAATTAATACGTGTGAAGTTACTGCATTAAAAACAACTGAATACACAATTATGTCTTAGGAACAGGAAATTTCACTGATGTTAGGCGGATAACTTTTAAACTTTTAAAAAAACAAAAAAAAAAGCATTGCCACTTGAAGCTTCTCTCACTCACATTTTTTAACTTGGTATCAAACACAAGCCACAGATCCAGCAGCACATCTATCATCTCCTCCAGGTTCTACATCTTTAGTGTTGTTGTCTTCTTCCTTTAGATACACAATCAAATACGTCACAACAGCTTCTCCAACCTCCTACTTCTGCTCCAGGTGCTGAACTGTTATGGAAAAGAAACCAGGCCGAGCTGAGATGAGTAGAGCCGAGTAGGTACTAGTGGAAAAGTGCCATAAGTGGAGGTGTCACGAAAGCAGATCAGCACAGTCTGCACATCGATTTCAACAGTCCATCCCCCTAATTGTAAACAAATATGTTACTTTAAATAATTTACCAAAAAAAAAAAAAAAATCCACCCTGTACACTTATCATTGATGTAAAATAATTTTTGAACCAGGCCTTAAATATGTTTTTTTGAATTTTTTGCTACAAAGTTGGACATTTTAACATGGTTAAACAGTTGGATCCACCACAAAAGCTGTCATTTGTTCAGGAGTCGTTAGAGAAGATAACCTTTTTGTTTCACAAGCTGGAGCAATTTCATAAGGCATTAATGAACTGTTAGTGACATGGTGTTG
This sequence comes from Cololabis saira, assembly GCF_033807715.1. Lineage (NCBI taxonomy): Eukaryota > Metazoa > Chordata > Actinopteri > Beloniformes > Belonidae > Cololabis > Cololabis saira. The sequence continues at coordinate 7,481,730 of NC_084588.1, read as the reverse complement.
TCCAAATACTAGAGAGATATATTACCGCAGTGCCCTTTTAAATCATATCTTTACAGCTCCTTCACTGCAGCCCCTTTTAGTGGGATAGTGAGCCACTTGACTCCACTCAACTCCCGTCCTCTGTGGGATGGGCCTTATTTGAGACTGGTAGTACATCATTTCCCTCCTTTCATTCAACAGTCCCCGAAGCCTGGTAATACCATTATGACAAAGCATACAAAATCTATCCTGAGAGGTAACACCCATGTATAAACCCAGAAGCGCACATCAAACGGGTTTGCTCACATATTTACATTTCCTTCATCTGCAATTTGGCCACAAACAGTTGGTAGTGATGTCTCTTTTTTCGGTACGATTTCACATCAAGTCCTGCATTAAAATGGCTTAGTTTGGTAAAATACCTCAGCACATATAGAAACTTTAAAGTAGGTAAGTGCAAGCTGGTTGGAAGAATACAACAGTCAAGTCAATAACTCTCTGGCCTGAATACATACATTCAGATGTGTTTTCATCAAAAAAGTTACAATTTAGTCTAAGTACAGGAGCCAGAAGCCTCCTCTGTGACACCAGTTGTAAAGGGGACATAAAGGGTTCAGATTTTGATGAGTGGTTCAGATCTAGAGGGTGGAGTGACATCGTAGCCTCGAATCAAAAAAGAACTATCCAGCTTCTCATCTTTACCTCCATCTAATATCATGTGTTTGCTGTATACCCTTGAAGTGTCGAGCTGAAATTCACATGAGGAGCAACCCTTTGAAGAGGAGGTTGGAGCAGGGAGGGATGGGTCATGCCACCCCTTGAAACCGGGTGTTATAAGCAGCAGTGTAAAAATAAAAATACATTAAAAAAAGTGTACTATTGCAGATCGGATCTTGGGATATGTCTTCATTGAAAGCTGTAAGTCTCTGAACTTGGAGGTGTCATATATTTGGGCAGGACTTCAGCTTTGTGGAAGTACTCACAAAGACATCAACACCGTGGTTAAGATCCTGAAATATATGCTCAGACAAACTGGAGGTCAAAGCAGAAATATTACATAAGACAGCTTTACGGTCTAGTTGCTCCTGTTAAAATTTGTACCAGGAGCATCAGTTCTTAGTAATAAATCTACTGAAAAAGCCCACTTGAATTATGCCTAGCAACATTACTGATATAATAAAAAGATACAAGGGAAACCATGAATTACACTGATTCAATCTTTGTAAGTCCCTAGCATTAGTTTTGTGGCATCAAACGTCAAACATTTTTTGGTTCCAGCTTTTAAAATGTATAATTACTTAGTTTTCCATCATTTTTAGTCACAACATTGTAAAGTTTCACACCATGGACTTTGGATATTAAAACTAACAAAGTCCTGTCTGTGTAGTTCCTAAAGAGACAAGATAGTGGATACAAAAATATTGGATGATGGGTCAACTTGGTGGTCAATGTACCCTAGAGTGTTTCCTTACATCAACGTACGCTTTTTCAGTCAAATCATCACTTAATGTATCCTTATAAACCACATGTATAGAAAACACGCCGGATTGATTTTAACCAGCATAATTATTTCAACACATTTAAGAAGTTGATTTGAGCCATGAGTGTTGACGCTTTAATTTAGAATCATGAACTGCGAATATTTTAATCATCTGTCTTTCCACTGTGCGGTAATAGCAACATTTAAATGTAGATAATGCAGTCAGTCATATGGCATGTTACCCCCACCACCACCACCTTTTGGACACAATTCTGTACTTCTATTTCCTTTCCGGTTTGAAAGACATAATCTTCTCAGCAGACTGCAGAAACTGTGAAGTGCTGGTGATTAGGATCTGTTGTATTGTTTTCCGGTTCTGTGAGCAGAGACATTGGGAAAGGTGCTGGCAGGAAGCCGGTCTGACTGAATGGGGTCATAACGAAGGGCCACAGGTATCCGCCCATGGCGAGTCAGCTGAATGATGTAGAACAGCCCTCAAGACTCTGCAAGGGAGGGAGTGAAAACTGACACAAAGCTCTCACTGCATGCCTGCAGCTCCAACTGACTGCAAATGAAAAACCTCATCAGTGTTGTTTGATTTGATCAAATTTACCAAATCAAATGTGATTTTCACAGGCACTGGGGAAGTCACGTGTGCGTCAAAAAGAATATTTTTCTCTTCTGCCTTCCTTAGCTCTGCAACAGTCGTTCATGCAGCATTCTGAAGACAGTCTTACACAAGTGCATAAATGTTTGCCAGCATAAATATATCTCAGGAGCTTCAAAACCTACACGTTCCAAAAAAGCACAGGGTGCACGTACTGTAGGACTTCCTGTTTTATGAAGGTGTTTACATTTTTTCAGTTTTTTACATTTTTGCGAATTATCCATACATTTTACACATTTGCTGCATGGATGTAATTTGGTCACTGTACTGCCGCTGTGTTGGCCAGGACCTCCTTCTGAAAGAAGTGCTTAATCTCAGAGCAATTTTACTGGTTACATTAAGGTTACATATAGAAGAATAATAAAAGGAAAGAAACAGTTAATTACATAGGAGGGATGGCAGTCCATGTTAGAATAGCTGTACACTTGAGTTAGTCTACCCTCTAGGTAGTTACCAGAAGGAAAAAAGAAAACTCACTTGGTTTTTATACTGCTTGTAATAAAATGTATTTGTCTCTATCACCAACAAAATAATACCCAATAAAAAAATATATAAATATACATATATATATATATATATATATATATATATATATATATATATATATATATATATATATATATATATATATATATATATATATATATATAGGCAGTCCAGTGGGGACTGTCAGCAAAAAGGTCCTTGGTTCTAATCCAACCCAAGCTTTTAGGTGTGGAGTTTGTATGTTTTCCTGCACCTTAGTGACTTTGCTCAGGGTATTCTGGATGTGTCTTCATCCACAGTTCAAAAACATGCATGCTGGGTTAATTGGTGACTCGAAATGAAGCCTCCGAGCTCTCCTGCCCAGCTCATCAGTACTGCTCTGTTTGATTATGGTGAAGAAATGCTCCCCCGTAGTGACAGTTTTCCACTAGTGGGTACCTCAGTATTCCATGCGCTCGTGTGTTCATACCCTCTGCACAACTAGTTGTCAAATGCACTTTTTTGTGTTATTATTAATGGAATATCCACAATCTTTAAACCATGAAAAAACTAAGTTTATAATGGATGTTATTTATCCCTGGTTTGGCAACAAAACCACTTTGCCCCCCCCACTGCTCCTCAGGCACAAAGACAAAGAATGGTAGCCCAAGGGAGAGGACTAACTATGTTGTGTTTCATGAGATATAAACTGACAAAGATTATTATGAATATTATAGAAGAAACTCAGGTTTAGCGCTACCTCTCCATGTCCATTGGATTGCACAAAAAATGGCCTGCGTTTTGTTCTTTCTGTTCACTTTAATGAAATGGAAGCTTAAGAACAAATGTAAAAAAAAAAAAAGACTAATGTGGTCCGTATACTTGGCAGATGTGAAATCTTTCAGAGACTGTTTTGGATGGTACCTGATGTAATCCTGAACATTGATACCACCTTGGTGTCATCTGTGTATGTCCAAAATAACCAGCTGCTGGTTACAGATGCACAGATGCACAGTCTTCATTTCTTCTGCTTATGCATGCTCCCTGTAGATACATGTCATTTTTTATTAGTACTAGTTGAATGTCATTGTTGCATATATAAGCTTGTATAAATCTGCATTCTGGTGAATTAAATTAGATATGAAATCCTCTAATTTCCTCTGAGCTTAAGGAGCAGTTGAGAGTCATGCTGCCTGTTAGCAGAGCTTCTGTCAGTGACAGGGGAGGCATATCCACCCAACCATCGCTATATTTGTCTCCACAAATTCGTTGACAGAGAAGTGCCACTTTTTTAATAAAAGGGTGAAAGTCTCAAATAGTCTTAAAATAGGGATATTATCTGCAAAGGAGAAAAAACATTAATATGTACATTATTAAACACCAAAAATATCAAGACAATGAAATCAGAAAACTGAAGAATATTTGCTGCAGAATCAGAGCAGCTATGAAACAAACATAATGACAGTCCAACCCTCGCATTTCTTAGTATGTTCACATTTGTACAATGTTGTTACTGTGTCTTAAGAGCACATTTGGTACGCTCTCATGATGACACAATCTGCCCCCACACTGGCAGATGTATAGGGATAATTACAGTGTGTCATGTTTATTTGAAGTTCACAGTTTAACCCTGTATTAAACCCATATGTGATGAAAGAAAGACTGGTAACCTCTACAGCTGCACTGCAACCTGCAGCTGAAGATAAGCTTAATCTCAATTGCTGAAAGTGTGCTGAAAAAATAACATTGATGGTTAGATTTCTACTCCTGCATGTTGCTTAAACCTGATACGGTTAGATTAAAAAAGAGTCTAAGTAATTTTTTTAACACAAAGAAAATGTATGCCACTCTAGGCTCTAATTTATTCATATGACCTTTCATTTAAGTCCATGGAGGTTGTTGACATGAGAGGCAAAACCAACTGAAAATGCATATTTCACAAATAGCTCAATTTACCCCTTGGCATTTGCCAAAACACTTAGCAACTTATGTAGCATATAGCGCCAGTGTCCGGTAGTGTGTAGAACAAGCGCTGTCCTTCGGTCCCGAGGGCATGAATCAGCAGAGCCGTCGTCTACCTTCAGGCCTGGAGCTTCCGCTAGCATGTATGGCTACAGGTAATTCTCTAACATTTTCTGCCATGTGGAAAACGGCACAGACGGCTCTCCGCTGCAGGGCATGGGTACAGACATTAAATTAACACCGAGGCAGAACTCCTTTCAACTGCTTTATTAGCAACCCGGCTAATACACAGACTATACGCAGCTTAACGTGGTATCTTCTCCTGCAGACTTCTTCTACGTACTTTCTGTAGCCCTTTTTCAACCTGCCACTCTTGGGCATACTCGGCCACCTAGTGGCGGACACAACAGGTTATACAGCTGTTGAAAAACAGCTTTTTCTAGGATTTTACTGAGAAAGGGGAGGTTTGATATGGGCCTATAGGTGTTCATTAGTGATCTGTCTAGACTCTTCTTTTTTAAAAGTGGCTTAAGGATGGCTGTTTTTAGGCACTGCGGAAAAATACCTGAAAGCAGACGTATTTACAATGTCTAGATAGAAGATCTGAGGACATACAATGTGCAACACTTTAAAAAAAACCCTGTTGGCAGAGTACCAAGGCAGCAGGTGGTGGAGTTCAGGTTGTGTATGATGTCATCCAGGTTCTCATGGGTGACTGGACAGAATTGTGTCCTGGTTTATCTCATTGGACACAGAGGTGCCACATATCCTGTCTAGCATAGGAGAACCGACTGAATGAGGCAAACTGACTGCAGGCACAGTTGGATAGAAGTTCAGGGTCCACTGAGTCGGGAGGGTGTGTTAGCCTGTCAACAGTAGTGAACAGAATGTGTGCATTGTTGTTGTTTTTGGCAATGATATCAGAAAAATAGGATTATTTTGTATTCCACAGTTCTGTATTATACATGCACAGTCTCTCTTTATGAATGTCATAATGAACCTGTGATTTAGTTTTCCGCCACCTGGGTTCAGCTTTTCAACACTATTTTTTCAGTTCCGACCCATGCACCATTTCTACATGGAGGCTTATTTTCACTGATGTTTACTGATGTTATAAAAGACAGGAAATTGCTGGGCCGGGCCCTCACAAAATCTATACTTGAATGGTGAGTCAGAGAAAGGAATCAAACAAATGGTAAGTATCATCAATACAATATCCAAACTGTAACTATATAAATATATTTTACCCTAACATTGTGAGTTTACTTTTATTTCCCTAATGCTTTGTTATTATGTTTAATGCTACCACAAACAAACGCGGGATACTTAGTGAAGCAATTCCAAACAATAGAAATTAAAGAACTGTACTGTTAAAAATGTAATATGAGGGATGAACTGACAAGTGGTGAGTAAAATAGATCACCTACCAGGAGGGATCCCTGGTCCCCAAAAGACCACTGGTGCCATCAAAGTGAGTAATTATAGTAGAAAAAGTAACGATGAGATAACAAAAACAAGATTACTTTTTTATTCTTATATTTTTGCATTAATCAAGGTGTCAAATTTTAAAAGGAGACTGAAGCAGCTGTGGTTCAGAAGGAAGTTATGATCGGTCCTAGGGAAACATTGTGATTATTTTGCAAATTGTAAGTATATTATAAATTTAATAGTAAATATATTCTAAATTACTGTAGGCTATGAGTATATATAGTATAGTAGTATAAGTCTATTATAAATTATAAAGACGTTGCAAACTATTTTGTTCATAAGTGGATACAGATCTGGTGATAGTTGCAAATATTGTTACTTAAGATGTGGATGTTTTTGGTTGGTTATTTAATCTTTTATTTTTGTTTTAATTTATTATTTTAGGAATTCTGGTGAATATTTTCACCCTTTTTGAGTTGTGATTATTGTAATCTTTTGTATGTCTTTGTGTGGACCCCAGGAAGAATAGTCTTCCCATGGTGAAGACTAATGGGGATCCTTATTAAATAAACAAATAAACACATTTTACACATACAAACACAGTTAAAGTTGTATCCAATAACAGGTTCTCTGATATTTTAAATATACAATCTTGTACTGCTCACGCTGCTCAATTGGAACGAAGAGTAACCAGATCTGTCTTTGCAGTTAAAAGGTGCTGTAGGACAGTAATTACTCTCTGAGAGCTTGTTAGTAGAGAGGAATATCATTGGTCCATGATGCATAAGCTAATGTACACGCTTTTGCTGCAAGGCGTCTGGATGACAGGGTGTGTTGATCAAAAAGCTGTATCCAGTATGAAGCATCAATAGCACCTTGACAACTCTTGAATGATCTGGCAACTAATATATTGCTGAAGCAAACAGCAGTGTGTCAGCTGCATGGATGTCCTAAAGCTTCTGTGTGATAGAGCTTATCCATCATTCTGCATCCCAGGTGTCTCTAGCCAGTCGAGTACCCGCATTCGTCTTACTTCAACATCACTGCGCATTACTCGGTTACAATGGTGACAAAGCCGGGGGACTTGTTCCATAGGCTGCTGCTTGAGGAAAGTACTGATACATCATTGCAGCACAAATGCTGGCATCCCGTATATTTATATGAACTAATTCCAACAGCAATCAAAAAGCCTTTAACCGGGCCCTCGATAGCTCAGTGGCTTGCGCAGGTGCCACTTACAGAGGCCATTCCCCTCGTGCAGGCAGTGCCGATTCGACTCCTGGCCTGTTCTTTCCTGCGTGCTTCATCTCACTCTCATATCCATTTCCTGTCCACCTATATTTCAAATAAATGCCATTAGGGCCACAAAACCCTGAAAAGAAAGAGCTGTTGACCCCTCTGAGATATTTTTGTTGACTAAATGAATCAGATCAGGAACAGTGATGGGCACCGGCAAATTATTTTTATTCATGAGCTAATTTTCATTCACAGCTTCATACTTCTTTCTCCCCTTGAATCTAGTTTTTACACATATATATTATTCAAGGCTGTATTCTGGCTGTCTTTAAACATAGCCATTAGGCGTATACTTTCAAAGTATGTCTTTTTAATAATACTGATTTGTGAGTAATGTTTTCTTTCTAAAGTTGCAAAAATGTTTGGCTGAAATGGCATCAATGAAAAGTTCAAGTTTGTTTAAAAAGATTATTATTATAAGTTTCTAATAACCTTTTTTATTAGTTTAATCTCGTTTTTCAAGTTTGCTTCTGCCTTTGACACTGAATAAAATTATCCTTATATCCTGGTGTGAATTGTGTGTAGTCGGCATTAAAGATATTTTTCACAAAGGTTTAAAACAGTCATGTTGTGTTTCGGTCAAATTTGACCGATTTAAACGTTTTATCTCTGAAAAATTAGTTAATTTGATCAAACTGACCTAAGACTCCATGACTTTGTCCACAAAGAGGATTTCAACACAAAAAAAAAAATATTATTTTGCATACAATTTTGTGCTTTTATTAAACTTTACTACAGACTTGGTGTTCCTGGTCCTTGGAAATGAATGGGGGAACTACAATTAGTGTAAAAAACTGAGCTCAAGTATATCCTCACTTGTCAGATGCCAACACACAGAACACCTGGGTTCCCTGGCAACCACTACAGGAACTTTTGCCCTACAGTCTCTCTCTTACCTACGGGATCCATCCATCTTGGATTACAACAGTGACAAAGACAGAGTGGACAACCTCGATAAGGTATGTTGATTTTTTTTCATGTACTTCATATTAATAGTTTGAACTGCACTATACACATTTGAATATGTAAAAAATGTTTTTATTTTTTTCCCCATAAGGGGAAATTATTATTTGCTTTTAACCCCTCTCTAGTTGGCACTAGCACTGGGCTGCTATTTTTACAGCACCCGGGGAGCAGTTAAGGGACCCAAAGTGGTTCACCTTGGTTGCAATCCATGGATCCCACATCCGTAACCTCTAGGTTCCACCCCCCATGTGTGTATGTGATTAGTTATAATGATGCCTTGATTCATCATGCAAAACAAGAGGTATCATTTGTATTCATGGTTTTATCTACATTTTGCACTTTTGAAGGTTACTGGCACATACTCCTGTCAGAGGAAGACAGCACATTTTTCAACATCTTAGATGTCTCAGTGTACAATGCATTCATGGTGTGGAGGTGAATCCAGGATGGAACATTTCATGAGATAAGGCTATTTCTGGAAACCAATGCTGGCACTCCATATTCAACAATGCCAACATTTTCCCCCGAACACCAGCCTCTGCAGGATTGGTGAGAGAGACACAAGCTCAAGAAACAAGATCACTTGCGGCACGAGAGAGAGGTGACAAACGGAACAGGTGCAGTCTGTGTGCAAGAACAGATGTGAAAAGAAGCATAATGTTTACATAAATACAATGCATATATTTTCAAGGCAAGCAAAGCAATCTGTGTATATTTTCCGACGTGCATGAGAAAATAAAACATTTAAGTTTGAGTTAACCCACTCCACCAAGTTTTGAAGCCTGATTTTATCTTCAGTTTTTTCTGTTATCGGGCAAAAACTCATCTGATAGACTGATGAAAATTGTAATATTATTGTTGTTTTTTGTTCTTTGATGTATTTAAACATTGATCTCAGAATATTGTAAAATTGTCAAGTTGGGATAATTTCTCTCTGTACTTTTTGTGACTGCATAAAAGTTTTAAATATTTTAAAGGAAATGTCCTTGGGAACTTTCACACAAAGCCGTTTGTGATAAACAGTATACTATGTTTCATCTGATTATTTCTTATAGTCAAAATAATCCAGAAATGTTTTAGAAATCGAATTCAAGATACCTACGCTGAAATAAATGAGGCATAAAGGCCATAAAGAACAGATACAGTATAACTTAAAAACCTGTAATGTTTACAAGAACTTAAATTGATTAAGTACTGTAAACCAATGCAACAAATTATGATATTTGTAGCCTGGTGGAGTAAATTAAGTCATTATTTTAAAAATGACTGGCTATAGTTCCTCTTTTTTTTAAAGATTTTTTTGGGCTCTAGTGGCCCTTTATTCAAGCTGCAGATATGAAAGGGGTAGAGAGAGAGATCGGGGATGACGTGCAGCAAAGGTGCGCAGGCCGGGATTTGAACCTGCGACCGCTGCAGGAGGACTGTAGCCTCAGTATATGAGCCGCTGCTTAACCCACTGCGCCACCGAGCGGCCCGTCTCTTTGACCGGTATTGCTTTTGAAATGTCCGCTACGGCGCACTTGTGACCTCACGACTGCGCGGCAATTAATGATCCTGATTGGGAACTGACAAGCTACAATTGATAGAGATGAGTTGGAAACGTAACCGCCACTGCCACTGTAGGGACGTTCGGGGCTCCGTGACGGTCTGAGTGTCTAACAAAGACTGCAGGAAGACTGAAGGTTGTGGTTTTAGAATTTTGTTTTGTTAACCTTTATTTGTGCAATTGATTTTTCCAGACGGGATAAGCTGTCCAGGCTTCTTTATGCCTGTATGTTGCTGTCGGCCATTTTCAAGTGAGTTTAAGCTGGATGATGTAATCGACAGTGTAAATGGAATGTAATATGTGTTCAAAGTTTTTGTTCTTGTACGAATGCAAATTTAATGCTTAGTGGTGCTTTCCTGTGTTTTTATTGTAGTATTACTAAGCCCACTACTGTTTTCTTTTAGCTCTCATTTTTGTATTTTACTTTAAAAAAAAGCCTGAGATAAGCCTCAGAAGCTGTGTTTTCAGTTTAAAAAACAGCAAAGCTTAAAAGCTTTTTTGTTTTGATCTTGAAGAGAGGGAACTTGTACTATGGTTGTTCCTTTTCTTTTTTTTTGGGTGAATGTACTAGTTGAACACTGGAAGAGCAACTGTTAATAGATATTTCCATAACGCCAAATCGAAACAAAATTAATGCTGCTCTCATCCTGAGGACAGTCAGGAAATAAAACCCACATTATTTTTGGGAGCTGTTTTTTTTTTTTACAGTTTTTATGATGATAATTTATAGTGTTCATTTTTGACCGAGAACACAAGATTGTTTAACCTGAAATGAACACAACATGAGGGTTAAGTAATGCCTTTCTGTCTCCTCAGATGAATACTCATGTGGAGCTTTGCTTACATGTTCATAGAGGATCTATTTAGAGCCTTATCTTTTTTTTCTTTACATATATAGTCTTTTACGGCGTTGGGCATGTAACTTTAATGGCATCATCAATCATTTAAAGCAAAAGCATTCATAGATTCTGTTAATGTTCATCAAGCTTCATTCAGATATGACTGGAGGTGGAAGAGTCACAGTTCATGCAGGATGTTTGCTGTTTGCATGAGTCTGCACAGTTTTTCAAAGGAACTATTCAAATTTGCAAAGAGTGCAGGTTTTCTCACATCATGTCATAACTGGTCATACTAGCTTGGCAAGCATGTTGATTTTGCATAGTGACACATATGTATCCCCCATCTCTATGAAAGAAATGGGGATGGAAAAATTTAAGGTAAAAGGACTCTATCAGAGAAGCTCAACACCAGTGGCAAACAGTGGTATTTTGAGAAACTGCTTAAGATTAATAGCATCAATCCATACCACCAGGCAGGTGAGGACGGGAGGAAAGACCCACAGGCACTACCACCTCTCATATGTCCTGACATAGTGAATTATCTGGTTTATGGTATCAGTGCCTACACAGTCCAAGAGTTAAAAGCTATAAGTCTGCTGCTGCTGCTGCTGGGTGCAAGATTTACAAATCCACACACTTGCAAACTGCAAGAGCTCAATCATAGGCTACTTGCTAAGGTAAGGTTGCACTCCACTCCTTTTTATTAGTGTTTTTTTATTTTTCTCATATCATGTTTAAAGGGGACCTATTTTGAAAAACAGGTTTTTTCTTGCTTTAACATATATAAAGTGGTCTCCCCTCAGCCTGCTAACTCAGAGAAGGAGGAAAGCAACCAGATTCTGCAGTGTCTGTACAGCCGCCCGGATGATCCGTCCAGTCTGATGTGGATCTACGAGCCAATAAGATTCTGCTCCTTTTCGTTACGTAACGACGGGCGCGGTGCTTGAAACCACGCCGACCACTAACTCCGCCGGCCAGAGCTTCCGCCATTTTTTCGTAGCGGTTTATCGCGTCATTCGCCTCATCGCGTCAGGTGCCAATCAGCACAGTGCCTCATTATCATAGCCCCGCCCACTCAGAATCCCACATAGAGATGGAGATTAGAAACGGGGAATATAAAGATATTGGTTTAGAGACTGAATTTCTAATTTATTAGCAAAAACAATATTTTTAAGTTTTAAGACATTCAAGGCCTGTTCAAAATAGGTATTAGATGCCATAATAGGTCCCCTTTAATATTGGAAAAAAAACATTTACAAATATTTTTTAACCTACAGAGCCATAGTCTGGTTAATGTGTTGAGAGCTTCGAGAAGGACTTGCAACCCTAATTCCACAGGCAAACTTTAGTATAAGGGATTAAGGAAAATGTAACTGCAGCTTTTGTGGCTTGTTTGAAGTGCAGGGTTAGTTAGCAGACAGGTCCACATTGAGACTAGATTCAAAGTTCATCTTATGCCAGTTGTTGGTAACAACATATTACATAGAATCTCTCCTTTGGTGCAGCCTTGGTATGTCATGGTTCTCACGAATAGTTAAGAAAAATATGAGGATCCCAGGATGTTCAAGAGATAAAACATTCCTGCTAAATAAATATAACAAACGCCACTTTATGAAACAATAAAATGGATCTTGAAATAATTTCTTAGAGAAGCAATTGGCAAGTACAGAAGCTTTTAAAATATGTTTGATAGAGCATGCTTATTTATCCGGTTATTATATGTACAGCTGAGTTTTAGACAAACTACAATTAGATTTGTTTTCCTAACACATAAAAAGACCAGAAAGTAGGTGGGTTTAGAGGTGGGGTTTAATACTGAGATATTTCAGGTTTTTTTTTTTTTTCTTTTATTAGGTCTTGATTGCTTGGTTTCTGTGTCAATGGCTTACGGTTGTTTTTTGAGACTCTGTCTCTGATCCTTATGAAATCTCAGCTTTGTTCAGACTGAGCTTTAGGAAAGGTTTTCCCTTCCAAATAATAATAAGAAAATCATAATCCTTAAAGTTGTTGACTAGGAGGCAGTGTGTCATGAGCACAACTATGAAAATTAATGCTAATAATGATTCAGAGAGGAATGTTTTTGAGCTAAAACAGAATCTTGAGGAACACCAAGAGTTTATTTTATATCGTCTATATGTATACTGACCCACAGAGACAAGAGAATTCTCTCAGGAATGTCTCAAATCACTTAAAAGCTGTGCCAGAGAGGCCAGCCAGACAGGAGTCTGTCTCAGAGGATGGACCGGCCTACTGTGTCAAACGCTGCACTTAAATCGTTGCAAAACTAAAATAGAATGTCTCCTCACATCCACAGTGAGTCAGTTTTATTAAATCAATCTTTATAAACACTGTCCTTATATGCTGTGGTTGCTTCCAAAGTCATACTGGATTTTGCTTTTTTTTTTTTTGGATTTATGAATATTGATTATTTTATTAAAGTATTTAGTAATGTAATTATTTCAAATGTTTTTTTCTGAAATTTTCAGTCAAATGGCAGATTAGGAAGATTAAAGACTGGTCAGCAGTGTGGAAGTATTTTTTTTTTCCAGAAATGCCCTAATGAAGCCAGTCTTAATGTAGCACAACAGAACTTAAAAAAATCTAATATTTCAAAATTTATTTCGCCATTAGATCAACTCATAACAGAACAAATGGCACTTCCACCAATGCATGAGCGGGTCTGCTTTTCCTCCTCCTATGATGTGCTCAAAAAACCCCAATATATATATATATATATATATATTTTTTTTTTCCTTTTCCTTACACATGCATTCCTTGTTTTTACATTCCCTCGTCTCCTCTTTTTAGGGCCAATCCCAATACACCCCCTACTCACTACCACTAGCCCTCAAAATGAAGCCACAAGGGGTAGGGCCCTTGTAATCTTCCCTAGGGATTGGGACACCACTTGCTACGTCACTGCCTGGTTTACGTTCGGGTACGTAAGCGACTGCGTAGTTACGTTTGCACATACGTCACACCATATCAGGAAGCCCAGAGCTAGAAGCTGTTTTAATTTCCACTGTAGCGCTGTTAATATGCCACTTTATTAAGTTTTAATATTTTTTCAGGCGTAAAAGTAACCGTTATGATCCCCAACCTGGGCTCAGTTTATCCAAATAACACCTGTTAAGAAATTTGCTCCGATGTTTTCGGGGATGAGAAGAGCCGCCGGCGATTTATGGTACCGCATTAAATCGACGCAGAGCCTACGGCGTAGGGTACGCGGTGACAATCTACGCCGTAGGCTCTGCGTTGGTGTAACGCGGAACCATAAATCAGCCTTTATTCTGGCGAGATCTGAAGATACAACGCAACAGCGAGCAAGCGAGTGATTATGCACATTCATTGAGTGAATATTATGAAAGTAAAATATATATTTCTCACTAGAAATGTAATCAAAACACATTTTTTATGCAGAAACTAACTCAAAATATTGACTTTATTCACTAAAAATGAAAAATGTCCGCCATGTTTTTTTGTTTGAATCAGTCTGCAAATGAAATTTTCTCTGGCCCTCCGTCGCGAAGTCAGCATCTGAAATCCCTCGCTGTGAAGGGCTAGATTCATACACACTAGCCCTCGTTTAGGCCACTACCCCTACATGCAAAGAGGAATTGGGACACCACTACCCTCACGGGAACGTGCACAATTTAGGGGTAGGGCTGAAAAGTAGGGCTAGGGGGTGTATTGGGACTGGCCCTTACTCTACCTTATGCATTTCTGTCTCATTATGCAAATGAGGGCTGCCCTTCTTGGTCCAGCTCCTCTACTATTGGTCAAAAACAGGAAGGAGCAGGATTGGGCCGAAATCAAGACTATTGTGCAACCTAAAGACTAAAATTTATAATAATAATGTCCAGATTTATAGTTTATATACAATAGCTTTTTTGCTTGTTTTATAATGTCCCTTTGACCAACCCTACACCACATAACATTAATAGATCATTGTAGAAATTCACCCATTAGACAATATTCAGTCTTCAGTTAGAGCTGATGTGTAAACTAAAAAGTTAGTGAGAGCAGTAGTTTCTCCCAGTGTGTCACCGTCGGTTGCGCAATAGTCTGGTAAATCATTGCTTGGCAAATCACACCTGAATGAAATTATATATTTATTTATTGAAAAAAGTGCAGGCCATACCACCTACATACATTAGACAGTATTTACAATCATATTGATATACAACACTATAAACATTGGGCTGTTCTTGCCTAAAAATGAATAAAATCAAATCTCCCAGGTACAGAAAAATGTACAGTAAAAATGTCTACACTCTGAAGGACCTGCAGCTACATGCCAGACCTGTTGATAATCATTCATTCCAGGAGGATGAGGACTAGCAAAAGGCCTTCACAGAGGACTTGGGAAGTCTTGGGTATGGCTCCAACAAAACCAACAACCACCGATGAACCTGTGAAAAGTCGTGTTTGATGGGGAGAGGGTGGTCCCCAAACTCAACACTAACTGTATACTAACTACGGATGAGGCCCCATCAATGGCAGTGGAGGCTTCCCATAAACTGAGTGTGTCTTTCTGGACAGAAATGGACCACACCACAACAGGGGAAGCAGGTGTTGACCCTGCTCTTATGTGAGACCAGCTCTTTGAGCTATGGAACCCAAATAATCTGCAGATGCTACACGTTGCAGCCCTCCAGGGGTTTTCAAAGCTCACTGAGCCTCTTGAGGCCTTACTAACAATCCTGGAAGCTGTCCAGGCAAACAGAAGTCTCTGAGCGACAACCTGGTTTATCACATCCTCATGAAATTCCATATATGGATGAAGGAACATCCTCAGGTCAATCTGAGCTTACTTTCAGAGCAGAAAGCAGTGGCACTCCAGCAACAAGCCGGTGGCTTACTGATGGATAACCAACCTGCCTTTGTAGATGGTCTTGTGAGCAATTATCAGCTCAAGTCTTCACACCCATCTATATTACGTTATTACATTGTTAGGTTGGAAGCTCTCTACCTACACCGTGAGGCTTCATTGATCACCAAAACAATGGAATGAAAGGAAGAACTGAATGTTGAGGAGATATACACATCTCTGATATTACAGGACCTGTTGATTTCGGCAGAGACGTTCGCTTTTCTTGCAATTCTTCTGGACTTCTTCTTGGTGCCATCCTAGCTTCTGTGTGGAAAAAACGAACCCAGGATTTCTCTTTTACAGCCCTTTACAAGCGCTGGATAGACAACCTCCAGCCCAAAATGCTCTCCAAACATGTCATACGACTCATGAATACCTTTAAGATTGACCAATGATTATGTCCAAATGTTTTGACGCAGAGGAGACTAGGCTCTCTAACTTTCATCACGTATAAAATATTTCTAAAGAGACAAATGAGAGAAGAGATGTCAGGGTTTGACCCTTCCTGTTTTATTTTGAAGCCTGTGTCCTTGTGTTTAAGTTCTGGTTTGACCTTCCTGTTTCTCATCGGCCCTGATCGTCTGCACCCATGTCTCGTTATCCCCTTGTGTATATCTGGTCTTGTCTTTCCCTTGCTCCCTGCTGGTCCGTAATTGTTTCCTCCCTCTGTGTTTTTCTCGAGCCCGGTTTTGTAGTTTTGATCCTTGTGGGAAACTCTAGTTTTTTTTTGTATCCTGCAAAGCAGCGCTTTTTGTCATTTTAAAATAAATCTACATTTTTGAGAACTCCTGCCTCCTGCTCTCTCTTACATCTGGATCAGAACAACTCCCATTTCCTAACAAGAGACCTGGATTGACCATGTAGAGAGTATAGTGGCAGATGACCCCACGATGCAGGTCAATTTGATAAACTTGTTGGTGAGGTACTCTAGTCTTCAGAAAGCCTCCCAGTGGTCCCTGAGATACCACATTCCACAACATCAACTTCCTGTGCAAGTATGGAATAAACAGCAGAGTCTACCACCTGATCTACAGCAGATCTGTCCAGATTCAGTGGAAGCCAATGAGTGGCTGCTATCAAACTGTCAGTTCTACCAGGTGCCACGTATCAAAGAAAAAGTTTACTCTGTCGACACACCAAAAGCTCTCCGGAAATGTCAAAATATGGTGCTAAAGGAAGGTGGTATAATCGGTGTGGACATGGAGTATAAATCCACATTTAGCTCCATCTTGCCTCAGGAGATTGCTGTCATTCAGATTGCAGTTCTTGACAGTTTTCTTGTTAGACCTATGTGCAAAAGGATTTTCTAAACACCCAGAGACAGTTGAATTTATAAGGGCCTTATTTTCCACACAAAATGTTACTATACTAGGTTATGGCATAAATGGAGATCTCCAGTACCTCTTGAATACATCGCCTCAGTTATCAAAGGAGCCACCACATATGGAGAACATCCTTGATCTTGGTGATGTTCACCAAAAGATTAAGCTTTCTAAGGAAAATCGAGCTCAAAGTGGTCCTAAAGAGGTCCTGGTAGGAGAACCTTCTGCAGAAAAAGGGTTCAGTCTGCTGGTAAAAGAGGACCTGGGAAGGCCCCTGGACAAAATGGAGCAGCTATCCAACTGGGAGAAGTGGCCACTGCGCATCAGCCAAATTAGATATGCAGCGGCAGATGGCTACTGCTTGCTACTGGAACAGGACAAGGAGTCAAAACAAGCATTTGACGAAGAGGAATGTCAGGGGGGTCAAGGCTTCAGTTCCTCTTATTCTGACATAAGGAAAGGCCTCGTGTGTGGCAGGAAGCCTTCAGAAGATTCCCCCGGTATACGCCCCCGGCGAGTTAGGAGTGTGCACAGACTTCCAGTGGCTTAACAAACGGTCACTGAAAGACGCCCATCCCCTGTCACACCAAGCTGACTGTTTAGCTGCCCTGGGCGGGTATGCATTTTTCAGTACGATGGATATGACGTCGGGTTGCCACTGCACAAGGATGACCGCAAGTACTCTGCATTCACAACAGCCATGGGTCTGTATGAGTACAACCGTCTCCCTCAGGGGCTTGTGCAACAACCCAGCCAGTTTCATGAGAATAATGATGTGCATATTCGGTGACCAGAACTTTCTCAGTCTGCTGTGCTACCTCGATGACTTGCTGGTCTTACCGCCAACTGAGAAGTTAGCTCTGGAACGGCTGGAGCTGGTCTTCAGTCGCCTTCGTCTGCACAACCCGAAACTCCTCAAAAAAGTGTTGGCTGCTCAGGCGGTCAGTGAAATTCCTTGGGCACATCATCAATGAATCTGGTGTGTCTACAGACCCCACCAAAGTCGACGCTGTCAGCAAGATGGCCACTACGGATATGATGGGACCAGATGAAGTCACCCCATCTCAGTCTCGTGTCAGGTCATTTCTGGGAATGGTTAACTATTACCAGTACTTTGTGCCCAATTACTCCACAATGGCGAGACCCCTCTTTAACCTCCTGGCCAGAAACAGAAACACAAGAAAGAAAAGAAAGTGCTGATTCTATCCCAGTTTGCTGCAGCAGCGTCGTGGAGAAAGGCTTCTAGGTTAAACCTTTTCAAGGAGCGCTTAGATACAGTCACAGGGGGACTGTAGCTGTAGAGCCAGAGCGTATGCAACCAATAGCACAATGATCACTCATATCCTGACTAAAAACCCCAGATTTATAATTAGAGGCGGCATTTGTGAGAATGACATCTGTCAATGTAGCAGAAGAAGGGTATTTCAAGTGTTGTGGGCTCTGAAATGATTTGGAAGAGGTTTAGGGCATCAAATTGTTGAATAACCAAATCAGGGGGGTTAGTCATGTCCCAGTTAAGATCACCCAAAATAATGAACTCAGAGTAGATGTGCGGGGCCAGAAGTTCACTGAGTACAGTTATAGAGCATAGTGGGGCAGTGGGAGGTCTATAGCAGTAAGCAACAGAGAGAGAAAAAATGTTAGATAGTTTGATCTTTAACACTAGCAGTTCAAGCAGCTTAGGAACAGACTTTGACAATAGTGCATTGCAGGTAATCTTTGACATAAAAAGCTACACCACCTCCTTTAGTAGCTCTGTCCTGGCAAAATATATTATTACCTGATATGGAGATGACAGGATTGACAATACCTTTCCTGAGCCAAGATTCGGAAATAGCAAGGACATCAGGAGTAATAGTTCAACCCATGATTTCAGCAGGTAAATTTTTTTGGTAAATTTTACACATTAACATCCGTAGCAGGCTACGGATGTTAATGTGTAGGAAGCCCATAGAAGTGCGGTCACATAAATCATTAAATGACAAGGTAGGGACAGTATGATTAAAAGTAGCTGGGCCTGGGTTGGGATGAATATTCCCTGAAATAAGTAACATAAGAACAATTAAAATATGCCTGACAGCAGAGCCAAAGTGTGATTTTGGAATAAAGCTTTTGTCTATCATGTATAATTTGGCAGGTAATGGAAGGGGAGAGTCAACGAAATGCTGCAATAATACAAAAGAGTACAGTGGGGAGAGTGACACAGACAGTCTGGGAGTTCCTGCATTTTTTGTGATCCAGAAAGTGGTAGCATCTCTTGACAATAGATGGAAGTCCAACGTTCCAACACCATAGGTGGCTGTTGCAGGCCTGTGCAAAAGTATGTTAGTATCACTGGGGGGCTGGGTCAAAATAAGCAGAGCAAAGATGAGCAGTGTAATCCAGGAGGCCATGGGGGATCTTATGTGAAGATGCATGTTGATACAGTCACAGAGCACGGAGACATAGCAAAAGAAAAAAAAGGCTTTGTTCACAAACACATGTACAATGCTCACATTCTCAAATACAAAGATGCCCTCTCCTCAGCCAAATCACAATACTTCACGGAATCAATCACTGCTGGTGCTGGGAACACTAGGGCTTAACTCAAAAATACCTACTATCCACCATCAACTGACCCCCATCACCTCCAGCTGTCCATATCCACTAGTTCTCCTGTCTGGGCCCTATCCTATTTATTATTTATCTCCGCCCACTCAGATTGATATTTCAGAAAACAGTAAGTTTATTTCCACTGTTACGCGGACAACACCCAGCTCTATGTTTCTTCCAAACCCATTTCCACCTCCCCACCCTCTTCCCTCTGTGCTTGCTTACTGGAAATCAAAGCCTGGCTCGCCTAAAATCTCCTCAAACTTAACAGTGATAAAACTGAGGTAGTCCTCATTGGTTTAAAATCCACCCCCTCCAAACATCCTAGCTTCACCTTCAACATAGACAACTACTCTGGTACCCCCTCCCCTTAGGCTAAGAGTCCTCGACAGCACCTTATCATTCCAGTCCCACATCAACAACACCATCTGGTCTGCCTACTTCCACCTCCAAATCATCAACCCCCTCCACTCTTCACGCACTCCCAACAGCACAGCAATCTTGGTTTCCTCTCTAATCAGTTCCCACCTAGACTATTGCAATTCCCTTCTCTTTGGTCCCCCCTACACACTCCTCCATAAACTCCAAGTGGTCCAGAACGCTGCTGCCCAGATTATGACCAACTCCACTGGCTTCCCATTAAACACTGTATCAACTAGAAAATCCTCCTCTTGACGTTTAAGGCCATGCATAACCATGCTCCCTCATACCTCTCTTTCCTATGCATCAATATTCTCACCAGGTCTCTCAGATCTGCCTCCTCTCTGAGCCCTGACTGTCCCCCCAGGACGTCTGTCCACCATGGGGTCTAGAGCTTTCAGCCGCTCTGCCAGCTCTGGGGTCTCAGGAACTCCCTGCCCCCTGACATCAGGAATATTGACTCTGTTTCAGTTTTTCAGTCAGATCTCAAAACCTACTTATTCAGACAGGCATTTGAATTATAATATCTGTCTTTTATGTTCTGCTGCAAACTCTGCTGTTTTCTGTTTTCTTAAATTGTTGTACTGCGACCTTGAGTGCCATGAAAGGCACCTAACAAATAAAATGTATTATCTCACACACACACACACACACACACACACACACACACACACACACACACACACACACACACACACACACACACACACACACACACACACACACACACACACAGAGCTCAGTTGATGGAAGAATGGAGGCTTCATAGATTTGAATAATTTCATACATTTAGTTATTCAGATTTTGCTTTGTCCAGATTTATATTTCAGCGTACACTTTTGTCAGTGTGTGAGTAATTACGTAAATCTAAGTTTTTTCTAATAATTTATTTTTTATTATTTGGAATAGCCTTACTTTAATGTTCATAAACTTAAACAGTTCATTTTCCTTTACTACAAACTTAAACAGTGTTTTTCCATCATTTTTTTCCTTTTTCATCCCAACAAGATTCATCTAAGATAATTAATAATTACTAAAAGGTTTCACTGCTAAAAATCAATTTAAGTTTTCAGATATAATTTAGTTACCTTCAAACTTTCATTATTATTGTCCATCATCCATTTTTATCTTAGTTTATTTTAAAACATTGATTTACAGGTAAATCACAGAAGATAATTTTGCTTAACCTGATGACTGAAGTTTAGCTTGTCCAAACATATCATTAATTAGTTAATATATATGTGCTGTATGGAAATATATAATCTCTAATCTAACTATAAACTAAATCAAAATTTCCCCCAGTCTCAGACAGATAAACACCCACCAAGTCAGATAGAGACATAGAGTTTGGTCTTTATTGTTCAATCTAATTTCCATAACAATTATGACACAGTCCATTTCAAACAGCTCCAACCATCACTTCAAACATCCTTTTTAACCATCTTGTGGTAAAATGATTGGGAATAGTCAGGCACTCCCAACGCAGGCGCAAATGTGAGCTCTTGAAAATGCTTTTGACTGCAACAGTTCAGACTCGTGCTTGATTGACAGGCAGCTCAGCCAATGACCAGCAACCATCATTTACTCAACAGTCACCGTCATGCCAGGAAGCTCAGCAAATCAAACAGCAGTGTCACCAACCTGGCCAAAAACAACATTCAAGGCCGATATTTTATTCCCTTAAATTTGATGTGACACAGATTGGCTTTTCAGTTTAATGCCTCCATGCACTCTCTCGTGCTTCCACAGCACAACAATCAGATCAACTCCAGGAATTTTCCGGACATCATATTTAGACAAATACAACATTCTCCTGTGCTGTTTTTTTTTTTTTTTTTTTTTTTTATAGATGGTGAGTGTGTAAAGCGTTTCTTTCTTAAAGCTTTCTGGCGTTCTAATTCCTCTTCGATTGAATTTAAATTCCCTCTAATAATCCCTGGTGTGAAATTAATTAAAATTACTAAAACATTGCCTTGGTTCTCTTGTTTCCTTTTTTTGCATCTATCCTTTTCTTAAAATTTTTTTTTGTCTTGACATTTAACAGCCCACACAGCCGGATCCTGTCGGCCAAATTAACTGTCCAGATGTGGTTCCAATGCAGCCCATAACACTGTTGCCATCACGTTATTGAACTCATTTCACGTCAAAAAAAAAAAAAAAACTAATTTCACGTGCGCACAATTTTTTTCCTCCACACTATTCAAAGCTTGCAGTATCAGGGAGGAGGGAAAGTATACTCTTTTATCCACACTCGCCATATTTATAACGCGTATCTTCATACAAAAAGCCATCTGGCGGCACCACAGAACTCTTAGCATTTGTTTGTTCCATCCCTCCAGCTACTGTGTCCACACAACAGGGCCACTGATTAATAGAAGACAGCTGTCGCTGTCAGCCTGGGTTTGTTTCAGTCACATCCTAAAAAAAGCCCACCCAGTTCCTTGCTGGGATCAACAACTCACCATTAGCCGCCCTTCCACCAGTTCTATAATGTATGGGTGACTGATCGCGTCAGTCCGATATGTGTGAATTTCCCAAGGATCAGTTTACACCAATCAATTAAATCCGTCCCACTGGGTCGTAGCACATAGCAGGGGCCAAACAAACTGCAGTAAGAAAGAGATTGGAAAACATTCAGTAAATCAGCTTTTAATGCTCAAACTCACAAGCAACCACAAATTCCACAGCTCCATCACTGGACACAAAAGTACCAAAACACAACAAAAACACCAATAAAAGCACATGATAAATGTCACGTCGACAAGAGCGAACAATTAACACACTTCCACTTAACAAATTAAATAAAAACTAACAAAAACCCACCACCCAAAAAAACAGTCTAACTCAGCAGAGAAGTTAACCAAATGCAGTAGTGCTCCTTAAAGAGCTCAGTCTTCAGCTTGCTCTTAAAAGTAGGTACAGACCCTGCAGATCGGACAGTTTGGTAGGTCATTCCACCATGGAGGAGAAGAGTCTGGCTACTGATTTCACACCAGAAGAAAGAAGAAAGCACCAGGCGTCTTTCACTGGCTGAGCGGAGCTGTCAAGAGGGAGTGTATCTCTGGATGAAGGAGTGAAGGTAGGCAGGAAACATGGGGTAATTGTTTGGTAAGCCAAAAATATATAGTAGTTCACCTCAGGCAGGAAGTCTCCCAGGGATGTCCAGACTGCAACTGGGGACATGCAATACCTGAATAAGACTGAAAAAATATAAGAGCACTTTCAAATAAATCCTTGGCAATGTGGCTTGACTTAGTGAATTATTTAATTATCTTTTTCATGCAAAAGGGAACATCTCAAGATTCAATGCAGGAGTGAAACAGAGAGTTGCCAGTACAGCAGTTTTAAAGAACAGCAATTTTACAGCTAATCTCAAAACTGCGGAGACACAATACTGGTCTGAACTGAATGGACTCATAGTGACCTCACAGAGGGACTAGAAATTTTCAGCACTATGTCAATCATATAAATAATCATAAATTAATAGTTTTAACAGATAATTAAGAACGTGAATTGGTCGTTTTTACATTTTCAGATGTCAGCATTTAATGGAGCATGAGGCAGGATTGAGGCAGGATTTATGAAAAAAATTCCTATACGTTTTAAGTTTTCTAGTAATAATGTCAGATGAAGCGTTCCAAACCAAAAAGAATGAGCCCTCTAGCGTATCTCTCTGTTGCCTTGAACAGGCTGTGTGCTGCAAAATGTGCTGCAATTGTGACCGGAATTTCCCGCGCTGTCCTGCGGATGTGACGTCACATGACGCTGCATGCGCGTTCTCCCCGTTCTCCCGTGCCGGCTTCGCTGTTGGCTGCAGTACCCCCGACGGCCGTCGTGGCAAAGGTGGCGCTAATGAGTCTCATTTCTTAAAAGGAGCCTCATACTCCTTTAATGGTTTTAAATAATAACAATTTCAATATTGATAAAAGATAATGTTTCTTTTTCATAATCACTTAGCCCTATTATTTAGTTAACAGTGTTTCAAATTTATTAGGGCCCAAGCACTTACAGTTCGAAGGCTCTATTGGATCCGTAGGAATACATTTTTTTTCTCGCTTTTTTTTATTTTAATTTTTCCGACGAAATGAGGTCTTTTTGCCCCCATAAACGTGCCCCAAAAGTCACCAAATTTTGCACGCAAGCCAGGCCTGGTGAAAAATTTGATATTTCATGGTTTGCATTAATGGGCGTGGCCTAATGGCTCAACAGCGCCCCCTAGAAAACTTCGTGCCTCAAGCCCCACAATACGGTTTGACGTACATGCACGGAAATTGGTACACACCTGTATCATGTCGCAACTTAAAAGAAAAGTCTCTTGGCGTCATGGCCGAAACCGAACAGGAAGTCACCCATTTTGAATTAATTGTGTCATTTTGGCGAAATTTATGCCATTCCTCGGGCAGTTAATACGGCCCGAACCGTAACGTGCACCCAGGTGTGTTATACATCAAAATGTGCGTCTCCATCCTGCGACAACGCACATTACTTTTCCCAGTCAAAAGCGTTACCGTGGCAACATTAGACGCCAAAAAGCACGCCCCCCCTTCATCTGATTGGTCCATATTTGATAGTTCCTACTTTCTGCCATAACTTTTGAATGGTTTGACATAAAGACTTGTGGGTTGTGTCATCGGAGTCGGTTTTGTGTCCTTGAACATAATTGGTGCAAATTAGCCCCGCTCCTTCTTCTCATTGGTCGATATTTGACAGAGTCGTGGGTGGTGTCATCTGACTCGGTTTTGAGTACTTGACCTTCATTGGCATGAATTAGCCCCGCCCCTTCTTCTTATTGGTCGATATCTGATAGTTCCTACTTTCTGCCATAACTTTTGAATGGTTTGATATAAAAATTCGTGGCTGGTGTCATCCGCTAAATGTCCAGGCCTGAAGAATCTACATGCAACTCATACAAGCGCTTCCACTGCAGCCTGAACGTGCACAAGGGTGCAAGGCAGTGTTGTTCTCGTTCACGAAAACGGAAACGAAATATGTTCGTCAACGCCCATTTTTCCCCGGACGAAAACGAGACCGGACTAGAAAAAAAACACGTGTATAAACAATAACTAGGACTAAATCATTATGCAAGTTCGTTGACTAATAAAAAATAAACGAAAATATAGTTCACAAAATAAATACTCCGCTAAAATCTATGGTCATTTTCGTTCACAAACAAAGACGATACGAAATATATAATTATAATGAACGTATCACTTCCTCCTGTCTCTTTTGCCATAGAGCGCCGCTGTGCGTTCGCAAATGTTCACCGGGACTGTCCGGGAGCACAGTTGTCTATCACTTTGTATTGGCGTTGTCGTCAGGGTGCATATATCGAACATACCCTTACCCCACACACTCGCACTCACACTCACACATAAACAAACACACCCCCTTTTTGAAGTTACCGCAACAGCGCTGCATGCAGCCGCAGCTGCACACGATCTCAACGCGGACATTTCATTTCATTAAATAAAATAAAACGGTAACATGCTTTGCACGGGGATCGGGAGAAAGAGAAGGGAAGATGTCTGGAAACATTTTAGATACATTGACGTCGAAGATAAAACGGAATGCTTGATTTTAACGGACGGGGAGCAGTGCGGTCATAAGTTGAAGGGAAAGAACACTACAAATCTGAAACGACACGTCTCCATTTACCACAAAGAAATCAAGGTAAGCTAAGTTAACATAAAGTATGTTGCTGGTTGTTTACAACATTAAATCAACGTTGTGTTGTTGAGTGTACTGTCAGCTTAATGTTACTACAATAAAACCTACCCGAAAGTAGTCTACTAGGTGTGTGTGTGTGTGTGTGGTGTGTGTGACCTTATGACATTATGAGCAAAGGCTTTCAAGTGCCACTGTTTTCATTCATTCACATGGATTTGTGCAGAAGTTCAAAGCCCCTCTAAAATGATTTTGTATAAATGCACACTACACACACCTGCACAAGAGGTCCATAAACACAAATAAATCCAAACATGGGGCATTTTGAATCACATGAAAGGTGCAGCCATAGAGAGAATCATAACAAACTCCAGCTTTTTGTTGAGTCGTTTACACAGCTGCGACTGCAGCCAAAGTTTATAAAACCTGGCATTTAGAGGGTTAAATCTTTAAAAAAATCACGAATATTTTATATCAATACTTAGGTCAGATATTGGTGAAAGAAATGAGCTCAATTAAAGTAGAATATAATATTAATGTATAATATGTTTTAAATAATTGTCAAACTAAAATTAGACTAAATTGTCAGACTAAAACTAGACTAAAATGCAAATAGTTTTTGTTGACTAAAACTAAACAAATAAATTCACGGTTTCATGGACTAAAACAAAGACTAAAATGCTTGACTTTTAGTCGACAAAAATGTGACTAAATAAAAAAAGGATGAGTTCGACTAAATATGACAAAAAATAACAACGGCGATTGAAACAAGACTAAGACTGAAACAAAATTTAAAAATAGCCGACAAGAACAACACTGGTGCAAGGGCACGTTCATCGTTCATCTGTCCACAAGTTAGTCACAGAATCCCCCACATGGTGGGTGTCCCGTTTCAAGATGATGGAAATGGGGCTAGAAGAAAACGAGAAAAAGCTATCACACAAACCTGGCAGCTGATCCGAAAACTTGACAACTTCTACCCACATGGCAAGACATCCAGGTGTTGGAATCAGTCACGGAAGCACTGAAACCACTGCAGGAATTCCCTGCTGCTTTGTCAGTGGAATATGTCAGTGTCTCAAATGTGACGCCAGTCCTCTAGATGTTAAATTCTGACATCTTGAAGTGAGAAGAGGTTAAAACTTGATTGTGTGGAGATAAAAGAAGACTACTGGACTACTTGAATGAAAAATAAGGTGACCTTGGAACTGATGAGCTGTTGAACCTGGCCACATTTATAGACCCTGGTTGAAAGACCGCGCAGATAAAACAGGAGAAGTTGGCGGAGGTGAAGAAAAGAGCTGTAGCTAAGATCAAGGAGATGGAAAAGAGAATTATGGCTGCCCCAAAGAATGCCATGAGCAGCATGAGAACTTTTGTTTGTGGCAAAGAAACGAACTGTTTTTAGTATCCGTTTCGGAACTGCACTTCATTGTTGTGCACCTTGGTTTGAATGCACTGAAGAAAAAAAAAAAATCAGATTATTTAAGGTTTCAGTTTTTCCACATATTTTAGTTTTTTTTTCCTGAATTTTTGCATTTAAAAATATTTTTTCAGCCTTCATATACACACATGTCGAATATGTTTTTGGAGAACTGTAATTGCTCTCCAACAATGAGACCAAAGGAAGATGAAAAAAATGTGGGTTGTGACATTACATTGTTTTATGTGTGAAATCCTTTGAGTTTAAATTCATAATAAGTTGTTAACTCTCAAGGGATGTTGATCTCAGACAAAGATTTTCATTAAAAGGTTTTTAAAAACAGTGAATGTTCAGGAGTTTTTATCCTCAAATGTATCCTTTTTTGCCAGTTTAAGATTTCTCAGCAGTACTGGGGGGCATTCCAAGAAGGAGGTTTAGTGGCTAAACTGGGTATGTTAACCCAGGGTAAATGGTAAACCTGGGATTTCCGTTCCAAAATGGTCAGGTTAAGTAGCAGGTTTTGTTCAGGTTTTGTTCAGATAACCGAGTTATGTTCGGGGTTTTAAGCGCAAGTTCAGGAGGGCTGCTGCAACTTGTTACACATAGAAGCCCAAATCCGTGCAATTCACCGTGAGAGGGTTATAGACCACGATATGACATTTTATCTTTCCCCGATGAGTATTTGCGAGAGCGCTACCGTTTTTCAGCAGAATCCCTGATTTATTTGAGTAACCTTCTCCATCCATACACTGTAAACCCTAATAAGTTCACAGAACTAAAAAAAAATGTGTAACTGATTACCCAAAAATATTAAAATATTTTTAAATGTTTTAAGTTTATATAAAATAAAAATTACACTTACAGTTGCCTTAAATTATCTTAATATTATCTTTAAAAAAAGTAATATTCCACAATTTATAGTCTGTGGGAAATACACTCAAAATTAATTCTAAAATCAAATACTGATGCCAGCCCACTACACATATAATCAGCTAATAATGTTAGAAAAAATGAAAGCGACACCACTGTTACAATTCAACCATTTTTAACGTTTAACGTTTGCAATGTATACAATGTATACATTGCAAACGTTGCACATCGTGGGTCTGCCCTCTCTTCACTGCAAACAATGTGCATCGCTCTCCGTTTTTTTGGATCTGGGAGTTTCTGTACAGTATTGGAGACGCTGAACATATCGGGAAAGCAACTGTCTGTCGGTCGGTGCGTAAAGTGTGCCTTGCGCTAAAGCGCTTCATGCACAACTTTATTCGTTTTCCTGGCCACAAACCTACCAACTGGCAGGTCAGCATCGCTTAGGTTTCTCAAATATGCACAGAAATCATTGCTGGTGAGATTACATTTAATGAGCATTGGCTATATATTGCAGGCTTTCCAAACGTTATTGGATGCATCGATGGGACGCATGTGCCAATTACAGCACCATCCCAAAATGAGGCTGACTTTGTTAACAGGGGGTATCCAAGAAGGAGGTTGAACAAACACTGAGTCTCATCTTGAGGTTACTTGAACCCATGACGACCAAACCCGCTCAGTTGGTTCCAACACACCGGTTATGAATGAACTCAACTAACCCAGAGTTGGGTAACCCAGATTTGTGCGAGTCCCCGGTGAATCTATAAAGACATCATCTATCGAGGGTTGAAAATGGAGCAGCAAGTGCTCCACCACACCAATTCATCTGCCAAAGCACGTGATATGGCTTGGCAGAGAATTACTGATCGCGTCAATGCGTAAGTCTAGGCCATTATGTTAATTTAATATTAAATGAATGAAGCAAACAATGGGCAAATGAATTGAAAAAATAAAAAAAAGTGAAAACTCCGTCAACTGTATTTTATTAATTGAAATGATTAAGACAGATTTTATCACGCACTCTGTGACCATCTGCCATGTCAACCTGCTGCTGAAAGGGAGGAGCCGGTACCGGAGGAGCGGCTCCATGCAACAAATCTATCCCAGCCCTGTCTGGGCAGACCCTCAGCCTGCGCAAGCACTGAAACCTCTCCTTGAGAATCCCAAAAGTCATCTCTATTTTGACCCGGGTTCTCCTGTGAGTCACGTTGAAGCGCGTTTGCGCTCCAGCATCTGGATCGGGGTACGGGGTAATGAGCGTGGGGAGGCGCGGATATCCTCTAACCCCCAGGAGATATCCATAAAATTCTCCTGCAATTGCACATATAACATAAAGTTAGACACATGAATATTTGCAAAACTGATCAATATAATATTAGTAATATAAAGCACTCTGTAGACATTTGATGCTCAAATTTGATTCCCTACATCCTGGCATCATGCACAGAGCCTGGCCATCTCGCCTCCACGCTTGATATTAGATTTGCAGCATCGCATCATCTGGCAATTGAAATACGTTCAAACATCAATAAGAGAGCGCTCAAAAATAAAAGCAGCTTACGGTTCCATTATACCTACTTGGACATTGATGCTGTGGAAACCTTTCCTGTTAACAAAGTCAGCCTCATTTTGGGATGGTGCTGTAATTGGCACATGCGTCCCATCGATGCATCCAATAACGTTTGGAAAGCCTGCAATATAACTAATGCTCATTAAATGTAATCTCACCAGCAAAGATTTCTGTGCATATTTGAGAAACCTAAGCGATGCTGACCTGCCAGTTGGTGGAACTCTTAATGACCCTCGTAGGTTTGTTGCCAGGAAAACTATTAAAGTTGTGCATGAAGCGCTTTAGCGCAAGGCACACTTTACGCACCGACCGACAGACAGTAGCTTTCCCGATATGTTCAGCGACTCCAATACTGTACAGGAAACTCCCAAAAAATGACGCAAAACAACAGAGAGCGTTTGCAGTGAAGAGAGGGCAGACCCACGATGGGTAACGTTTCCAATGTATACAACATTGCAAACGTTAGACGTTAAAAATGGTTGAATTGTAATAGTGGTGTCGCTTTCATTTTTTCTAACATTATTAGCTGATTATATGTATAGCGGGCTGGCATCAGTATTTGATTTTAGAATGAATTTTGAGTGTATGTCTCACAGACTACGAGCTGAGGAATATTGAACATTTTGAGTGTATTTCTCCCAAACTATAATATGTGGAATATTACTTTTTTAAAGATAATATTAAGATAATTTAAGGCAACTGTAAGTGTAATTTTTATTTTATATAAACTTAAAACATTTAAAAATATTTTAATATTTTTGGGTAATCAGTTACAATTTTTTTTGAGTTCTGTGAACTTATTAGGGTTTACAGTGTATGGATGGAGAAGGTTACTCAAATAAATCAGGGATTCTGCTGAAAAACGGTAGCGCTCTCGCAAATACTCATCGGGGAAAGATAAAATGTCATATCGTGGTCTTATAACCCTCTCACGGTGAATTGAATGGACAACTTGGGCTTCTATGTGTAACAAGTTGCAGCAGCCCTCCTGAACTTGCGCTTAAATACCCGAACATAACTGGGTTATCTGAACAAAACCTGAACAAAACCGGCCTAAAACCTACCCCTACCAGGTTTGGTTCAGAGCCCATGTTACCATGGTGACTTACTTAACCTGACGATTTTGGAACGGAAATCCCATGCAGGTTTACCATTTACCCTGGGTTAAGATACCCAGTTTAGCCAGTAAACCTACTTCTAGGAATACCCCCCAGGAAAGGTTTCCACGGCATGTGCAAGTAGGTATAATGGAACCGTAAGCTGCTTTTATTTTTAATGATGTTTGAAAACATATTTTTTCAATTGCCAGATGATATGCAATGCTGCAAATCTAACAGGCGAGATGGCCAGGCTCTGTGCATGATGCCAGGATAGGGAATCAAATTTGAGCATCAAATGTCTACAGAGTGCGTTATATTACTAATATTATATTGATCAGTTTTGCAAATATTCATGTGTCTAACTTTATGTTATATGTGCAATTGCAGGAGAATTTTATGGATATCTCCTGGGGGTTAGAGGATATCCGCGCCTCCCCACGCTCATTACCCCGTACCCCGATCCAGATGCTGGAGCGCAAACGCGCTTCAACGTGACTCACAGCAGAACCCGGGTCAAAATAGAGATGACTTTTGGGATTCTCAAGGAGAGGTTTCAGTGCTTGCGCAGGCTGAGGGTCTGCCCAGACAGGGCTGGGATAGATTTGTTGCATGGAGCCGCTCCTCCGGTACCGGCTCCTCCCTTTCAGCAGCAGGTTGACATGGCAGATGGTCATAGAGCGCGTGATCAAATCTGTCTTAATCATTTCAATTTATAAAATACAGTTGACGGAGTTTTCACTTTTTTTATTTTTTTCAATTCATTTGCCCATTGTTTGCTTCATTCATTTAATATTAAATTCACATAATGGCCTAGACTTACGCATTGACGCGATCAGTAATTCTCTGCCAAGCCAAATCACGTGCTTTGGCAGATGAATTGGTGTGGTGGAGCACTTGCTGCTCCATTTTTCAACCCTCGATAGATGATGTCTTTATAGAGTCACCGGGAACTCGCACAACTCTGGGTTACCCAACTCTGGGTTAGTTGAGTTCATTCATAACCGGTGTGTTGGAACCAACTGAGCGGGTTTAGTCGTCATGGGTTCAACTAACCTCAAGATGAGACTTTAACTCAGTGTTTGTTAAACCTGCTTCTTGGAATACCCCCCTGTTCAACTTGAAAAGAACAACATGATTGGAAGGACTAGATAAATAAGTGTGGTGTAATTTACAAATTAGCTAACAGTATGGAGCAGATATCTCCTGTGAAATGAAGTAGGCCAAACATTTCCACTTCATTTAAAAGACCTTAGACAACACATTACATTAATGTTTTTATTGGTTAATAACCTCATCTATTTCTTTGTCTTTTAATATGTATTAATACAATTCCAAAAGTCAAGCAAAAGAGTTACATTTTGAGCCGAAAAGTTCTATTTTTATTTGTCGTAATACCCTGATATAATAGCGTCTGTCACAGGGTGTGGCAGGACCCAAATGCAACACAACTCTCAGATAGCAGTAACAGTGATCTTTATTTATACTCAAAGCAGGTGAACAGCCAAACAGGCTCCTCACGTGGAAGGGAAGAGAAGAGAAGCGGCAAGTTGAGTCGGCACTGGGAAGTCAGTCCACAGGCTAATGCTGGAAGGTCATAGACAATCTGGCGGTGAGTGAATGAACTGGATCTGCTTGTAAAGTGGATGGGGAATGAGATGCAGCTGGAAGACCAGGTGTAGCTGATTGGGCTGATTGGGAGGTGTGGCCAGAAGGTGAGTGAGTGGAATTTTCCACCACAGCAGAACAGCAGAGTGGAGTGTCACAACCGCCATTGCAAAAAGGAAAAAACATACGTGATATAAATTTAAATTCATATCGCCCACCTCTAGTACATATACAGACAAATTAACAAAACACTGCTGATAATAATTGTGTCAAAAAACATGTTCCTTATTCACCAAAATCAGCAGTAGTTTAGGAAACAGCCTGGCTACATTTTTTCCTGAATCTAATCAACTCTGCTACCACTAAATTGTCCACATGTCTCAGTGATGTGTGGTCTTGAAGGAACCACCCTTCACGTCCGAACCTCAGGCATCTTCTGGACCTGCATCAGTTAATCCCTCTCAGCAACTGGAGTTTCGTCAAAAAATGAATGAAAAAAACCTATGAACCACACAATTAGCTCCTAAAAATGTAATGAGACAGTATTGACAAAAAATTAAGAATTAAAAATACGTAAACCTGCAGTTCAGCAGATCTCTTGCAGCTATAGCTTCTTTAGTCCTAAGGGTCAGTGTCCTCTCTGACTCCCATCTTCCCATCTCCCTTCTGTGTTTGCCCCTCCTTTCCTCCTGCATCCACCTCGTCCACTCCCCTGACCCCCACAATCTGGTTAATGAAATAAGACCACAGTGAGAGCAAATGTTTAAAACAAAAAAAACAAAAAAAAATATAGTATGGTTATTTAAAAAACCTAAATTATTTTTCTGAAGAAAAAAAAACTAGCAAATGAAATTGTAATCCAGACACAAAATAAATTTTATTAAGTCATGGCAATATAATAGTTAGACCATACACGTATAAGATTAAACCTCATATTTCTCTTATTTTATTTACATTAAAGTTTACGATGAACTAGCACACAATCCCAGTAATTTTGTGTGTAATACTGTAATGTGTTGCTCTCTACGGAGATGTGTGAATTCCTGTGTAAACGTCCTTTTCAGACTGTGTTTAAATATTATAATGTAGCGTTAAAAGCTGGTCAATATTTGGAATCTCTTCAAATAAGACTTCCATGCTTTATCTTCAGTAGGCTGGACTGTTGTAATGCTGTTCTCATGGGTCTCCCTAAAAGATCGATTAAACAGCTGCAGTTAGTTCAGAGCGCTGCTGCCCGAGTCCTCACCAACACCAAGAAAGACGGCGATATAGCTCCAGATCTGTACACTGGCTTCCTGTGTGCAATAGAATAGAATAGATTTTAAAATGCTGCTGTTTATAAATAACAATTAATGTTTTTGGGCCAAAATACATCTCTGATCTCCTGGTCTTTTATGAAAAACTGAACCCTTATCAGGATAAAGCCTATTCCTGTACCCAGATGTGGAACTGAACACGGTGACAACATTCGACACGGTGACAACATAATCTTACTATACCCTTACTTTGCACCGTTTATTGTTTTTATGTAGTTCGCGACAGTGCAATACCACCGTAGGGAGCTCCAATAACCAAAAACCTAAACGTATTAGAAAACCAGTTCTGGTTTAGCAGGCAGGTCTAACCAGAGTACACCAGCTTTTTATAGCTCCTCATGTACCACCTGTTGCAGCAGCTGGGTCTTTTTCCCTGGTCTGCATTAATACTTTATACCAAGTTTGGTAAAACCCAAAAGCCACATATATATGCATTTTAATCTTCCAACTGTAACCAGGGTTTGTTAAACCCCAGGTTATTTGTAGTTGTTTTGAAAAATGTATCTTTTATATGATGAATTTATGTTCTAAATGTTTCTCTCAAAATTTGATCAGAGCGGAGCAGTAAAAACATCTTCTCCTAAAAATGAACCTGTATATGTGTGACTGTCCTTTTAATCAAGGTGGCAAAAGCATTGTTTTCAGTCAGCCAAAAGCTGATAGGAGTGTGCATCTTACCTTTAACGCTTATCTCTTGACCGTTGCATGGTGTTTAAGTGGATGCTGAAAGAGAAGACAAGAAAGAGAACTGATAAAAACTCAAAAGTCAGAATTCAGCTCTATCAACGAGTAGGATGATGTAAACTGTCATAAACAATTGATTTCTCGGTGCGTGTCGATCAATATTCATATTAGCATGCTAAATCGCTATAAGAGTGCTAAACACCGAAAATAGCTTAAACTAGCCTTATACTCTCTCTAAAACCAGTCGGGATAAACTCGGAACGGGTCAGAATGATTTATTAATGTCAGAAGACAGGTTTATTTGCTTTATGAATCTGTGCTGTTATTTTATTAAGGTGAGTGAAATTCTTGATAGCTGCTGAATCAGCATTAGGCCCCGACAGAGAATTCATGCAGCTAAGCCAGTGAGTGTGTTGAGTTTGAAATGATGTTTGTACTGTTGTGAATAGTATGATTAATTCATGTAAATAATACAAGTTTAAGCTAAAAAAAAAAAAAGAGTTTATGCTTATGTGAATTCATGTTCTTTTGGAGCCTCTCTTTTCACATCCTCCGAAACTTTCTACAATCATGGAATTGGTTAGCTGGTCTCTCAGTGCAATTGACCAAATTTTCTCGACGAGAAGACAAATAGGAGCCCTCTTGCCCCAACGAGACGTTTGCTGCTGGACACACACGATGGACTCCTGGAAGACGTGGAGGATCGTGTTTCTGTCCATACTGTCGGTCGAGGATGTTGAAGATGTCTTCATAATTGGTTTTCTGATAACAAGATTTCTGCTTTTTGGAGCTGGCGGTTACCTGGCATATCGATTAATTCTGAAATCATCAACAGCTATTCTGGCCCTTTCAGAGCTGCCTGATGTGGCTGAAGGGAAAAAAAAATTGCATGCTGGATGCGATTCTTGAACAGAATCGCAGGCTAGCTGCGGTTTTGGAACTCATTGGCAGGATGGAAAAGACCTTGGAGAAGTTGGAAGCTTGGCTTGGCAGGAATTGACCGCAAACTCATCTGTTTCGAGTCGCCATTGATGAACCAGAGACTTAAGGCAGACGGAAAATGAGTGGAGCCTGCCTGACCTAAATGCAATTGGTGGTTCTACAATCTGACCTTGACAGTGCAGCTTGGCAGGCCGCTCCAGTCATAATCTCACTGGAGGAATGAAAATAAGACGCTCTGCTCCCACTAGCCATCCCCTTCCCCTAGGGACACCTGTGGACATGTATCAGAACTATACCGAGCCGTCTGATAACATCAAGGACAATGGCTGAGGAGTAGATCTTGGGCATAGTTCACAGACTTACCACTCACACACACACACACAATGATAAATACACCTCCCTCTGTTACGGCTCCTGCTTCTCTGCCTGCACCATCTCCCAGTCACCCCTCCCCCACTGCTGAGAGATCTGCCTCTAGCAGGAACACCTCTGCACAAGCTGGACCCAATCTACGTTCCCGTCATTAACAAGCTCACAGGACAGCACGGCACAGCTGCAGCCAATCCTCCCATCATCACCACTGCCTATAAGAGCCGGTTCAGCAGTCTACTCTTCACCTTCTTATGACCTGGACCTGGGGCCTGTACTACGAAGCGGGATTTGGGGTTAGCGAGGTAACTTCAGCTTTAACCCTGGGTTTTCAGGACTACGACGGTGGTTCACTTCTTATCGGGGCACATCGCCATGGTAACTTATGCTGAACAGCTAACCTGCTCCGGAGCAGGTTATGTTCGAGATACAGATCGCCGGGTATAAAAGCACCGCCCACTGACCAATCAGCTCTCTTGGAAAATGGCATGCCCTTTCGAAGAGAATCCAGTGGAGCTCGGTGCGCGGATCGTGAGAGGATCCCTCCGAAGAGAACGCGTATTCAGGGACCGCCAAAACCCCTTTTTGCTTTCCCTGATGAGTACCTGTATGAACGATCCAGAAAAAAAGAGGTGGAGGAGAAAATAAAAAATGTTGATCTCCTGTCTAGGTAATCCAGATGATTGCGGAGGCATCCACCTGTGTCTTCTGGAGTTAAATAGAAAAACAATTTGAACTCTGTTAAAAATCAATCAACATGATCCTCGTAGTGCTGTCTGCTTTGTCCAGATGACAGTGGGTTTGTAATACGTCTTTTCCAAGTATACTAACTGGACAACTGAAAAGACAGCATCACAAACGAGCTGCCAGAGCTAAAACGAGAAGTAGCGAAGGGTCGCTTGGACCTGCAGTCACTCAACTCATGACTCACGAGTCTACGCCTGGCCTATCTAGAGGAGTTTTATTTAATAATTTGACTGCAGCTAGAATTCTGAGATTGATCAAAAAGATGCTCTGGACGTTTTCTAGCTCCAGACACACAAACAAGAGTTATTGGTGCATTCAAGTTTACATGAAAATATGGAAACAGTATAAGTGCACTTCCTTTTAGTTGCAGATGAAAAGTATGTTATTGTGGAAATGTATGTGGTTTTTTTTTTGGCTATAAAAAGTGTAAACCTCTAACTACAGCTCTCAAGTAAAGTGATTTTTAAGAACTTGCAGCCTTTGTGTGCAAAACGTGTGTGTGTGTGTGTGTGTTAGTGTATGTGTGTGTGTGTGTGTGTGTGTGTGTGTGTGTGTGTGTGTGTGTGTGTGTGTGTTAGTGTATGTATGTGTGTGTGTGTGTGTGTGTGTGTGTGTGTGTGTGTGTGTGTGTGTGTGTGTGTGTGTGTGTGCATGTTAGTGTATGTGTGTGTGTGTGTGCGTGTGCGCATTTTACAAATGAAAAGAGAATTATTTCCTCCTCCATCAAGCGTTTGCTTGGACACCTTACACAGAATTGGGAATGTATGGGCGCTCTGGATTGCAGCTGCTAAAATGATTAAGCAAACAGAATGGAGGACTGACCTTTGAACATTACACCACAAGCCGCTTCAGAATGACAAATTTCCAAACCCATAATGTAGCAGGGCTCTGCAATAAAAAGTACAGGAAGACAGTAGGAGTGTTGAGGCGGCCAGGTTTCTGGTCTTTATCCTGTTTTATGTATGCATGCAAATCAAATAAAAAACTGAAATACAGTCTAAAATACATCTTCAAGAGGGGTTCTAGTTCAAACCATGTTGACACTTTCTAACATAAAAAAAAGTTCACATCTCAATACAGTTAAATTGATAATGTGTCAATCTTACTAGCATAGCTGGGACAGCTATGAGTGGGTTTTAGCCTTAATAGTGCTTAAGATGTCAGATGTTATAATGTGACTCTCCATTAATAATAGTAAAAAAAATTGGGCGGCCATGACTCAGGAGATAAAACAATTATCTACCAACATTAAGTCTGTGTTTCAAATCACAGCTTGTAAAGTGTTTTGAGTGTTAAAAATTAGTAGAGAAATGTTATAAATACAGTTAATTTACCATTTAATGCTGAATCTATAGTTCATGTCCGAACGATAAGTATTTGTACAAAATGATGCTAAAACTCAAGGAACTGATGTTGTAATTTAAGATACTGATTAACAAAGGCGGAACAAGTGGTAAATTATTTTTAAGAAAAAAGCTATAGGCCTACACAGTTTTTAATATATGCAGATATCAAATGTATTTGTTAATTGAACCAAGTTGCATATAAAGGGAATGAGTGCACATCTTAACTGAGATTCATCAGTAAAGGTGTAACAGTAGATTGTGTGATCTAGAATCATTTTTGAGCAGCCAGTTGCAAAGCATGTTTCTTTTGTTGCTGTGGGTATCCAGAGTCACACAAGTGGAGGGTGGCTGGAATAAAACGGATGGGTAAATGTGTGTAAATTACAGTCACTAATGTGTGCAGGCTGGAATATCACTGAGTCGTCAGGTAAGTGGTGGAGTCGAAGTCGTCTACATAGCAGAGGTGACTGAAAACTACACATTATAAAAGTTGCCTTTTCAAGGCAGACAAAGACAACGATATTGTTTATACCATGATCACAAACAGCACAAAACACAGACATTAGTATTTTCTAAACCCCTGGACCTGAACTTAAACTAATATTTTGCTTGTTGCGCAAAAGAGCATATTTACTGGTAACAACGTAATCGGCAGTTGTACTGTATTGCTTGGATTGCCAATTACATCTTAGCCATGGTTTGATCATGTTCTCTGAAAGCAATTTAGTGCTCAAAAACATTCTGGAAAAACCTTTAAAACAGACTCCAAGACAATAATACAACAACTCTGGCAAAATACTTGTGACAAACTGCCATTAGTACCTTTTAAAATCTGCAGATAGAGAGAAAAAAAAGTACTTTCAGCAAATACGTGACTTGAGCTTGTTGAGAACAAGGATCAATACCTTGATGTTGCTACTGTATCAGCTCATCCCACAAATCCAATTCAATTATCTGCAGCTGAGAAGAACAGATCTATTCAGGGCTTTGAGGAATGTGAAGAGGTGCTCTACTTTAAAATAGAAAAAAAGAAGAAAAGAAAACTAAAACAGGTGAGAAAGTGAATTCAGTCTGTTCCTTGAGAATTGATTTTAAGATATATCTGCAGCACCCACAGCTGAGTTTCAATTAGTGAGCTTGCATGCTGAGGGGATTGTAGTGATCTTTCCGTAACAGCACCAATCTCTATTGGAGTATTGAACATAGTCCACCATTGTTACAGTTAAGCTGAAGAGTTCTTCGTTGTTGTTTTTTTTCTACTGAAATAGAAACAAACTTTCCTATATTTCCAAATAATCTGTGCAAAACAATATCTGTAGGCCCTCTGTTGTGATCCTGACCATTTTAAATGAAACCGGCAATGATGACTGAATGAATAAACTGATATAGAATTTGCCTCTGTCGTTTTTAGCTGGATGCTTTCAATCATTATCCTGTTGGAGAAACCACGACCCACATTTCACTACAGAATGCCTTGACAGACTTGAGATTTAAAATGTACCTCGTACCAGATGCAGTGAAGCAGCCCCAGAGCATACTGGAGTCTCTTCAATGTTCACAACAGCTACAGTGTCATTTTCTAGGATTGCTTTAGTGCTGGGTTTCAGGGCTGATTTTCTTAATCGATTCGATTACACTTTACAAGATCAAAATTTGATTTGTCATGATTTTATTTATTCAGATGTATTTTTTAGCTTCAAAGGAGGTTTTGTTTAGTGATGATAAATATAGTGGAGGATAAACCTTTTTTGCCAGCAAATTCTGCAAACTGGTTACGTTACATATTTGATCCCCCATAAGGGCATGAATCCAAGGTTATGTGGCTGGTTTGTTGATTTATCAACAGATACAAAAAAAAAACTGTTTTTCATAATAGGTCCCCTTTAAGTACTGATATATAGTTTGAACTGCTATGTCAACGTAAGTTGGTCATGTGATTTGGCCTGTCCATTAGACCCCAGAGGGCAAATGCATTAAAGCCATTCCTCGACAGACTTGAAGTCGGTGTCATGTTTCAGGAAAAGAGGAGAGGGAGACAGTGCAGACACAGAGAAGCAAGAGACACTGCGACATTTGTGCAAAACTGCAGAAAAAAGTGTGGGTGTTGAATCCTCTCACCGGGAAAAGTGTGGGTGTTAAAATACCTACATCCCCATGGGTACAACGACCATGGTGGTCAAGTAATGCAAGTCAACGACGATTGACTTGAGCCCAGTGTCAGAGCGGACAGGATAATTGGGACTAACCTCCCATCTATCCAGGACCTGTACCAGTCCAGGACCAAGAAACAGGCAGGTAGCATCT
This sequence comes from Cololabis saira, assembly GCF_033807715.1. Classification (NCBI taxonomy): domain Eukaryota; kingdom Metazoa; phylum Chordata; class Actinopteri; order Beloniformes; family Belonidae; genus Cololabis; species Cololabis saira. The sequence continues at coordinate 7,441,952 of NC_084588.1, read as the reverse complement.
CTGCAGACCCATCACACCCAGGACACCGTCTGTTTGAACTCCTCCCCTCTGGACGGCGCTACAAAGCTCTGTACGCTAAAACCTCCAGACTGAGAGACAGTTTCTTCCCCCAAGCTGTTGCTCTGATGAACTCTCATCACTCATAGAGTCTCAGAGTAATCAATCACTGTGCAATAATAATAATAACCTCCATCATATGCTGCAACAATGCACCTTTCAATAACCATGTCTACCTCATACTGCTGTACCTTTCACTTAAAAAAATAAGAGCTGTCATTTGTGTATTTACTGTACATTGAGCAAAAATAACCGAGTCAAATTCCCTGTCTTGTTTGACCTGAATTGGCCAAATAAACATGATTCTGATTCTGAAACAGTGTTGGAGCACTGCTTCCTAATTCATGAAAGACACTACTCACAGGAACTAAACCCAGCTCTGCTTCATGAGAACAAAATATGCATTTCCAAACCTCATGGCTCCATATCACCCCAACAAAGAAATTCACTGCCAGACTGCAGGTGTACCTGTAGTTTCCTTTAGTTTCCAAAAATAGAATGGGAGCATTCAGCTTATAGGATCATCCCTTGCAGAAATGGCTCACAACTTGTGTAAAGGGATGGAAACACTCTCTGTACCTTTAAGACTGGCTTTAAACTTTTTGTTTAGATAAAACTTATAGCCAGAGCTGTGTTGTGCAACTCAGGTAGCTAAGCTGATCAGTTATCGAAGGCTTATTAATAATTTTATTCAAGAATTATTAATAATTAATAAAGTTGACTATTTATCAAATTGAATGACCAATATGATAAATAAAATCCTCGGGGCACCACCCTAGGCCTTACTCTAGGGAAATGATAACTTAACAGCAGAATATCAGTCTCAGAAATTAAGGTTTATGCCTAATACAGTAATTGAAGGGTGAAATTCGAGCACTAGGCTCTGCTTAAACAAATCAATTTGTGACCAAATCTTGCATGAAATAACAACAACCACTCATTAAAAATCAATCAGAATTTATTTACATACGGGTATCAAAGAAGATGTAAATGGATACCCAATAAATCCCGATGGCGGAACTTAAGTATTATAAAAAAATTAATTAACTAGAAAAACATCAATAGAAAAATATGACATGAAAGTTAAATGCATGGAATGGAAAAAAAGAAATCAAAGCAATAATAAAAATGATATCACGAACATGTACGGTTTAAAATATTGTGGCTGCATAAAGATGGCTGCGTTTTTTTAAAGAAGCCGGGGTATTTAAAGATGGCGGAACCCTCTTTAAGCCACGTGCAGATCTAGACCGGATGTTACTCCCGGTGTTTTAAACGTGACTACTGGCGAAACGGCGCCACCAAATGAACAAATAACCGTAATATGCACACAGTAATTTCATTAAACATAAATTCAGGTCTACACCAGTGACTGATCGCCCAGACCGCAGCTCACGCGTCCTAGGGAGTCCGGACCTGAGGCTGCAGGCTCCGTCCTGCGGCTCGGTCCTGCAAGGGGTTTCCTGACGGGGATCCTCAGTTTCTGCGGCCGCTCGGTCTCTCTCCTTTCCTAACTCCACAGAAAAAGTGAACAGTGGCTGGAGAAACCTCACACCGGCTCTCTGGTCCTGACCGCGTCCTCAGCACATCGCCTCGCTGCGCACGGGGGCCGCTTCCTCCCTTCAGAACATCGGCTCGTCCCGTGTGGTGTCGGGCTGCGCGAGGGCTTCGCGGTCCAAAGGCTGGAGCTCCGGGCGGGTTTTTGGCTCCCGAAGCGGTCGTCCTGAGTGGAAGACAGGGCTCGGGGAAAAAAGAAAGGAGTTAAGGCAGGGAGACAGAGTCCAGGGCGCAGCGCAGCGCTCTGGGATCGGATTGCGCCCGGTCAGTGCGGGCCTCGACGGCTCCTTGAAACCCCCCTCCCCCAAAGCTCTTAAAAGCTGCTGGACAGCAACGCGCGTCCCGGATCGTTGGCTGAAGAGAAGAAGAGAGGAAAAGTCTCGGTGCAGCACGGAGTTTTGTATCTCCGCGCGCTGCGATGACGTCATCAGTGCCTCGCTCGGGATTGGGTGCGCGTCGCTCTCAGGCGCCGCCCCATCCCGCAAGGCATGCTGGGATTGTAGTTCATGGCACAGTCGCCATTTTATGAGGCACATTAAAGCCAGTTTCAGGCTGGGGGGGGTTGACCAGGGTTTCAACGTTTGAATATGGTATACATTCACAAAATGTTCATAAACCTTTATAACAGTCCACATGATCACTGGGGTGGTCCAACAATCCCCCCTTTGAGATTCGATGGAGGACTGCAGGGTCCGCGTCGGAGCTAAAACAAAACGGTCCAAGTCCATGTGATCATGAAATCCGATTGATGGCGTGAGCTGGCCTGGGCGGGTCAGTATCACCTATGCAACTGTGTAAGAGTATGAAAATAAACAAAACACATTCAAGTAATAAAAATGGTTCAATCGCATAATACAGTGACATCACTTCTTAAGGTGAGGTAGATAAAAGATAAAATAAAAGACAAACTGGAAAGAAAAGGGGAGGTTCGTTAGATCACGGACCCTCGATACGTAACTGCCAAAAGCAGACCAGGCTCAGTTCACTACGTGTTAATCCCTTGGCAGAGCGGTGCTGAGGAAGGAAACGGATCGGAGGGGGTCCGTCCTGTAACAGAACCGACCTCGGGTAACGGAAGAGGAAAGTATTGTTCCCTAACAATTTAATCATTCTGCGATTAATTGCTAGACCCGGAAAAACAAAAACAGAACAAATGAAATAAAATTGTGAGTGTAGGTCTGAGTTTTACTTCCCTAACACTCCAAGATCCCTGCCCCCCCTTTTTTCAGGGGTGGGGGGATTTGCACTTCTGGGTCAGAAGTTGTCAATCAGCTGCAGATGAGTCATGCAGCTCGTTCAGTGCTCTGGCCAACAGGGTGTATATGGCACCCCCCCGGCCTCCTGATCTACGACGTCTGCGCCGTCTCTTGGGCTGTAACCTGGCGTCAGCACCGGGGTGGAGCACCGCTCGGCCACTCTGTGGACCGTTCTCAGAATCTACAGTGGGACGTCTCTGTGTTTCCCACGCCAGCTGGGCGTATTCACGTATTCGTCGCATGCTGAGATCTCTCATCCTGCTGCAGTAAAGAGTTACCTTACATCGCACGCTTTCATGTAGGTTATGGAGGAATAGAGACTTAAAATGACGATCATTCTCCAAACCTGGAGTGTTGCGTCCCTGGAAAAACGCAGCTCTCAGACGCCAGTAATAACCTTTGGGGGTTTCTGACTCCTGGTGCTTAATTGAAGAAGCAGCAAGAGTAGCTGAAGCCCAGTCGGTTTCAGAAAAATACTCCTCTAGCAAAGCCTGACGGAGTGCTTCATAGCAGTCTCTGGTTTTAGCTGGAAGGGATCTTATGAAAACACGAACGCTCCTGGCTGTGGTTTTCCAAAGAAGCTTTACCTTCTCGCTAGAGGATGCATGAGGTAAATCTCGGAGGCTATCCTGAACCTCATCGAGATAATTCTCAATATTTGACCCTGGATCATCCGGGTCAAAGTATTCTATGTCATTGGCCAGGGACTCAATGTCACGGAGACGCAAGCCTTGTCTATGTGGCGGGCCAGGGTCGTCTGGTCCACCAGAACATTCCTGATACACCTGGTCCCTGTGCCGAAAAGAATAATTAGTTCTTGTCTGGTGTGGAACAGGTAGGTCAAAGTGGGGGTTTAAACCACCTGACACAAGTTTTTGTCCATCAGGGAAAGGCTCCCGGAAATTTGGATTTACGGCCTTCAGATTATAAGGCTGGCCGCATTTCGGGCTCAGCATCTCTTCTTGAACACGCGGAGCAGTGGGCCTGAGGGTGAACGGGGGGGCACGCTTTAAGTCTGACCCCCCTTTCCTCATTTTGCACCTCGGTGGCTGCACTTTCATTTCATCCCAGGTGATAAGGTCTGGAACGGTGTCAGTAGCATTTGGGCTACTGGCTGTCCCCCTGGGCTCAGACGGGATAAGCAGGTTAACTGCTGGATCCTTTCTCTGGCCCCCTGCTGGCCGTGGGTCAGTGTGAGATTGGTCACGCCTTTCATCACACTGCTGCAAATTGTTAATGATCGGGACACTGGAGAGTTGATCTACTTTAATTTCTGATTCGAGCCGTGGCTCGCGGTTCACGTGCTTGTTCTCAACCCATCGTGGCTCCATTTTCTCGGAGCTTCGAGTGGACCCGTTACAGGAGTCCAGTGACTGCTGACGAAAGTCCAGCGACTGCTGGCGGAGACTAAGCGACTGCTCATAGAGGCTTACTGCCTTCTCCCGGAGGCTAAGTGCGTGCTCACGGAGCAGCCATGACTTTTCATGGCGTTCCTCCACGTGGCTGAACTTATGTGACTGGAGCTGGGTTTTGCAACTAAGCACATCGGAGAAGAATGCTTCTCTGGAAGAACTCTTAATTAAAGAGATCAACTCCTGTATCCTATCACCAGCGTTACGTTCATAATTATGGACGTTATTCACCTCCTCTGAGGCGCATCGACTAGTTTCTCGGATTCGTGCTTGAGCCTTTCTTAACAGGCTTTTCAAGCGTTCAATCTCTTCCTGCGCATCGCAGTGCGCCAACACTTCCCCCTCGTATTTTTGTCGCCACCTGTGTTTGTTTTCCCCAGCCTGGAGTTCTGCCTTACGTTGCCATAGCAACGTCAGTTTACCCAGGACGTTGGCTACACTGGCTTTTTTATACGGTTTTTTGGCGAAGCTAGTGAGCTCTGCTATCCTCCCTTCGCAGGTCTGGAGGTCATAATCATTTATTATGCTCAGCTCATCTCTGGGTATTTCTATAACACGTGCAATTACTTCTTGAGTGTCGGTAAAAGTGACGCTGGGGGAAGCCTAGGCCCCCCTTCATGGTTACCTGGGCTAGTCATCGCGCGTCTGGTCAGGGGACCCGGGACTGAAGGGTACCTGGCGAAAAGCTTCCTATTCAAACGGAACTTGCCTGATGGTCCTTCTAGTCAACCTCTGGTCACCTCTGCTGGCTCTGCGTCCAAATGCGATGAGTTTCCTGCCTTGTACACCACACGCAGTTCACGAACCGGACACCAGTGTTTCGCTTGCGACTCTGCCAAGAGATTAACACTCAGTAATGAAGTAGATTCACGTTATCACCCAGATTAGGAGGAATGAGACAATAAATGAAGCATGAGAGACTGAGCCAACTCTGATCTGTGCCTGAAGGCAGTTGGGTTCTTGGTTATCATAAACAGAATTGAGATAACCTTGGAAGCACAAAAAAAAACAAAAGAGAATCAATAAGGTGGATTAAAATTGAAATGCCACCCAAATTAAAGATTCAATTTAAAAAACACGATAGAAATTAATCCGAAAGAATAACTCACATGGGGTAATCCCGACAAAGTTCTATTAATAGAATAGAAACCAACCATTAACTTCAGTGAAGCAAGGTTGCAGAGGAAAATTAATCAAACAGATTAATAAAAGTAGTGATAAAAATAAAAGTTCAAGTTAATAAACTTAAAGCGACCAACCCTTAGTGAAGCGAGGTTGCCATTAGAACAGGGGGGTTTTAAAATAACCGTAGGAATCAGATAATGAGAGGGGAAGAAAAATAAAAATATTTTCTTTCCCGATCAAAATTAATGTTCTGTTATTTCATACAAACTTGGCCACAAATATTGTTTCGAGAGCCTCACGCTGGGGCTCCATTTTGTTGTGCAACTCAGGTAGCTAAGCTGATCAGTTATCGAAGGCTTATTAATAATTTTATTCAAGAATTATTAATAATTAATAAAGTTGACTATTTATCAAATTGAATGACCAATATGATAAATAAAATCCTCGGGGCACCACCCTAGGCCTTACTCTAGGGAAATGATAACTTAACAGCAGAATATCAGTCTCAGAAATTAAGGTTTATGCCTAATACAGTAATTGAAGGGTGAAATTCGAGCACTAGGCTCTGCTTAAACAAATCAATTTGTGACCAAATCTTGCATGAAATAACAACAACCACTCATTAAAAATCAATCAGAATTTATTTACATACGGGTATCAAAGAAGATGTAAATGGATACCCAATAAATCCCGATGGCGGAACTTAAGTATTATAAAACAATTAATTAACTAGAAAAACATCAATAGAAAAATATGACATGAAAGTTAAATGCATGGAATGGAAAAAAAGAAATCAAAGCAATAATAAAAATGATATCACGAACATGTACGGTTTAAAATATTGTGGCTGCATAAAGATGGCTGCGTTTTTTTAAAGAAGCCGGGGTATTTAAAGATGGCGGAACCCTCTTTAAGCCACGTGCAGATCTAGACCGGATGTTACTCCCGGTGTTTTAAACGTGACTACTGGCGAAACGGCGCCACCAAATGAACAAATAACCGTAATATGCACACAGTAATTTCATTAAACATAAATTCAGGTCTACACCAGTGACTGATCGCCCAGACCGCAGCTCACGCGTCCTCGGGAGTCCGGACCTGAGGCTGCAGGCTCCGTCCTGCGGCTCGGTCCTGCAAGGGGTTTCCTGACGGGGATCCTCAGTTTCTGCAGCCGCTCGGTCTCTCTCCTTTCCTAACTCCACAGAAAAAGTGAACAGTGGCTGGAGAAACCTCACACCGGCTCTCTGGTCCTGACCGCGTCCTCAGCACATCGCCTCGCTGCGCACGGGGGCCGCTTCCTCCCTTCAGAACGTCGGCTCGTCCCGTGTGGTGTCGCCGGGCTGCGCGAGGGCCTCGCGGTCCAAAGGCTGGAGCTCCGGGCGGGTTTTTGGCTCCCGAAGCGGTCGTCCTGAGTGGAAGACAGGGCTCGGGGAAAAAAGAAAGGAGTTAAGGCAGGGAGACAGAGTCCAGGGCGCAGCGCAGCGCTCTGGGATCGGACCTTGCGCCCGGTCAGTGCGGGCCTCGACGGCTCCTTGAAACCCCCCTCCCCCACAGCTCTTAAAAGCTGCTGGACAGCAACACGCGTCCCGGATCGTTGGCTGAAGAGAAGAAGAGAGGAAAAGTCTCGGTGCAGCACGGCGTTTTGTATCTCCGCGCGCTGCGATGACGTCATCAGTGCCTCGCTCGGGATTGGGTGCGCGTCGCTCTCAGGCGCCGCCCCATCCCGCAAGGCATGCTGGGATTGTAGTTCATGGCACAGTCGCCATTTTATGAGGCACATTAAAGCCAGTTTCAGGCCGGGGGGGGGTTGACCAGGGTTTCAACGTTTGAATACGGTATACATTCACAAAATGTTCATAAACCTTTATAACAGTCCACATGATCACTGGGGTGGTCCAACAGCTGCCTTGGGTGCCGTGCCCTAAACCATCTCTTCAGTCATGCTTCTATAAAGACCTGGACTGCTGGGGGACATCCCATGATGTACTGGACTCTTTTATCACGCTCTTTTTTTCCCATGTGTATATTGTTATTGTTGACAATATCTTTGGGTATTCCTGGGGCCTGTACTACGAAGCAAGTTCAACATACCCAGGATATCTTTTCCTTATCCAGATTCACTAACCCGGACAATTGCAATCACGCTAAGCGGTCACACGACGGTGGTTATCAACTCGGTATATCAACCCAGGTTTCTCCAATCTGGATATGAGCGCGTGCACATAAAAGGGGCGGTGTTTTCAGCGCATGACCAATCGCAAGCATGGAGAAGTCCGCTGTCAGAGCCGCTTATTTCAGTAGCGAAGAGCAAACAATAATTTTACGGAAATATGATGAGTATAAGCATATTATACAGGCAAAAAGCAACACAGTTGCAGCTGCAAAATGCAGGAAAGACAGCTGGCAAAAGATCGCTGACTGTATAAATGCGTAAGTTCATAGGGATATAAACATCACTGCCCCATCATTAGGGCATAAGTAGATCTGACTATAATTACAGTTGTCTATTCTGTTAAATGCATGTGTTGCTTAGATGTATTCGTATGGCGTGTATGACAATTGTAGCCTCATTTCTTCAGCTGCAACCCCAGCGGAGTGAAACGCACATGGGAGCAAATAAAAAATAAATATAAAAACATAATTCAAAGCGGTAAGTAGGCTCACTTTCATATCTTAGAAGTACAACAAGTACAAGGCTTTAGTGTTTCTATCACTCTCTGTGTTAGGATGATATCAGTATACAAAAGCACAATGAAATAGCATTGACATTACTTGCAGCAAACAGAAAAAAAAATTACAAGAAGAAGACAGGAGGGTCCCTGAATACGCGTTCTCGGAGGGATCCTCTCACGATCCGCGCACCGAGCTCCACTGGATTCTCTTCGAAAGGGCATGCCATTTTCCAAGAGAGCTGATTGGTCAGTGGGCGGTGCTTTTATACCCGGCGATCTGTATCTCGAACATAACCTGCTCCGGAGCAGGTTAGCTGTTCAGCATAAGTTACCATGGCGATGTACCCCGGTGAGAAGTGAACCACCGTCGTAGTCCTGAAAACCCAGGGTTAAACCTGAAGTTACCTCGCTAACCCCAAATCCCGCTTCGTAGTACAGGCCCCTGGCCAAATGTTTTTGTTTACGTCTGCCCTATCTTTCACACACCTATTATATATTATGATAGTTGCATCGTCCTTTGTGGTTCTGCTGGAGATGTCCATTTTGTCCTTTTAAACAGCCTATAGGGGGAACAATGTGATGTGATGACTGTTTTTATCATATTTATTTATTTATTGTATTGTGTGTTTGAAGTGGGATATATATGTATGTTGTCCTGTGGTTGCAAACCAAATTGCCCTTCGGGGACATTAAAGCTTTTCATTTCATTTCATTTCATCCATCCATCCATCCATTTTCCATACCGACTTATTCCAATTCAGGGTCAAGGGGATCTGCTACATGCATTCTGGAAAGGTCACAAGTCCATCACAGAGCCACATATCAGATCAACCACACACACGTCTATGGGCAATTTAGAATAACCAATTAAGCTGACATGTGATTTTTGAACTGTGGAAGGAGGAAAACCCATAAAAGCACAGGCAAAACATGCAAACAGCACACAGAAATATTCATTTTGGAAGGCAACAGTCCTAACCACTAAACCACTCTGGCTGCTCCGGAAAGCGATGAGCATGACAGTTCTTATCAGTGTAGTGAATCACTAGACTCATGGACGTGTTCATGATGGCGTGTGTTTTCTCAGGGGGCACTTGAAGGAAGGGGAGGAAGGATCTAGACATCCATGTTTTGTTGATGGTTTGTTTTGTCAACAACTGTGACATCATCTCGAAATCCCATATCCAACCTTTGACACATCAGAATCCGCTTGCAAATCTTGACATTTTAGAATTTTTTCAATGACTGCTGGAGATGAGTGTTGACTGGTCTGTAGCCGGGCATTGCTCTTGGACTTGTTGAGCCAAATTCTGACATTTAAGTCACTGAATATCACTCAGGACTCATGTTCACTATATACTAACATGTTCAGTGTAGGCTACTAGTGCCTTCAGTGAATGGATCACTGAACCTGCAGCGTACACTCGCTGAGAAAGGATCTGAGATGGCCTCAGCCTGCCAATTTCTTTTCATTTTGCACATTGCTCGTTGACTCGGTTACTCGCTTTGCACGGCAACAATCACATTCAATCACAGAAGCAGTTTCTGTTCGCTGTCTACCTGGTGTGCAACTTAGTATAACTAGTCTTAACTCAGCTGAACTGTGAAATGATCATCTCATTTTAATCAGTGATAAGTTCAGTTCACTCACCCGGAGGATTTGTTCACGACTAAGACATCACCTGAGGTTAGAGCATTGAATCAAAGTGAAGGTTCAGTGCAGTCTGTGTCCTTAGGTAGGCTGCTTCCTATAATTTGAGATGGTGTGAGTGTAATTAAAATGAATTTGAGTTAAATGAACTTGTACTGAACTCATATAATGTTTTTCTATAAAGTGCCCTGAGTTGCCTTGGTATTTATTGGCATGATGCAAATAAACAGAGCTGCAGGGAAATGATTGCAAGGAGGACTCAACCTGGAATGGGGAATAATTTGTACACAGTGGTCGACCTCAAAGCTACACAGTTTTGAAATGGAACTGACTATATTTGTATGCAAGCAAGGACAATTTGAATCAAAGGATAGATATTTGTGGGAGAACTCCTTCCTGAAGGTGCAATGCAAGGTTTGTGTTCAAGAAGTTTTGATGATATGTAGATTTGTAAAGCTTCTGGGTTGTGCTTTGTTAAATTTTCACTAATAAACATGGAAACTGGGTAATGCTGTCCTACACGCCGTCAGTTCTGAGGCAAAATGTGTTAGGGGAACTACAGTTTAACTTTGTGAATTAGTGCTATTTTCCTTTACAACCCAGTCTCACATCAAAATGTGAAATAGCAACGTTTGTCCACAGTACAAAAAGTATTACCGAATGTAGCAGAACGAGGGAGCTGCCCTTAATCAACACAGCTGGTAGCCAATAATTGGTCCAGCTGTGTATATAAGTGGCAGCTTTCCCTGTGTCTTGCGCTCCCCCCATTGCGTCATTTCCGCCCCGGACGTTCTTGCCTCTCAGGTAATGCTGCTGCTGCTTCACTCTAGTTGTTAGTCTTGCTCTCTCGGTATGTTAAAATAATTTGTATTTCCTTGCAGAGCGGCGACTGAATGCCGTGCTCCTGTTGCGTGATTTAGCATCTCCTGTGTAGGTCTCTCTCTACTATGGTTGTTATCCACGCTGGCTGAACACTAGTGTGGTCACGGACAAATGCTGGTGACCGTGCGGGTTTCCTCTCTCCCTCACTCTATGCCTGTGTGAACCTACTAGAAGGTATGCTATTACTTTTGCCTTCCAAGTTTACTTACTTTTAGCTTGGGATACTAATTTAGTTTTGTCTATAGTAGGAAGGCTCATCAGCTGACGGAGTCCCCGGTGGTGTGACGTCAGAACCACCAGCTGATTAAAGCCGCTGCTGTTTCGTCTCCTGCTGCTGTTTGCTGTAGTTTGTTGCTTGCTTGCTTGCTTGCTTGCTTGCTCTTCTGCCTTGTCCTCACTGCGGTGCTTGTCTGCTCTACTGGGGTCCCCTAAAGTCTCGCCCAGTTCCCGGCTTGACCCCGATAATAAATGTGGCGATACAGTGCTGTTTTCTTTTAATTAATTTAGTTTAACAGTCTTTGGGACCAGTGTTTGTTTAACCTTGTTTATTTCATTTCGGGCAGTGTTTTTAGTGTAGTAGTTACCTGCCCTTTTGTCTTATTTTGCATGTTTATTATATGATTATTTTTGTAACAATTTGGTTGTTTTGCAGTTGCTGTAGGCCGGTGGTGGTGTTGGTGATTTGGGTGGAGTCCTTCCCTTTTGTGTGCTGTGTGCTTGCCACATGTGGTTGAGTGTTTAATTATTTTTTACGTTAATATCTTTCATTTTTGTAGACTCCCACTCCCTTCACTAGTTCCCCTCTGCACCAGTACGCTACAGCTCCTGCCCCTTATTTATTTTGCTCTTTATTTTCATGACTGTTTTTTTTTAGTATTCTTTTAAAACATTGTGTAATAAAACCTATTTTATTATAGTATCTGGATTTCACGTCTCTTGCCTTGAGTAAACGAACTTGTGTGTCTTGACTAGAGATATTAAATCATTCTTTGGGTGAAATTCCCGAGGTGGCGTTGTCAGGCAATGTGATTTGACTTTGTATTGGTGCAGCCCTTTACTCGACGCTGCAACACATATTTTCGCGACTATAAGGCGCACATAAAATTCTTTTTTCTTTTTAAAAATGTGCTGCGCGCCCAATGAAACGGTGCGCCATATCTATTATTATTATTATTATTATTATTATTATTACGGTAATGTAAGGCGGACGGCCACCATGAGAACGGTAAAGGGAGAAGGGGGCGTGTGAAGCACCCGTGAGTTGCGGACGTGAATGAGACCATCCTCAAACTCAAAGCAGTAGCGCTGGCGGAAGAAATCAAAATTGAACATTTTCATGGAGGTCTGTCTTGGTGCTTTCGCTTCATGAAACGGTGCCAGCGCAGCAGCAGCGCCCGGCAGATTACATGGAAAAGATGGAGAGACGGGGTTTGCGCCGGGGAAAGGCGGGATCCGCGCCGGGGAGAGACGGGGTCTGCGCCGGGGAAAGACAGGATCTGCGCCGGGGAAAGACGGGATCCGCGCCGGGGAAAGACGGGATCCGCGCCGGGGAAAGACGGGATCCGCGCCGGGGAGAGACGGGGTCTGCGCCGGGGAAAGACGGGGTCTGCGCCGGGGAAAGACAGGATCTGCACTGGGGAAAGACAGGATTTTTCGCGCCGGGGAAAGACAGGATTTTTCGCGCCGGGGAAAGACGGGGTCTGCGCCGGGGAAAGACGGGGTCTGCGCCGGGGGGAGACGGGGTCCGCGCCAGGGAAAGACGGGACTTTGAAGGGTTTGATTAATGTAAAAACTGAAATAAAATACAATCAAACTAAGTTTTGCTCCCACTCTATTTTTAAATAAGCATACTTGTGTGTGTGTGTGTTCTGCAGCGGGTGTGTGTGTTTTGCGGCAAGCGTGTGTGCAGCTCCGTGTCTGTAGACTGCGCCTTTTGGGTCGGTGCGCCGTATGTGTCTTTTAAATCTAAAAATGACACACAAAAATGAGGGTGCGCCTTTTCACACGATGCGCCGAATGGTCGTGAAAATACGGTAGTTTCACAATAATGCCTCTAAAAATTGTGACATGGTCACGTTTTTTTGCTATGCTGGTTGCTAAGTGCGCAGTTATGGATGAAACCAAGTGGATTGTATGTTAGTTGAATTATTCTTTACATTATGTAGTTATATGAGCTCTTAAGATTTTTGTTTTATTTTGTGTAACCTTTGATGATATTACAATATAGAACAACATAAAACATATTTTAGTGCCCAGGGGATTACACATTTATTCTTCTTTGAATTTCGGCACCCCATGTTTTTATTAGGCAACCCGGAAATTATTGCTCGCTCCAAAAAAACATGTTTAAAAAAAAAATATTATTATACTTTTTGTTTGACAAGACAATAAACAAATTAATTTTTATGGTGCTTTCAGCATAAATACAACCTATAAAGTACTATCCATCCATATATGTTGTGTTGGACACTCACATTGTGCAATAAAGTTTTTGAAAGAAAAAAAGATCCAATGACGTAATGAATCTAGCCACTAGTTGGGGCCTCTTTATTAAGGAGTGGGTATTTTACTGACGTTGTTTCTGTAGTGGAACAAAATATCTCTTATTAGTCTGATGCCAACCACAGACCTCATTTAAAAAAAAAAAAAACATTCAGGTATGATTCAAGTCAAGCAGAGGAGAAATAATAATCTCATCCGGGTTCATGAATATATATATATATATATATATATATATATATATATCCGGGTTGACCTACCTTTACGTCAGGGGCCAAATATCAGGTAATGTTTAGCCGATGCTATTTCAACCGATCTCTTTGTACATTTTAACGCTTCTAGATAATGGATCAGATTGAAGACGATGATGCCATATTTCTTACCAATGTGCTTTTGGATGAGTGTGAGGTAAATTACTCTTAAACTGAAAACTCTGTCTTTATTAATTACAGTCACTGATTGCTGTGTGTATGTGTGTGTTTGGGGGATGGCGGGGGGGGAGTATTTGAAGTGAGAGTATGAAAGGGCTGTACATATAGTGTGATTGCTTGAAAGTATGCTAACTCCTAAAAATGTGGAAGCTATAGTGCAGAGCTGACTTTTGGTGGTAAGTGTTAAGTAGAACAATCTGTAAAACCACTCAGCAGCCACTACATTATGTACACCTGTACAATCGAATGCAATCCAATACAACAGCTCTGCCATACTTTTAAGAACCTTTTACATTTTCAGTGTTTGTTGACATTGTCAGAAAGATGTTCATTCAAATTTGTTTGTTATTGAGGTTAAAGTGGATGGTGGTAGTGTACTGGAGAGGATATTGTGCTGTGTCGCATATTTTGAGAGGGACATTGTTCCATATAATACACTAAATGATTTTGTTTCCCCTTCTAGATCACAATACGCGGAGGCATCAACTCAGGAAAAAGATTGCTGTAGAAAAAAAGCCTTTGAAGATGCCATCACTGAATACAATGCTGTTGTGGGGGAAGCTGAAAAACTCCCTCCTCCTAATGAGCTCTTGACTGAGAACAACTACTCCTGGCCATGGGAATATAAGTAAACATTGAAAGACACTGAATACAAAAGTGTTAATGTGCCTGTCTTGCCATAAATGTGATTCGTGAAGTCAAGCAGCACTGGGAGTACATGAAGAATATGGCAAGAGTGACAGAAGAAATTTCCTCCCAGCTTTCCCAAGGCATGAATTATTTGCAAATTACTTGTCTGGTAACATGTGGATAATACATTTTTATATAATATATTTTCAGGCAGTACCGGGGCATTGACAGAGAGAGGACGTGAGGGGCTACTCTTTTTTCCCAATGAGAAGATTGCACCAGGTTCAAGCTCACTAGGCCACAGCAAGCAACACATACCAAAGTATTTTGGGACAGAAAACGGTGACTTTGGATGATTCCTCTGAAGAGGAAAACTTGGACAGTACCTCCTCCACTGATGAAGAACTTGCTAATTAGGAGATGGTGTGAGTGACCTAAGGGTGTAAGGGACTGTTTTTAGCACTCAATCTACTTGGACTCAATGATGAACCGATGTTGCAAGATTCACAAATGCACACACCGATCCAAAAATGCACAGACTGATCCACAAATGCACAGGACAAGATTCACAAATGCACAGACCGATCCACAAATGCACATGCCGATCCACAAATGCACAGGACAAGATTCACAAATGCACAGAACAATTCACACATGCGTAGGACAAGATACACAAATGTATTTTTGATGCACACACAAATATAACCTGATTTACACAGGTTTTATTGTCTGTGGGCTGCGCTGCATTTGTGTGTGACTTTTGAGACTCCCCTGACGTGACTCAATCGACAAATGCTTTTTTTTAACATGGAAGGATCTGCAACCAATCAGATGTCTTCCTTTGTTTCAGCCAATCATAAGAGCGCACCCCACGTGAGGGACGATTTACTCGTAAACCAATCACATTAAAGGGGCGGGTAAACTTGCTGTTCGAGCCTGCGTTTGCGTCATTCGCTTAGAAAAGTGATTAAATATTTCGAGTTGGTGGAGTAAAGATAAATAAACAAGACAGCAACACGGGATGGAGAGGAGATCACTGCTCTGCTTTTCTTGTGATCTCCGTAAAGAAAACAGTGTGAACGGAGATGGTTTGTTGGGCCGTTCAACCAGAGCTGTCGGGAGACTGGAGAGCTCGTTCATCTTGCCGATGATGATGATGATGATGATGATGATGATGATGATGATGATGATGATAAACAGCGGCGGTATTTCTGCATTTGCTCAGTTTTGTTAGACGACGTGTTACATGGGATTTGTCCCGCTGATTCAGCTCCAAACCAGACAGACAGGGCTAACCACCAAGCCACTGTGCTGTCCATATAAACATATATATATATATATATATATATATATATATATATATATATATATATATATATATATATATATATATATATTTACATATGCACAATCCACCAGATTCCTGATCCTGCACAGCTGATCAGAAGCAGTATTTACATCTGTCTATTAATTAGGCTTTAATAGTTTAGAATGGTGACATATTCTAAGTGATATATGTCATTAAAAAGCCCCAGCTGGGTCCTCACATGTAGTTCTGGTTTAATGTAGTGCAGTGCAGCTCCATGTCAGCCATTAATGTTGCTCGTTTGCGCTCTCTGGAGCGTTGTCGCCCCTGCTTTTGGTGCCTCAGATATTCCACATATGATGACGGAGCTGCAGGAAGGTCCAACAGTCATGACGTCAAATGTGAATGACTGGATTTCTGTTGTGGTTGTTATCTTTGTGAATGAAACGGTCTTGACTGAGGTGTTAATTAATGCATCAGGCAGGTCTCAGAGTGTGGTTAAGTACTGTATGATTTTATGTTTCATTACTTTTACACTGACATGTTTTCCTCTAAACGATTATCATTTCTATCAGCAGGTAGTAAGTGCAGCTTCCTGAAACTCTGAGAGATTGATGTTGAAGGTCACAACCTTGCTGTGTTCTGTGTTAGTGCACTTTGAAGATTTGACATAAATGTGGCACTTATTTTACTCCAAAACCCAACATCCATTAGAGGAAATCCTAGACCAGGATTAAGTTTGCTATAACAAATTTAATTTGGTCACAATATTATTGGCACATGAATTGAATTCCCTAAAAATTGAGCTGCTACAACGAGTAACGATCAGGTAACAATCAACGATCCTGATATGGTTAACAGAAACTAAACAGACTTAGACTTTTGATGTTTTGCTGACAAACATGAATCTTATTAAAGAAAATATCTTGACTGCAACAAGGCAAATCTATAAGTTCTGGCCAGATGGTTTCCGCATAGCACTTAAGGAAGGGTTGGTTTGGCCTTTGAGCATGTACCATCATTCGACAAGTGCTTCCAGTAATCTGGCCCTTCGATTGGACGGCAGTATCTGAACAAATAATGCCAAACGTTTCAAAGTTCGACAGAGTTTAAGATTGATGACTGAAGTTTTGGTAGTTCTCCTGCAGCCAACAGACAGACACAGGTAGGCAATCCATCATAAAGTGTCCTCGATTTGTTTCCCTACAAACTTGCTTTATTGTTTTGAGTTTTTCTAGTTAAAAGCAGGAAACTTCTTCAGTGAAACGACCGAGGACACTATTCTAAGCACAGGAAATGCAGCCAGACTGCAAAACTGTTGTAACTAATTGTAACATTCTAAATTGCATGTTGATATTGTATAAATTATACAAGCATTATAGTTTAACGGAACATTCTTCAAGTTATATTGCATTGATAGCTGAATTGACGAGTTCATTTGATTGCTTTTTTTATTTTTTATTTTATTAACATACAGTACAAACAACAACAAAAGACGACATCGAGTTACTATGATATGTATCTAGGTGTGTGTGTGTGTGTGTGTGTGTGTGTGTGTAAATAATATAATGAAAGTAAATAAATGAATTAAGAATATTAATTTGAAAAATAAATAAATAAATAAATAAATAATTATCATATAGAGTGATATAATATAGCACAATATACTATAAAGTAATATATGTAATATTATAATAGCATATAATAATATGATAATATCCTAATATAACATAATACTTTTTATATTATAACATAACAAAATGATATCACCATACTATACTATATAACAATATAATAATACTATAGTTTAACATCCCATGAGATCTCATAACATAATATAATAATATTCTATAAAACAATATATCATGATAATGCCAAGACTAATTATTAGAATTGGTAATATATATATATATTGCAATGAGGGGCGAGGACGAACCATCATTCATTTGATTGCTTTTAACAAACCACTATATCTAAATCTTCTCATCCACTTTCATTTAGTTGTACAAGTATTAACACGATGAGCTGCAGGGACATTTAACAGGATTATGTCAATTACTGAGGATATTTTTCTATATAATTAAGTAACAATTAATAATGTCCTCATTACACTGCTCAAATTCTCATGAAATGGGCAAAGTAATGCAAAGTCAATCTATTTTCTAAGCAAGTTTCTGAGGACAAAACTGTAAGGCGATTATCATTATTGTGCCACTTTGATTAGATTAAACCTATTATGGAAAAGAGCTGAAATGCTTGGTTTTATTTGATCTAATTGGAATGTTGTTTCTGTGATTTAAATGTGCTTTGCCTGCAGAGAATGACGTTTTACACATGTTGAGAACTGGCCAACACTACACAGTTATATATATATATATATATATATATATATATATATATATATATATATATATATATATATATATATATATACACACACATGCACAATCTGCCAGATTCCTCTGCACAGAAGCACAATTTAAACCTGCCTATTAATAACTGTGACATATTCTAAGTGATATACGTCATTCAAATCAAATCAAATTAAACTTTATTTATAAAGCACCTTTCATACATAAAATGCAACACAAAGTGCTTTACATAAAACAAATAAACATGACGTATTAATTATTAGTCATTAAAAAGCTCCGGCTGGGTCCTTCACATGTAGTTCTCGTTTAATGTAGTGCAGTGCAGCTACATGTCAGCCATTAATGCTGCAAGTTTGTCCTCTCTGAAGCGTTGTCGCCTAAATGTGCGACTCCCGCTGCTTGTCATTTATTGTTTCATTAAATTTGTTTACATTTGTTCTGACATCAAACATTGCAGTGGGTGCTCTCTGAGCACAGAGGTAATTTTACAAGTTTCTGAACCAATCAGTTGAGAAAATAATCCGAAAATGAATGGTGATAATCTTAAATCACAGCCTAATTTATTGAGCTACATTTACCAGGTGGATGAAGAGTGTAACAGAATTAATGTAATATAGTAATATAGTAAAAGTCATAGAGCACAACTGCCATTACAGTACATGTGGAAGTGTTTCTAAAGTGTTATTTTAGTAGTTTTGCTTCAGTAAAGCCAATTAATACTTCTTCCACCACTGAAAAATTAAGACTTGAGACTGACCTGATTGACTTCTGCTGCACATAAATGTAACCGCTTTTAGGCTGCTCTCGACTAAAGACTCTGTATACACTTAATGACATGTGGACTTAACTAATGAAAGAAACAAAATCTTGTGATAGACATCTCAAGAAAGTGATTATTCATGGGACCTGTTGATCCTGCTGGTAATGTTAAGATCAGCTAAAACTGTGGACACTGTTTTAAATCTACCATTTACCACTGTTTTCCATCTCATTTCAATGTGCAGAATATGATTTGTTATATTATTTTCTATTGCATCTTACAAAATTGCTAATAGTACACTTTCTTGTTAAAATTTAGAGTTGCATATGAAAGTGTAGCTGAAGTTCAATTTACATATTCCACAGTAATTCTGACAATCTCTCTTCACAGGCATAAAACTAGGTTTTTTTTCTTCCTACTGCCACAAATGAATAAAAGCTACTGGTAGTATGCAAGTCACATCTGAACTGAAACGGGAGAAAAGTAGTCATTCGTCAGGACATCTGTAAGGTCTGAGAACATTTCATCCTCATCCCCTTCCGCATTGCTGGAATCAGCAAGCTGGTACGTTTTTAATGCCTTTACAAACTTTGACTGTCAGACCTTTACAGTGGCCATGACTTAGTTAAAAAGTCTATTTATGGCTCTGTTTGGAATCTGCATAAACACCAACATAACTGTTTGCTTCTGATGGGCTTACATGTCAGACCAACTTTCTTGTGGTGCAAACATTATCTTAAGCAAAGTCTGCTCTACTGTACACGTTTTGACGGTTGAGACATTATCCTGGAAAAAGGTAACTAATAATATTCCTGTCATCTTTGACAAGGTACATGATACTTTATACTTTATGTTGTTTTATACGTATATTCCAGTTACTTTGACCGACCAAAATTACGATTATATTTCCAGCTGGCGAATGGAGCGCTTCTATCTCCATCATCCAAGCCAATGTTTCCCTGCTGCTTTCTGCACCAGCATGTCATGACTTTTATTTGCAAACTACACAAAACTCAATAAATGTAACTTTGCAATGAGCTATTTCACTTCCCAGTAACAACAGCAGTATTACTGGATGTGTCAGTAAACAGTTACACAACGAGTTAATAGAAAAAGTAACTAGTGTCATTATTTGTGGCACTGCATTACTTGTAATGCATAACTGGCAAATAGTGGTCAATATTATATGACCACATTAGGAGTTGTTTTTGTTTTGGGTATGTCCAAGTGGGTAGAGACCCTGGGTAAGACCCGAGACATGCTGGAGAGATCACGTCTCACAGCTGGACTGGAATAGACTTTCTATTCCTCTGGAAGAGATGGAGGAGGTGACCGGGGAGAAAGATGCTGCGTTCAGGATGCTGGACAGTAGAATTAATGAAGTAGCACTTCAAAACCTGGGAAAATGTTGAAGTTAACCAATCACAAAAACACTTCAGTGAGATGTGAAATTTGTTGAGCAATGAGGCCGAAGAAACTCTGTTCTTCAAATAATTCTGTTTTTCTATATCTTCTGTACAGTTAACCAAATGAATATAAAAAATGTGCAAATGATGCAAAATGCTAAGAAGTAGTTTTGATCTGGACATTAAGATAATTCAGCGTGAGAAACTGGATGGCAAACATTTTAATGTATGCCTGAACTCAGTTATATAATCATAATTTAAAAACAAAACCACATACATGTGAACTGAATCTGATGCCAGAAAAAAATAAAAAAAAACCCTTTGAGA
Source organism: Cololabis saira (assembly GCF_033807715.1). NCBI lineage: Eukaryota > Metazoa > Chordata > Actinopteri > Beloniformes > Belonidae > Cololabis > Cololabis saira. Next base: position 7,421,609 of record NC_084588.1, on the reverse strand, counting down.
ACATGTAGAAAAAAACATTTGCACATGTATGTGAAATGATTTGTTTTTTAGAATATGTTCACAAAATAAACGCTCACTGGACGCGTTATCTGGTACACCTGGAATACCAAATAAAATGGCTGTGAATGTGAAGTAAAAGGAAAAAAAATAAATAATCACAAATATGTAAAATGACGTTTACAAAAACCTCAAAGACAGCTGAAAGCTTATAAGCTTATAATCCCGTGTTTTGTTGTAGGTGCTTATTTATATATTTTTCGTTCTTTTTCCATTTATTTTGGATGTGTTGCTACACCTGAAACTAATCTGCAGTAGCATCGTCTCTCACAGCATCACAATCAGTCAGCTAAATATGACCTCAGGGCTCTCACCTAATGTTTGCCTTTTTAAAGAAGACAGCGCAGTCAGATCAATTCTGTTGACCTCGGTACAAACCATTTATTTCAGAAACACAGATGGCACTGCCACGCTGGAGCAGTGAGTCACCAAAGAGGCCGGGTTTCACGATGTCCAGTTGTTTATCTGAACCCTGACGTCAAATTCACTACTCCACTGTCTCTGTGCGTATATCTCATGAAATTACACACACATACACATACACATAATAAGACTGCTAAATAGCTCATAATTGGACTCATATTAGGCAAACCATGAAATAGAGGTCCATGTGACCCTGAATAGGAAAAAAGAGGTAGGCCTATATATCATGAATGGATCAATGGATGAACTAGACTAGAGGAACAATTCTGTTTTTTTCCCTTATTCCCATGAAGCCCACTATCACTTGCATCTACAAGACTGCTGTAGGGTCTTATCCACAGCCAAGGCTGTGTGGACATGAATGTACACAGAAAAGCATCACACGTTTTGCTGATGTCAGGAATGCTGCGTCAGGTGTGCCTGTAACAATAACCTTCTTGTTAGGTTTTGTAGAGAACTGAAACCAAATGCTGAAGACTTAAATCCTGGAGGCATAATAAATCAGTCCTTTAATTATTAATGCAAAAAGTGTTGCCTATGTAAAAATTATAATAAGATTAACATTAAAGGGATTGTGACATGAAAAACACATTTTTCTTGATTTTTTGTGTTTTGTTGGGTGTCTTGACATCAATTACACCCAAAAAACAACAAACTTTTAACATTCAGTGTATTGTGTGCTTTCTGGGATTTTCCGCATAACTGTGCAAAAACGGCGCACCTGGTTTGGTGGCGGATCGTTACGTAACGATCCGCTAAATCACCGCCCCCTCCACCCAGCTCCCTGCCTCCTCTCTTCTCCAGCGCACCATAAAGGCCGATTTATGGTTCCGCGTTACACCGACGCAGTGCCTACGGCGTAGGGTTACGCGGCGACGCGCACCGTACGTTGAACCCTACGGCGTAGGCTCTGCGTCGATTTAACGCGGAACCATAAATCAGGCTTAACACGGAGCTGTTTACAGCCTCTTTTGTTCTAATCACCGGAGGAAAACTGCTAAGAAGACCCGCGGCCACTGACTGGACTTAAGATAAGGGGACACTTTATTTACATGCCTTTATTTTTGTGATTGTTTGCTGTGGACTGTCTGCTTCGCCCTGCTGCTTTTCCGTGCATGCTTCGCCTGTCGCTCCCGGCTAAACTCTCCGACGCCGCTGTGAGTGTATTGCTCGCGGGGAGCTGCGGTCCCGGTCCTCTGGTCCCGGTTGGACTTCATCCCCGGGCTGTAGTCGCCCTGTCTGGGCTGTGTGTCGGTGTTTGTGGTCGGTGTGCGCGCGTGTGTGTGGAGACGCTGGCAGAAGTGTGTAGCGGTTGGTTGGAGGAGGTTTGGAGGAGGAGCGGCGCAATGATTGACAGGAAAGGGGGAAAAGGACCCGTTTTTCATGGCGCAAAAAAACACTGTCATAAAAAGGACAGAATGGAGTACTAGAGTGAAGTTTTTCATGTTACACTCTTTTAGACACATTTAAGGGATGTTGGCCAAGACTTTTAATAGTGTTAAAAGCATGTTAGAAATTATGTCACAATACCTTTAAATATAATGGTGTACACCACACAGAACATGGACAAAGAAAGCAAAGGGAAGAGTTGTCTGCAGAGATCGAAAATAAAATTAGAGACAAGCATCTTGAGATGGAAGTAAAGAGACCACATGGCTGTAATACCACAGGGCACAATAGGAAAATTGGTGACAAATTGAAGAAACAGATGATAAACAGCACAAAACTTTAAAGAGATTCAAGGTGAACTCCAAGGTCAAGGTATATCCATGTGAGATGGCACATCTATCACTGTTTGTGCCACAGTGGACAGAGAACTCCACTGTTGAAAGCCAATTATAAAAAGGTCCATCTGGAATTTGTCAAAACACATATTTACAATCTATAAAGCTTATGTGAGAATGTTTTTGGACAGATTAGACAAAACTGAATCTTTTCGGCAAGTCACATCAACTCTGCTCAAAGCTACAAAAATAAAGCATGAAAAGAACCAACCAAGAAAATTACACTGTGGCTGTTTTGACATTGCAGAGACTCGGTTATGATCTTGGTCTTCTTCGCTGCATCTGATAAAGGATGTCTTAAATCTGTGCAGGGACCATTTAACTCTCAAAATCAAGACATTCTGTAGTGAAATGTGGGAAATGGTTTCTGCAACAGGATAATGTCCCAAAACACACAGCTAAAAACAGTTTAATGGCCAAAAACAAAACACTGGACAATTTTGTCCTTTAAGCCTTTAATATGAATACTATTGAAGATATATGGATAGAGCTGAAACATACAGTCTGGAGAAGAATCTCTTCAAAAGTAAGAAGGTTGGTGTAGTTTGCTTTGATTAGTGGAACAAAAGTGTTAACAGGTGCACAAATCTCAGTGTGAGTTACAGATATTGCTTGATTGTAGTAATCGCCTCAAAAGGTTGTGCAACAAAATTTGAGGGTACTGTCATTTTTTTCTGTAGGCCGTTTTCAGTCATTTGTTGTATTATTTTAATGATTTTGCTGAAACATTAAAAACCGAGATCTGATTTTCATTAGAAAAACTATCAGACTATTGCAGGTTTTATTTATTTCTTTAAAATGGGAACACACACACACACACACACACACACACACACACACACACACACACACACACACACACACACACACACACACACACACACACACACACACACACACACACACACACACACAGACATTTGTGTTTATTTTATAGTGTTAGTAACCTTTATCAAAAATCAAGAAAGTCACGTTTTTGAGTTGGTCACAGTAAGAGTGTTTAATTTCCTGTTTTATTTTGAAACCCCATGTCTAAGTTTTGTCTCGACTTAACTTTATTCCCATCTGTCATGATTGTCTGCACCTGTGTCTCATCATTCCTTCTGTATATATCTTGTCTTGTCTTTCCCTTGCTCCCTGCTGGTCTGTAGTGTTTCTTCCTCCATGTTTCAGGTCAGATTTTTGTACTTTGTCATGTTCATGTTCTGGTTTTTGAATCCTGCTCAGCAGTATCGCCACGACAAGGTGTGTTGCATTGTCATGGCATGTGCCATCTTGCACAATCTGGCGCACCAGCATGGCATCTCTCTAGGAGAAGTCGAGGAGCCGGCAAACGAGCCATATCCAGCACCACCCCTTGTGCAACCCGATCCATCTACCATTTGGGGGCGACAACGTGTAATTGACACACTATAAATGGAAAACGTAGTCGAGGTTCATTTTTTTATATACTTTAATGTTTGGCTAAAGTTTACAAGTAAGTAATTATGAGTGTCAGGTTTTTGTTGATTTCAGTAAGCGAATGACTGAGTCCGGAAAGTCTGGATAGTTCTGTTGATGACCAAGCTCCTTGTATCACAGTTTGATAAAAAAAGGGAAACATTTAAAACATGCAGGACACCGGCCCACGAGGACCGACTTTGGACACCCCTGTCTTAGTGTCACTTCTGACAACAGTGTCTCCAGCTACTTCCTCTTTTTTACACTTACTTTTGCCATTTCCATCATTTGCTTAGCCAGTTTCTAATTGCTATTTATACTCATTATAATATTCATATTGACCTACATGAGGGAAGAGACAGGGCAGAGTGTTGTGCCCCTGCATGTGCGCTCGATTCCATGTTGATTGTGCTGTTCAAAGAAAGGTCTGTGGATTTATTGCGTACACAGTTTTGAACTTCTGAATTTCTTTTTTGCTTACGCAAGAATGCCATGCATGGATTCACCTTGAAATTCACGCACTCTTTGTACATGAGGCCCCAGGTCTCCATTTCCATCCGGTTGCCAAGGTTGCTGCGTTCTTTCTTACCTCAATGTCTTTAGATCCAATCAGTGTCATTTGGAGTCTTGTCTCTGCACCCTTAAAGTCCTCTGTGAGGCTGGTGAGGGGCAGCCTGACGACACAATTTCCATAAAGGGCTGTATTGGTGAAACATTGTGGCAGCCCAAGCCACTTCCTGACGTACTGTATGTGGACTCTTTTTTCCAGTTTCTTGACTGTTCAGATAGAAACCTTATAGACCGCAAGGTGCCACAACACCTGAGGTAGCAGCCCAAGCTGAAGGCACCAGGGGCCTCATTTAAAATGGACTGCGTAGGAGTCATACTAAAAGTGCACGTACACCCAAAAGCCGAAAATGCCGGAAAAAAAAATCTGGATCAATAAAACCATGTGCACGCACACTTGCACGCAATGTTCGCTTTATAAATCACAGTCCAGCTGGAAGGTTGCGCAGCTGACTCCACCTCATATCCCGCCCTCTACACGCCCACTTTCTACCATAAAAGCGTAATGCAAAGTAGTATTTGCATATGGATGAGTCTGCTGAGCATGCGCAGTGGCTTCCTGCAGCCTGTTTGGCGTCAGAATGAATGAGAGGGTGTCCAGCCACCGTGACACTGACTTTCACGGAGACTTAGATCTAGATGTTGTAGATGATGCGGAGGACAGGAAAACCACATTATTTGGTGGTCACAGTAAAAGTTAGAATAAGTATATAAATAGTATACAATAAAATAAAGCGAGTGAGTGGCAGCACGCCGTTGCTGTCCGTTAGTGCTACGACGCAATTACCATTGGGGACAGGGGAGACATGTCCCCCCCCACTTTTCAAAATCATGTATTTGTCCCCCCCACTTTACAGTTTAAAAACTAATGGTAGGCTCAGCCTGTGATTGCAAATCCTCAAGACTGTGCGAAAGCGATGCGAAGACGGGAGCGGAGCCCCGCTCCCCCTCCTCCCCTCAGAGCTGCTCAGGGCTGATTTATGGTTCCGCGTCACCAGAATGCGTCACCAGAATGGTAAACGCAAAGCACCTATGTCGACTAAATTTGCATATAAATCAACATGCCGATCAACAGCGTTTTACACTCAAAAACCATGGCGGGGAAGAGCAGAAAGCGGAATTTTGCGGAGACTGAGATCGAGGTGGTCGTAGATGAGGTGGAGGCCAGGAAAACTACATTATTTGGTGGTCACAGCAGCGGTATCACAAATAGAAGGAAAGCAAGTGAGTGGCAACACGTCGCTGCCGCAGTAAATGCCGTGAATGCCACTGAAAGATCAGTGGCAGAACTAAAAAAGAAGTGGTCTGACTTGAAGGTGGAGGCCAAGAGGAGAGTGGCCCGGCACCGTCAGAGCGTGTCTGCGACAGGTGGAGGCCAGGGCACACCCGAGCCCACACTGCTGTACACCAGAATAGCCTCCATAATTGGAATGGCCAGCATGTGTGGTATAGTGTCGGAGAGGGACGGAGACGCCGACTTGGCGGAGACCACAGAGGACAGCGGTAAGTACAGTTTTATCAGTTTATTAAAATAAATGATAACAAGTTAAGGCACATTGAACTTTCTGTTCTGTCCTCAGTCATCCTCCACTTGGAAGCGTCGGATGACGAGGAGGTTCCGGGCACGTCGTGGTCTGGCACCGCAGCTGCAGGCTTAGCTGTCCCCAGCACCAGTGCGCACAGCAGCAGAGCGCATGGCGTTCCTGCCAGTGGCCGCGTCCTGACTGAGACTGTGCTGCAAGCACAGAGGGACATGCTCAGCGCTGTTAACAATGTGAAAAATGAGCTGCACCAAATTTGTGCGGTGATGACCACCATGTGTGAATGTGTCCGACATTGCCGGTTAAATAAAAAAACATGTGCAATAAATGTAACATACTTGTCTTGTTATCCGCTGCATGACGCGTTCACGGAGCCTTGCGCCCTGCTGGTGTTCCTCATGTCGAGGTGGTGGCTGTGTGTCGGGGTCCTGGTGCTGTGGGGGAGGGAGGTCAGGTGGCAGTGGAATGGCATTTTTTAGTGCCATATTGTGCAGCACAGCACACGCCCGGATGATTTTGCACACCTTTGCAGGGTGGTACAAAAGCATGCCCCCGAGCGATCCAGACACCTCCACCTACATTTGAGGAGGCCGATGGCTCGCTCCACAATGGAGCGCCCGCGCGCATGGGTGATGTTGTAGCTCACCTCCTCCTCGCTCTGCGGGTTCATAAATGGGGTGAGGAGCCATCGCCTCAGGGGGTAGCCACTGTCACCTGAAATGTATAACATGAGAGCATTATGAGTCAGACCTTAGTTGGAATCTCTACACTCATGGTGTACTTACCAAGGAGCCAGCCATCACGCCCAGCGCTGGCCTGCAGTCTTCTCCCTACACTGCTGTGCGTCAGGATGAATGCGTCATGTGTCGAGCCAGGCCACCGTGCCACTATGTTCGTCAGAACCATGTTCGTCTCACAAATAACTTGTACATTGAAGGTGTGCACATTTTTACGGTCCACATAGACAAATTCATTTTCGGTCGGAGCCCTTATAGCAATATGAGTGCAGTCAATGGCACCGATCACATTTGGGAAACCTGCCATTGCTGCAAATTGCCTTTTAATGTTGGCCTGTTCACCCACAGTGTAGGGAAACCCGATGTATCAACCGGTCATTTTTAGAATGCCATCCATTACGGCTGGCATTATTGCGCTCAGCGACGGCTGTGATATCCCAGACCTGAAGACAGAATTTAGTTATTATGTCGTACCTCAAATGGGGCTTTAGGCAGGACATGTAACATTATTTATTGTTAATCACATACCTGTCGGCTAATTCCCGCTGGTACGAGCCGGTTGCCAGGAAACCGAGAGTCGTCAGCACCTGCAGGTGCACCGGGATGGCACGATTCCGGCGGGTCGATCTCTCTAAAGCTGGTCCCAATTCAGCACATAGATCCAAGAGCACTGCTCTTGGGAATCTAAATCGGGTTATTAGCCAGTCATCATCATGGGCCAGGAAATGCATGATCTCTGAATTGTCTCTCCATCCTGATCCAACCATTTCCGTGGTCCTCGAGTAGTGCCAGCGCATACATTGTGCAGCATTACGCACGGCTGTCACCGTGCATTTTATATTCTTACACAGCAATTAGACTGATTGTTACACACCTTGTCACGATTGATCATTAGATGATTAGACCGCTGCTATTAACCACTCATTTGAGGATGGGAGTATGATATATGTGCGTCCTGCAAATGCCTGCGTAATGGCTTACTCGTGGAACACATCGATCTATGGTGGTGTAAATGGATCTGTAAGTCTGATATGTGATGACATTGACTATGTTTACATGCAGTCCACATTCGTGTTATTGCCAATCTTCGCGTTTTAAAGTGGTTGTTGAGTGCATGTGGACGCAGTCACTGGGAGTATGACATGTATCTGGCTGCATTTCACCATCTCACCGCATGCGTCGCCAGTTCCCCATGTCTTAAGTAGATTCTTACGGGAGGGTGAGGGTTGTGCGCAAGCAAGCTTTATAGATGAGGCCCCAGGTCTTTAACTTTCCCCGTAGTTGGATGTTGTCGATAGATCGTAGGCCACTGATGACATCTTTTTGTATTTGTTTCACCTGGCTATTATCCCTGAGGTTTGCATCATACAACCTTCAAAGACTTTTGACAGGCTTCTCAGATATGCTGCAGGGATTGGATCGTCTTCAATGAAGAATCGCAGGTCAGTGAGTACTCTCATCACCACTGAGATGCTGCGTGTTTGGATGGTTTGATTTTCATACGGGTCCAACTGATGTTCTTCTCTAACTTCCTGAGCAGTCTTCTGTTGCCTGGGTCAAGGTTGTTATGTCATCCATGAATACTGAGGTCTACTTTCACCATTCTGTATTGGATATGTTGATGACTCATTACATTGTTGAATTGAGGACTAGACAGGTACATAGGAAAATGATCTGTTTTATCTGCTGTATTGGAGCATCACATGAAACTGTGTTTCGCCAGTGAACACGAACGCCTGCTGGCCGGGTCTTTGCCCATGGGACCCAGCAGGGTTGCTCACCTCCATGCATAGCTTGGGCTCTTGAACCCAAGTCTTCGAAAGGGGGCTGGACCTTCCACCACTCTGGAGTTGCCCAGGATGAGCGGCACCAAATTGGTGTGTGCCTGTTTATAGCCCCCCCAATTAAGCTACCATCCGTTGGACTTCACCCCAGTGAACGAGAGTGTCTCTTCCTAGCCACTTCAGGGCAGTGAAACTTTTTTGTGCCCATGGGCCAAACAGCAGTACAGGGTACCCGGCCTTCTTGGAGTCCCTGGGAAGGGTTCTTGATAGTGCGACTGGGGACTTCATTGTTCTACTGGGGTCCATCAGTGCCGTGGCACCAAACACCTTTGGCTGGAGGTCAAGAAAGACTTTGTTGTTGTTTCATCTGATCTTCGGCCGTATGTCTTGGACACTTGGATCAAGAGAGGGGCTGATATGTCAACTGATCATCACCTTCTGGTGAGTTGGATATGCTTGTGGAGGATGAAGTTGGACGGACCGGACAGACCCAAATGTATTGTGAGGGTCTGTTGGGAACATCTGGCTGAGCCCTCTGTCAGGGAAGTCTTCAATTCTCAAGGAGTCCTATCAGGACATGTTGGCCTGTGAGACTCCTGACGCAGTCAATGGATACTGGCAGGCCAAGCAATTTTGGCAGTCCTAGAGGCAAAAACGTGCTTTTTTGCAGATTACGTTGTTCTGTAGGCTTCATCGGGCCAAGACCTTCAGCATGTGCTGAGATGGTATGCAGATGAGTATAAAGCGTCTGGGATGAGAATCAGCGCCTCCAATTCCGAGGCCATGGTTCTCCACCAGAAAAGGGTGGTGTCCCCTTTCCGAGTAGGTAGAGAGGTCCTGCCTCAAGTGGAGGAGTTTAAGTATCTCTGGGTCTTTCTCACGATTGAGGGAAAGATGGAGCGTGAGATTGACATACGGGTTGGTGAAGCGTCCGCAGTCATGCAGTTGGTGTTTGGACAGTCGTGATGAAGAAGGAGCTGAGTCATAAGGCAAAACTCTTGATTTACCAGTCAATCTACCCTCCCACCCTCACCTATGGTTATAAACTTTGAATAATAAGCAAAAGGACAATGTCATGTATACAAGTGGTCGAGATGAGTTTCCTTCGCAGGTTGGCTGGATGGTGTTTGGCCAGTGTGGGTACCATAGCCTACACTCTGACAATATACAATGTTTATTTTCTTAAAATCGAAACAGCATGAAGTTTAGAGCAGTCATTATCATAGCCAAGTTTTTCCACATCCTTAAGCGTGGAAGTTGTGGCGGTCTGACTCTAATAACTTGATGAGTACACATCATCATTGCCGAAAAACGCTTAATTTACTGCTGAACCACATTCATATGCTGAAATTTGGTATGCAAATTCTTGCCAAGTAAGTGATACTAGACCATTTTCTGTTATAGCTGAAATTGCTGTGGCTCACTGTTTCGTCTTTTTTTCAGCTCTCTGCTCCAGTTAGTACATGGAAGTCATATTGCACCGAATTATACCTAATTTAGTACACTGGATCTCCTTGTTTTGTCACTGTAGAAAGGGAATTTATCAGTGATGGATGCCATTTTAAAGCACCATTTTAAAAATCAATCAGCTGTTGGCACAGTTGTACTGTAAATTGTGCTATTTCTGTAATTGGTTTATTTTCCCCCCATGCAATTTCATGTAATGATCATGTACTCCATGTAAAACATCTGTTTGGAAAAGGAAGAGAACCACCAATTCTAGTGAGCAGTGCCAGCCATTGCAGGATGGTAAAGCAGGTATGAAAAACACATGGATGAATACTATACTATAAGAAAACAAAGGCAAAACCATGTTTTATGATGAATAGAAGTTGGCGGAAACCTCCAGGGCCCACAGAGGGTTTTTAGTGACCTATTGCTGTGAGATGCATCTGTGAGCCTGATGGAAATGGGTCATCAGCTCTGGCCTAGTACGGTTCTGATTTGTTGAACAAGCCCCCACACATGCATGCGCAGACATACACACAGTGAGCATACTGTAAAGGTGATCAATCATAGCAAAAGGCTGACGGTCTTGGAGACAAGACGAACATGTAACTGCCCTGTGTCTACTGCTTACAGATGCTGCACCCGGCTTGTGTGGAAGGTGTCTCTGTCTGGGTGTACACAAGTGTGTATGTCATTGCATTTGTGTACTGAGGAGATTGAAGGATTAGCATATGTTGCAGTGGTACAGAGATATAAATATTTCTCTCTATGTAGACTGGCAGAAGCAATCTGCTTCCTGCCATTCACAGCCTAGTTCTGATTCATCATAACTACAACACATACACTCTCTCTCTTATACACACACATACACACACACACACACACACACACACACACACACACACACACACACACACACACACACACACACACACACACACACACACACACACACACACACACACACAGAGTGTTACAAGGATTAAAGGAAAGGTGTAACAGAGTAATATAAACTCAAATTTACAAGCCCACAGGCTGATAATAGGCAGACTTCTTCCAGATAGTGAGCAGCAGGTGAAGCTGACACTTCAGTTTTCTCTTCTTGAGGAGAAAATAATAGATCAAGGACATATTCTAATTAGACAAGTTCTGAAAGGAAAATAAAAAATAAATATGCATCAAGAAGATGTACAATGACATTCTCAATTATTGAAAATGACTAACTCTGTGGATAATCATAACAAATAAAACAAAGACACAGCTTAAAACAGACACACAGCAACTAATGTTATAACTTTTTTGTATTTGTGTCTTATCATTTTGGAAGAAAAACAATAAGAAATGAAAGCTGCAAGCAGCGATGAACGAGCCCTTGCACCCTTGTGCACGTTCAGGCGTGTGGCAGTGTAAGCGCTTGTATGACTTGCATGTAGATGTCTTCAGGCCTGGACATTTAGCGGCTGACACCACCCAAGACTCTCTATATCAAACCATTCAAAAGTTATGGCAGAAAGTAGGAACTATCGGATATCGAACAATCAGATGAAGGGACGGGGCTAATTTGCAGCAATTATGTTCAAGGACTCAAAACTGAGTCCGATGATACCACCCACGTGTCTTTATGTCAAACTATTCAAAAGTTATTGCAGGAAATAGGAACTATCACATAGACCAATCAGAAGAAGGGGCGGGGCTAAAAAAAGAGAATGTTTTCATCTAAAATATAACATGGACTTGGTAGCATGCTCACAATAGAAAATGCCCAGATATAGATGAAATTATATAAGAAAAGATTAGATAAGATACCCTCTTCTTCCACAGCCATGCATTTATAATGTGTACATAATCAGGTATCATATTTTGTTATTGAAACATTCATGAATGTGTCAGGTGGTCCTTAAGGCAGCGTCTGTCTCTCTAAAATCACATTCTACTTTTCTGCAATAATGCTGCCACCATAAAAGTGTAACTTACCTTCACCAAGGGGAAAAATATAAGCCGATAGACATCATAGACAGTGGCTCTTGGATTTGTTGCTAAAACATTTCTAGATGGTCCTTCACTTCTTTGTGATCTGAACTGTGATTCACCTAACCACATATGTTTCATCTGTTTGACAGGCCATCCCAGATGCTTGTATGTTTGGAGGAATCATAATGTATCCCACGATTTTGAGTAATTATGATTCATGAGCTGACAGTTTAATTCTAAATATAAATTCTTAACTCTGAATCATTCAATTTTCATAAGTAATTCACAACTATAGATCACAGGAATTTAGCACTATAGTATTAATATCTATTAATATCCATCAAGGCAAGCCAAGGCAAGTTTATTTATATAGCACATTTCAGCAACAAGGCATTTCAAGGTGCTATACATAATAAATATATGAAGAGTGAAGAGGAGAGAAAAAAAATAGCAAAAAAAGTTACAGTGCAGTTGCAGAGTATGAAAAAGTTGGATTTAAGCCAGAGTTATAATTGAGTAGTAAAATTAACATAGTTTAAAGTTAAAGTCAGAATAGTTTAAATAACTTCATCGAAGGCAGCTGTAAACCTTGTCTTTCAACTCGATTTAAAAGAACTGAGGGTTTCAGCGTTCCTGCAGTTTTCTGGAAGTTTGTTCCAGATCTCTGGAGCATAAAAGCTGAATGCTGCTTCTCCATGTTTGGTTCTAATCTCAGAACAGAAATTATGTGGTCCACTTTCTTAGTTTTCTTGAGAACCCGGGCAGCATTATTCTGAATCAGCTGATCAAGTCAACTATGTGCAAGGATTTCTGATATATGAATGTTTGAAAGCCAATTAAATTGTAATGAAAGCTTGATTAAAAGCAGACCTTCATTTGTAATTGTCACTATTGTTAATATGTCTTGTTATATTTTTTAAGGCTTTATTTCAACGTCTCATATGTAAAATCTGAACACCGCAAATATGCACATGCACATACAAGTCCAAGAGATATGTATTTCTAATAGGAATGGCTGAAATCATTGATGTGCAAAACTAAACCTTCTGCCTCAGTGCTGTCCTTGAGTCCAGCCCTCTCTAGCCATTAGATGTACCATCTGTAAGTGGCACATCCGAAGCAGGGGTTTTATTGTAGGAAAAAGTAATTTGACAATGTTAAGATGTTATACCGCCCCCTATTGACGTTCATTGTAAGTCTTTTTCGTTTTCGTCCCAGCTGTGGAACACTGGACCAGCTCTACACCCTCCGCAGGGTGCTCGAGGGTTCATGAGAATTTGCCCAACCAGTCTACATGTGCTTTGTGGATCTGGAGAAGGCATTTGACCGTGTCCCTCGTGCCATTCTGTGGGGGGTGCTCGGTGAGTATGGAGTCCGGGGCCCTCTATTAAAGGCTGTCCGGTCTCTGTATGATCGGAGCAGGAGTCTGGTTCGCATTGCCGGCAGTAGGTCAGACTTGTTCCTGGTGCGTGTTGGACTCCGGCAGGGCTGCCCTTTGTCACCGGTCCTGTTCATAATTTTTATGGACAGAATTTCTAGGCGCAGCCAGGGGCCGGAGGGGATCCGGTTTGGAAACCACAGGATTTTGTCTCTGCTTTTTGCGGATGACGTTGTCCTGTTGGCTTCATCGGACCGGGACCTTCAGCATGTGCTGGGGCAGTTTGAGGCCGAGTGCGACGTGGCAGGGATGAGAATCAGTACCTCCAAGACCAAGGCCATGGTTCTCCACCGGGAAAGGGTGGCGTGCCTTCTCCGGGTGGGTGGAGAAGTCCTGCCTCAGGTGGAGGAGTTCAAGTATCTCGGGGTCTTGTTCACGAGTGAGGGAACAATGGAGCGGGAGATTGACAGACGTATCGGTGCAGCGTCCACAGTTATGCGGTCGATGTACCGGACCGTCATGGTGAAGAAGGAGCTGAGTCGAAAGGCGAAGCTCTCGATTTACCGGTCAATCTACGCACCTACCCTCACCTATGGTCATGAACTTTGGGTAGTGACCGAAAGGACAAGATCGCGGATACAAGCGGCCAAGATGAGTTTCCTCCGCAGGGTGGCTGGACGCTCCCTTAGAGAGAGGGTGAGGAGTTGGGTCACCCGGGAGGAGCTCGGAATTGAGCCACTACTCCTTCACATTGAGAGGAGTCAGCTGAGGTGGCTTGAGGATCTGTATCGGATGCCTCCTGGACGCCTCCCTAGGGAGGTGTTCCAGGCATGTCCCACTGGGAGGAGACCCCGGGGAAGACCCAGGACACGCTGGACAGACCATGTCTCTCGGCTGGCCTGGGAACGCCTCGGACTCCCCTCGGAGGAGCTGGAGGAAGTGTCTGGGGTGAGGGAAGTCTGGGCATCTCTGCTGAGGCTGCTGCCCCCGCGACCCGGGAATGGATAAGCGGCGGACGATGGATGGATAGATGATGCTGTCAGTAAACCTGTGTACCCAAGTACTTATCAGTCCATGGTAGGTAGTTTGTTGTATGCATCAATGACCACACGGCCAGTGCCAGGGGAAGATGGAAGTGGTGAGAAAATGATTGTCCATGTCTTTGTCATTGAGTGTATCTTTGTGAATGGCTGTCCGTTGTCTAGCCTAGGTTTGGGACTCTTTGCTGTTGGGCTTATCTGGGTGTCTCCTTGTTTCGGGGGTTCTCTCACTCTGTGCCCCTCCCCGCTTCCCCCTTGTTGCCCTTGCAGCTGGGCACACCTTTGGCTGTGGGGTTCCCGCTTTCATCGTAATGGGTTTCGGCCTGCCAGCGTCGACTGTCGGGGTGGCCCCATCTCTCCGGGTGGGCTGGCCTCTTGACGGGTGGGGGTTTTGGGCCTGGAGGGGTTGGACGTCTTGGTCCCGCGATCGGCCTATGCCGGGTGGCTGGTGCTCGGCTGGCACCTGGTCCGTTTATGTGGGATTCCTGGCTGCCTCCTCCTGTGGTCATGGGGGCTCCGACCGGGGATTCCCTCTGTCGCTTGCTTGGAGGCAGTGGTGCTTGCTGGCAGGGGGTTCCATCCCGTCCCTCTTCTGGTCCTCCATGGGGCTGCTGGTGGCCTGGGTTTGGATTTCTTCCTTGTTGGCTTCTGGTCTCTTGGGTGGCATGGCTGTGCCCTCCCTCCTCCACTCTTATTGCAGTTCACGTAAAGTCTTGTTTTCACTTTGCACACACACATTTACACAGACATACAAACCTGCTCACTAACCTACCTGCTCACCTCACAGTTTTGGGGACGGATAATCGCAGTAGCCTAGTCCTGATTTAGTTTTAGAGACCTGAGGGGTATTCCAGGAAGTGGGTTTAGTGAAAACTCTGAGTTTGTTAAGCCTGAGATCAGGAAAATCTGGAGTTTTCAGTTCCAGAAAGCGATTTAACTCAAACTCTGAGTCAGTTACTATGGCAACTGACCCTGTGAACCTAACCTGCTCGCTAGCAGGTTTACTTCAATAAAGCCTGAGTTTCTGTCTGACTCCTCCCTCCTGCTGAGCCTGAAGCAGCTATCCGACATGGGGTGTCCTTTCCTCCGGAATCCAATTGAAACCAAAGTCGAAATTATTCGCAATGCCTTACGACAGGAGAGGATGTTAAGACCAAGACTGGATATTTTTTCTTTCCCTGAAGAGTACCTCACAGAACGTTACCGTTTTTCGTCACGCTCTATTATTTACCTGAACAACATTCTCCGGCTATACATATCCAACATCACAAACCGCGGACGTGCTCTCAGTTCTGAGCAAATTCTTTGTGTGGCACTTCGTTTTTTTGCCAATGGAAGTTTCTTCTACAACATTGGTGATGCAGAACATATTGGCAAAGCAACTGCGTGTAGAGCCGTGAGGAAAGTTTGCCTTGCACTGAAACGCCTACTACACGTATTTGTAGTTTTCCCTGGGCAAAAAAACCTCTTAGGGCCATCAAAGAGGAATTCCACAGGATTGCAGGAAGTGATATAGAAATAATTCTGTTGAAGGTGATGATATTTCAAATGATATTCTGTTAATGACATTTTGCTGCTACCTCTGACTGGGATCAATAATTAGGTTTTATTTTGCAGGGCTTCCAAATGTGATATGCTGCATTGATGGCACACATATTCCCATCACTGCTCCTTCCATCAATGAAGGAGACTATGTGAATAGGAAGTCCTCCACAGCATTACTGTGCAGGTACATTGACTACTGTCTTACAATAACAGAGACTATACATCACAATATACTGCGACTAACGTCTCATTCTCTGCACTGCCAAGATCATATGTGATGCTGCGAACGTCATCACAAATGTTGAAGCCAAGTGGCCCGGCTCCGTACATGACTCACGCATATATCGTGAGTGTACCCTGAGCAACAGATTTGCACATGGTAAGTAAAGCTTTGTCCAAATATCATTCCCTTGTCTCCCTCTTTTAACACACTCAAAATGTATTCACTATATTATTACAGGAGAGTTTGATGGCTACCTGCTTGGGGACAGAGGGTAACCATGCATCCGCTCTCTGTTGACCCCTTACCCTGACCCTGAGCCGGGCCCCCAACAATGGTTCAATGTGGCCCACTGCAGGACTAGAGCCCGGGTAGAAATGACATTAGGCATTTTAAAATCCCGGTTCCAGTGCCTGCGTAGACTCAGGGTATCCCCAGAGAGGGCTTGTGACATTATAGTGGCATGTGTTGTTCTCCATAATATTGCCACTATTAGAGCAGAGC
Organism: Cololabis saira; assembly: GCF_033807715.1. Lineage (NCBI taxonomy): Eukaryota > Metazoa > Chordata > Actinopteri > Beloniformes > Belonidae > Cololabis > Cololabis saira. The sequence continues at coordinate 7,405,169 of NC_084588.1, read as the reverse complement.
AACACCCTGCCATATAAATGGATGACCCCGAGGAAGACCAGCCCATCCACCCTGCAGATGTCCAGGATGGAAGAGCGGTCCGAGACAATCTGCCAGAACCATTTCAGGCATTAAGCTTCAACTGTGAAATAAAGACAACATTTCAACAACTTTTCATTTCTTCTTTATTTCCTACAAATACAAATGCAACAGTCAGTATTCATAGGCCTATATTATTCCAACAATCAACATATTTCACCTGTTCCCATGCACCCACCTCTAATCTGTGTTCGAGTATTTCTATTTCCAGATCTGCTTTTCTGATCTGCCGGTCCAAATATGACATTTCCTTGTCCATTTTTGCCATTTCTTTGTCTGTTTTTGCCATATTTTTTTTATCAGATGCAGTCTGTAAAGCTCCTTTACTGGTAACTGTGGAACCAGATGACATAAGGATGACATTAAATTCTGCAGTTACATGCAGAAGTAGCCTGGTATATTTACTGATCATCTCACTGTGTCAATCTGTGCTGCAGAGGTTGATATAACCTCCTCCTGGTAGTGGCCAGGCACGCTCTGTTAAAAAGGATAAGAATGTGCAGGTTGTTTCATTATTTATTCACATCACTTCAGTGTACATGTCAAACTCCAACTTCCACACAGGAATGTCAAGAAATGTGAATGGTAAGAGAACTATCAGTGGCTACCATACATAATATTGAGATGTATAGTGTCTACTACCTCTGTAGGCTTCTCCGAATCCCTCTCCGTGGGGGCACACACTTACAACTTATGTAAGCACTTGTGTCCTGGGGGGTGAGTGGCTCAGATGAGCTCCCTCCAGGAATGCCTTGAGCCACTGGTCTTCCAGTGTTCTGGCTCAGGGCCAGCTCTTCGGCAAACGTCAGTGGTGGGGGCTGTGGCCCTCCACCCGTTTTGCAGGCCTCTGCCTTCTTTCTGTTGGCTGAGCAGAACTCAACTGTTAATCGGGATAAAGCCACTATACATTGAAATGGCCACTGAATATGTATGTATGCTGAATAGGGGTGTAACAATATATCGTGCCACGAAATTTCGCGACACAAAAACGTCACGAAACGTGTCGTGGAGGTGACCAACGGTATCGCGATATTGGATTATTAATAATAATCTATTGTGTTGACTAGTAACGCGCATCCGACCGCGCGTGCTGACTGCGACTCGACCCGCGGACCAAAATCTTACTCCGCTCAGAAGAAACTAGTACCGTTTTGCGGTCCCGTTTTGAGCTCTGAACCTTTACTTATGTAAGGCTGGTGTAGAGTTAAGCCTTACCTTATTAAATGAAACCTTTTTAGTAGGATAAACACGGGAGCAACTTCTTCCGAGTTCGAGTGTACTTTAATGTCCACTCAACAGTGTAGGATTTCAGAATATCAACACAGCACCTAATGCCATACTGTGGCGTATCACTCCGCCCAATCTAAAACATACTAAGCACTACAGATAAACTGACTAGTGTAATTATAGTCCCTGATTTACATCAGAATATAAAGAATATATTTATAAAATAATGAACCCTGAATTACCAAAATAACCGTCTTAACAAAAATAAATCTCTTCTTACACTTATAAGGTGAGCATGAATCAATATTTTTTATGATGTAAAATTGTATGTATTTATTTACTTTTATTTATTTATTTAATTTTAGTTGTTAAATTTCTGGAAAAGAAAAAAGTCAAATCATACATGAGAGCAAAGAGAGAGAGCATGAGAGTTTGTGGCAAAATATTTTTACTTGTATAAAACTGAAGATGCATAATGCAAACCTGACATTTACTTTTAGTTCAGTTTGTGGAAAATGGTTGGCCTGGCTTTCTCTTTAAAACCTAAACAGTTATAAAGCATTACAAACTGTAACAATAGGGCAAACGCACAGCATTGTTTTGTATTTTGTGTCTTTCAAATAAAAGACCATTTTTTCCAGTCATATCTTCAGGTTGATGATTCCAGGAAAACAGCTATCATCAATCGGGAGCTTATGAGACTCGACATCGACATTGCTGCTCTTCAGGAGACAAGACTTCCATCAAATGGCAGCCTCCGTGAACAGGACTACACATTCTTTTGGCAGGGAAAAGAACCAGAGGAACATCGAATACATGGAATTGGATTCGCAGTTAGAAACACCATACTGACTTCAGTTGAACCACCATCAAAAGGCACAGCTCGGATCCTCTCTCTCCGCCTATCAACATCCTCAGGCCCGGTGAATATCCTGAGCATCTATGCTCCCATACTCTGCTATCTGCTCTCCGAGACAAAGGATGAGTTCTACGAGGAGCCGGAGAACACCGTCAGAGAGATCCCCGACACTGAACATTTGTTCATGCTCGGGGACTTCAATGCTCGAACCGGGGACGATTACGATTCCTGGCCCTGCAGCATTGGTCACTTTGGCGTTGGCCGGCTGAACGAAAATGGGCAAAGACTGTTGGAGTTATGCTCTTATCACAACCTTTGCATAACCCACACCTTCTTCTCCACCAAGCCCATCCACAGAGTCTCCTGGCGGCATCCTAGATCACACCACTGGCATCAACTGTACCTGGTCATCACTAAAAGGTCCATGCTGAACTGCGTCCTTGTCACCCGCAGCTACCACAGTGCTGACTGTGATACTGACCACTCCCTGGTTGTCAGCAAGGTGCGTCTTCAGCGCAAGCAAATCCATCGCTCGAAGCAGAAAGGGCACCCACGCATCAACACAGCAAGGACATCAATCCCTGCTTTGTGCGAGCGTTTCAACAGCACTGTCAAGGACAGGAAGGCCTGAAGTGATGCTCAGCGGATTGCTCGACAATGCGCCAATGGATATTGGCTGAACCTATGTCAAAGCATCCAACTCTCCTCTGATAGCGGCAACATTGGTGCCATGTACGAGGGCATAAAGAAAGCCTTTGGCCCAAGTATTTCCAAGGTTGCACCACTCAAGTCTGCCTCATGTGCCATCCTGACAGACCGAGGTAAACAGATGGAGAGATGGGCAGAGCATTACCAGGAGCTCTATGCAATGGAGAACACGGTCACTGACACAGCAGTGGAAAACACCATCTCCCTACAAGTCATGGAACAGCTTGACATTCCACCCTCCCTAGAGGAGCTCAAGAAGGCCATCAACTCCCTAACCTGTGGTAAGGCTCCAGGAAATGATGGCATCCCCCCAGAGGTCATCAAGGCTGGCAAGCTGAGCTCTCTCCCCAACCACCTCCACAAACTCCTTCTACAGTGTTGGGAGGAACGGACTGTGCCCCAGGACATGCGGGATGCTAACATCATTACGCTCTATAAGAACAAAGGAGATCGCAGCGACTGCAACAATTACCGGGGAATCTCACTTCTCAGCGTTGTTGGCAAGGCTTTTGCCCGTGTCATATTGAGCAGGTTGCAGACACTTGCAGAACGCATTTACCCTGAGGCACAGTGTGGATTCAGAGCAGGGAGGTCAACAATCGACATGATATTTTCACTCAGGCATATGCAAGAGAAGTGCCGTGAGCAGAGGCAGCCGCTGTACATCGCCTTCATTGATCTGACAAAGGCCTTTGACCTCGTCAGCAGGAAAGGCCTCTTCATCCTTCTGCCGAGGATTGGCTGTCCCCCCAAACTCCTGAGGTTGATTGAGTCCTTTCACGAAGACACTAAAGGCATCGTCCAGTATGACGGTTCAGCCTCTGACCCATTCCCAATCAGGAGTGGCGTAAAACAAGGATGTGTGCTCGCCCCGACACTCTTTGGAATATTCTTCTCCTTGCTGATGTCGTACGCCTTCAGCCAGTCAGATGATGGAGTATACCTCCACACCAGAAGCGATGGAAATCTCTTTAATCTCGCACGTCTCAGAGCGAAGACCAAAGTGTGAAAAGTACTGATCCGAGAGTTGCTTTTCGCAGATGACGCTGCTCTGACGGTGGACAACGAGGAGGCTTTACAGCGCCTCATTAGGCAATTCTCATGTGCCTGCGGAGAGTTTGGTCTTACGATCAGCCTGAAAAAGACCAACATCGTGGGCCAAGATGTCTGCAGCACCCCCTGCATCTCCATCGGCGACTACACCCTTGAGGTGGTGGAGGCCTTCACCTACCTCGGCTCTACCATCTCCAACAACCTCTCCCTGGATGCTGAGCTGAACACGAGGATTGGCAGGGCAGCAACATCAATGGCCCGCCTGGCAAAGAGAGTCTGGGACAACTCCATGCTGACCATCAACACCAAGATGAAGGTGTACCAAGCCTGTGTGCTCAGCACACTGCTGTATGCTAGTGAAGCATGGACCCTCTACTCCCATCAAGAACGCAGACTCAACTCCTTCCATTTACGCTGTCTTAGAAGGATTCTTGGCATCACCTGCCAGGACCGTATCTCCAACAAGAACGTTCTGGCTCAGGCAGGAACACGAAGCATGTTTGCTCTGCTCAGTCAAAGGCGCTTACGCTGGCTTGGCCATGTCAGTCGCATGCAAGATGGAAGAATACCAAAAGACATGCTTTATGGGGAGCTTGCCACTGGCTCCAGACCAAGAGGAAGGCCTCACCTCCGCTACAAGGATGTCTGCAAACGGGATATGAAGGCAGGTAACATCGACCCAGCAGGCTGGGAAGCTGTAGCTGTGGACCGCAGCAAATGGAGGCTCGCCATCAAGCAAGGCATTCAGAGGAGTGAGAAAAGGAGAGAGGACCTCTGGGAGGTGAGGAAAGAGCGAAGGCAACAGAAGGTGGCATCAGCACCCACAGAGGCAGGCACACCTTAAATCTGTGGAAACTGCAACAGAGACTGTCACTCAAGAATCTGACTGGTTAGCCACAGCAAGGCCTGTATCCCACCAACAGACTAATCCCTGGTGCATACCCCATTGTCTTGCGAGACAGAAGGAAGCCAATATTGTTCCTCATTCAAGGTTGTTAAAAAAATACTGCTATAGTATCGTATCGTTATCGTGACCTCAATATCGTGTATCGTACCGTATCGTGAGATTAGTGTATCGTTACACCCCTAATGCTGAATATATTAAATATGATTAAAACTGAAGTTAGGTACAATCATAGGCCCAACCAAATTATGCCTTACCTGTCTGAATTATGTTTTTATGTTTAATCTTCAACTGCTGCCAAGTGCGCTTTGCGCCTGTGGGGTTGCATCTAAATGACAATAAAATTTCATTCAATACCATTCCAACATTGTTTTCGTCTGTAATATTATAAGACAGTGTGCTTAGATGTTAAATGAGTACTGCATTCAAACTTACGCATTGACTTGGGCAGCAATTTTCTCCCACGCTAGTTGTCTCTCTTTGGCTGCTGCAGTTGTGTTACCTTTTTTCCTAAATATTCCCTCATACTCGCCATACGCACGGATTAGAACTTCTGACTCCAGTGGCGTGAAGTATGTCACTCTTTGGTTGTCGCCGGTTGCCATGGTGAATCGTTGTATCAGGGCTCTACTGATGATGGCTTTTTATTTCCCTCACGCACGCGCTTAACTCGAGCTTAACAAACTCAGAGTTGATTCAACTAACTCATATCAGCTGTTCTGGAACCAAAAACTCAGAGTTTCTTATCTTAGGTTAAGTCAACTCGGAGTTCAGGTTTAAACTCTGAGTTTGTTGAACCTGCTTCCTGAAATACCCCTCTGGTATGGTTGCTGTTTGTGTCTCTTCCTGTTCCTGTTTGTTTTCTTTCTTGCAAATTCCAAAGGTTTGTGTGTTGTGGGTTTTCCTGTGTTTCTCTCATTTCAGACTTGCAGCAGATTAAGAAAAAAAACATATGTAAGTTTGGAAGAATTTGTGAGGTTGAGCACTGATCTTACGGATGGAAATTGTTTGAGAAGATGTTATACTGCCCCCTGCTGATGTTCATTATAAGTATTTTTCTTCTGTCCTGAATAAATACCACATAAGACAACAACAGGTTTTTCCTCCCATGATGGTTCCAGTGACTCCTTCTTTTTTTACATTTTCCACTGCCTAAGACATTGACTAAGTGCTTCATCTCTTGGGGCCATTTTCCTGATGTATTCTTGAAGCTTGGATGTTTCATCTTGGACAGTGGCCTTGATGCTCACTCGTCCACGGCCTCCCTCTTTGTGCTTAGCGTATAGCCTCTGGAAATTAATTTTTTTTCCCACTCCTTAGTGTCATACTTTTCTTATCGAAGAAAAGGGCAGCGCCAACCCATGGCTGCAGTCTCAGGAAGCTGTCTAGCCATGTCCTATATTGTTTGTTTGTTTTTTTTGTTCCATTGGATGGGCTGTACTGGAAAATCCATTTGCCTTTGGGGATTAATAAAGTATTCAGAGTTGAATTGAATGATGTTTTAAGTCTCTCCTTTGGCCAACTTATTATTCCAGCAGGCTATCTGATCACTGGAAGGGTATAGCTGTTAATTGCCCAGGACTTACCTTACTTGTTACAGATACTGCAATGTCACAGTTTTGTTATTTAGTTCCTGTTTTATTTTGAAACCTGGGTCTTTGTTTCAGTTACGTATTGACTTTCCTTCTGCCCTGATTGTCTGCACCTGTGTCTCGTTCACACTTCTGTGTAAATCTTGTATTGTCTTTCCCTTGCACCCTGCTGGTCTGTACTGTTCCTTCCTCCATGTTTCAGATCAGGTTTTTGTACTCTGTCATGTTCATGTTCTGGTTCTTGAATCCTGCTCAGCAGCGCTTTTGATTTTGTTTGAATTAATAAATCACTGTTTTTGGAACTCCTGGGGCTTCATGTACAAAGAGTGCGGTACACAAAACATGTGCATACGCCCCTTTCTACGCTCACAGTCTGATGTACAAAGAGTGACTTGAACGTGAAAAGTTGTGGCCCCTCACTCACACATCAAGTCTGGCGTATGCACATTTCTGAGGTTTTGTCCATTAGTTTTTGAATTGTGCTCAAGAATCACTCTCGGCTCCTGATTCTCCTGCATCTGGTTCCTGTCCTCCACCTCCGTGACATGCAAGGTACTTGTAGCTCTCCTCAACATCTGCCATTCTGCCTTCTGGCAGTGCAACGCCCTCTGTAAGGACTACCTTTCCTCTCTTTGTACCATTTGACCACATTTCTTGTGATGTCCCTGCTGTATATCCTGGAGGTGTGGATCAGTGAGTCAATGTATTGCTCGCTCTTAGCATACAGCTTGATGTCATCCATGTAGAGAAGGTGACTGATAGCGGCCCCATTCCTACTGTAAGTCAGCATCCATAGCTGGTCTTGTTCATTAATTGGCTCAGGGGGTTCAGGCCTATGCAGAACAGCAAGGGGGACAGAGCATCTCCTTGGTATAGGTCACTTTTGATGGAGACTTTCGCAATTGACTCGAAGATGGCCTCAAGGGTGGTCTGCAATAGCCTCATTGAATTTGCAACAAAGCCTCTTAGAGTGGAGCTGACCTTGTACAGCTCCAGGCATTCCAGGATCCGTGCATGCTTCATTCAGTCATAGGCTTTCTGGTAATCAATCCAGGCAGTGCACAGGTTTGTATGTCTGGCCTTGCAGTCTCAGGCGACAGTTGTACTACTTCTACTACACATCTCAGCATGTCCTTAATCCAGGGGTGGTCCCAGTGGCACTCCAACTTGTCCCTGTTCCAAAGGAGGTTCCACATGCGTCCCAGCCTATCTCTGTTTCCCAGCCAGCACCTGAGCCGGCACCCAGGCCCCTTCCCAGGTCTCTGCCTGCACCCGAGCCGCCACCCAGGCCCTTGCCCAGGCCCCTGCCTGGGTCTCTGCCCAGGTCTCTGCCTGTACCCGAGCCAGCACCCAGGCCCCTGCACAGGACTCTGGCATAAAAGAAACACAGCATTTCAGAAAAGGAACTTCATACCAACAGTAAAATATGGTGCTGGTAGTGTGATGGTGTGGGGCTGTTTTGCTGCTTCAGGACCTGGAAGACTTGCTGTGGTAAATGGAACCATGAATTCTGCTGTTTACCAAAAAATCTTTACGGAGAATGTCCGGCCATCTGTTCGTGACCTCAAGCTCAAGCGCATTTGGGTTCTGCAGCAGGACAATGATCCAAAACACACCAGCAAGTCCACCTCTGAATGGCTTAAGAAAAAAAAGAAGACTTTGGGGTGCCCTAGTCAATGTCCCGACCTGAATCTGATTGAGATGCTGTGGCATGACCTTAAAAAGGCAGTTCGAAAACCCTCCAATGTGGCTGAATTACAACAATTCTGCAAAGACGAGTGGGCCAAGATTCCTCCACAGCGTTGTAAAAGACTCATTGCCAGTTATCGCAAATGCTTGATTGCAGTTGTTGCTGCTAAGGGTGGCCCAACCAGTTATTCTCACAACCTTTGACAGCTCCCTTGTCTTGGCCATAGTGGAGTTTGGAGTGTGAATGTTTGAGGTTTTGGACAGGTGCCTTTTATACTGGTAACGAGTGGAGGACAGAGGAGCCTCTTAAAGAGAAGTTACAGGTTTGTGAAAGCTACAAATCTTGTTTGTTTGTAGGTGACCAAATACTTATTTTACACAGGAATTTGCCAATTCATTCAGGAAAAATCCTACACTGTGATTTCCTGGATTATTTCCCCCCATTTTGTCTCTCATAGTTGAAGTTTACCTATGATGAAAATTACAGGCCTCTCTCATCTTATTAAGTGGGAGAACGGTGGCTGACTAAATACTTGTTTGCCCCAGTGTGTGTGTGTGTGTGTGTGTATATATATATATATATATATATATATATATATATATATATATATATATATATACATTATATATGTGTGTAATGGAATACTAGTTCCATCGCCGAGTGGCGTCTCTTTGGTCCAACCCACCGACCATCCCTAGGGAAAAGAAAAAAAAGACTCCAGAGACCTCCACCACCCAGTGTTACAATAAACTTCTCGAACTTACTATTAACTGGTTTAATTGCTGCCTGCATTTTCTTGCTGTCCTGACATCAGCATATAAAAATGTACATCTGCTTCATATTTACTATCTTTTGCTATGATGATGGATTAAAAAGACAAACTTGGTGTCATGCTCAAAGCATATTGTGTCTGTGATTTAAATTATTTCAAACTGTCAGCTTTGCAGTCATTAAACACAAGGAAAAATAAATTATTTTATTAAGAAATGTCCTTTGTGTTAAAAAAAATTATTTCAGTCACGTAAAGGACATAAGGACATGTTGGAGACTTTACAGCAGGGGTATTCAACTAAAACTTTAAGAGGTCCATTTAGAGAAAATTTACTCAAGCGAAGGTCCAGAACATCATAATACATATATATATATATATATATATATATATATATATATATATATATATATATATATATATATATATATATATATATATATATATATATACATTGCAGCACAAAATTGTGCTGCTTTAAAGCAGCACAATGTAACTTTCAGCTTTTGTTGAGTTTGGCGACTCCTTTGGACAAAAGCGGTAGTGCTTTACCAGTGGTGTGGAAGGGTTCCTACCATCCACCTCAAAGTTACATAGTGCAAGTGAAGGCGATACAGACCCCTCAGACCATGGCAGAGGTGTCATTAAACCTGTTGGAAGTTGATGTACCACAATGACTGTGGAAATATTATATTAAGGTGGAAAAGTTACATTGTGCTGCTTTAACATGTGTAACTTGAATTTCACATATTTTTTTTATCTTATTAGGTTAAAGAAGGACTGCAATAAAAAATAAAATAGATTTTATTTTATTTTTCAAAGGCTATCTTATTTTATTTCTCTACCAGCAGTTTGAATTTCCCCTTTTCTTTGTTAATTGTCACATTTTTATAATAAATTAATATAAACACATCTTAACAATTGAACAGTTTTGCAGTTTTTCTTTCTTCCCCTCTTATAATCTTATGCCCCCACTTTCTGTCGCTCAGTGAGAGAACTGAACTCTAACTTCTCCTGCCAGGACTTTAAATCTGGGCTGGATGGTGTCAGGTTCTCATATGCATGTGAAGGTGCTCATTGGTGAGCCTGGAACAATATTTAGTTTTAATTATGTTCATTGTGGAGAAAGCTGCCTCACAGCTGTATGTGGACCCAAACATGTTCAGGATGTTTTAAGATGGTCAGCTTATTTTCTGTGACTTCAGTTCAGACTTGAGTGGTAAACGACGGAGCCCGCTGACCGAGCGGCAGCCGACCTCCCTGCGCGTGTCCCCGCGTCGGCTGTCGCTCGGTCGGTGATTCCTCCGGCCTTCTGGGCCGCCTCCGCGGCGCAGCTCCCCCGGGAGCCGCGTCTTCTTCTCGGCAGCAAGCCCAAGTCTCCCCGTCCGCCCCAGGTGTCCCGCCACGGAGCCGCCACCGTGCAATCACGGGCAATTCACGCGCCCCCCTTCCCCCTTAACTTCTCATGGTGGCCTCAATTACGTCCGCCTTAAGCCTGAATTATGGTTTCGCGTTAAATCGTCGCAGAGCCTACGGCGTAGGGTACGCAACGACGCACACCATAGGCTCTGCGTTGGTGTGTAACGCAGAACCGTAAATCAGCGTTTACAATAATACATTGGACGCGGGTACACGGATTTGATTGGCTGAGCAGCATCATGTGGGATGGCTTAACTCGTATGCTATTGGTCTGTAAGGTCTGCTAAACAAATGCCGTAAAGAATAGTAAAGCTGTGCTGGTTAAAATAGAAGTGCCCCGTCAAAATATAGAATCCCTCGGTAATTTATTGATTACAGGTCTGGGTCCGTGCAGGGCGGCGTCTGGGTCCGGACCCGGACTGCGGTCCGCCAGTTAGTGACCTCTGCTTTAGAGCCTCAGGTGGTGGTATTCAAAACAAAGAGAATATGACCGAAGTTCTCTCTACATGTCTTACTTGGAGCCAGAGGTTTAAGTTAATTATGCCACAAGCATAGGATCCATAGCCATGGGGAAAACAGTGACAACAGCACAGCAGTGAAAAGAGATGAATGATTAAATATAAATGAAGAATTTAATCTGTTTGATTTACTTTTTAAATGGTCTTTTTGACAGATGAAACAATCATGACACGGATGTTGGATTGTGGAAATCATCATCGAGGTGAAGACAAGCAGCCAATAAATCAGATTTTTTTTTTTTTTTTTGTCTTTGTCTCTTATCTTAAAACATGCAGTGCTAAATTAGCATTTTTGTTACTGACCCCACTGCATATTGTTTAGAGACACATAATTGCTTTTCCCTTCTTCTGAGCAAATCTAGTCAAGGCACCATCAAGGGAATTCTGAGGAAAACCTCCCTTCCTCCACCCTGGACATGTACAGCAAATACAGAAATACTGTCTATAGTGTGGACTGTTTGCATGAGTAGAAATCGTATTCAAATGTCTGAGACAACAGCAAATGCAGGGAGAGTTTATTATCCCTCGGTGCATTTCTGCGTCTTGTGCTGGCATTTGATGGTGTGCACTCACGCCTATAATCTGTCCAGTGCCCAGGCATGATTGACCCCTGATCAGGGTCAAGTCTGATTCATCAGGTATGCGTGACTGCTCTGTTCTGTGCTCAAGCAGGGCACGATTCCTGGTCTCTGAGACAGATGGAAGGGGTGTGCTTGGACACAGTACAGGTGCATATCTAAATGGATGAGGGCATGTACGTGTAACATGTACATCTGTCAGTTACACACAACAAACATATTACAAGTTAACAGCGTAATCCAGATATATAAAAATGTATCTGACCACAACAAATTAAAATAAACCTTCAAGCAGTATTTCACAGGTTTGTTGTGTCATATGTACTGATAAAAAAAACATTCTCGGTTTTGATTTTATCTCGTCCTCTTTCTTAAATTGCCCATCTTTAAAGCTGAGGCCTCCCGAATGTTTCAGAATGTGACCTGACCTCCCACAACTGCATGTTATTTTTTGCTACATCCGACGAGTTGTCAGCCTGTCTGAGGAAAATGGCTCTCAGCTCTGGCTTATCTCTTTGCCTCCTTTGACTTTTCTTTAAAAACATTGCTCTCTTCTATTTTTTTCACTCCAGGAAGACTAAAGCAGAGTTCTCCAGATGATTTTCATTAACATTACCTCCCTTTCAGGGTCTTAACTATGTTGTTGTGCTTCAGATCTGACTGTGATTATCAATTAAACACTGGATGAAACAAACCATAACCAAGTTCGAAAATGTACTGTTTCAAATGGACTAAGGCCTGCACATGTGAAAGCACCAATTACACGTTATAGCTGTCTCTGATCCTTCCACCTGTCTCAGCAAATATGCGTTTTTGTTGTTTTATTAGTTCTAATATGTTTCACTCTCAAGATTACCTAACAACATCGAGATTCCTTTTATGATGGTTTACGGCCTCTGTATTTTAAAACACTTAATAACCGCTCTTACGTACCACTATCTTTCCTCTCTCCCTAAGCCTGCGTTCACACTGAAAGCGTCACGGGCGTCATAGGCGTCTGGCTGCCATTCATTGTCTATGAAAAACGGGCGTCGAGAGGCGGCGGGGGCGGCGGGGGCGGCGGGGGCGGCAGGAGCGTCGGGCGCGGCGCGTCAATTTGAAAGTTGAAAAATCTGAACTTTATGCAAATGAGCAGCGGCGACGCCGAGGCGTCGTCCAATCACAGACCGGGATTCCCGAAGCGAGAACTCTCAATGCAGATTGTACTTTCATGTAGACACAAACGTACACTGATTCACATGCGTACAGGAGCAGAGCTGTGCACTAACAAACTTATTTTATCAGGAATTAATATATTTCATCCAGCAAAATAACATTTTGCTGGTTTGACTGCCGTTTTTACCTGAACTGCTCATGTGAAACACGTATCTGATGGGTGAGGAGCTGGATGGTCCCAACGATTTTATTTGCTACATTGATCCAACGAAAAATAATTAAAACCCGTGCTTATTAATCACAAAACACAGGTTAAACATCATGACTAAATCCGCTCCGACCCGGTGTGTCAGTGTTCACCGCACAGACTGCAGCTTCGCCTGAATTATGGTGCGGTGCGGTGTGCGTCGCCGCGTACCCTACGCCGTAGGTTCTGCGTTGGTGTGACGCGGAACCATAAATCAGCCTAGGCGGATTTATGGTTCACCGGGAGCAAGGGCTCTGGCGGTTGATGTTGATCCGCGGACCAAACTTGTTAAGGAGCATCAAACTCACTCTTATCTACGCGGAAATAACGCTAAGATATAAAGAAGGCTTCCCAAAGTGTGATCTATGGTGAAATAGGAAACTGAAGATGTGTAGGCTGTTCCCACTGTTCCCTTCAGTTCTGCAGCGCAGCTTGAAACCCCGCCCACCCCCGCCCCGCTGCATGCACTGATGCTTTCAGTGTGAATGCACCAAGCGGCGAGATGCTGGCGTCGGGACTCCCGTGACGCTTTCAGTGTGAACGAGGGGTAAGCCTAGCTCCCTTTATTCCTATGTGATCACTATGTGTCACTATGTGTCATTTCATTCACTACTTTCTTATGAGGACTTGCTCAAACTGATGGTGCTACTTTCAAACAATGCTCTGGAAGCAGGTGATCCCGTCTGATCCCAGAAGCTAACTAGAGTCGGGACTGGCTCGTACCTGGGATAGAGCAGCTGAAGCTCACTAGCAGTCAGATGCCAAGGCTGGTAGTTCAATTACTGGCCTCATAGTCCATATGTTGAAGTTTCTCTGGGCAAGACACTGCATAAGAGAAGAACTTCATTGACTCATTAAAGGAGCATGAGGCTCCTTTTAAGAAATGAGACTCTCTAGCGCCACCCTTCGCCACGACGGCCGCCGGGGGTACTGCAACCAACAGCGAAGCCGGCACGGGAGAACGGGGAGAACGCGCATGAAGCATCATGTGACGTCACATCCGCAGCCCAGCGCGGGAAATTTGGGCCCGAATTGCAGCACATTTTGCAGCACACAGCCTGTTCAAGGCAACGGAGAGATACGCTAGAGGGCTCATTCTTTTTGGTTTGGAACGCTTCACCTGACATTATTACTAGAAAACTTAAAACGTATACGGATTTCTTTCATAAATCCTGCCTCAATCCGGCCTCAAGCTCCTTTAAGTGGCACTGTATAGATCTAATCCGATCCTCGAGGTCTGCTGTTCTGTGTGGTTTTTAGATGCTTTGCAACTTTAACACACCTGATTCAAATGAATTGGTCATTACCACACCGGTCCAGATCCTGGTGACAAGCTGATGGTGACTCAGTCATTTGAGTCTTTTAGAGCCGGGAAGCATATAAAACACGAAGGACAATTGAGGTCAAGACTTTAACACCCTTGCTGTAGTGCTGTATGAATGTGTGTGAATTGGTGAATATGATGTGTGGAAAAGTGCTTTTAGTGGTCAAAAAGTGTGGAAAAGCCCTCAAGCACATAATTGTAGCTGGTGTATTTTTTTAAATCATTTCGTAAGGATTTGTCTTGAACTGAAAAAATGACTAGAATAATTTTCATAAAATGTTCTAATTCTCTCTTTATTTAATTATTTAATTAAACCGACCCAGTTGGTTAAGAAATAACACAATATTTAGGACAAGAAATACTTGTAATACTTTAGACTGCCAGTGGAGTGAACATGTAATATTTTTTAGTCAAGAGGAAGAAACCATCAAGAAACCAACTCTCAAACCAGAGAATTTATATTGTGCTTGGACTTTTCTCATCTTTATGTCATGTCATGGATTGAGTCTTTATTTCCATATTTATAAACAAAAAAGCTTAACTGATGCTTACTGATGCAGCATCAAAAAGGATAAGATTAGAACTATTTAGGGCCCCAACTTCATTCATTTGAAGATTATGTTCCAGATTTATTAATGTTGTCAACAAAGGCAAAGATATCATATTAAAATCATACATGCTTATTTCAGTCAAGGTCTCGGCACACTGGAAAGATGTTTGGAATTTTAACAGTTAAAAATAGCTTGAAAACAAATCAAGATTCTCCAGCAATTAAGTCAAAATGAGCTGAGACAACATGCTACATGGTATGAGCTGTTTTTCTGTTATTTTGCACCAGTTCCATGCAAAGGAGATGAAGGAAAAAAATTAGTTTCCTCAAACAAGTGATGTCATCACCGTATTTTATTTGATATGAAAACATAAGGCTCAGACTTTGAGTCTTTGATCAACAAAGACCCAAAGAGCATTTTATGGATTCTGTTTACAGAATCTCCATTTTCAGGATTGCCAATTCATCAAAATATGTGTGAGAAAATCATCACAATGGTTAAAAGCAATTTTCAAAAAGAAAGATTGGAAGAGATTTGTATTTTCAAATTAAATATAATAAAATTAAATAGTTTTCATGCAAACGGGGCTTCAGATGGGCACCATGACCACCAATCCTTCAGACTACGCTGTCTCAAGAGCAGTCGTCCATCAATAATTATATAAGTACTGGCATAGCACAACTCATTTTATTTGGGCTAAAACCAGTTGTGGCAGGTCGGGTATTGCTCTGCCCCACCCCCTCCCACTCAATCGGCATCACCTGTGCTTGATTGTTAATCGGCATCACCTGTTAAGTACTGCGCTCCTGCAGGTTGCATCCTCTCTCTGGCATTGACCTGGAAAGGACCTGTGTCGGCTTGCTCCAGTTGTTTGGCGTGCTCTGTTAGCTTGGTCTTGGCATGATTAGTGTGTGGTCGTTCGCAAGTGTTGGCCGTGTCAGTTGGGTTGCAGCTGGAGGTGTGGTGTCCCCTCTCTCTGCTGTTTTGCAGACTGGGACTGGATCGTGAGTGTTAAAGCTCTCTTTATCGCTGTGGAATCTGCAGCAGTTTTGTCTCTCCTCCTGCGCTCCGAGGATGCACTGCACAGCTTATTGCTGACCATCACGGCCATCCAAGTTAAACCTCCGCGGCCTCCAGCCTTGGTGCAGCCGCTCCGTTTTCACTCTGTCTTCCACGCCATTGTTTTAATTCTGGTTGCGGCTCTCCACGCAGCATCAGACTGAAGCCCCACCGCAATTGTTGTGTTGTTTCTTTGTTTGTTGGTTTATTTCTTTTGTTTATTTTTGGTTAATTCAATTGCTTTCCGGTTCCTCCTTGGGCCAGCTGTTTAAAGCATTTTTTTTCTTTTCTTTTTTTGAGTCACATCTGGTTATGTCGTTTAGTTTTTGGTTACATTTTTGATTTTGTTATTTAGCTATGGGTTGCCACCCATAGCTGAGTTACTATTTAAGTATTTCTGTTTACCTTAAAACAATTAATTTGTATTCTTTACGTTGGTCTGCATGTGGGTGTGAGAGTGTTTTAGAATAGGCCATTTTAAATATTTGTATAATCCAAACCTTGAGTGTCACTTCCCCTAATTTTGTTTCTTTTCCCCCTGGACAGGAGCTGGGTAGTGCGTGGCAGACTCCCTGGTGGTGGTCCCCATCTCACATCCCTTAAGTTGCTGTGGAACGTGGTGGTTTGGTTTGTAGTGTTGTGTGTTTTAAGTTTCTTTAATCTGTCCGCCTCCCTGAGTTTGGCCCTGCTCCCCCTTTTTTTTTGTGCATTTCCCCCTTAACCTACTGTGGTTGTAGCATACACTTGGGTTGCAGAGAACATGTTCATTTTAAATCCAGAAAAACATTGTTAAATAAAAATAAGTTGTATATTTTTGGAAGTCCGTCTCATGTCCTCCTTTTTAACTTAGTGTAACGAATCTGTGTGACCTCATAGTAGACCGAGTCGAGTTTATTTTCTGGGGTGCAATTCCCCAGGTGGCGTTGTTGGACAACTTCCCCCTCTGCACTACGCCTCGCCACACAGTCATAGTTACAGTAATTTGTGTATATTTCAAAAATATTTAACCTTTCCCCCCCGACGGACCCAGTACCGGGTCCAGCAGCTGTATGCAGTATTTCATGTGTGGAAAAAGTTACTCAAGTGCTGTCAGGGTATTTTCTTTCAACTGTTTCTCAAACAACAAGCTCTAAAGATGTATAACAACTTCAAAATAAATGTTACGGCCCCTCGGCATTCAAGACAAAGGCTGGAGCTCGACTGGTGCACTCTTTTATTTTCTCTTTGCACCGTGAAGCTTAAAACACATGAAAAGCTTTGATTACAACAAATATATTAATTATAAAAACAACTGATGACAGCCATAGTCCAAACAATCACCTCACTTTGCCTACCAAGGGCGTAAATCTTTGCTTGAAACGTCTCCGTTCCACATAACCCTCTTCAGGCAGCAGCTAGACAGATGTCCCAATCAATCCAAGTATATAAAATGCTGTTGCCTTAATATATTTAGGTTACATACCAATCTTCGTCTGTTTCCCAAACCCCGGCAGCTACTCGGGTGAATCGGCTTACACGTGAGACAAAACAGCATGTGACGACACACCTATCCCCCGCCAGCATAGACCCGATCAGCCTTATATAGCCCCCTGGTGGTCACTTACACTCCCACCAAATCATGTTTATAATAAAGAAAAAAAAAAGACAATTTTAAAACATGATTTCATTGACATACAACCTCAGCAATATATCCATCAGCACAGGAACTAATCAACATTCATATCTACATATACATTTCTCCCTTTACGCAATACATTAGCCACTTTCCAGTAAGAGTACCAGTTTTTTTAAATGGGTCGTGAAATTGATGAAACATTTTCTCAATAATCGCAGACCACGGCAATCCTTTCTCTTCTGAAGCGACACAGAACTCCCACCAATGAATTAATTAAATCTGGGCCAGTGAGCAAAGTGTCATTCAAGGAAATACTGTTAAACTTTGCTGAACAATCGAAGACCATTCTCAGTTTGCCTAGCTTCTTTAGATGGAACATCCCATGGTGGGGAATGTACCAGACAGTTTTGCCATCAACAGCTGGAAGGGCAAGCTCAGCATCACCTTTACTTGTTTCTTCCATGAAGAGAGTATACTGCTCATGATATTGTTTATTGGCCGTTAACTTTCTTTTCAGGTGTTGAAGCCGAACAGTAGCAAGTTTTTTCTTGTTCGGCAGTGATGGGGGACTGTTATTTTTAAAGGGGAGGGGCATCTGATAATGTCCATCTTCCGCCTGCTTTATATCACTCAAAAGCTGTATAAAGCAAGCATCGTCCTGAGACACAAACTTGTCCTTGTAGCTCCTCTCATTAAAGTCTGACTCCAAAACATCAGTGACAGCAGACATTGTCATGGTTTGGTTTAGTTAGGAGAGCAGGAGCCAGGAGTTGCAACAAAAAGGATTTATTCCACAAAAAGCCAAACTAAATGCTGCAGAGCAGGATAAAAAAACTCAACGTAACAGGGATCAAACTTGGAGCACATGGAGGAAACAAACAGTGGCAGGAAACAGTACGGTCCGACAGGGAACAAAGGAATGACAAGACAAGATATACTGAGGGGATAACGAGACATGACGAGACACAGGTGCAGACACAATCAGGGCAGATGGGACACAGGCGGGGCAAGACAGAAACTGAAGGCTGGGGGGAATGTCAACCTTGACAGACATAGGCAATTCTTTCACAGCAACACGATGCACAAAACTACGGTTAATCTGCCTGTCCAGATGAGGGTAAGCAGAGCCTATAATACTCCATCCCAGAGAAGTTCGTTGAGCAAAGGGTTCATTTCCAGTTCCGACAACAACCTCTAGGGGGACTAATGCTGAAGGGCAGTCATAACCAATGAGAAGTCCCACCTCACAATCTTGTAGTGGCGCCATCTTGTTGGCCAGATGGCTTAAGTGCAGCCACTGAAGGGCTGTAGCCTTTGTTGGAATGTGAGACTTATCAGCTGGGATGAAGTTACGTGCGTAAGCCTGTTGGATTTGTATGTGTGACTCAGACTGAAGACTACGAACTTGCTGGTTATGTTTGTATTAATAGTGCTTAACTTCAGCTGAATTGGACGAGTACTTACATCCAATTCAGAGATTACATTTTCCAGAATGAAGGTGAAGTCACTTTGTGTGTCAAGAAGAGCATAGGTAAGTATTTCTCTGTGGGGTTCGGTTGCTGAGGATACCAAGACAGGAACAATGCTGGATGTAGCAGAGGCATTTTGAGTCAAAGCATGAGACATGGCTATATGAACCTCATTACCGTGATCTTCTGAGGCAGCAGGTGTTGTATTTTCTTTATGCAAGCAGGTGGGATGACGCCGACCACAGGTGTTACAGATGTGTCGCTTTCTAGAGTCCTTACTGGCGTGGCCCTTCCATAAAGGAGACCTATTATGGCCTTTAATGTATATTTTAAACAGGCCTTGAATGTCTTAAAAACAATCAAAAGCTTGTTTATTCTACATAAATCAGAAATTCAGCCTCTGGGCCATGTCTCTAGTTTTACTGCTTCTAGCCTCCTTTTCTATGAGGAATTCTGAGGGGAGGGGAGGCTATGATAATGAGGCTCTGTGCTGATTGGCTGCCTGAATGACGTGTAGTAGGGGAGGGAACAAAGCCTCGCTCTGGCAGAAGAGCAGCGACTCCGTACACTATTAAAGCGTGTCCCATGCGATGCGATCGAACTTCAGTGACAAAATCAATTCCATTGCTTTATTTTCTATTGGACTGTCGTAACTGGCCGCGAGTTTAACGGTTTCAGTGTGGAAGGAGAGCGTCCAATGTCATGCAGCTCGACGCGATAGTCGGACGCTGGGATCTTAAGCCTGAATTACGGTTCTGCGTTAAATCGACGCGTACCCTACGCCGTAGGCTCTGCGTTGGTGTAACGTGGAACCATAAATCAGCCTTTAGTCACCTCGTTTTCACACAGGAAGATTTAATTGAATTCTAAACAGTTACACCACAGTTATTTACTTCGATTCCTCATCATTTCATTTCTTATGTTACAAGACAAATGAATCATGTTAACTGTAAAGAAATCCCAACACTGAAGGTTCACAAATGGCAACTTTATTGTTAAAAAAAACAAACATTTATGCACTATTGCTGGCTCAAGGAAGGACCGTGCATCTTCTGAAGGTGTCTGAATAGCTTCAGGTGCATTGCTTGGAAGATCTGAAACCATAAACAAAAAAAAATGTATTACGGTACTAATAGAGCTCCGTAACACGGAGTAACACCGGGGCTGAGCTAAATACGCCCATGCAAAGATCATACTTGTAAACAAATATAACGTAAAAAATTAACGTTCTTACCGCTGACTTGTGTGCAGTTGCCGGGTCCGTGCTGTTGGTACTGATCCTTTTATGAGGGTAAGTGTCGATGCAAAATCATTTTAACTGTCCCTCGTTGAAACAGCCACCGCTTCTGAACAATGGCGGAGCGTGGTTTCAGCAGTGGAGGAGACTGAGGCGTGGTTTGCATTTTGCTTACGTAACAAAAATGCACAAATCTGAACGGCTTGTAGAAGTCACATGACACTGGAAGGATCCTCTGGGCGGGGTGAATAGACCCTGCAGAATTTAGTTGGATTCCTCCTTCTCTGAGTTGTCAGGGTGAGGGGAGACCACTTTATATATGTTAAAGCAAGAAAAAACGTGTTTTTCATAATAGGTCCCCTTTAAGCATCCAAAGCACAGGTGATGTTCAAATACAGGCTATTTTCTCCTCCATGGGCTTTACTGCAAAGGTTGGAGATTTAGCAACTCCATGCTCTTCGTTTTTTACAAAACAAACAAGATAGCTTTGGCCTTTCTTGTGTCATGGAGTTGGAATCTTCTAACTGAGTGTGTGTATTCAATGTTTTAGCTCTCTTTGAAAACGTATCTTCTGTTTTCATGTTAATCAAAAAGGGGGAAATGATGGGATTACACACTATTTTTGCTTCTCTTTGCATGAACTCAGTGAAGCGTAGAAAGCCGGGATAGTTACCAGATTGATCCAACTCCTCAGCAACAATCTGACTCCATCTACACACCATCCACTCAGGCAGCTTCTTCAGGAGTTTGTGATTTTCTTCACAGTCATTGAGAATAGACAGGCCTTCAACGTGGGGTATAGCTTCGGTACAGCCTTGGAGGAAATCTGCAAACTCTCTAAGCGATTTAGGATCATTAGCTGTGATTTTGGGCCATTTTGTCAATCTCTCTCTAAGGGCTCTTTGAACAATGAATGGACAATGAATGAATACCTGTCATTCAAAACATCCCAAGCACCCTGATATGCATCCTCTGAGTTCCGATAGAAAAACCCATCCACTGCCTTACGTACATCTCCTGCCAGATAACTTTTCAAATAAAATGTTTTTTCACTTGCTGGAAGAGGCTTCTGGTCAATCAAGGCCTTAAAGGACACCTTCCAGTTGACAAACTTTAAGGGGTCACCTGTGAAAGTAGTTGGTTCTGGAACGGGTAAACGACTTAAGGTAAATGAGCTTGTTATTGCTTGAGCCAAGCTGGCCTGAGAAATGCTGGCCTCTTCCTGGGTTAACCTTTGAGATGCCAAAGGTCAAGGTTGAAAGGGTGTAGCTTGAGGGTTTAGCATAAGTTGATATTCTGTAACAGGGCTTTCAAGAGCAACTTTGTCGGTCTCATCCACACGATTTCCAGGCATGTCAAAATTGTTGTATGCTTCGCCACGGGCCTTTGCCACCTTCACTTCACTCTCTGCTTGCAGCTGCTTTAACCTTAATTTACCTTCTTCCAGTTTTAATTTCGTTTCTGTCTCCCTTTGTTTGAGTTCTGCAAGCATTTTTGTTTCTTCCAGCTTCCACTCGATCTCGATTTTATCCAATTCTGCTTGTTGATCCTGTAGAATTTGAGTGGCCTTTGCCTGCTCCACCTTTGCTGCCAATTCTGCCTCTGCATCAGCTCGATTGCTAGAGGACCTGGAGAGACTGCTAGAGGACCTGGAGAGACTGCTATAGGACCTGGAGAGACTGCTATCTTGATCATCACAGCTGTTGAGCTGTGAAACAACTGTTTCAGTGTTGCTTCTTCCAAAGAGAGATCCATATTCCCTTTTGCTCAACTGCATCCTCACTCTTTCCTTTTCAAGACGATCATTAAAGATTTCATCGATGGTCTCCATTCTTTTATTTACAATATCAGATATCTCCGATGACAAGACGCTACATGCATTCATTTTCTTTACGACCTCTGGAGAAATCCTAAGGTCCTTTCCTTAGTCCGTTCATAATGTTGGCACACGTTATCATATTTTTTCACAATCAATACAAGTATATAAAATGCTGTTGCCTTAATATATTTAGGTTACATACCGATCTTCGTCTGTTTCCCAAACCCTGGCAGCTACTCGGGTGAATCGGCTTACACGTGAGACAAAACAGCGTGTGACGACACACCTAACCCTGCTATCACTTCCGGGGCACCCGCGCCGGCATAGACCCGATCAGCCTTATATAGTCCCCTGGTGGTCACTTACAATACATTTGCAACAATGATGGCGCCCCCAACATGAGCAAAACTCACAACAGGCCGCAACAGAACGCAAGATCAATTTTCTCCACCCCAACGTAGTGGGTCTCATATGAAACTATAGAAGCTACACTTTCAGATGATAATGAACATAATCTTTTCTGGGCCAACCACTTCACGCTAATCTCAAAACAAACCAAAAGCTAAAATTCACTTTTATCAGCCCGCACATCAGATTGCGTGTTCATCACACAGTACGTCAGCAAATCCCAAAGCTATTCCCACCTAAAGCAGTTTTTGGGCCACAGTCCGATGTGAACTATGTGATTATGTGATTATATGAACAGTGGAGGCCTTAAGTCAACTTTGAGGCCCAACTCTGAGGCCTAACTCTGAGACCAGCCTTGATTTCCTTTGCAGCTGACAGCATGGTTGAAACAAAGGTGGCTCAAGGTCCAAGCAGGATTTGCATTCAGTGATAAGGAAGAGCCCACTTATTGGGTATAGACCCCAAGCCACAGGGGGGGCCGCATTGACTTCCTGGGCCCAGCTATAAAGAGCAGACTCCCCCTCTCTCGGGTCTCTTCTCTCTTTCCTCTCCCCTTCCTCCAGGTCTCCTCTACCTCAGACCTGTCCACGGTCCCATGGAGTTCCCTGTGAGCCATGAAGAAGGCCTCAGCTCTTATTTTAGCATGAAGCGCTACTAGCTATGACCTGGCCTCCTCCATGATCGTGACTGAAGAAGCGTCTGTCTGCAGCGCTGCAACGAGTGACCCATGAGTGTTCCGAGCCCCCCAAGGAGCCGAACCAGGGACCCTTGCATGCCTCGATGTGAACACCTTTGGACAGACCTGGAGCTGAAGGAGGCCAAGCTGCTGTGCCCATGCATTCCCCTCATCCACAAGGAGGTACAGATAACAGGAGAGAGCGAGAGCCGCTCTTAAGCAGGATCCCCTGCGGAGTGTAACCACCCTTTGTTCACCAAGGAACGCTGACTGGCCAGACCAAACCACCTTTTTCTTCAACTACAAAGATCCACGTAAGAGGCTGTTTTGTGTCTGGGCAGAGAAACTTGGTAACACATTTTACAAGTTTAGTTTACGTTGTGAGCCGGACTGCTGATCCCGTCACAACTGTCCTCATTAGTAGCATGTTTGTTTATTTTGTTGTTCTTCTCCTCTCATCCTCAGTCAAAATCTTATCCGTCATTTTGAGTCACATGACACACACACACACGCACACGCACACACGAGGTTTGTGTTTACTGTTAGTTGTTTTTGTATAGTTTAACCATCAGAATTTATCCTAAGTGTTGTTTTATTATCTTTTAAAACTTGTGTCAATAAATTCTGATTCATTTGAATGACAGAAGTTGTTTGTGCTTATTTTAGACATATTTGTCACAACTGCTGATTGCAAAGGTCTGTGCTCGGACTCCTTCCTTCACTATTATTCTGAAGAATAACTTACTTTGACTGATTTTTCTGTTTAGTTATCATTTTCCTGATTATGTCAGGTGGTGCCCCGTTTTGATTAATTAGGGCCCGGGCACTGACAGTGTGAAGGCCCTATTGTATCTGTAGGAATTTTTTTTTTCCTCGTTTTTTTTATTTGTATTTTTTCGACGAAATGAGGGCCTTTTTGCCCCCCTAAACGTGCCCCAAAAGTCACCACATTTTGCACAAAAGCCAGGCCTGACAAAAGTTTGATATTTAATGGTTTGCATTAATGGACGTGGCAAAATGGCTCAACAGCGCCCCCTAGAAAACTGCCTCAAGCCTCACAATACGGTTTGATGTACATGCACGAAAATCGATACACACCTGTATCATGTCGCAACTTAAAGAAAAGTCTCTTGGCGCCATGGCCAAAACCGAACAGGAAGTCGGCCATTTTGAATTAATCGTGTCATTTTGGTGCAATTTATGCCATTTCTTCGGCCGTTAATGCGGCCCGAACCGTAACGTGCACCCAGGTGTGTTATACATCAAAATGTGCGT
Source organism: Cololabis saira (assembly GCF_033807715.1). Taxonomy (NCBI): domain Eukaryota; kingdom Metazoa; phylum Chordata; class Actinopteri; order Beloniformes; family Belonidae; genus Cololabis; species Cololabis saira. Next base: position 7,380,939 of record NC_084588.1, on the reverse strand, counting down.
CTAGATCATGCAACGACGGGCATTACTTTTCTCAGTCAAAAGCGTTACCGTGGCGACGATAGACGCCAAAAGGCCCGCCCCCCCTTCATCTGGTTGGTCCATATTTGATAGTTCCTACTTTCTGCCATAACCTTTGAATGGTTTGATATAAAGAGTCGTGGATGGTGTCATCGGACTCGGTTTTGAGTCCTTGGACATAATTGCTGCAAATTAGCCCCGCCCCTTCTTCTGATTGGTCGATATTTGATACTCCTTATTTTCTGCCATAACCTTTGAATAGTTTGACATAGAGAGTCGTGGGTGGTGTCATCTGACTCGGTTTTGAGCACTTGACCTTCCTTGGCATGATTTAACCCCGACCCTTCTTCTGATTGGTCGATATTTGATAGTTCCTATTTTCTGCCATAACTTTTGATTGGTTTGATATAGAGAGTCGTGGGTGGTGTCATCGGACTCGGTTTTGAGTCCTTGACCATAATTGGTGTAAATTAGCCCCGCCCCTTCTTCTGATTGGTCGATATGTGATAGTTCCTATTTTCTGCCATAACATTTGAATGGTTTGAAATAAAGACTCGTGGGTGGTGTTATCGGACTTAGTTTTGAGTCTGTGACTTTTATTGGTTAAAATTGCACGAGCGAGGGCCCGTTCATCGCTGCTTGCAGCTTTAATTCATTATGATAATTCAATTTGATAAATAATCTACTTTATTAACAATTATTAATAACTCTTTGATAACTGAACCAGCGCCCCCTCTGTGGCACAACACAGTATATTTTATTTCCTTACCGTTTCGTTGTCATTTTCAGTCTATCCACATCTTTCTTTGACCAAAATTCATGGCTTAATCCTTCATAGTACTGCTTCATCCTTCATCCTTCATCATCTGCTTCAGACTAAGGTGTCTGCAATGGACTGGCGACCTGTCCAGGGTGAACCCCTGCCTCTCGCCTGAAAATTAGCTGGGATAGGCTCCAGCAGACCCCCGTGACCCTACAAAGGATATAACGGGTATAGATAATGGATGGATGGTCAATTTGTCTTGTTTGTCATCCACATCTTTCTTTGCAAAGTTTATTCCCCATTTCAATTTGTTACATTTAGTTAGACATGCTCTAATTTAAGAACACATGTAAGCACAGCCACAGATTTTTTTTCGGTATGTTGTGATTGATATTACAACTAATCCAGAGTTACAGCCACCAATTAGCTTACTTTATGCCCAGCCATCAAAACATTAGCCCGAACAATTGGCATTAAAATTGTTTTACACGATAATGCCGGATGTATCATATTTGAAAGACGAATTTCTGAAACCTTTTTACCACTCCATAAAAACAAAAACAAAAAAATAGAAAAGTTTTTACACTAAACAAAAAATAATAAAAAAGAATCATATAAAATTACCCAATACATTCATAATGATAAGAAGAAATATATAATTTAGAAATTGTTGAAGTCAAAATTAGGCGTGTTTAATAAGCACCTCAAATAAAAAAAAAGGGTTTTATGATACAAAAGAGCCCCCATCCACCCAACCCACCGGCTCCTCTACTCGTATTCCAACTTTCTGATAAAGGAAACAAGTTCTCAAGAAATCAACTGTGCCGACATTATAGCTGATACAGATAGACAAATGATTGCGCCGATAGAAACATTTAATTATTTTCCAGAATGACATGGTGTGAAAAACCAGTGGGATGTATCACTTTGTTGACAGTAATAAAGGTGGCCCTTAAATATTAAAGAATTTAAATAGAGCAGTTGCGTTTTTTCTATCTTCACTCAGTAGTGGGCCATAGTTATCTCAACAAGTTTTTTCTCCGTAAAATGAAATATTTTGAAACAATACAGGAAGCTGAGAAAACACTGATCATTCATATGTGATATCAACCATGCAGAGAGGCCTTTCCCCAGGACATTAGATAAAAAGGACAGCTTAGAGGGGGGTCTGCACTTACTCTAAGATACAGTTTTGACATAGTCAGTATCAAGTCATAGCATCCTGCAACTCTACCTGTGGATCGTCTTGCCACATATAAACTGAGGGATCTGGTGAGGGCATTGCTCACCAGAACCCTATCTGGTTGGTTCCTGTGTCCTCTGCATCAGTGATGGAAGCCACATAAAGCCAGAGTCACTTGTATAAAATTAGGAAAACTGACAGAACAGATATACTGCACACAGCTTGCTTCATCTCAAAAATATGTAAAGATGTAATTTTAGATCTCAAGTGAAAATGATTAATTCAGGATGTCAAATTATTGCTACAAAGGACACTTTTCCACTCAATTCACCTAACAGTTTTTGCAAACTGCTGACATTTAATATCATGGATGGGTCTTGCTAATGTACAGTATAAATAAGTGGGTAAAATATTGATTATAAAAAACAATTGTGGCATTTTCAACATCATATTCATTCGGGATTTCTGGATATTTGTCTTTTTTTCTGTTCATTCTGAAAGATTTCCAATCGTTTTACACAATGAACAAGCTTCAAACGTAACATGTCATGCTTTATGATTTCTGTTGCTCTCAGCCTTTTAGTGTTCTTTTTTGTGAAGCACATATTTAGTCTTTTTGTTCTGTTGCTTCACTCCAGGATTTCTGTATGTGCTCTGTCCTTGTCCTCCCCGCCTGCTTTCACTTTTCACTTGTGAGATTAATCCATATATCATTGTGAAAGTGCCAAAATCAGAATTAGAAAACTACCTGTTTATTCTCATGACATGCATTGGTGGTTCAGTGGTAGAATTCTCGCCTGCCACGCAGGAGGTTAAAACTGCTGACTTCCTGGTTGGTCAAATGGACCATTGTTTTTAGGCACATCTGTTTCAAAACCCCCATCACATGCTCTGAACAGATAACAGGGCAGCTACTTCAGGGGGGTCCACTGACGGTCGTCTCATTGTCTTTAAGGGTTTAAGACCATCTCATGACAACAAAACCCCCTTGACCATTTCTTAAAAGGATGTCTGTTGCTCTGCACACCACAGATAAGTTACTTACTAACTGAAAAGTCATAAGGTGTGACTTTTCAACTGTCATCTGATACCATGTCTGTGTGACCATCTGTTTCCTGTTTTTGTCAATCGACCATCTATACATTCACTGTTCCAAATATGGTCATTCCTGTCATCCTTTGCTTAATAAAAGCGCCAGTTCTGCAGAGAGCCAGTTGAGAGAAGTTCTGACGAGCTAAGAGAAGGGCCGTGTTGCCTAAAGCTTCTCAGGATTCCTCTCCAACCTTCTGCAGAAGGCCATTGAAAATCATTCCATAAGTCTCCGGTGTCTTTTTCTAAGTTAATTAATGTATGTTGATGACTTTTTAACCTAACATTTGGTGCAGAGAAACCCGGGATCTCAAGTTCTGGCGATGGAACGGCGTACGGTCAAAGGAGGGCATCTAAAAATCTGTCGACAGCGTTTCCGACTTTAGGGAACGGGCCCAGATTTGGTCTGCGCTGTTCCAGAGTCCAGACGACGAGATTTCCCAGCCAGGGGAAAGCACTTGGAGGCTGGTGAGAAAACTCCTCTTACTTAATACCTGGGGTATTGAAGTATTTTTGTGTAAAATACGAGTGAAATTCTGTGTGCTAACAAGAAGGTTAGTGAAAGAGGTGATTGGCAGCAGGTCGGGGACACGATTTTTATAGAAGGCATAGGGGCCTCTAAAAATACTATGCCTGGGGCAGTGCGTAAGGCCAACACGGGGGTTTCGGACCCGACAGAATAACAAGAAGAGGTTTCTTTGGAATCATTTTTTAATGGGTTTTGTTTAATGTTCGTCTTGTCTATTGTTTGTCTAATGTTTGTCTGATGTTTATGACAGGAAAACTGTCTGTTCAATGTTTGGGGTTTTCAAAATTGAGAGGAAAAATTTAAATTGTTCACTAAAGATCAGGCTAAAACCAAACTGTTAAAAAAGGAAACTTGTGTCCTAAGAGAAACTTAGGAAAGAAAAATAACTGACGAAAAATAGCAGAGGCGTGGTTAAGCTGAAACTTATGCTTAAAGAATCTCTAAAAGATGCTTAATTGATGGGGAGACGTCCTCAAACTTAAGAAAATGGAGACAAATTCTTGTGACGGAACTTAAAAAGAAGTAAATCAACTAATTTAAGACTAAAAGAAAAAACAAGAAGTAAAAATGGGTGAAAGAGGTGGTATTGATGAGACACTGGGAGGGGAGAAGGCTGCTGCTGTGGGGCTGCAGCAGGCCAAAGCTCTGTGTGTGTGTGTGTGTGTGTGTGTGTGTGTGTGTGTGTGTGTGTGTGTCTGTGTGTGTAAAAGTGCTGCTGCAGTGTGGCTGCACGTTTACGAAGAGCTGCATGAGATGACAGGCTTAGTGAAGCCTAAGAGGGAGGTGTCTTCTCATTTGGAGACTAGATGAGTTGAGGGTTGAATTTCCTCTCTGTTGAAGTTTTTGTTAAAATGATACAAATAGCTGCAGCTCTCTGTCTGTGTGTGACTCTCTCTGTGTGTGTGTAAGGCTACAGCGCTATGTGTGTGTGTGAAAGCGTGCTCCAGCAGTAGGTGCAGCGCTTTACGAGCGGCTGCAGTCTGTGACTGAAGGAGAGAACTTTTTGCTGGAAAAAGGGGGGGTTTAGCTCTCCTTTTGGAAAAAACATAGAAAAATGGGGAAATATAGGTTGTTCTATCATTCTAAGCCCTGAATGAAGGCATAGAATCATAGAAGTTTTAAATTGGGTTAATTCACCATTTAATTTGCAGATTACTTTTGTAACACTGTATTTGACTTGGATTGTATGGAAATGGGATTCCTGCAATTTGCGAGCATGAGATAAAATGATTGGGTTGTTTGTGACATGAATGTAAAACAAATCAATCATTTGTCCTTACTCTGTCTGTTGTGAAATCACTACTGATGATTGACAGCTTCAGAGGATGGGTTTTGTACAATGAAATTAGCACCGCTATATTTTTAGAATACAGTGGAAGGGTGTGTTCATGAGCCTACTCTCATTTGTATGTCAGTGACATTTAACACAGAAAGGGGTGTGTGCAGGAGTAACAAACCCGTTGTACAATCTTTTTAGAAAAGAAAAACTCTGAGTGCATACTAGCCTATTCACACTGAAAATGTGTACATTTGTGATCAGTGTTGCTACCATTTAGGTTGTGAGTTCATCTGAAGTGCACCAATTGAGTTTGGTTAGTGTAGTTTGAGGATAAATAATTTACACATTTGCACTGATACACAAACCCACATGCAGATGATCTGAAGTGTGTGTTTAATGTTAGTGGGTTTTTGTCTATGTGTAGTTTACGCATGGGAATTTATCCCACAATTTTCTTAAGACTTCTATGAGTTTTCATAGAAGAGCGTGCATTTGCGTTGCAGCATGCAAACAGAAGATTAGGAATCTCCTGAAGACTTTTATAAGTACTCATGATTTATCTGGAGACAATTTTCTGACAATTTTATGACAATTTTCTGGCATTTCTTTTGATTTGGGGAAAATAGAGCTCAACAACAGTTGAGAAGACATTATTTGATAGAATGCTCCTTTAAGTCCGATGTTTTGTGACTATGACTTATTGTTTATATACAATATATATATATATATAAGTTCACTGAAGACTACTGTTTACGTTGCAGAAGAGTTGCTGCACTGACAGTTTTTGTGTGGTGATACTTTAATAAGACCATAACCCACTTGGGTTGAAATAAGAACGTTTTTCAATGAGAAATTCTGTAGTCTAATCTACGGTGGGAGACAGAATTAAAAAGGTTTTGCCCCTTCTAATCTGGTGATGGGAGGGGGGATTTGAAGGACATGGAGACCTCTTGTCCCTAGAGCGTCAGACCTGCAGACTTGCCAGGGTGCGAAGGTCAAGAAGTGGGAGGGCCACTTATCTGGGGAGCCTGACTCTGGCAGCCTGACTCTTCCAGGGAGAAGTCAACAAGGAGGGGGTCTGATGACACGAAACCCCCACCCCTGTCGGCATGCAAAACAAAATGCTGTGAAGCAGACCAGTGCTTCCAAGGAAGTTGTTCCCCCTGGTGGCTAAGTTGAGCCATAGGGAGTTTCTATGGCTCAACAGGAGGGAGTAGGGGTACATATATGATACATCATGAGGATTAAATACTAAATACCCTTTAAAAATTTTTTAGTAGGAGTTTTCCGACATGTTGCAGATACAACATGCAAGGCAATATGAGGCCTAAAAGAGGTCGGTGTCGTGAAGGGACCTATCCATTTGAAGTTTTCCATATGGATTTGATTCTTGGAGTGAACTAATGGATGTTAAGTTAAGGCTCAAGAAAGCCATGGCCTGAATGCCGGCCATTAGTCGAACTGTACATGAGAATCGTCTTCTTGTACGCTGCTGTTTTCTTCCTCTTCCCTCTCCTAAAGCAGGAACTGCTGAAACTGGGTAACCGGATCCTGAGTCGAGTGGTGAAACGTCATCACCCGTCAGGACGGGCCCTTTTGCTGTCCAAATCAGGACACCGACAGCACCGGCAGAAGTGCCAGTGCCAGGCT